>NC_047049.1:71962566-72572758 GCF_011762595.2 Tursiops truncatus | reverse complement strand
CGGAGCCCCGGGGACTGCACTGGCCTTGCGCACCTGGCAGCCTGATTTCCTTTCCCCTCTCCCTCTTAGCACAATAAAGTGCCCTACAGATGGGGATATCTTCTCTCTCCAAGTTTACGAGGGTACTATCCCACCCTACCGCACCCCACTACTTTAAATTAAATAGCCCAAAAATTTCCAGGAGGTCAATTGGCTGACTCCCCGCTTTCACTGCAGGTGGCACGGGTTTCATCCCTCGTCATGGAACTAAGATTAAGATCCTACATGCCACACGGCGTCGCCAGAAATAAATAAATAAATAAATAAATAAATAGTCCCCTGAAGTCACTGATGTACCGGGCCTGAACTCAATCACCTCCCTTTTAATTCAGCTGACTTGGCTTTAGGTCACTTTTCCCCACGCAGGGTTGAGGAAACAGAAGGAAGAGGATCAGAGAGAAAGGGAAGACAAACGTTTGCGGAGAACTCTCCAGAGAAAGAGAGGGCACAGGGATGAGCAAAGCCCGCCCAGCAAATATCCAGGCTTTACAGGCACCAGGTTCAGGAAAACCAGCCCCGTTTTCCAGATGCCAATACCCACAGAGGCCAGCAGCTTAAAAAGCTGCAAGCCCGAGTCAAGGCACGTATTTCTGGGTCCAGAGTCCTGACTCTGGAGAAACAAAGGGAACTCAGTCTACAGGCAACCTGTCTGGCCGTCTGACCACTGGGCCACAACCTGGCTGGAAGTGTCCCCATCGGAAGCTGAAGGCAGACCACTTCCCCACTGTGAGGGGAGGCAATTTGAGCCATTGAATCAGAGGGGCCCGTAACCAACCCCTTTGCTCTGGGCACGTCCTTGCGGTTCTGCTAACCCCATCTCCAACCCCATCTCAAAACCTGGAATTTTGGCCAGGTATCCACAGATGGTCTCCACTGGCGCTCTGGCGTCATCTTGTGGCCTTCGTCTCTAATAGCAACGTATAGCCCTTCCTCCTGCCTCCCTTGCCCGCTCTGGGGGCTGCACTGGCCCAGGGCGCCTGCCCGCCTGATTTCCTTCCCCCTCTCCCTCTTACCACAATGAAGTGCCCTAAAAATGGCAATATTTTCTCTTTCCAAGTTTCCCAGGGTACTCATCCGTCCCTACCACATCTTACTACTTTAAATTAATCAGCCCAGGACTTCCCTGGTCCTCCAGTGGTTGAGGCTCCATTCTTCCACTGCAGGGCGTATGGGTTTGATTCTTGGTCGGGGAACTAAGATCCTACATGCCACACGGCATGGCCAAATATAAATAAATAAATAAATAGGCCCACTGCATTTACTGATGTACCTGGCTTTAAATCAATCATCTCCCACATACTTCAGGTGACCTGGCTTTAGGTCAGGTTACCCCAGGCACAGTTGTGGAAACAGAAGGAAGACGATCAGATGGAAAGGGAAGACAAACTTTTGGAGAGGACTCTCGAGAACAAGAAAGGGCACAGGGATGAGCGCAGCCTGCCCAGCAAACACCAGGGTTTTTACAGGCTCCAGGTTCAGGACGACAGCCCCGTTTTCCAGATGCCAACACACACAGAGACCAGCAGCTTAAAAGCTGGAAGCCCAAGTCAAGCCAGGTGTTTCTGGGTCCAGAGTCCTGACTCTGGAGAAACAAAGGGCAGTCAGTCTGCAGACAGCCTCTCTGGCTGTCGGGTCACTGGGCCACCCGGCCCGGCGGAAAGTGCCCCCATGGCAAGCTGAAGGCAGAATTCAGCCCACTCTGTGAGAGGAGGCAATTTCACCAAGTGAATCAGAGGGGCCCAGTAACAACCTCTTTCCTCTGGGCACGTCCTTGAGTTTCCCCAAACCCCATCTAGGAACCTGAAGGCTTGGCCAGGGATGCACACGAGGGTTCCGCTGGTGCTCCGGCGCACTCTTGTGGACGTCGGCTCTAATAGCCACTCTCAGCCCTTCTTCCCTGCGGAGCCCCGGGGGCTGCACTGGCCTTGGGCACCTGGCAGCCTGATTTCCTTCCCTTTCTCTCTCTTAGCACAATGAAGTGCCCTTCCGATGAGGATATTTTCTCTCTCCATGTTTCCCAGGGTACTATCCCACCCTACCGCACCCCACTGCTTTAAATTAAAAAGCCCGGGACCTCCCAGGAGGTCAAGTGGCTAAGACGCCCCTCTTTCACTGCAGGTGGCACGGGTTTCATCCCTCGCCATGGAACCAAGATCCTACCTGCCACACGTCGTGGCCAAAAAAGAATAAATAAATAGCCCCCTGAAGTCACTGATGTACCGGCCTTGAACTCAATCACCTCCCTTTTAATTCAGCTGACCTGGCTTTAGGTCAGTTTTTCCCACGCAGGGTTGTGTAAACAGAAGGAAAGGATCAGATAGAAAGGGAAGACAAACGTTTTCGGAGAACTCTCCAGAGAAAGAGAGGGCACAGGGATGAGCAAAGCCCGCCCAGCAAATATCCAGGCTTTTACAGGCTCCAGGTTCAGGAAGACCTACCACGTTTTCCAGATGCCAACACCCACAGAGGCCTACAGCTTAAAAGCTGTAGAAATATCTTTACCCTCATCACTTGCACTATCTTCTACTTTTATAAACATACTCATAATTCTCTCATCCTTAAATATTTTTTATATTATTATTTTGAAATATTATTTTGAAATATTATTTAATATTAAATAATTATTTTAATTTAATATTTAATTTTATATTTAATAAATAATATTAGCGAATTGATTAATATTTAATGAATTAAAGTTTTAATATTTCAATTTAAATAAATATAAATATTTATGTATTTAATATTTAATTTAATGTTTAACAGATATTAATATTTAATGAGTAATATTTAATGAGTAATATTTAATTTGTTATTTAAATATCATTTTTTTAAATTTTTATTATTATTTTAATTTTTTGTTAATTATTTTAAATTTTTGTTAGTTATTTGAAAAATCTGAAACCCTTTCTTTGGCTGTTCCTTCTGATTAAGCAGCAGTTCTGTATTAACCATCCCTTTTACATGGAACGTTTTCAAAAACTTTACTTGTTGTTCCCTTTTCCCATTTATTCTTCAGTGACTCTGCCCACCAGACCCCACAGACAAGAAACTCCAGTGGCCTCCGAACACTCAAAGCCAGGGGCTGGCTTCCTTCTTTGAATTCTCGAGACTGACTACTTCTCAGTTTTCCTGATTTTGTTTATTTTTTAGTTGTTGATTGTTAAACACTCATTTTCCTTAGCTTCCCCACTGCAAGGCATCAAATCTAATTTGATTCTCCTACTGCTCTAATCATTCTTTTTTTGGTTTTACGGTACGCGGGCCTCTAACTGCAGTGGCCTCTCCCGCTGCGGAGCACAGGCTCCGGACGCACAGGCTCAGCGGCCAGGGCTCACGGACCCAGCCGCTCCGCGGCATGTGGGATCTTCCCGGACCGGGGCATTAAACCCGTGTCCCCTGAATCGGCAGGCGGACTCTCAACCACTGCGCCACCAGGGAAGCCCCCTTTTTTTGTTTTTAATAAATTTATTTATTTATTTATTTTTGGCTGCCTTGGGTCTTCGTTGCTGCGCGTGGGCTTTTCTCTAGTTGCGGCGAACAGGGGCTACTCTTCGTTGCAGTGCGTGGGCTTCTCATTGCAGTGGCTTCTCTTGTTGCGGAGCACAGGCTCTAGGCGCGTGGGCTCAGTAGTTGCGGCACACGGGCTTAGTTGCTCCGCGGCATGCGGGATCTTCCTGGACCAGGGCTCAAACCCGTGTCCCCTGCATTGGCAAGCGGAGTCTTAACCACTGGGCCACCAGGGAAGCCCTGATCATTACTTTGGAGTCCCTTTAATTAAAAGTATCCTCTCCTTAAATCATTTTTTTCAAACTAGTGTTTTCTTACTTCTATTCTCTGTCTTTTTTTTATATATTTATTTATTTGGCGGTGCCGGGTCTCAGCTGCAGCACACGGGATCTTTGTTGCAGCATGCAAGATCTTTTTTTTTTTTTTTTTAGTTGCGGCATGGGAATTCTTAGTTGCAGCATGTGGGACCTAGTTCCCTGACCAGGGATAGAACCTGGGCCCCCTGCATTGAGAGCACAGAGTCTTAACCACTAGACAACCAGAGAAGTCCCGTCTTCCTTCTGTTCTTTTCTTTCTTTCTTTTTTTTTTTTTTTTTTTTTGGGTACGCGGGCCTCTCACTGTTGTGGCCTCTCCCGTTGCGGAGCACAGGCTCCGGACGCCCAGGCTCAGCGGCCATGGCTCGCGGGCCCAGCCGCTCCTCTGCATGTAGGATCCTCCCGGACCAGGGCACAAACCCGTGTCCCCTGCATCGGCAGGCGGACTCTCAACCACTGCTCCACCAGGGAAGCCCTGTTCTTTTCTTGCTTCTCCTGTGACCTTTTTGAGTCATCTTATGAAGGGTTTACAACTGTTCGTAGTCATTTGTTTTATCCTTACCCGTGGGTACATGGGAGGATTGCATTTTCACTGCCCCTAAAGTTACTCCACATAGAAGCAATCACACATCCTGTATATTCTACTATCTAAACTAAAAAAAAATTTTTTTCCTTTGAATTCCCAGTGAACCTACCAGTCATCCTGTCTCATCTATACTCCTGTGACACTGTGCCAGATGGTCTCTTTATACAAACTGTGCCCTTCCTGGATTCTATTCTCCACTTCACAGCCAGAATTCCCGTACTTACAACAATTCCTTTTGCCCTTCGAGTGAAATCCTTAACATCACGCAGAGGCTCTGGACTGATCCCCTCAGTCTGCTTTCCTCTCTCCCACACTCAAGTTCTCTGCTGCAGCCACTCTAACCTCTCTCATTTCCTTCAAAGTTCTGTGTTCCTTGACCTTCATCTCAGAATACTACCCATTCTGACATCTCAGACCCAGAAGTGCCCCTGACATTTTTTTCTTAGTTGAATTGCATGAATCCTTCACATCTCAGTCTAGACATCATACAAAAAAAAATAAATATTTATGGATTGATTCTCTCATCCATTATTCCAGCTAAGACTTTCATCAGCTCCTATCCACATTGCTGAAATAGCCTCTACTCTCCTCTGTACCACTCTGTACCTTTTAACTACAGCGTCCTCTATGAAGATGCTAGTTGCCTGGGTGTGGAACATTACTAGATTTGATTTTCTAATTTTACCGTTTAGTTATTACTCTCTTTCTTGCTTGTCCCATTTAATTGTATCCTCTGATTTCAGCACATTATTTAACACAATAATTAGATAAATCATTAAGCTTTTGATTAATATACTGACTAATCACCATAGATCTCATTTACTGAAAATGCCAATCTTCAGTTGCAGTTGAGGAGTGTTTTATCAAGATATTGTTTCAATAGTTAAACATCATAGTTTCTTATAATGCATATCACAAACTTGGAAAATTCACTTTCTTGATAGCTTCACCAAAGTTTAGGTTTTTTTGCTAAAAATAGGTTATAAGTTACAACATCAGAGTGATGTTTTCTTGTCTTCTGGATGCGACCAAATCACAGTTTTGTGTCATTAAACTGTGGGACGAAGTGAGAGAGTGGCATGGACATATATACACTACCAAATGTAAAATAGATAGCTAGTGAGAAGCAGCCGCATAGCACAGGGAGATCAGCTCGGTGCTTTGTGACCACCTAGAGGGGTGGGATAGGGAGGGTGGGAGGAGACGCAAGAGGGAGGAGATATGGGGATATAGGTTTATGTATAGCTGTTTCACTTTGTTATACAGCAGAATCTAACACACCATTGTAAAGCAATTATACACCAATAAAGATGTTTTAAAAAAAAAAGGTATATTGAATTTTACGCAACTTACTTTACGGGCAAAAATTGTGAACTTAGCTCCTTTTCAATGGATACAAAATCTAATAGCAAACTACCCAAAAGGATGGATAATTTATATTGCTTCTTTCAACAAAAGAAACAATAAAACTATGACTTATGAGAACAAGACTACATTGAGAAATTAAAATAAATGAAACACTGGGAACCAATGAAAACAACACTAAATATAGTCAGAAAAATAGAAAACATCAAATTTATACCTCTGTAATTAAATAAATATTTATATAGTAGGGAAAAAACACTTCAGCAGAAAATTCTTAATTAGAAAGCACAATGTTTTGTAAAATAAATACATGATGATGGTTCATCTTAGATACACAAATAAACATTTTAAATCAGGCTAGTAAGTCTTGTCCAAATATAGAGAAATATTTTTGACATCTAAAAGCATTAGGATTGTTGCCTAAGACTTCACTCAAGTGGGATCTAAGTGAAACTTTCTCCTGGTGTCTAATTTATCAAATTCAAGTTCTTAAGGTATTTATTTCAGAAGTAGATTTCATCCTACTTTAAAGATTTCTGCCCTTCATTAACTTCAGATATCAGTCTACTTGCAGTCTCAGGGATATAAATATAAAACATATTGACATCCCTGTGGTTTTGGATAGCTATTAATGTTTTTTCTGTTTGGTTAGAATTAATTTGTTTATTTTCAACTTGGCATGAAATCAAATAACTTTGTCTTGTTTCTATGTCTTTTATAAAGTTGATTAAGGACAATTAAACTAATAGTTAAATTGCAAGAATATATATGACCATAAAGAATGGCAAAAGCATTACTTTAAAATTGATTCTTTTGAACTTCACTGGTGGCGCAGGGGTTAAGAATCCACCTGCCAACACTGGGGACATGGGTTCAAGCCCTGTTCCAGGAAGATCCCACATGCCGCGGAGCAACTAAGCCCATGCGCCACAACTACTGAGCCTGCGTTCTAGAGCCCATGAGCCACAACTACTGAGTCCACATGCCACAACTACTGAAGCCCGCGTGCCTAGAGCCTGTGCTCCACGACAAGAGAAGCCACCGCAATGAGAAGCCCACGTGCCGCAACAAAGAGTAGCCCCTGATCGCTGCAACTAGAGAAATCCCGCGCGCAGCAACAAAGACACAGTGCAGCCAAAAATAAATAAATAAATTTATTAAAATAATTATAAAATTAAATTGATTCCTTTTAAGAATTTTGTAGTGATAAAAAAGAAGAGATAACGTTGCAGGTCATATATTACTATCCTTGTAAAAGTTGTGAGAAACCATGAATGAGTAATTCTACATTTATTAGCTAATGGTATGGTACAACCACTTATCAAAATAAAAATGAGGTCCATATACATACAAAGTCAACTCTTTATCATAAGTATCACTAGAAACTATAGAGCCCCACATGAACTCTTGAGGGTAGTAAGGCTCTTTAAACAACATTTTAAGTGCCTAGCTATTACAAACCCATTTGATACTCATTTCAATTGCCATGACGCTAATGAATATACTCTGTATTCAAACTGATATCTCAAGTTCTACTACAGCAGTTCCAATATAATTCAGCCTTAGTTAAGAACGAGTATTAAAATTGCAGGGCTTCCCTGGTGGCACAGTGGTTGGGAGTCCATGTGCCAATGCAGGGGACACGGGTTTGATCCCCGGTCTGGGGGAATCCCACATGCTGCAGAGCAGCTAGGCCCATGCACCACAACTGCTGGGCCTGTGCTCTGGAGCCCACGAGCCACAACTACTGAAGCCCATGTGCCTGGAGCCCGTGCTCCGCAATGGGAGAGGCCACTGCAATGAGAAGCCTGCGTGCCGCAGCGAGGAATGACCCCCATTCGCCGCAACCAGAGAAAAGCCCACGTGCAGCAAGAAAGACCCAACACGACCAAAAATTTAAAAAAAGAAAAAATTTCCATTTTACCAGGAAGGAGGGAAAAAACTAGTTAGAGCAAACATCAGCTCCTTGAAACAGCAAATTAAAGATTTATATTAAATCATGTTTTCTCACTTAGACATGTACAGAATACAATAATACAGGAAAACTTGCTATATCAACCACTCCTTTTCCTTGCCTCAGCTGTGCTACTGATTAATTAGCCTGCAAAATAGAAATTGGGATGCGAAAAATGACTCAGAAGGGGAGGCTGAAATTCACTTTACAATATTTAGTCTATGAAAAGGATTTTTAAAATACCACCACGCCAATATATTTTAGCTGAAGGAACAGGTAGTTATATATGCCATTTTACGGCAATTGGTCAGACAAGTTCTAATGTTCCCTTTAATCCTCTCCCACATGGAGGACTGACACCTGAAAATCCAACATGAGAGACCTCATGCCATAAATTCAAGATGGTATTTTTCAATGTATGGGTCACAGAATGACGCCTGGATGTTTGTTAAAAGCAAATATTCCTGGGAATTCCCTGGAGGTCCAGTGGTTAGGACTCTGCGCTCTCACTGCCAAGGGCCTGGGTTCAATCCCTGGTTGGAGAAATAAGATCCCACAAGCCACGCAGTATCGCCAAAAAAAAAAAAAAAGCAAACATTTCTGTGCCTCAACCAAGTTCTACCAAGTCAAAATCACGGGAATCAGCATTGTGACGAGCAACCTGAAAATTCTGACATATACACTTGTTTAAAAACAACTGCCTGGGACTTGCTTGGTAATCCAGTGGTTAAGACTCCACACTCCCAATGCAGAGTGCCTGGGTTCCATCTTGGTCAGGGAACTAGATCCCGCATGCCACAACAAAGATCTTGTGTGCTGCAACTAAGACCCAGTGCAGCCAAATAAATAAATTAAAAAAAACAACTGCCTGAAGTTTGGATGAGGTAATATTTAAAGCTATATATTTTTCATTTCATTCCAGTCAGCAAACATTTATTAAGTACGGATCTTATGTGAGTGAAAATTTGATACATGGAGGGTGTCCCAAAAGGCAAGAAGCATATGATAAACTTATTTTCAAGGTACAGTTTATTAAGTACAATGATAATCTGCAAATGTCTGGAAACACAAAAAAGTGTGCTTATTGTGCAGATTAACAGTTCACTCTTTTCTTTTTTTAATTTATTTTATTTATTTATTTTTGGCTGTGTGGGGTCTTGGTTGCTGCGCGCCGTCTTTCTCTAGTTGCGGCAAGCGGGAGCTACTCTTCGTTGCGGTGAATGGGCTTCTCATTGCAGTGGCTTCTCTTGTTGTGGAGCACGGGCTCTAGGTGCACGGGCTTCAGTAGTTGTGGCACACGGGCTCAGTAGTTGTGGTTCGCGGGCTTAGTAGTCGTGGCTTGTGGGCTCTAGAGTGCAGGCTCAGTAGTTGTGGCGCGTGGGCTTTGTTGCTCTGTGGCATGTGGGATCTTCCTGGACCAGGGCTCGAACCAGTGTCCCCTGCATTGGCAGGAGGATTCTTAACGATTGTGCCACCAGGGAAGCCCTAACAGTTCACTCTTTATTTTTTTACAGCTTTATTGGAGTATAATTGCTTTACAGTGATGTGTTAGTTTCTGCTTTATAACAAAGTGAATCAGTTATACATATACATATGTTCCCATATCTCTTCCCTCTTGCGTCTCCCTCCCTCCCACTCTCCCTATCCCACCCCTTTAGGTGGTCACAAAGCTCTGAGCTGATCTCCCTGTGCTATGCAGCTGCTCCCCACTAGCTATCTATTTTACGTTTAGTAGTGTATATATGTCCATGCCACTCTCTCACTTTGTCACAGCTTACCCTTCTGCCTCCCCATATCCTCGAGTCCATTCTCTAGTAGGTCTGTGTCTTTATTCCTGTCTTACCCCTAGATTCTTCATGACATTTTTTTTCTTAAATTCCATATATATGTGTTAGCATATGGTATTTGTCTTTCTCTTTCTGACTTACTTCACTCTGTATGACAGACTCTAGGTCCATCCACCTCATTACAAATAGCTCAATTTCGTTCCTTTTTATGGCTGAGTAATATTCCATGGTATATATGTGCCACATCTTCTTTATCCATTCATCTGTTGATGGACACTTAGGTTGCTTCCATTTCCTGGCTATTGTAAATAGAGCTGCAATAAACATTTTGGTATATGACTCATTTTGAATTATGGTTTTCTCAGGGTATATGCCCAGTAGTGGGATTGCTGGGTCATACGGTAGTTCTATTTGTAGTTTTTTAAGGAACCCTAACAGTTCACTCTTGATTTCAGTCTAGTAGTTCATCCTCTGAAAAGGTGTCTGGAGGTTGAAGTGTGTTTAGCTTATTAGAAAATGTAACAGAAGTATTGGTTAAAATCAAATTTACCCTATGTTTTCTCATGGTTTGGACATCCTGTGTTTTCAAGAGGAGGCTAATAAGTGTGTGAGGTTTCTTGGTGGCTGGGGGAAGGTACAGAAGGTACCAATGAGGGAAGGGAAAAAATGAACTACAAGACCAGAGGCACTAAAGGCAAACGGTTTCTCTTACCTCCAACCAAATTCTCCTGGTGCCTGAACTGTGAGTTAAACTTATCAATATTTGGAAGCTGCATTGTATTTTTTTAACCACCAGAGCAAAATTCAAACAGTAAAAGATGACTTTGAAGTTTAATAGGAGAATGGAAGAAAATAAAGCTGATGGTGCCAAGTTATTTTTCTGGTCAGCAATTTTACCTCACCCCATCCCCTCCAGGAGTGGAGACTGATTGACTGAAATCTTTAGAGTGAGCTTGGACAGGAAGTACTCACTCATGAAACTGAGTGCAGGCAAGCTGCTGGGATTCATTAACTGTGCCTAGATTTTCTATAAACCTTGGTTGATTTTTCCTGGCAGTGAAAACAGGATCCAATTTAAAAAAAAAAAAAAGATTGTGATAAGTGAAGGCGGACAGAAAAATGGTTGCAGGGACCTTAACGGATTTCCATTGTACATAGCCATGGTTCTCAGAGTGGTCTCTAGACCAGCTATTTCATCACTACCTGGGGACTCATTGTACTAGTCTGCTCTGGCTACTATTACAAAAGACCACTGGTTGGGTGGATAAAATAACATGTTTGTTTCCTTAACAGAGCTGGAGGCTGGAAGTCCAAGATCCAGGTGCTGGCCTGTTTGGTTTCTGGTGAGAGCTCTCTTCCTGGCTCTTCCTCTTTTTATAAGCCACCCATCCAATCAGATTAGGAACCCAGCCTTATGACCTCATTTAACCTTCATTATCTCCTAAAAGCCCTATTTCAAATAGGGTCACACTGGGGAGGAGAACATATGAATTGTGGGGCCAGAATTCAGTCCATAGCATGTGTAACACATGAAAACTCTGGAGCCCTGCCTCAGACCTACTGAATCTGAAATTCAGGAAATGGAGCCCTGCAATTTGTGTCTTATTAATCTCTCCAAGTTATTCGCATGCACACTAAAGCCTGAGAAGCATGGGCCTTCTGGGAAAATTCCAGCATCTCATTTCGTTTCCTCCAGAGTTTCTCTCATTTTTACTTTTCAACCTTATTTCTTACTGCTCTTTGACATGAACTCTGCTTCTGCTAAACTCCTTCTCACTGTGGCCTGAAGGATCATTCGTATTCTGCCTTTCAGACTCTTGTTTCCTCTTTCCATGACCTTGAATTGTCTTTCGACCTCTTTAACGAAGCACCTCTTTAACATCCCGGCCACGGTCATGTCTTCTTTCTCCAGATAGCATAAGCACCACTTGTCTGAACCAATCATTTTCCTATTTTACAGATTTTACTTTCTTAGAGTTCATAGGTTACACTTGTTTGTAATTTTAGCACAAGGCTTTGCACATAAAAAGTACTTAAGGGCTTCCCTGGTGGCACAGTGGTTGAGAGTCCGCCTGCCGATGTGGGGGACACGGGTTCATGCCCCAGTCCGGGAAGATCCCACATGCCGCAGAGCGGCTGGGCCCGTGAGCCATGGCCGCTGAGCCTGCGCGTCCAGAGCCCGTGCACTGCAACAGGAGAGACCACAACAGTGAGAGGCCCGCGTACCGCAAAAAAAAAAAAAAAAAAAAGTACTTAAATCTTCAAAATATTATAGACTGTCCCGCTTATAACTCTTCTCTGTAAGCGACTCCCTACAACACTGGCTCCAATACAACACTGATTTGGGGCATCAAACAGCCCATTGGTCTCTGACATAATGCTACTTCCAAAGTTGCTTACTATTAAAAAGTAATCAATATATTATTTGCTATTTATTAAGTCCTTAAGTGCATCAAGCCCTATAATAAGCACTTAGTACAGTACCTCATTCAATTCTCACAATCACCCTGAAATAGGCATTATGATCCTTATCTGACTGAAAAAGACACTGGAAACTGAGGCAGAGAGTTCAAGCAACTCCCCCAAAGTCACATACCCAAGGAACAGCAAGGCTGAAAAATGTGAACCTATGTTTCTCTGACTCAGAGCATATGCATTATTTCCACTGTGTTATACTAGAGACAGAGAGATTTAGTTTTCTGTCATCGTGTTGAATTTACTGCCAAGAAACCCAGAGGTATAAGTCTTGTATTAAAGATAATTCCAGGATACCCTTTGTAAACTCTCTATTTTCTACATTCGTAGCATACACACACAAACACACATCCTGAAGCACTGCTAAATGTAGGCCATCATGAAAAAAAAATTGGGGGAGGACTTCTTGACCAACAGATACTGTTAAATGACTACAGACAACAAAGAGCTCTCAATTCCATAGCTATTTTGTATATGCTATTTACCAGCAGACAGACTTTGGAATTCTTTCATCTTTACATTGAAGACAACTGAAGAACTCAAAGGGAACTACTTGAAAGCTCACAAGGAGCTCTGATAAACTTTTGCCCAAAGCTACTACTGATAATTAAACACTAGAAGCACACACACACACACATATATGCATAGAAAATTGAAAAAAATCTATAAAAACAATGGAAATTTTTTTTCCAATGGTAAGTTCTTAGCTTCCTTCCCCAGAAAACAGACCAAGGGGTTGTATTTCACTTTCACAGCTACCAGCACTTTGAAGACTGGCCTATTAAGAGAATAAGCCACACCTGCTGGATTGTTTCCATCATTCCAACCACCAGCTGAGATAGCAATGAACAGTAACCCTACCGTGCTCAGCCTACCTGGGGGGTTCCACAACCTGGACATCTTGCAGAAACAGGTGACATCCTGCCCACATGGAGGTGCTGAAAATAAGCTGAGTATCTTTCTGGGTTGTAGCACACCACCACCGTCTGTGTCTGCAAATCGTGAGACACGATGGTCCATACTTTGTCCTCTGTGGGGAGAAAAATGCCGCGACGATGGGTCATTAGTATGCAACTGCATCTTCAAATGTCAGAAAATAAGTGAGCTACACTTTCACTGGTGTTTTCCCTGAACTGCTGTAGAATAGTTAAGGACAGTAACTCTTCAAGTAACCCCTACCGTTTTCTCACACCGAAGTTCTGCTTATATAGACAAAGTAGAAAACTCATATTGTTTATTAAAAACAAACACAAGATCTGGCGGATGCTCTAACATCCACAGCATTGAATGTGAGGCCCATTGTGTTGCAATGTCTTCTGACTCTGGAACCCCTCACCCCTCCCGTAGAACAGGACCTGCTCCTTCCTAAATGAACTATGTGCTCTCCAGCCTCTGGATCTTTGTACATGCTCTTTGCTCTAACTGGAATATGCATCCTCACCTTGTCAACAACTGTTCTTTTCACCCTGACCTTTCAGATAAAATTAGACACTGCATGCTCTGTTATTGAAATGTTCTACACATGTGGGATGATGCAGATAATTATCTTGGTGTTTTGGACCCTGAAAATTTCAATGTGTGAAAAGAAGCAGATATAAGACTGATGAGGTCAAATTAAAATCCTACATAGTTCTGCATTTGAATTAGAAGTATCACTATAAACGCTTGATGACGTTATCTTTTAAAAATACAGATATAGGGCTTCCGTGGTGGTGCAGTGGTTGAGAGTCCGTCTGCCGATGCAGGGGACACAGGTTCGTGCCCCAATCCGGAAAGATCCCACATGCCGCAGAGCGGCTGGGCCCGTGAGCCATGGCCGCTGAGCCTGCGCGTCCGGAGCCTGTGCTCTGCAATGGGAGAGGCCACAATAGTGACAGGCCCGCATACCGCAAAAATAAAATAAAATAAATTTTAAAAATAAAAATAGATATAGGTCCTAGCTCTGTCCACTGAAAAAGTCCCCAAACAAGGACCAACCTCTGGCACCAGATTGTTATCACTCCATACCATTTCCCTTTAAGAGAAAACTAGGTTCCTGAAGAAATGGTTGATTCCAGGGCTGGAAAGGGATAAGAGGAGCCTGAAACATATTGTCACATCAGAAACAAATAAACTACTGGAGACAGAAGGCTGTTCCAAAACCCCCAGGGCCAAAGAAGGATGATTTTAATTAACATCAATCAGAATTTCCTGTAATGAATTAAAATACATCAAGGAGGGCTTCCCTGGTGGCGCAGCGGTTAAGAGTCCGCCTGCCAATGCAGGGGACCCGGGTTCGTGCCCCGGTCCGGGAAGACCCACATGCCACAGAGCGGCTGGGCCCATGAGCCATGGCCACTGAGCCTGTGTGTCCGGAGCCTGTGCTCCGCAACGGGAGAGGCCACAACAGTGAGAGGCCCGCATACTGAAAGAAAAAAAAAATACATCAAGGATATTTAATTCTATGAGTTCACTGAAAATAAATGTTTAACTTCGGAAGATGCTAGGCAACTAACACATTATTTTGAATACCAGTAAATGAAGGCAAAAATTCAGCATTTAGTCTACATTACCTATATGAACTGCAATATAACTAAATACTCCCTTTATGGAAATATTTCAGCTCATAAATGAAGGTAAATGATAAGTTAGAGTGTCATCATTTTGTAACTGTTACCGAGTCCAAGCTCCCCTGCTCGCCACATGACAGGCCAATAAATCAAAGAAGAGGTGTTGAGGTAGGGAATACTTTATTTGGAAAGCCAGCAGGCCTTGTAGATGACAGACTAAAGTTTCAAAATAACCATCTTCTCCGGATTTGGATGTCAGTTTCTTTTATAGCACAGAGAGGGGGAGGAGATGAGGAAGTAAAGTAAAAAGGCCATAAGATTTGTAAATATCACCTGGAATGGCCAGCCTGGGGGAGGTGATATGTTAATTTCTTGATGTGTTAATTTCTCCTTCCTTGCAGCCATCCGCAGGTGGAACAGGGTCCGGATGTTTCCCTGAACAAAGGTACTTTGGTTTAACATTCAGGCAGAGGGGCAGGGTTCCCCGAGGCAGGCCATTATGTGTACACAGTATCCTTTTACTGAACAAAAGCAGCGCAAAGCAAAGGTTAAAGTAAAAGAAACAGATCCAATATGTAGTCAGATTTGGCTCTTTCCTGTTACAATTCCCCACTGTCAATGTCCATTTCACAGTCTTGTGGAAAAAGGGGTGACGACCCAGAAAAAGAGCTCCCAGAGAATTTGGCTTTGAAGGCCAGTGAGGCTTAATTTCAGGAGTCCCAGAGGGTTGGGGGAAATAAACTTCCCTCTCAATGGGCACACACAAAAATCTCACAGGCTCTGGGATGGAGGGAAGAAGCAGTAATATGATAGGAACATGGGTCAGACCTACTTGCTGATCTTGGAGAGTCTCCCAGAGAGGCAGGAGGCAACTACAGCTCACCCTGGGGACACAGACACTGACTGCAGCAATTTTAGGGAGCTTGTTCTACCACATGGACACTGGTGCTGACAAATGCCACTTTGGAATCCTCCTTCTAGCTTATAGCCCCAATACCCAGCCCTGCCCAGACCAAACAGCATATAGGTGCCAGTGCTGGGACGCCTCAGGACAAGCAACTAACACGGCATGGACACAGCCTCACACACTGGCAGGAAGACTGCCTTATGACCCTGGGAGTCCACAACCATCCCTGGACATGATCCTGTCCAACAGAGGGCCCAGGACCCGGCCCCATGCTCCAGTGCACAGGCACTAAATCCAACTTGAGACCCTCGGGGCCCTCTAGCCAGAGAACCTGGGACCCAGCTCCAACCAACAGTGGGCAGGCACCATCCCCAGAATCCACGGGCTTGAGCCACACACTCTAGGGAACCTGCTCTAGCCTCAGAACCAGCTTCCCTAGTGGGTGGACACCAGCCATAAGAAAACCACAGCCCTGCAGTCTGTGGATCTGGCCCACCCACCAGGAGGCCAGATCATGCCCTGGGACTGGCTGGGCCCCAGCGCCAGCCACCAGCAAGCCTGCTCTAGCCTCAGGCCCAGCTTCACCCACCAGTGGGCAGACACCAGCCACAAGAAAACTATAGCCCCACGGCCTACAGACGCAGCCCGCCCACTAGCAGGCCAGATCCTTCCCTGGAGACCAGCTGGGCCCTGGCCCCAACCATTAGCAGTCCAACAGAAGGATCGAGACACCCTGGGCCCTGCAGCCAACTGTGTGAGAAAGCAGCCTCACCCACCAATGATAAAACACAAGTTCTGGGACCCCTGGGACCTGCAACCAGACTCCAGGACCTGGCTTCACCCACAGTGGTTGGGCAACAGCCCTGAGATTTCCTGGACGCTGACTCCACCCACCAGTAAGGCAGCACTAGTCCCCCCACCCCGGGTTTCTGCAGTAAGCCACCGCCTGACACAGTTAACAACCCATAGCTAGCCAGAAGCCTCTGCACAAGGCAGGACCCAGCAACCAACAAGTCCAGGGGCAAAGCAAGCCTACCAGACCACCCATATGATGAGCCTACCATGACAGGAAGACCCACGCAGCCCTCACAGGGGAATCCTCTAGAGCATAAAGCTCTGGTGATGACAGGGGAGTGCGCTACTGGGACACACAGGATGTCTCCTGCAAAAGGCCACTTCTCCAATGTTAGGAAACAAACATAACCAATCTATAAGATACATAAAAATATAAACAGCAAATGAGGCAAAATGAGGCGACAGAGGAGGCTGCTCCAAACAAAGGAACAAAATAAAACCCCAAAAGGAGAACTAAGTAAAGTGGAAATAGGTAATCTACCCAAGAAAGAGTTCAGGGTAGTGATGATAAAGATGACCAAAGAACTCGGGGGAGGAATGGATGCACAGATGAGCCAGAAATTTTTAACAAAAATTTAGAAAATATAAAGAACAATCAGAGGTGAACAATAAGATAACTGAAATGAAAAACACCCTAGAAGGAATCAACTGTAGACTAAATGATACAAAGGAATGTATCAGTGAGCTGAAAGACAGAGTAGTTGAAACCACTCATACTGAAAAGAAAAAAGGAAGGAAAAGAAATGAGAACAGTTTAAGAGACCTCTGTAAGAACATCAAGCACACTAATATTTGCATTATAGGGGATGCAGAAGAAGAAGAGAGAGAAAAGGAGGCTGAGAACATAACTGAAGACATAATACATGAAAACTTCCCTAACCTGGGATAGGAAACAGACATCCAAGTTCAGGAAGTGCAGAATGTCCCATACAGGATTACCTACAGAGGAAGACATTAAGACACATTGTATATTATTTTTTTTAATATTTATTTATTTGGCTGCATCAGGTCTTAGTTGCAGCCCACAGGGTCTTCATTGCAGTGTGTGGGCTTCTCTCTAGTTGTGGCACACAGGCTCCAGAGTGCACAGGCTCAGTAGTTGTGGTGCACAGGCTTAGTTGCCCTGTGGCATGTGGGATCTTAGTTCCCCGACCAGGGATCAAACCCACGTCCCTTGCATTGGAAGATGGATTGATTCTTAACCACTGGACCACCAGGGAAGTCCCCACATTGTATATAAAAATAGCAAAAATTAAAGAGAGAATGTTAAAAGTAGCAAGGGAAAAGTAACACAGTACTTACAAGGGAACTCCCATTAAGGCTCTCAGCTGACTTTTCAGCATAAACTCTGCAGGTCAGAAGGGAGAGGCATGGGCTTCCCTGGTGGCACAGTGGTTAAGAATCCGCCTGCCAGTGCAGGGGTCACAGGTTCAAGCCCTGGTCCAGGAAGATCCCACATGCTGAGAAGCAACTAAGCCCATGCACCACAACTACTGAGCCTGTGCTCTAGAGCCCGCGAGCCACAACTACTGAAGCCCATGTGCCACAACTACTGAAGATGTGCCTAGAGCCTGTGCTCTGCAACAAGAGAAGCCATGGCAATGAGAAGCCCATGCACTGCAACGAAGAGTAGCCCCCACTTGCCACAACTAGAGAAAAGTCCGCGCGCAGCAACAAAGACCCAACGGAGCCAAAAATAAATAAATAAATTTATAAAAGTTAAAAAAAAACAACCAATCATACACAGCCAACTAGGCTTTCCAAAATCGTGACTGGCTAAGATACAATCAAATATTATCCTTGCTTTGATTTGGTGTCTTCTGTAGAAAAACCTCTCCCCTATTTCCTGCAGATAAAGTGCTCCTAACCACCTTTTAAAAAAATATTTATTTATTTATTTATTTATTTATAAATATTTGCTTCTGTCTTAAACTGTTTCTCTGTGTGCTCTCCCACATGTTGTGCTGTGTCTCTGATAATAAACTTAATACCTGTTTTTGCAGTTTTTGCCTCCTTGAGAAATTCATTTATCAAACAGGGCAAGAGCCAGGGCAACTTTGCCTCTAGCCTCTAGCCCCTAGCCGTTAGGATTCCTGGTTTTTGCACCCAGGCTACTCAGGTTCAATTACTGGGCAGGGAACTAAGATCCTGCTTCAAGTCACCACTCACTGCTCTCTTCCCAAGATCAGAATCAGGGACTGGCCACCCAGAATCACCCTGAGTAATATAAACACATAAGGCACCCATCAGTCCCATCTCTAGGGCAGCCCATCAGATTCCTGTTTCATACTTCAGGCTTAACATTGCGGGCACAGCTCTGCTGGTCCAGAATTTCCACCCAGAATATAGCCCTTCTTCCAAAATCAGACTTGCAGAGCCTAAAAGTGAACATCAGTTCAGATTCCATTTAAAATGAGCACTTAAACAACAACAAAAAAATGTCCTGCCATGGCTCTGCCCCCATTCCTTGGTCACCCTTTTCAGAGCAGCTCAAAGACCAGAGTTTCTGGAAACTCTGTCACCTTTGTGAATGGACCTGGCATTCACAATTTTTGATGCTCAGACTCAGATAAAGGAGAGCAAAGGACTTGAAGTTTGGTGGATGGGTTTTATTTCTATCATCAGTGATAATGAAAGAGAAGAGACAAAGATAATCTCTACTCCCAGGAAGGTAAGCCCAACATCTAAATCCTCTTGGGAAAGATGAACATAGAATACCCAGTTCCCAGCAGATGACGATAATTAACTCTCATAACGTGAGGATCTTAGCACAGTGTCTTGAACGTAGTGCATCCTCACATACCTGTGAGCATACAGTAGGTCCTCATGAAACATTCCTTTCCTGAATGAATAAATGTTGTTTCTCCATAAGAGTCTTGCTCAGACCCCACTGCTTTCTCTCGTCCCCACTCAATTTGAAAGTGGTGAGCAGAGAATGTCATCTTTTCAGAAGTTGTTAGTGGTCTTCCCTGGGAATAAGCAGTATTTGTGTTCAGATAGGGTGGTTGTATGTAAGGCACTCAGGCGCTGTTTTTGATTTCTCTAGATCAACGCTGCTGGAAATGAGGTCTGGGGGAAGCAGTCGTTGCTCAAAGTGCAGATTAATGACCTTCATCCCAGACTTGGAGAGTCATAACATCAGAGCATGGGGCCCCAGTATCTGTTTTTAATGGGATCCATAAGTGATTTGTATAGCCATGAAATTCTGATGAGCAACATTCACCAAAGTAATTTTCAGCCTTGACTCCCCATTGGGATCATTTGTGTGTTTTTCAGAACTACCATCCCCTGTGTCCCACCTCGATAGATTCTGTCAGTTAGTCTTTGGCAGGGCCCAGGATCAATGATATCTTAATGAAGTGGCCCAGGTTATTCTATCGTGAGGCCAGAGTAAACACTGTGAGGCTCCCAGGTTCATTTCTGAGGACCTAGTACAGGGCCTGGTTCATGGGGAAGCATGCTCTATGTAGACTCGAATGGGGGACAGTCAGTCTATCTCACGTTCCCAGTGTTGAAGTGGAATGTGTAGGTGTCTCTAGGAGACAAGTGCCCCCAAAGATAAGGGAGGAGAAACTCACATAAACTCCATGAAAGAACTCTGTATGTGCACAGATTTTCCCAGGCCCCCATAAAGAATGGAAGAAGAGTCAGAACATACAGACCCTCACTGGCCATTGGGAAGACTTTGGCTCTCACTCTGATTGCCAGGGAAGATCACTGGAGCAAAAGGAAAATCCTTAGAGAATTTAGGAGCATGATATGAGTGGAGCAGGAGATGTGTCTCTGTGAGAGCAAGAGACAACCCTAGGCTTCTCAACATAATTTCCATCAAAGCAGAGCTTCCCAAACGATATTTTAAAGCCTAGCTTCCTCCTTCACCTTTGGACATCACACTTGTGCTATCTGCTTTATTCATTCCCACCTATCTGGGTGTATGACTGTTGTCTCCTTTTCTTCACATCCCAGGGTTCCTTCCTTTGCTCAAAAAAGGTGACAGGTTCAGCTTAGAGACAGAAAAGACCTGTTTATTTAAAAAAAGGAAGATGACTCATCCTGGGGATTCTATAATTTCCAATCCAGTACTATGTTCAGTAGAGAAGAGAGGATACTGTAAGTTATAGAAAATTACTTTACCAAATAGTGCTTCCTGACAGACCCTTTAAAACACTTAGAAAGTATTTCTAATCTGCAGATCCATAACTCTACTTCCAAGTACTACTCAATCAAAAATAAGGAATGGGGGCTTCCCTGGTGGCACAGTGGTTGAGAGTCCGCCTGCTGATGCAGGGGACACGGGTTCGTGCCCCGGTCCGGGAAGCTCCCACATGCTGTGCAGCGGCTGGGCCCGTGAGCCATAGCCGCTGAGCCTGCATGTCCAGAGCCTGTGCTCCACAACGGGAGAGGCCACAACAGTGAGAGGCCCGTGTACCAGAAAAAAAAAAAAAAAAAAGGAATGGAGGAAATTCCCTACTTAAGACTCCGTGCTTTCATTGCCAAGGGCACAGGTTTGATCCCTGGTGGGGCAACTAAGATTCCACAAGCCGTGCTGTGTGGCCAAAAAAAAAAATAAGGATGGATATCTGATTTTAAGATGTGAACAACAATATCTTATTTCATTTTATAAATATCTAGAATTGTCACTGATCTAGAGTGAAAGATGCAGATCAACTCAAGAAATGAGTAGGACAAGATGAAATATCATGAAGATTTTCTTTGCATCAACAAATCCCTATTTCCATGAAATTATTTCATTTCTCATTTGTGCTGATTATATTATAGCATTTTAAGATACTTGAACATTTACTATAGGACTCTTGTTTTCTTTTCCTGGAGATACAAAAAGTAATAAACAAGAGAATAACTGAAATGACAATGGAATTTAAAAGACCATTTACAGAACTCTTACTAACAAAACCTGAACAAAGGTGAGAGCCTTCATTTTCCAAAGCAATCTACAAGTAAAGGGAAATGAAGAAGACAGTAGTATTCACATGAATTGTGATGGTTTATGCACATCTCTTAGTAAATCCCTCCAAGCCCCTATTAACAATAATTGGAAAATTATTAGCTTTTCAGTCGAGGAATCTGGCAGATAGCCCCTGAATCAAGTGAACAAAATTACCATCAGCTGTAATGGGACAAATTGATATCATCTGACCCACGCACACAGGCCTCATCATTGCTGGAACAGTTTTGCAAGAAAGCAAAGAAAAAAGCAAACCAAAAAACATTAATCTAATCATGAGAACAGTGTTAAGCACATTTAAAACCACATATAACTCTCATGTCCTGTACTCTTGTGTATTTTAAATAGGAAGTCTTTCCTTGAGGCAATTGAGAGCTCTATTTTTCAGAACTCTGGGTTATTCTAGGCCCTACAGCAATCAGCTTAATTGGTACATTTTCATTATCCTTGTCTACGTAGACTGATCCTGCATCCAGACAGGACCTAAATATTACATATTCTCTGTCTTCACTGATATCCCAGGACCCAACCTCATATTCAGTGAGAATCCTGTATATCAACACATCCTCAAGTTGATATGACAAAAAGGGAACATTTTCAACATTTGCACATCAGTAATTCATGGTAGAAATTCTTTATGCTGTAAAGGGAACCTGGATGGAAATGGAGAGAAGGCAATGGGATATAAGAGAGGAATAGCCTAGAGATCTAACCTTGGCTATCATTAGGGAAAAAAAGAAAAGTATTGAAAACAAATTTTTTAGGCAGGACTACCAGAGGTACAGAAGTAAATGTTTGCAAGTTCTAAACACATGGGGTTTCAGCAAGAAAAGGTGACACGGCTGCTGATCTGGATCACAAATTTTACCAGAGAACCTGCCATTTCTTCCTCTTCCTCTTCCATTTCCAGGTTTCTTTGGCAGGCGATATTGTGTAGAGAAATCACACCTGTACACCCTTGAAGACATCGGCACAGCACTTTCACCTGCTACCTGCACACTCAGAGGCAGAAGGCCCTTCATATGCAGAAAGGCCACGCTCCCCTATCCTTTGTCACATGACAGATTCAGAAGAAAATGAGCTCCTACACGGAGACCAAAACGTGATATTCTCCTTCCCTGTTTCCATAGGCCCTTCTGTCTCACACTCAGCTACTACTGGTGCTACAGGAATGGGGAATGTGGGGTGCACTGACCTGACCCACTCACACAGACTCTATTATTACCTTTCCTTGAACCAAAGGCTGGACTCAACTCTCACACCACAAAAATACCTGCGAGACCTGTTGCATAACCCTGGTTTCTCCCTGGAATTGCCTGGAGAACGTAATTAAAGCAAATTTATTTGTCATCTATATAAGTTATGTTGCTCACCTGAAACTATGTTGTACACTTGAATCAAATATAATATTGAAGTTAACTACATTTCATATTTATTAAAATGTGGGACTTCCCTGGTGGTCCAGTGGTTAAGAATCAGCCTTCAATATGTGAGGCGCAGGTTTGGCCCCTGGTCAGGGAATGAAGATCCCACATGCTGTGCAGCACAGCCAAAAAAAAAAAAAAAAAAAAAAAAGTGCTCTCAGGCAGAATCTGCGAAGAAGGTCATAGGTGATAGCAGTTATTAAAACGACCCATGTAGGGCTTCCCTGGTGGCGCAGTGGTTGAGAGTCCGCCTGCTGATGCAGGTGACACAGGTTCGTGCCCCGGTCCAGGAAGATCCCACATGGTGCAGAAAGGCTGGGCCCGTGAGCCATGGCCGCTGAGCCTGCGCTTCCGGAGCCTGTGCTCCGCAACGGGAAAGGCCACAACAGTGAGAGGCCTGCGTAACACACACACACACAAAAAAACTAGCCATATCATCTTTATTATAAGCACTTATGTAAATCTTGCCTCTCAAACTTTAATATGCATACAAAGCATTCCAACACCCATGGAAGAAATTGCGATTCTGCAGGTTTGGAACGGCATGAACTGGCATCTTTAACAACTTTCTTCCTTGTGCCGATGCTGCTCCCCCAGACCCGTTATTAGTAACACTAGAGAAAGTAGGCACACCACAACTCAGCCCCTTACATCAACCACTTTATCTCAAAACAACTATTAAAGACCATTAAAGGCCACCATCACAATCTTGAAGGATCACGTTTGGCTGGCACGTCAAAGTTTACAGAAGGCTAATAAAGGCTGTAACATCTGAGTATGTCTCTATTTGGAAAACAACATATATATAGTCATTAGTGCAACAATCACTGAACATGTGTTACTGAACACAACACATCTGTTATGTGTTTACAAGTAGGTTACAATGCACTGTTTTGGAAACCTCATGGATATTATTGGAGTTAATCTTCATAATACCCTGGGATTTTGGCATTAGGAGTCCCAAAACAACCATGAGGATGTAGATACTGGGACTCAACTTTCTGTTTCCCTACTCTTGATTTTTTTGTAAACGTTTGCACAAAATAGAAGCTGATTATAGATGGCTGGAGGAATACAGAAAGTAAGGGTGTCTTAGAACTTCAGAGAGAGACTTCCCTGGTGGTCCAGTAGCTAAGACTCTGTGCTCCCAATGTAGGGGGCCCGGGTTTGATCCATGGTCAGGGAACTAGATCCCACATGCCGCAACCAAGAGTTTGCAGGCCGCAACTAAAGATCCTACGTGCCATAACTAAAACCCGGCTCAGCCAAATAAATAAATATTAAACAAATAATATATTTTTAAAAACTTAAAAAAAAAGAACTTCAGAGAGTTTTCATTGTTTTGTATTTACTTTTACTCTTTTTTCTAACAGCATAGATAAAGGTTTTTGTTTGTTTGTTGGCGACGCTGCCTGGTTTGCAGGATCTTATTTCCCCGATGGGGGACTGAACCCGTGCCCTTGGCAGTGAAAGCACGGAGTCCTAAGTGCTGGACCACCAGGGAGCTCCCAATAAAGTTTTAAGTTTATAAGTAAAAGCCAATCAGTTTTCCCAACTGGATTTTTTTTTTTTTTCAGTACGCGGGCCTCTCACTGCTGTGGCCTCTCCCGTTGCGGAGCACAGGCTCCGGACGTGCAGGCTCAGCGGCCATGGCTCACGGGCCTAGCCGCTCCGCGGCATGTGGGATCTTCCCGGCCCCGGGCACGAACCCATGTCCCCTGCATCGGCAGGCGGACTCTCAACCACTGAGCCACCAGGGAATCCCTGGATGTATTTTTTATGTGCCCATGAGCTCTATACAGGGTAATTTTTACTCCTCTCAGTTCTCACTAAAATTTGATGTTATCAATTTTTATTTTATTTATCTATTTAATTTAGGCATCTAGAAATTAGAGGTGCCGTCCTATTATTGTTTCCCTGGTGTCTAGCAGAAATAGATAAAGAAAATGTGATATATAAGAATGAATATTGTTCAGCCTTAAAAAAAATGACCTCTTACATTTGGGAAAACATGAATGAACCTGAAAGACATTATGCTAAGTGGAAAAAGCAACCACAAAAAGAAAACACTTTTATTTCAATTACATCTGGTATCTACTAAAGTCCAACTCACAAAACACAGCAGAATCTTGATTGTTGGGAACTTGCGTGGGAAGACAGGAGATGTTGGTGACACAATTACAAAAATTACGTTATGCAGGATGAATAAGCTCTGGGGATCTAAATACAGCCTGCTGAAACAGTTAATTATACGGGATATTGTACTTGAGATTTGCTAAGGTCCACCCGGCAGGGGTGTGGGGACAAAAGAGGCTCAGATGAAAAGGGAAGAAGGAAGTTAGGGGAGAACTCTGCAAAGGAAGAAAGCAAACAGCGATGAGCACAGTCCACCCACCAAAATACCAGGGCTTTTACAGGCTCCACTTTCAGGACCAACAGCCTTGTTTTCTAGATGCCAACACCCACGCAGGCCTGCAGCTTGACAGCTGCAATCCCATGAGTCAAGCCAGGTATTTCTGGGTCCAGAGTCCTGCCTCTGGAGAAACAAAGGGCAGTCAGTCCGCAGACAGCCTGTTAGGCTGTCCCACCACTAGGCCACCCGACCAGGCTAGAAGTGCCCCCCATCAAACGCTGAAGGCAGACCTCTGTGCCCCTCTGTGAGACGAGGCAGTTTGGGTGGGAGAGTCAGAGCTGCCCGATAACCAGCACCTCCTCTCTGGTTACATCCGTGGAGTTCCGCCAACACCCACTGGTGCTCTGGCGTTCTCTAGTGGCCATCCGTTCTAACGCCAACTCTCAGCCCTTCCTCGTCTCCCTCCCCAGCCCTGGGGTCCGCACTGGCCTTGGGCACCTGCCAGACTGATTTCTTTCCTAGTCACCCTCTAAGCCCAATGAAGTGTCCTGCAGAGTTGGGTACGTCTCTCTCAGTCTTGGCTGGTGGGCTACAGATCTTTATCAGATACGTGATTGCCAAACTTCTTGTACCATTTTGGAGGGTGGATTATCTTTTCCCTTTCTCCTTTATGCACAACAGTTTTTCGTTGTAAGAAGTCCAATTCATCTCTTTTGGCTTTTCTTGCTTGTGCTTTTGGTATCAGATCTAGGAAATCATTGAATCCAAGGTCATGAAGGTTTACTCTCATGTTTTCCTCTATCAATACAAGTTATATAATTTTGGTTCTTATATGTAGGTCTTTGATCCATTTTGAGTTAATTTTGTATGTGGGATGAGGTAAGAATCCAACTTCATTCTTTTGCATGTGGGCATCCAGTGGTCTTAGCACCTGTGCTAATTGTTTGGGAGAAAATATTTGCAAATGATGCAACCGACAAGGGCTTAATTTCCATAATATACAAACAGCTCATACAACTCAATAACAACCACAAAAAAACAATCCAATCAAAAAATGAGCGGAGGCTATCTGGACAGTTGAAATATGGCTGGTCCAAACTGAAACGCGCTATGAGTGAAAAATACACATCACATTTGGAAGACTTTGTAAGAAAAACAGAATGTAAAATGTATTATTGATGATTAATAAAATGATCACATGTCAGTGATAATATGTAGGGTGAGTTAGGTTAAATAAGATGTACTATTTAAATGAATTGCACCTGTTTCTTTTTACTTTTTAAATGCAGCCACTAGAAAAGTGTACGTGGGGGCAGCATGCTACTCCTTCAGGGCGGTGCTGGCCAGACCCTCTCGGCCCCTGGGTGCTCTGAAGCCAGAGTGGGAGGCTCCCGGTCAGGGATTGCTGCCCCCAGCTCTGGGAGCTGAGTGGGACCCCACCAGGGAGGGCACAGCTGGCCCTATGGCAAGAGCCTTACATGGTGCCTTCCTTCCACCCTCCCCAACCGCCTGCAAGTGTCATTATCCTAGTTTACGAAAATGAAGGGGCAGAGGCTCCGAAAGGCTCAGCAAGGGTGTGGGGAAGAAGGTAGAGACCCAGCCTGTCCACTACAGACCCTCCCACCTCAGCACACCAGTGCCTGACCTGCTTCTAGGCTGAGGTGTCTACCTCTCCCTCCCCCATAGAATTTACCCATTTCAGGTGTAAATTCAATGATTTTTAGTTAATTTGTACTGTTGAGCAACTATCACCACAATTCAGTTTTAGGGCATTTCTATCACCCCATGGGCAGTCCTTCCCCATTCCTACCCCAACCCCAGGCAACCATTAATTCCTTTGTCCCAGCACCATTTGCTGAAATGACTATCCTTTCACTCCATTGAATTGCATTGACATTTTTGTTGAAAGTCAATGAACCATAAATGTAAGGGTTTATTTCTAGACTTGTTGCCGAAATATTGGCTTCCCTGTGCACCAATGCCAGACAGAAATACAGAAATACGGAGACAGAGATTTTGGAGGAAGAGAGAGATGGCTTTATTTTTCTGCCAGGCAGAAGGGAAGAGAGCAGTCTAGCGCCTCAAGAACTGTGCCCACACCCCCTTTGGGAATGGGAGAAGATTTTATACGTGGGGCTAGCAGTCCAGGGTATATGATAAGGATCAAAGTAGTGAAGGTCCTGCATTCTTCTTCTTCCTGCATTATTTCAAAACAGTCAGTGCTGGCGTCAGGCAGCCCTGTTACTGGGTCCCTTTGTCTCTGGGTTATCAGCCTGCAACTTTTTTCTGAAATGCAAATGTTACAAGGGAGTGCAGGATGTAATTCACATAGTGTTAAAGAGTAATAGGTTAGTTTTGTGGAGTAAAATCTATTTATAGACACTACAGATTAGTAACAGTTAAAAAAAAAAAAACTAGGGGTGATTAATTCTTTCAGGCCAGGTTACGTCTCTTCTCTAGCCTGTTCCCTTTATTTTCCTTGTTCTCAGGAGAGGGAAAACTTCATTTCTATTTTTGCTGCAACAGACTCTAGTCTGTGCCACTGATATATATGCCTATCCATATGCCAGCACCATACTGTTTTTTGTTTGTTTCTTTTTTACTGAAGCTTTATAGTAAGTTTTGAAGTCGGGAAACATAAATCCTCCAACTTTGTTCTTTTTCAAAATTCTTTTGGCTGTTTTTGCCCTAGGGGATAAGCTTGCCAATTTCTGTAAAAAGCTTCTGGGATTTTTTTAAAAGACTGCAGTGACTCTATAGATACTTCGGAGAGAATTGCCGTCTTAATCATATTGCATCTTCCAGCCCATGAACACGAACTCTCTCTCCATTTGCTCAGGTCCTTGCTGGTTTCCCTTGGCAGCATCGTGGTTGTCAGTGTGCAGGTCTTGCACTTACACTATCAGGAGTGCCAGAGAGGCTCAGGGACGGGAAGCTGGGGTGAGGGGGGGTGTACAGGGAGAGGGCACATGCCCTCCTCACAAACACACACTGCAAAGTCACACCAGGACGAAATACCCCCTTATTATAACCCTGAAGAGCAGAGGGAATTTTCTTGAAAACCTAACTCTAGTAAATGGGGGTTCACCCGCACGGCAGCATCTCAGCTAAACAGATTGGTGTCCTGAAACAGAAGCCAGGTTGTTTGTTCTGTTGTCCAGAGAACAAGGCCAAACAATGCTGAATCCCACTCACCCTCTGGTGGTGATATCGGGCACTACCGTGGCACTTGGGACCTGGCTTGGGTGGCTGAGTCTAGGCAGCCGCCACAGGCTTCTGGTCATGCGCCGGAGGGAGGGGCTGGGGAAGTGACCCCCGGCCGCTGCCTGGGGAGGGCGATCAGGTCTCAAGCCCTCCACCCCCGCCCCATGCTTCTCCACTCAGCCTGATGGAATCAGCTTCCACTCACCTTTTTTCCCACACACTCTGAGAACATTGCTAACTGAATTCTACTACAGGACACCACAAGTTTATGGCAGCGTGTTGACTAAAAGTGTTTACTGAGGGACTTCCCTGGCGGTCCAGTGGTTGAGACTCCGAGCTTCCACTGCAGAGGGCAAGAGTTTGATCCCTGGTTGGGGAAATAAGATCCCACAGCTGCCAGGTGCGGCCAAATAAAATAAAGTATGATACAGATGAACTTATTTACAAAACAGAAACGGGCTCACAAACATAGAAAACAAACTCATTAAGGTTACCAAAGGGGAAAGGGGTTGGGGAGGGATAAATTAGGAGTTTGGGATTAGCAGATACAAACTACTATGTATAAAATAGATAAAAAACAAAGTCCTACTGTATAGCACAGGGAACTATATTCAATACCCTGTAATAAACCATAATGGAAAAGAACATGAAAAAGAATACATATATATACATACTAATTGAAGTAATACATATATATAAAACTGAATCATTCTGCTGTACACCAGAAACTAACACAACATTGTAAATCAACTATAATTAAAAAATAAATAAGAAACAAAAGTATTCTTTTTTTAAAAAAAACAACAGCCATTTATTTATTTATTTATTTAGCCCTGCCACGCAGCTTTCAGGATCTTAGTTCCCCAACCAGGGATTGAACCCGTGCCTCCTGCAGTGGAAGCACAGAGTCCTGACCACTAGACCTCCAGGGAATTCCCTATTCTAACTTTTTTTTTTTTTTTTTTTTTGGTGGTACGCGGGCCTCTCACTGTTGTGGCCTCTCCCGTTGCGGAGCACAGGCTCTGGACGCGCAGGCTCAGCGGCCATGGCTCACGGGCCCAGCCGCTCCGCGGCATGTGGGATCTTCCTGGACCGGGGCACGAACTCGCGTCCCCTGCATCGGCAGGCGGACTCTCAACCACTGCGCCACCAGGGAAGCCCTATTCTTACTTTTTAATGAACCTTAATTTTGAAAATTTTCTTTCACACGAAGCCACAGATACACAAATAGGAAGAACCTTAAACATAAGATATATCTGGCAGAGATTCATAAAACTTTCACTTCACAATAAATTCTAGAAAAAAAATGCTTGAAAATAATTACATTTACACTAAAGTTCTCAATCCCTAAGTGGAGGTCTGCGGGAAGTCCCTCTTCGAGCCCAAATTCTATTCCATGAAACAAAGAGGAGGTGTTGCCTTGAGACCCCACTTCCCAGGTCTTCCTGGAAATGATTTTAAACTGCTTGATCTTTGAAACTCTTCAGTTTAAGATGTGCTTCTGTGCAAAGTCACCTGGAGTTGGCACTTATGTCTTGTCCTTGACCAGAGCTTACCCTGCAGCCACTAGGGGGCGGGAGTGAGGCGTTCAGGGGCTCTTGGGTACCAAGGACGCCTACGTGTGTTCCAGGCGGGTCCATGGTTTTCTGTCATTTGTCCTGCAGTTCTTGACTGCTCTCCTTGTATGTTTTTACTTGCTCAGATGGTTTTTGCTTTTCCTTTCTATCTCTGCACTTTCTTGTGCCTTTCATTTCCCTCTTCCTTTCTGCATATCTCAGGCCTTGGCTGCTGCACATCCCAGCACTGTGCTTCCCGCTGCCTCTACCCCGTGTGCCTCTGCAGGCCCAGCGAGTGCAGCCTTGTGCCTTCTGTACGTGGCTTGACTTTATTTGAGGCCTCGTGGGTGATTCCCTAGCTGAGGCAAAGGCCCATTCTCGGCACATTCAGAAACTAGAGAACCAGTTTGGTACAGCACTGACAGGTTGTGAAGGACTTCTCCAATTCCAGGAGGCAGGCCAAAAGAGCCTCCTTGACTCAGATGTGATTTTTCTGGAAAGATTTTTATGAATACCTTCCAGGAATTGGCTTTTGGATGCCAGCCATGTGGGTTTTTAAAAAGGCAACTCTGGGGCTTCCCTGGTGGCACAGCGGTTATGAATCTGCCTGCCAATGCAGGGGACATGGGTTTGAGCCCTGGTCCGGGAAGATCCCACATGCTTCGGAGCAACTAAGCCTGTGCGCCACAACTACTGAGCCTGAGCTCTAGAGCCCGTGAGCCACAACTACTGAAGCCCACACGCCTAGAGCCCGTGCTCTGTAACAAAGAGAAGCCACCACAATGAGAAGCCCGCACACCGCGACAAAGAGTAGCCCCCGCTCGCCGCAACTAGAGAAAGCCCGCGCGCAGCAACGAAGACCCAATGCAGCCAAAAATAAATAAATAAATAAATTTTTTTTTTTTAAAAAAGGCAACTCTGTTGCTCTGGCCCTCTCTTCACAATCTGGCCATTTTCAAAACACATGTTGCATTTCTTTCCTTTTTAATATTTATTTATTTATTTGGCTGTGCTGGGTCTTAGTTGCGGCAGGCGGGATCTTCTATTTGCGGCATGTGGGATCTACTTCCCTGACCAGGGATCGAAACTCGGCCCCCTGCATTGGGAGCACAGAGCCTTAGCCACTGGACCACCAGGGAAGTCCCAGCACTTGTTGCATTTCTGTACGTATATTTTTAAACTTTGGCTCAGTTCGTTGTTGATTCACTCAATGTCTTAAGGAGAGTGGAGCTCCAAGAATAAAATGGTAGTATGGGGCTTCCCTGGTAGCGCAGTGGTTGAGAGTCCGCCTGCCGATGCGGGGGACGCGGGTTTGTGCCCCGGTCCGGGAAGATCCCACATGCCGCGGAGCGGCTAGGCCCGTGAGCCATGGCTGCTGAGCCTGCGCGTCCAGAGCCTGTGCTCCGCAACGGGAGAGGCCACAACAGTGAGAGGCCCGTGTACCGAAAAAAAAAAAAAAAAATGGTAGTAAGCACTGGCTGCCTGCGCACATCAAGAAACTGGCCCAGGCCATGGCTCCTCAGGCAGTACAGCCTTTTTAAGTCGCCCAGTCCTTCTTAACAGATGTTATTTCATTAAAAGCCCCGCCCTCGCCACAGCTCTGAAGCCTTAGGCCTCTTCTAAGCCAGAGTCAGAGGTGCTGAGTTCTCAGGCCATGTGGGTCTTCCGGTACGCCCAGTCCTCTTGAATTTCTATTCCAAGACTTGCTTCTCCACTCTCTGGTCCTCTCTGATGAGTAGTGAACGGCCTCAACTCAGTCACTCCTGTCTTTAATTCTGAGGGTCCCCTGATGGTCTCCTTTAGCTGGCATTTATTCTGCCCTTGTCAGTTGTGGGTGCCCTGTGATGGGCTCGTTATCTGATACTTGTTCTGTGTCCGCCACACATTGAGCCTGCAGTGGAGCAGCCCCTCAATCCTGGAGCTCCCCAGTTCCTCAATGAGCCCCAGGAACCTGATGCTTCCCAAGGACCCAATGCTCCGAGGAGATCAGGGGAGAGAAGAGGCCTAGCAGAACAGCCACTCAGAAACACTTGTGGAGTGAAGACTGGCGCCCCTGCTGGTCTGACTCTGGTCCCACATCCCTGAAGCTGCACCCAGATCACAGGACCAGGTGTTTCCATGGTGATGACATACAACACTAAACTCTTATTTCTGCATCACTTCCAGGTCCCCACACCCCATCCCTAATTCAATGCTCAGGTGTCCAGATGCAATGAGGCAGAACACAAAGAAGTGGGGTTTCAAGGGTCCTGGAGAAGGGGTGGCCAGGGTACTTTTGACAGGAGGCAGAGGGCTCTGAGCTCAGGGACCATGAGCCTATGGATCAAGGCTGTAGCAACTGAGAGATCATGGATTTGGGATTTAAGGAGCTTAGACTTGGGAACATGGTTGGGAGACCCATGAGAGGGAGCCCAGAGGTTCATGAAGCCCTAAAAAGAAGAGATCTAGGACGAGCTAGTGGGGAGTCAAGGTTGGAGAGAGAACAGCTTGTCCTAAGGAAGGCCTTCTCCATCATAGAGCAGTCCTAGAACAGGCCTCCCAGCCACTGTAGATGTATGAGCAAACTCCTGAGCACTCCTGCAAGGGAATCAGTCCAGAGGGCTCAGACACTGAGTAGGGTGAGAAAGAGGCTCTTTGTAGCGACTCCCTCCTCTTTTCCCCACTGCCTGCTCCCAGAGGAAATCACTTCCGAGCAGGGTTTTTCCATCCCTGAGCTCTGCCAGGTCACGGTTCATCTCTGAGGTCCTGCCCTCTTCCCCTCATCTCTGTGTCTCCACATGTATCTCCTGTTTGCAGAGGAGACTCTATCATCTGGTGTCACTTGACACAAGATGTTTGGTCGTGCTTTTCATGGGCCTCGTGGCAACAGTCCTTCCTCAACCGTTTGTGTTGCCTTGACTTTTCTCATGTAGTGATCTCCAAAGTGATCCTTCGCTAGATTCTTTTCCTCATCTCATCTTAAAGGTGAGTTTTCCTAGACCAGATTTGCGTAGGACATTTGTGTCAGGGAGAATCAGGGCTGTGAGTGTCAGGGCTGTGTCTTAGGCTTGTATAGATTTTGTGGGGATTCAAGTTTTTGTATGTAAACATGTTTTGCACCTTAAAAGAATAAATGTCGGGCTTTCCCGGTGGCACAGTGGTTGAGAGTCCGCCTGCCGATGCAGGGGACATGGGTTCGTGCCCTGATCCGGGAAGATCCTACATGCCGCGGAGCGGCTGCGCCCATGAGCCATGGCCGCTAAGCCTGCGCGTCCAGAGCCTGTGCTCCACAACGGGAGAGGCCACAACAGTGAGAGACCCGCGTACAGCAAAAAAAAAAAAAGAATAAATATCATTATGTGTATGAGAGGTTATAAAGGCAGGGCATAAAGAGCACTAGGAAGTAGGGCCAGTGTACTACTATGTCTCAGTGGATGAAGTAGACACACCATCATGTTCAGACATCTTCTGTGTGTGCCTAAGCCTGAGTCTGTAACTCAAGGGGGCAAACCATTGGCCCCGGATGTGGCCATATCCCCCTGACCCACCCAGGTGTTCACTTTGATCCTCAGTTTTAATGATTTCCTTGCTTTTCTTCCTAGTCTTACTCCCTTCGTGCCATATCCTAAGAGGCCTGGCTTCACATGCCCTGTCCACTCTCTGTCCATGGCCTTGTGCCTGTGTCTTACTCCCAGGAAATTAGGATTCAGCCTCAGCCAAGGGGCCAGTCTCTTCAGACAAGCCTATCTGGTATTGTCTTTCTTATGATCAAACACTAAACTCAGACAAAACGAATGCTGTCAACGGGGTTTTACACCCACACCATCTTGATGCTTCCTGAATAAACAAATGCCCCAGAGGTTTTTGCTCCTTCACCTGTCACCTGACACAGCAGTCGCGTGCAAGGGACCCTAGGAATAAAAGGCACGGTGCTATCCTTTACATTTAATTAGCTCCACGTTTTTTATTAATGCAACATTGAAGAGCTGACCGGCTGACCTACTTATCCAGCCCACAGGGCAGGCAAAGCTCTAAAATCTAAAAGTGAAGTTCAACCTTTAGGAGGTTAATTTTGTATATGCAGAACGTGCAGAGTATGAAAAAATGTTACATTAAAAAAACATTTAGAGTCCGTGTGCTTTACAGGGTGAGTCGGAAGGCTGGCTATGTCACGGTGCTCATGCCCCTGGGGTAACCCTGAGAAGTAGTTCTGTATCAAACCTCATGAAAGCTTATTTCTTCTCTTTATCCTGATATTGTTGGTTACTATAATAATTTAACCAGGCCATTCAGTCTTGTCTTCAGCAGATGGCTTCTGCTTTCCTGCCACGCTTGCCTGAAGAACCATTTTAAGTTAAAAGCCAGAAGTCGCATGCCCAACAAAGGACCGTCTCAAAGCCAGGGTGGGAAGGACTGGATTGCATACTCAGCAAATGACACTACAAAAAAGACTCATGGGTACAGGATTCTTAGCATCAACTAACATCACCTGTAAGACTGTCCCAGGGAACCGAGTGAGGGCTTCTAGGACTCTGAGTTCAGAACAGAAGCAAGCAAATCACCACGACTGTGTGTCTGGGGCACTGACCTGTGTTTCGGGAATCCATGGAGATCGGCATGTTGTTGTATCGTGCGGTGGCCCTGCCTTGTCCTCAGGGTGAGGGGGAACAGAGTCACATCTTCCGGCAACGCGCCCTCACACTGACTGATGAACTCCATCAGTACACAGCGGCGTGTCTGTGCTCTGGAGGGAAGGAAACAAAGAGAGTGATAGCCTAGAGTGCCTGCCTCCCAGCTCCCACCCACACGGTGAGACAACGGATGCCGGGCTCATGCCTGGGAGAGGTCTGCCGCTCCCGTTCCTCCCCTTCTGTCCTGCCTAAAAGGGGGTCTTCTCATCGAGAAGAAACCGTACGGACTTCCCTGGTGGCACAGTGGTTAAGAATCCACCTGCCAATGCAGGGGACACGGGTTCGAGCCCTGGTCCAGGAAGATCCCACATGCCGCAGAGCAACTAAGCCCGTGCGCCACAACTACTGAGCCTGCGCTCTAGAGCCCGCGAGCCACAACTACTGAAGTCCGTGCACCTAGAGCCCGTGCTCTGCAACAAGAGAAGCCACCACAATGAGAAGCCCGCGCACCACAACAAAGAGTAGCCCCTGCTCCTGCAACTAGAGAAAGCCCATGCACAGCAGTGAAGACTCAACGCAGCCAAAAATAAAAATAAATTTATAAAATTAAAGAAGAAGAAGAAGAAACCGTACGTTTTGAAGCAGTCCCTACTGTGGCCAGCCAGGACAATTCACTTACTCCTGGCCCTCAGCCTGCCCTTTTCCCAGGGCCAGGCAGTGAGGCAGAGAAGACGTTTGAGAGCCAAAAACCAGTGAGGTGGACCTAGGAGCCTGCTGGGATCCAGGCCAAGTGTGTGGACCTGAGTGAGGACCCCCGAGTTCACGCCCCAGCTCTGCCACAAGCTGGCTGTGGCCTCGCTGCGTTTCTCTGCTTCCTATCTATAGAATAATGATGACAGAGCCTCCTCCCTCGGCTTGTTATGAACCTTAAATGAATTAATATGTTCAAAGAACTTAGAAGAGCACAGCTTCGTGAGTGCCCATGGTGTTAGCTCTCATGTTCACTCGGAGACCTCAGGGAAGCTCGTTCCTTTGAGCTTTGGTGACCGCTGTCCATCTCAGCCCTGACCTGAAGATCAAATGAGATCATAGGTAAGAGCTTCGTCAAGGGCCACTTGACCATACCGGAGTAGGCTCGTGAAGTCATTATGGTACGTTTCTGTAGCTTCCCTAGAACAATGGCGTTCCCTTCCCCCGCAGCGCTACGCTCCTGCCAGAGCCTCCTTGGGCCCCTCCCTGCTGCAGGACCTGATGTTCCTGTCTCAGTTTTTGCCTCCAGTTCTTCAGGGCAGAATTTCTGCTCCCCCAGGAGCAGCGGGGGCGAGCAGACAGCCGTGGGTGAGTTTCACTCCATGTTGTTAGCCCTGAGGGTAAAGTCTGGGCAATGGGATGGAAGTGGGTCCCAGTCCTTGCTCAGAGAGCTATTTGCCTGGCACATTGCTAAGCATTCCTCATAACTGATGCCTGTATTAGAAGTGCTCTAGTGTCTATCATTTGGGAATTATAAAACAACAATGTCCTCTACTAACATTTACATTTTACTACACTGTGAAATAACATTTTAGTGAATATCCTTGTCAATAATTCTCTGTGCATGTCCTTGTTTCTTAGAATAAATTTTTAGTAATAGAAGTATTGAGCGAATGTAATAATTTTAATACTTATAGCCAAATAAGACTTCCAAACAGGTTGCTACCAATTTACCCTCTTACCAGCAGCAAATTAACATTCCTGTTTCCTGAGCCTTTACCAAACGCATATTTCATAGTCTCTATCTCTCTATATATCATTGCCAGTTTCATAGATGAAAAATTATCTCTGTGAAGTATAAAAGTTCCTATAAAAATACGGTAGCTCTTTTTTCTTTTTAAAATTTATTTATTTATTTATTATTTTTGGCTGCGTTGGGTCTTCGTTGCTGTGCGCAGGCTTTCTCTAGTTGCAGCAAGTGGGGGCTACTCTTCATTGTGGTGCGTGGGCTTCTGATTGCAGTGGCTTCTCTTGTTGCGGAGCATGGGCTCTAGGCCTGCGGGCTCAGTAGTTGTGGCTCGCAGGCTCCAGAGCACAGGCTCAGTAGTTGTGGCACATGGGCTTAGTTGCTCAGCGGTATGTGGGATCTTCCCGGACCAGGGCTCGAACCCATGTCCCCTAAATTGGCAGGCGGATTCTTAACCACTGTGCCACCAGGGAAGTCCAGTAGCTCTATTTTTAATGATCCAGCAATCCCACTCCTGGAAATATATCCGGAGAAAAACATAATTTGAAAAGATACATGCACCCCAATGTTCACTGCAGCACTACCTACAATAGCCAGGACATGGAAGTAACCTAAATGTTCATCAACAGAGGAATGGAAAAAGATGTGATACATATATACAATGGAATATTACTCAGCCATAAAAAGAACAAGATAATGCCATTTGCAGCAACATGGATGGACCTAGAGATTGTCATACTGAGTGAAATAAGTCAGACAGAGAAAGACAAATATTATATGATATCACTTCTGTGTGGAATCTAAAAAAAGGGTACAAATGAACTTATCTACAAAACAGAAATAGAGGGGCTTCCTTGGTGGCACAGTGGTTGGGAATCCGCCTGCCAATACAGGGGACACAGGTTCGAGCCCTGGTCCGGGAAGATCCCACATGCCGCGGAGCAACAAAGCCCGTGAGCCACAACTACTGAGCCCACGTGCCGCAACTGCTGAAGCCTGTGCGCCTAGAGTCCGTGCTCTGCAACAAGAGAGGCCACTGCGGTAAGAAGTCCGTGCACCGCAACAGAGAGTAGCCCCTGCTCACTGCAACTAGAGAAAAGCCCACACGCAGCATGGAAGAACCAACACAGCCAATAAATAAATAAATAAATAATTAAAAAAAACAACAAACAGAAATAGAGTCACAGATGTAGAAAACAAAGTAATGATTACTCGGGGGTAAGAGGAGGGAAGGATAAATTGAGAGATTTGGTTTGACATATACACATTACTATATATAAAATAGATAACTAATAAAGACCTACTGTATAGCACAGTGAACTCTACTCAATACTCTGTAATGGCCTATATGGGAAAAGAATCTAAAAAAGAGTGGATATATGTACATGTATAACTGATTCACTTTGCTGTACACCTGAAACTAACACAACGTTGTAAATTGGTTGGCTATTGCCAGAATGCTGTGTAACAAACAGCCACAAAGTCTCCACGGCATATAAGACTTTGTTCCACATTCATGCACCCTGGGGTGGCTGGACCTCAGCCAATAGGGTGTGCTCAGGTCTGCTCCCTGGGTCTCTAATTATCCTGGGACCAATGGGCAATCTGCATACATTCTACTGCTGGCAATGGCAGAAACACATGAGAACAAGCTTCTGCTCACATCACAGCCACAGGAGTTTCAAAACAAGTCACCTACCAAGCCCAATGTCAAGGGACAGAAAGTCCATGCTACTCACCATGATGTCATCTTGGCTGGAGGCCACTACTGCAGTAAAGTGAAGCATCCAGACCAGTAATTCCACCACAGCTGTGAAGCTGAACACTACCTTACATGCTTATTTGTGGTATTGCTTCCTTCAGAGTATTACCTGTTTGGGAGTGCCTTGGACCAGGGGTCAGGTTTAGATATAATGATCAGGGAAGGTAAGTCATGCAGCAAAAATGAGTTTGTAAAGCCAGGAGAACTTCAAGGGGCCAGTGTGAGCAGGAACAAGGAAGCGTGGGGTCGGGTAGGGCGTGGGCAGTTCATAGTGACGTGCGCCAAAATGTGGGGAGAGTTGATTGGGATCCAGAGCAGCAACAGGGGGATCCCTTCTTAGGCTCTTGCAGTAGTTCAGAGCAGGAACAGTGGAGGCGGAGGGTAGTGATGGGATTTAAATGTAGACTAGGTAGAGAGAAATGGGGGTCAGGCCTGGGCCTCCAGGGCAGGGTACCTCCTTTACTGAAATGGGGAATACTGATGAATGATAATGCTTTTTGAGGCGTGGTGATCAGTAGTTCTATTTTGAATGTGCTCAATTTGAGATAGTTATTAGACATCCAAGCGTGGATGTATATGAGGTAGTCAGCTGCTTAGCCTTGTGTCCAGAAAAACGGACTGGAGACAGTGGTTTGGAGAGTCAGCACACAGAATTTAAAGCCATAACTTCACTTACAGGGATAAAGAGAAAAAGAGGAAGAGTCCAAGGGCTCAGCCAATGGCACTGCCATCACCCCAGGTGGCGGTGAGATTCGGGAGTGGGGCCTCTTGAGAAAGGACCAAGGAGGGCTTCCCTGGTGGCGCAGTGGTTGAGAGTCCGCCTGCCGATGCAGGGGACGCGGGTTCGTGCCCCGGTCCGGGAAGATCCCACATGCCGCGGAGCGGCTAGGCCCGTGAGCCATGGCCGCTGAGCCTGTGCGTCGGGAGCCTGTGCTCCGCAATGGGAGAGGCCACAACAGTGAGAGGCCCGCGTACCAAAAAAAAAAGGACCAAGGAATGCCACCTCAATACAAGTGAGGAAAGGGTGATAAATGGAATATTGCCTGCCACATCAGTAAACAAAGGATGTCACAGTCATCAGCGATTGCAGCCCTCCAGCGTGAGCTTGTGAGCCCTGAGGAAACTCGGGAAGGAAAGAATATCTACCACCTGGCAGCCATCAGACTGCAGCCACTCCCTAGACTGAGCCCTGAGGAAACTCAGGATATGAAAACACAGGATCCTGGCCCCAGATAGCTGAGGTGCATATCAAAGATATGACGGCAGTGAGCCCAGACTCTGGCATCTTCCCATACCTAGAAAAGCACGAAATTCCTCAACTTGACATATCTGGGTTTCTTTAATTAACAGTCCTCTTTTGACGTTCAGACTACCTGCCTTTGTTGCAAAACTCATATATAACCTGCCCCCGCCTCCTCGGAGCAGTTCTCCCAGGGTTACTTGAGATGCTGCCTCCCCGGCTTGAAGTCCTAAAACTTCCCGCTGAATAAAACATAACTCTGAACTTTTAGGTGGTGAATAATTTTTTAGTCGACAAGGGCTTCAAGGAAGAGGGAAGGTGAGGTAAACTGGAAAGCTTGGAGATGTGGTGAGAGGGAGAGGGCTGAAACGGGGATTTCTGGTGCTGGGCTTGGCTAGTTTAGCCTCTTAACGGCTGTAAGCAAGGCTCCGAGTCCGCTTCTCCAAGAGGCTCTTCCTTCCCCGCATGGTCGTGGATGGCGCCACAGCGCCTCACATCATTTAACGAGGACAAAACTCTCCCAGACCACACACACCCCAGTCCCAAATCTCTGGTCCTATGGTCAGAACTGGGCCAGGCTGCCTCTGTCCCTGACAAAGGGCAAGGCCCTCAGGAGGCTCCGTTCTCCGTGCACTTTGCTCAGAGAGCCCAACCAATGTTATTACAGCTTTGTTTTGGGGGACAAGGAGAGGCCAGGGTACCTATGAGAAGCTGACTGAACCAGAAGACACATGAGGCGGAGCCAAAATTTTCACAAACCAACAAGGAGGGGTGCGGGGGAGGGACGGGGCGCTTTGAAGAATCTGTCTTCCCGCAATCTCAGCCCCTCACCTGTTCCTAGTGTACCTGTGCCGGTCTCCCCGCGTGAGGTGGCCAGGAAAGTCCGACTCTCTCCACCCAGGCTGCTTAACGTCATCATGGGAACACCGTGGGCGGGGCTGCGAAGCGGTTATTGTGACGCTCCAGGATCGGAGCCTCCGATTGGCTGGTAGGGCGGGGGGCGGGGCCAGCTGGGAGGGGTGGGGCTGAGAGGCCTGGAGGTGCCAGGTGGGCGGTGGCCGGGAAGAGACCTGTGGATCTAAGGCTCAGGTAAAAACCTCATTGCTGGGGCCTTGCAAAGATAGAGGAAGATGAGACTTCCCTGGTGGCACAGTGGTTCAAGCCCTGGTCCGGGAAGACCCTACAGGCCTCTAAGCCCCCGTGCCTGGAGCCCGTGCTCCGCAACAAGAGAAGCCACCGCTTTGAGAAGCCTGCGCACCACAACGAAGCGTAGCCCCCGCTCTCCGCAACTAGAGAAAGCCCGCGTGCACCAAAGAAGACCCAACGCAGCCAAAAAAAAAAAAAAAAAAAAAAAAGATAGAGGAAGATGTATGTCCCTTCTTGCCACTTTATTGGGGCTGCACAGGGACTGAACAAAAATACCCTCCTGCTGGCCACTCCCGATCCGCCCACACTCCGCAAAGAAACTTTTTCTGTAGAACCCATGAAACAGCGAGAAGCAGAGAGCCAAAGACAACCACGGATATTGTTCATCTTTCTCTCAGCCTTCCCCAAAAGGACCAACAGCTGTTTGCCAGCGTCAGTACTGTGCATTAGAGAGAGATAATCATACTTTTCAGGGATTACTGGACACTGGCTCTGAACTAATTTCTGAAGACTCACCATTCAGAGACTAGGGGCTAATGGAGCACAGGTGATCCATGAAGATTTAGCTCAGGTCCACTCACAGAGGGTCCCTGATGCCACCCTATGGTTATTTGCCCAGTTTCAGAATTGGAATAGACATACGCAGCAACTGACAGAATCCTCACATTGGTTCTCTGATCTGTGGAGTGAGGACTGTTATGGTAGGAAAGGCCAAGTGGAAGCTACTAGAACTGCCTCTACCTAGGAAAACAGTAAACCAAAAATACTGTGTTCCTGGAAGGACGGACTTGAAGGATGCTGGAGTGATGATTCCCACCTACAGACCCATTCAACTCACTCATTTGGCCTATGCAAAAGACAGGTGGACCCTGGAGAATGATAGTGAACTTAGTTGTTCATTTTTTCCTGGAGGGAGAAAAGGCCAGAGGTACGAGTCTGCTGATTCATGGGCCATGGCCAATGTTTGGCTGAATGCTCAAGGATTTAGAAGGAACACAATTGGAATATTGGTGACTGTGAAGTTTGGGGAGGAGGTATGTGGATAGACTTCTCTGAACAGGCAAAAAAACCCACATTTGTGTCCTGTGTGAATGCTCACCAAAGGGTGACCTCAGCAGAGGAGAATTTTAATAATCAAGGGGATAGGATGATCCATTCTGTGGTTACCACTCAGCCTCTTTCCTCAGCCACCCCTGTCATCACCCAATAGACTCATAAGCAAAGTGGCCACAGTGGTAGGGATGGAGGTTATGTATGGGCTGAGCATCTTAGACGTCCACCCACCAAGGCCAACCTGGCTACGGCCACTGGTGAGCACCCAACTTGCCAGCAGCAGAGACCAATACTGATTCCCCAGTATGACACCATTCCCCAAGTTGATTATGTTGGACAGCTTCCATCATGGAAGGAATAGCACTTTGATCTTACTGGAATAGACACTTCATCTGGATATGGACTCTCCTTTCCAAAGAGGGTTCTAGCTGTTCCACTGTGGCAGTTGAAAGATGGCCATGAATTCTTCGGAACTTCTCCCATACTGAAGTGGGGTCTGTGTGCCCTGCCGTTAGATCTGGGCAGGCTCTTTAACTGTTTTGACTAATAGAATACAGAGGAAGTGATGCTAGGCCACCTTGGGTCTCAGGGTTTTATAAGCTTCCACTTTATGTCTCTCAGAACACTCAGCCTTGGGATTCTCAGCTGCCAGGTAAGAATTCTTACTACCCTTCTGGAGAGACCATGTTGAGAGGCCCTGAAACCTCATAGAGAGGGAACTCACTGAGACCAGCTTCTGGCCTTCTCCACCAAAGCACCAGGCATGTGAATGAAGCCATCATGGGCCCTCAAGACCACCCCAGCCATGAGCTGAAAACTGAGTAACCCCAATGCACCCTCACGGAGCAAGAGAAGTGGCCGCCCTGGGAGTTCCCTGGCGGTCCAGTGGTTAGGACTTGGCCCTTTCACTCACGAAGCCCAGGTCTGATCCCTGGTCAGGGAAGTAAGATTCCGCAAGCTGTACGTCATGGCCAAAAAAAAAAAAAAGAGAGAGAAGTGGCCACCTGATAATCAAAGATGCCACTATGGATAACCAAAACAAACAGATTCTATGTTCACCACTGACAGCAGAGTTGGAGATGGGGCTGCATTTTCCATGGTGCTGGGCTGGCAGAGAGAGAACTCAGCTCATGGGCAGAGGGCCTGCGATAGGAACAGAGTCTTCCTTTGTCCTCGTTCATGGCTGGAAACACAGATGAAAGAGAAGGTTTGTCCCCTCAAAGAGCTCACATAAAAATAGCTGACACTGATTACCACCTCCCACCCATCACAAGTTCTTTAAACCTTCCTCCAAACACTGTGATGTGAGTAGCATTGTGAGCAGATGGGGAAAACGAGGCCCAGAAACATTAATTTATGCAAGGACACAGGTATTGATTGAACCAGGATTCAAACCCAACAGACAATCTGTCTCTAGAGTGCCCCCTCTCACCCTTCAGGCTTCACCAGCTTTAGCTGGGGATGAGGCCTGAAAAGGAAGGGACTGGGCGGGATGGGAAGGAATCAGGTGGGTTGACACAGAATGGAGAGAAAAGATGCTCATAAACAGATGGAAAGGCTGGCTGGAGAAAGTGGGAGAATCTAGCAAGGGAAGGGTTAGCATGGAATAGGAAGAGACAGAGGAAGGACAACCAATTTGTGATCAGACTGAACAGAGTACGGAGGCCCAGGAGGAAGGAAGGGCTATGTGGCTAGCAGAGGGACGCAGGAAGAGAGAAAAGGCCCTGACTCAGGGCAGCAAGCATAGTGAGCTGGCATTCCTTGGGCTCAGGTTGGCCCCAGCCCCTCTGGGCACTCAGGCTCCTCAGATGGTGACCCCTCTCTCTGCCTGTTGGCCTCTTGGCATAAAGAATCCAAAGTCAATAGGGGGGACTTCCCTGGTGGCACAGTGGTTGAGAGTCCACCTGCCAATGCAGGGGACACGGGTTCGAGCCCTGGTCCGGGAAGATCTCACATGCCGCAGAGCAACAAAGCCCATGTGCCACAACTACTGAGCCCGTGTGCCACAACTACTGAAGCCCGCGTGCCTAGAGCCCGTGCTCCACAACAAGAGAAGCCACCACAATGAGAAGCCCGCACACCGCAACGAAGAGTAGACCCCACTCACCACAACTAGAGAAAGCCCATGTGCAGCAACAAAGACCTAACAACGAAGACCCAATGCAGCCAAAAATAAATTTTTTTTAAAAAGTCAATAAGGGGCAGTCATGGCTTCACATTTGCTGATGAAGTCATCTTTCTCTGGAGCCAGGATCTCTAGGCTTTTGGGGACTAAAACTGAGACAGAAACTCTAAATCCCCTAAGTGTGTCACTGAGAGCAAGGGCCACACCTCCTTTTACCCCTTGGTCCTCTACGCATTGGGGGTGACACAGCCTCATATAATGGGAGTGACTAAGGAGGATGGCACACCACCCTTGCAGGATTAGTCTCTTAGCTGATGCCTTAACCACCCTATGAAAAGGTTCCAGCCTACCGTTGGGCTGGCACTTGCTGGGTATGGTAGATGATGGAACCAGTACATGGGGACTTGCCCACTGCCACACCCTTTTTGCTGTAAAGTAGGTTCCTTAGTCCAATTCCTTAGTTATGCAGAATCCCACATAACTTGACGGTTTAAATACTGTCTATGTCCTTGGAGAGTGGAGAAGGCAAACTCACACTCAATATGTGTCAGCTCCAGTCAATATGGTCACTGTCCTCCAGAGTGAAGGGATCCAGAGTAATCAACCTGTCACCAAGTAGCTGGTTCATCTCCTCGAGGACCAGGGCAATATTGCAGGCTCAGTGTTATCCTCTGTTGCTGGCAGGCTGGACAGTGGGCCATGGTGGCATCCAGGCCAGCCTTGGTGACTGGGAGCCTGTGCTGTTGGGTCCATGTACACCTCACCCCTGCCACCATGGCTGCCTTGCTCACATGCACATTGTGCCAGTGCTGGCTGATGCCAGTTCATGAGTCTGCTGTCTACATGGCTCCTAAAGCTTCCTCCATGGGAATGTGACACTCGGACCTTCACACACCGGCTGCAGCAGGTCTTCACTTTGCTTCATCTTGTCTGTCACTTTCCTAGAGATGCCAGAAAAAATTACCACAAACTTACTGACTTAAAAGAACAGAAATTGGACTTCCCTGGTGGCACAGTGCTTAAGAATCACTTGCTAATGCAGGGGACACGGGTTCGAGCCCTGGTCCAGGAAGATCCCACATGCCGTGGAGCAACTAAGCCTGTGTGCCACAACTACTGAGCCTGCGCTCTAGAGTCCGCAAGCCACAACTACTGAAGCCTGCGTGCCACGATTACTGAAGCCTGCGTTCCTAGAGCCCATGCTCTGCAACAAGAGACACCACCACAATGAGAAGCCCGTGCACCGCAACAGAGAGTAGCCTCCGCTCACCACAACTAGAGAAAGCCCACGCACAGCAACAAAGACCCAACGCAGACAAAAGTAAATATAAAAATAAATACATCTTAAAAAAAAAAAAAGACTCCACGCTTCCACTGCAGAGGGTGAGGGTTCGATCCCTAGTCAGGGAACTAAGATCCCTCATGCCACACAGCGTGGCCAAAAAAAAAAAGTCAAAAGACTGACCATGCCAGTCTTGGCAAGGATGTGGAAAAATTGGAATGTTATATGCTACTGGTGGAAGGTAAAATGATGCAACCACTTTAGAAAACAACTTGGTGGGTTTTTATGAAGTTAATCATAAACATACTCAGAGGCCAGACAGCAGAAGCAAGAAGAACTACAATCCTGCAGCCTGAGGAACAAAAACCACATTCACAGAAAGACAAGATGAAAAGGCAGAGGGCTATGTACCAGATGAAGGAACAAGATAAAACCCCAGAAAAACAACTAAATGAAGTGGAGATAGGAAACTTTCCAGAAAAAGAATTCAGAATAATGATAGTGAAGATGATCCAGGACCTCGGAAAAAGAATGGAGGCAAAGATCGAGAAGATACAAGAAATGTTTAACAAAGATCCAGAAGAATTAAAGAACAAACAAACAGAGATGAACAACACACTAACGGAAGTGGAAAATACAGTAGAAGGAATCAACACCAGAATAACTGAGGCAGAAGAATGGATAAGTGACCTGGAAGACAGAATGGTGGAATTCACTGCTGCAGAACAGAATAAAGAAAAAAGAATGAAAAGAAATGAAGACACCCTAAGAGACAACTGGGACAACATTAAACTCAATAACATTCGCATTATAGGGGTCCCAGAAGGAGAAGAGAGAGAGAAAGGACCTGAGAAAATATTTGAAGAGATTATAGTCAAAAACTTCCACTATTATTCAACATAGTTTTGGAAGTCCTAGCCATGGCAATCAGAGAAGAAAAAGAAATAAAAGGAATACAGATTGGAAAAGAAGAAGTAAAACTGTCACTGTTTGCAGATGACATGATACTATACATAGAGAATCCTAAAAATGCCACCAGAAAACTACTAGAGCTAATCAATGGATTTGGTAGAGTAGCAGGATACAAAATTAATGCACAGAAATCTCTTGCATTCCTATACACTAATGATGAAAAATCTGAAAGAGAAACTAAGGAAACACTCCCATTTACCACTGCAACAAAAAGAATAAAATACCTAGGAATAAACCTACCTAGGGAGACAAAAGACCTGTATGCAGAAAACTATAAGACACTGATGAAAGAAATTAAAGATGATACCAACAGATGGAAAGAAATACCATGTTCTTGGATTAGAAGAATCAATATTGTGAAAATGACTATGCTACCCTAAGCAATCTACAGATTCAATGCAATCCCTATTAAATTACCAATGGCATTTTTTAGAGAACTAGAACAAAAAATCTTAAAATTTATATGGAGACACAAAAGACCCCAAATAGCCAAAGCAGTCTTGAGGGAAAAAAGCAGAGCTGGAGGACTCAGACTCCCTGACTTCAGACTATACTACAAAGCTACAGTAATCAAGACAATATGGTACTGGCACAAAACAGAAATATAGAACAATGGAACAGGATACAAAGCCCAGAGATAAACCCATGCACCTATGGTCAACTAATCTATGACAAAGGAGGCAAGGATATACAATGGAGAAAAGGCAGTCTCTTCAATAAGTGGTGCTGGGAAAACTGGACAGCTACACATGAAAGAATGAAATTAGAACACTCCCTAATACCATACACAAAAGTAAACTCAAAATGGATTCGATACCTAAATGTAAGACTGGACACTATAAAACTCTTAGAGGAAAACATAGGAAGAACACTCTTTGACATAAATCATAGCAAGATCTTTTTTGATCCACCTCCTAGAGTAATGGTAATAAAACCAAAAATAAACAAATGGGACCTAATGAAACTTAAAAGCTTTTGCAAAGCAAAGGAAACTACAAACAAGATGAAAAGACAACCCTCAGAATGGGAAAAAAATATTTGCAAACGAATCAACGGACAAAGGATTAATTTCCAAAATATATAAACAGCTCATGCAGCTCAATATTAAAAGAACAAAAAACCCGGGGCTTCCCGGTGGTGCAGTGGTTGAGAGTCCACCTGCCGATGCAGGGGACATGGGTTTGTGCCCCGGTCCAGGAAGATCCCACATGCCACGGAGCGGCTGGGCCCGTGAGCCATGGCCGCTGAGCCTGCGCGTCCGGAGCCTGTGCTCCACAACGGGAGAGGCCACAACAGTGAGAGGCCCGCATACCGCAAAAAAAAAAAAAAAAAAAAAAAAAAAAGGGCAGAAGACCTAAATAGACATTTCTCCAAAGAGGACATATGGATGGCCGAGAAGCACATGAAAACTGCTCAACATCACTAATTATTAGAGAAATGCAAATCAAAACTACAATGAGGTATCATCTCACACCAGTTAGAATGGGCATCATCAGAAAATCTACAAACAACAATTGCTGGAGAGGGTGTGGAGAAAAAGGAACCCTGTTGCACTGTTGGTGGGAATGTAAATTGATACAGCCACTATGGAGAACACTATGGAGGTTCCTTAAAAAACTAAAAATAGAATTACCAAATGACCCAGCAATCCCACTACTGGGCATATACCCAGACAAAACCATAATTCAAAAAGACACATGCACCCCAATGTTCATTGCAGCACTATTTACAATAGCCAGGTCATGGAAGCAACCTAAATGCCCATCAACAGACGAATGGATAAAGAAGATGTGGTACATCTATACAATGGAATATTACTCAGCCATAAAAAGGAACGAAATTGGGTCATTTGTAGAAACACAGATGAATCTAGAGACTGTCATACAGAGTAAAGTAAGTCAGAAAGAGAAAAATAAATATCGCATATTAATGCATATATGTGGAGCCTAGGAAAATGGTACAGATGAACCAGTTTGCAGGGCAGAAATTGAGACACAGATGTAGAGAACAAACGTATGGACACCAAGCGGGGAAAGTGGCAGGGGGTGGTGTGGTGGTGTGATGAATTGGGAGGCTGGAATTGACATGTATACACTGATGTGTATAAAATGGATGATTAATAAGAACCTGCTGTATTAAAAAAAATCATACACATACTATATGCCTCAGTCATTCCACCCCTTAATATTTACTCCACTTTAACGAAAACATACATCCACACTAGATTTATACACTAATATTGATAGCAGCTTTATTTGTAATAGCCAAAACCTAGAAACAACTCAAATGTCCATCAATGGAAGAACGGATAAATAAAGTATGGCCTATCCATGCAATGGAATCTTATTCAGCAATAAAGAGTGAACTATTGATACAGTAACATGGATGAATCTCAAAGTAATTGTGCTGATGGAAAGAAGCCGAACAAAAGAGTATATATTATATGATTCCATCTAAATAAAATTCTAGAAAATGCCAACTAATCTATAGTGGCAGAAAGCACACCAGAGGTTGCCTGGGGACTAGCATTGAGAGGTAGGTGAAAAGGGAGGGATGGATTATAAGAGAGACCAAGGAAACTTTTGAGGTGATGGATATGTTCATTATCTTGATTTCATGGATATATACACATGACAAAACTCTTCAAATTTTACACTTTAAATTTGGGTAGTTTATTGTCTGTCAAATATACCTGAATGAAGTTATAAGAATAAAAGACTTCACTGATGTGAGACCCCCTGAATCTTTGTAGAATTCATCTCCACCCTTCTGGAATACAAGGCTTCCAACATCCTTCCACACTTCTTGGTCTTCTAGGCCAGTCAACTGATGACACTGATGCTGTCAAACAGTGGATGAATGCGGTGGGCTATGGAATGCCCAGATATTCCAGGTCCTTTGACTCTATATCTTGATAGAGGGAGAATTAACATATCTCTGGGGCAACACTTTACATGTATGGTACCGTCCACTACTAGCGACTGTCCATTGTTCCTGGCCTTCCTTCCAGATACGGATGGTAAGGAGTGGATTTTGCCAAAAGTGCTGTGAACTGTGTGACTAAGAAAACAGTAATCTGCTCCAGCAAAGATAATACATCTGGCACAAAAGCTACAATTGGGCCACTACCTGGTTGAGTAGTGGTGGTCCACTGTCATCCTCCAAGATCTAGCTGGTTTTTGTAGCGGTCATTAAATGGGAATTAGATGGGAAGCACCAACCTCCATCTTTTTGGTCTTCTGGTCAGGTTTGGGGTTGGGGGAAGCAGATTTCAGAGATTTTCACTTGGACTCCCCCAACTATGATAGCACATAACCCACAGTGGGCCAAGGGACCAATGTGATTGTTCTCCGAGTATCAGATATGTCTATTCCAATCATGCATTCGGCACCTGGGAGAATGATCTCTGGAGGGTCCTTGGACACAGTGGACCTACTGGAAGCCAGACTTGGGCCAGGACTCTATTTATCACCTAGCTCTCAAATGCCCCCAACAAAAACAGGGGGCCACAGTGATGTTTTGGGTCCCCAGGTATCAATGTTAACTTGGACTCTGTGTCCAACAGTCCTTGAAATGTTTAGATTCCCTTTCACGCAGTGGATGGTAACTCAAGTAAACAACCATAGGTGTTTTGGGGAAGAACAGGGGAATCATTACTACACACCCCGCTGTGGGGTCACAGGGTCCTTCCTACTGGAGACCCAGCCTCTCCTTTGGGCACTGGGGTCCAGGAAGGAGACTTATTGAGTTGGCTCCCCTCAGCCTCATGCTTATTCATCTCTGATTTCTGTTGATTGTGTAGATTAAGCAGTAACTTCACTGGCTGCCCATCTGTGTTGGCCCTGGGGATAACTTGCTGCGTCAATCACCTGCATCACTCTCTGCAGTTCGGGTCTCCCCGGCTGCCACACTGATTCTCATCATAATTGAGCCCACCTTTCCTCTGAAGTTTGAGCACAGCCCCCTGGTTTCTATGGCTTCGAGCCCTCCTGCTGGTGAGTAGAAAGAACCACTCTAGCACGGCCACTTCACTTCTTCCACTGTCTTCCACAGCACTCTGGCATCTCCACTGCTTCCTCCAAGCTTCCAGGAGCTCCAAGGAGCGTGTTGGCACCATCTCCTGGGTCCTCCCAGGATACTACATCCTCTATCATGGAAGAGTGCTCTCACATTAACAAACTCTGCCTGATACAACTTTAGGTTCTGCCCCCTCCCCATCTGGACCCAGCACCCTCCGGACTCCACCACATACTCTCCCAGTCACCTTGGCCAAGTCCTGTAAGCTCTCCAGAGCTTGGTCCTTTTCCTTTCTTACCAAGTCCAGCTCTTCTACAGCCAAGTTTAGTTGAGTCTCAATTCAAGTTCTTGGTGTTGTTGCCAGGAGAGGGGAGGGATGGAGCCTGAGGGGAGGGGATGCACTTCTGCAGGTGCAGAGGGTTCGTGGAAATCTGAATACAACTGTCTGCTCAGATGTCCCCATGCTAAGCCTCAGGGAACTTCTGTCCCAACACAGGAGGGAAACTTGCCAAGGCTGAGAGTTCTGTGTCTGCTCCAGCTCTAATTAAGCCCTGGGCCCGATTCTCAGCATTTTCAGCCCTCTAGCAGCAGGAAGTAGAGTCTCTTTCAACACAGCCTGGAAGGCCCTCTGACTTTGACACTTCACTATGCGTTCGTTGGTGATGAGTCATGCTTAGCTTTTCATTGTCTTTTCCCAGTCAATGGTCTCAACAGCAGTCATCCGGTTTCAGACCTTATAATTAGTCCTTCCCCAGAACCTCTCAGAAGCCTGAGATATTGTGTCCCCAGTGCATTTTTTTCCCATTCCAATTCACCCCCTGTGAAAGTGTTAACAAGTTCACCTCTTCCCAGCATGCCAGGGGCATCAATACACCCCCAGCACCAGTGATTGGTGGGGGGGAGGTGGTCACCAGGCGGCCAGTTGGCAATGAAGCTCCAGAATTCCATGTAGTGTCAGCTTCCTTGACCCACCCTGGAGCCAACTGCCTTAGGTCAGGATCCCTGGGGAAAAGACTGAACTGTCCACGTGCATGCAGGAAGTTTATTGGCAAGTGTTCTTGGGAACAGTACCTGTGGGACAGGGATGAAAGCAGGATGGGCAGAGGAGGTGTGGCCCAGGACGCCTTTGCACCAGTGGCCTTGTTCAAGCCCACAGAACTCTGGAGCTGGGCTGGCTGGTCAGGGATGTCCTGCCTTAAGGCAAGGGAGCCTTTACTCTCCTGCATTGCCAAGTCACTGGAGGTGGGCTGCCCCAAGGGAGGGGACGTGGCTTTGGCCAAAGGCAGTTCCTGGAGGGGGACTCACCTGAGAGTCAGCAGCAGTCACTATTCCCAGTAGCTGAGGCCATGAGTGCCTCTGTCTGAGGGGATCTGACCGTGCATCCCAGCCCCTACTGCCAGTCCCGATTTCGGACACACACGACAGTGAGCGGTAGCTTACAGTGAGCAGCAACTTGAAGCGAGACCTTAGTTCCCTGACAGGGGATCAAACCCTGGTTGCGGTGGTGAGAGCACCAAATCCTAACCACTGGACCACAGGGACCAGTGGCTAGAGTGTGGGTCCTGGGTCCTTGTCTGCCTTGAAAAGAAAAAATTCTGACAAGGAGATGGAAGGCAGAGAGGAAAGTAAAGCCTTTATTAGAAAAGCAGAGTACATGTGGACAGGTGCGTGGCCAAGCTCAGCAAGAGAGTCATGCCTCTGGGAAGTTTCAATCCTTCATGAGGGGCCAGTCTTCCGGGTCTTTGTTTTCCCTCTGGCCAATTAGCTTGCTTTGACCGCGTGGCTGATTTGCCTCTCGACCCTCCGCTGTGTGTGCATGTACCCCTCAGCAAGATGGATTTTAGCGGAAGGGCCGGGGGGGGGGGGGTGTGTGACATGACTTATTATGGTCTGGCTCCCCCTGCCTTTTGACCCGTGAGGAGCCTTTCTGAGCATGTGTAATGTCTCCCTTGCCCCAAGGATGGGAAATATATGACTTCTTGATCTTTTACTCAAATAGGGTTTAGCCCCTCTCTGTCCCTGACATAACTGTTATCTTAAAGTGTCCACAGGAAACAAAGTCCAGCTATTTACCCTGCTCCTGTCATTTCTATCTCAAAGTGGAGAGACGAGGCTGGTCAGAAATATCTCTCCTGGAGCCCACCTGCCTCCGGCCCCAGGAAATGTAACCAGGAGTCTGGTTGTAAATGTGCAGCCTGGAGCCCATCGTTTTCCTGCCCCAAGAAATGTGAACAGGAGGCCAGTTGTTAATGCCTAGCCTGGAGCCCATCTATCTCCTGCCTCAGTCCTGCCCTGTAATCCCCCAGTGTCCAGCACCCCAGTTGCCCCTGGATATCTCGTCCAGCGCATTCCATCCTGGACTGCACAATGCTGTGGACACACCTCCAATTCCAAATGCCATGAGGGCCAAGGCTGACGCGCAGCACTTGTGATGCGGAGAAGAGAAGGGAACAGACAGTCGGACTGAGCACATGGTGAGTTTGAACTGTTGTACGGGCATCTGGCTGCCTGGAGCTGATGCTGGGTGTTGGGGAGAAGCTGGAGATGGGGTGGAATAGGCAGGGTGTGGTCAATGGGCAGGGACCTGAGCTGAGGAACTGCCCGTGACTGGGGAGGAAGGGGGAAGCCACGGGAAGTTTCCAGCAGGGACCAGACATGGTTAGAGCAATGCTTGAGAAAACTCCATCTGACCTGGAGGGGAGGAGTGGCCAAGGAAGTTTTTGCAACTGTCCACATGTGAAGGGATAAGGTGTGGGAGGAGGGTGAGTCCCCCGGGAAATAAGGGGAAAGAGGGATCTGAGAGACAGCTAGCAGCAGCTGGCAGAGAAACTGGCTGCAGGGTGGGCTTGAGGCAGTTCAGCTTTGAACCCAGTTCAGCCAGAAAGACCAGAAGAGCAACAGCAAGAGGCAGATCAGAGTGGGTACAAGCATGCATTTCCTGGGGCTGTGCAAGCGGCCCAGAGCACAGGTTTCAGGACCTGCAGGAGCTTCAGGATGAGGAAGCAGGAATGCAAGAGGTAGAAAGGAATGTGAGAGGCCAGAGCAGGGCCCGTGGAGGGCACCCACAGGGCTTTGGATGAGTGTATCCAGGAGGCCCAGATCCAAGGGCTGGGGTGGAGCCTTGGCTATGTCTACACAGAGGCCTTACTAAATGGTGGAGTGAGGCCTGAAGAGAGGGCCATGCACCTGGGGTGAGCCTGGAGCACAGGAGAGAAGAGGTGCCCTGGAACCAAGGGGCCAGTTTTTGATGTAGGATCTACCGCTATCAGCTGTGTGGCCCTGGCCGTGGTCCAGGTCTCCCGGTGCCTCCACTGATCAGTACAACGGTATAAAAATAGGTCCTGCTGTCTGAGTGTTCTCTGAGGGAAGGGGCAGTCAGAGAGGCTGGGACTAGCCCAAAGTCAGTCCATCAGAGAGCCAGCAGCGAGCGTGTCAGGCAGGAGACAAAGTCCTCCCGGTAAAACACCCATGTGTTGAGTGCCAGCAGCCGGGCACCTCCGCCTCAGCTCATCCTCGGGGCCATCCTGCGGGGAGGTGTGCACTCATCTCCCACTGTCAGGAAAGGAGCCTCCTCCCAAAGGAAGTGATGGGCCCAAAACAACGCAGCCAAGAAGTGGCTGGTCAGGACCTGAACCCAAGCTGGCGCCAGAAAACATATCCCTAAACGCCAGGCCCCGCTGCCCATGGTGAGGCTGCAGGAGGTCAAGAACAAAGAGTGCCGGGACTTCCCAGGCAGTCCAGTGGTTAGGACTCCGCGCTTCCACTGCAGAGGGCCCAGGTTCAATCCCTGGTCAGGGAACTAATTCTGCATGCCGTGTGGTGCAGCCAGAAAAAAAAAAACGAACAAAGAGAGCCAAGGAACAGCCTTGACAAAGTGGCCCCCAGCAATGCTGGGGCTGGGGGAGGGCAGAAAGAGAATGGTGTGGTGGAAATAGACACTCCTAGAAGGACATTTCCAGAAAGGGAAGAAGATTCCCCGTGGCAGCTTGAGAGCCTGGCAGTGTCTAATAGAGTCTGTTACAGGAGCTGGGAGAGAGGCCACAATGAAGAGGCCAGTGGAGGTGGGGGGAGTGGGGGAGGGGGCAATGAGCTTCGCAAAGGGCTGTGTGTGCACCAGGGAGAGTCACGAAGAAAGGCGGGGGAGGGGGGCTTCCCTGGTGGCACAGTGGTTAAGAATCTGCCTGCCAATGCAGGGGACACAGGTTTGAGCACTGGTCCGGGAAGATACCACATGCCGCAGAGCAACTAAGCCCGTGTGCCACAACTACTGAGCCTGAACTCTAGAGCCCGCGAGCCATAACTACTGAGCCCACGTGCCACAACTACTGAAGCCCGCGCGCCCTAGAGCCCATGCTCCACAACAAGAGAAGCCACCACAATGAGAAGCCCGTGCACCGCCACGAAGAGCAGCCCCTGCTCTTCCAAGAGCAGCCCCTGCATGTAAGACCGGAAACCATAAAACTCCTAGAGGGAAACATAGACAGAACACTCTTCGACATAAATCGTAGCAATATTTGTTTGGATATGTCTCCTAAAGCAAAGGAAATAAAAGCAAAAAAGTGAGATCTAATTAAACTTAAAAGCTTTTGCACAGTACAGGAAATCATGGACAATATGAAAAGACAACCTACAGAATGGGAGAAAATATTTGCAAATGATATGACCAATAAGGGGTTAATATCCAACATATATAAACAGCTCATACAACTCAACATCAAATAAACAAACAACCTGGGAATTCCCTGGCAGTCCAGTGGTTAGGACTCTGCGCTTCCACTGCAGAGGGCACAGGTTCAATCCCTGGCCAGGGAACTAAGATTCTGCAAGCCGCCCAGTGGTGGCCAAAAAAATAAATAAATAAATGAAATTTAAAAGTGGGGTTTACACTATATATAAAATAGATAACCAACAAGACCCTACTGTATAGCACAGGGAACTATATTCAATATTTTGTAATAACCTATAAAGGAAAAGGATCTGAAAAAAATAGATATATACATATGTATAACTGAATCACTTTGCTGTACACCTGAAACTAACACATTGTAAATCAACTATACTTCAATTTTAAAAATGTAAACAATAAAAAATTTTAAAAAATAAAAAGTGGGGTTTATTACAGGTGTACAAAAATGGATTCATCTGACTATCAATAAATGCAATTCACCACAATAACAGACAGAGGCAGGAAAAAGTATTTTACAAAATTAAAATATCCACTTACGATACATAAAACACTTAGCTTAACAGAAAAAGAAGGGAGCATCGTAAATCTGTTAAAGGGGAAAATATGTGTAGATTTACCTTTCAATGAACAATAGTGAGCCAACTGGATTTCCATATGGGAAAAAAATGTACGTTGACTCCTGACACCATGCAAAATAGATTCCAGATGGAGAACAGGCCTAAACGTGAAGGTTAAAAAAAAAAAAGAAAGAAAGAAAAAACCTTTAAGAGAAAAACAGAGGAGAACATCTTCAGGACCTTAAAATAAACACATTTCTTTTTTTTTTTAATTTATTTTTTGGCTGCGTTGGGTCTTCGCTGCTGCACACGGGCTTTCTCTAGTGGCAGGGAGTGGGGGCTACTCTTCATTGTGGGGCGCAGGATTCTCATTGCGGTGGCTTCTCTTGTTGCGGAGCTCGGGCTCTAGGCTCGCGGGCTTCAGTAGTTGTGGCTCACGGGCTCAGTAGTTGTGGCTCACGGGCTCTAGAGCGGAGCACAGGCTCAGTAGTTGTGGCACGCGGGCTTAGTTGCTCCGCGGCATGTGGGAATCTTCCCAGACCAGGGATCGAACCAGTGTTCCCTGCACTGGCAGGCGGATTCTTAACCACTGTGCCACCAGTGAAGTCCAAGCAAAGATTTCTTAAATGGCAGGTGATAAATAAATACTGATCATAAAAGAAAAAATTGACAAACTGAATATTTTCAACTTAGGAATTTCTCTTCCTCAAAAAATACCATTAGGGGCTTCCCTGGTGGCGCAGTGGTTAAGAATCCACCTGCCAATGCAGGGGACACGCGTTAGAGCCCTGGTCTGGGAAGATTCCACATGCCGCAGAGCAACTAAGTCGGTGCGCCACAACCACTGAGCCTGCGTTCTAGAGCCTGCGAGCCACAACTACTGAAGCCCACGTGCCTAGAGCCCAAGCTCCGCAACAAGAGAAGCCACCACAATGAGAAGCCTGCGCACCACAATGAAGAGTAGCCCCTGCTCGCAGCAACTAGAGAAAGCCCGTGCGCAGCAACGAAGACCCAACGCAGCCAAAAATATATAAATAAAATAAATAAATTTATTAAAAAAACATACCATTAAGAGAGTGAGAAGGCAACCCATAGGACCTGTATCTGGAATATACCTACAGAATTGCTACAAATCAAAGGGAAAGACAGACCATCTAGGAGAAGGGGCAGAAGACTCAGACTGTTCCTAAGAGGAGAGGCAAATGACAAAGAAGCAGCTCCACTGCATTAGTCATGAGGGAAATGCAGATTAAAAGCACAAGCAATGCCTACCAAAGAGCTTAGAAAATGTTGGAAAATGCCACGCCCGTGGTGGGGAGCAGCCAGAACTCTCCAGGGGAGTGTGAATTGGAACAACTTGGAACCTGTTTGGCAGAATCCATGCAAATCCTGTGGTCCTATGACTGACATTTCACTGGCAGGAACATACCCAAGGGAAAGGTGGGCAGAGGTTCACTTAACAGCACTATTCTCAAGAGCCCAAATCTGGGAACTGCCTAAATGTTCATCAACAGGAAAACAGATAAATTGAAGTATATACACCAATACAATTCCAAACAGTAAGGAGAATAAAAAGGCCTCGATTGCATGGGAAAAGCTCACAAATGCCTAAAACACTACATCCTGTGTGATCCCATTTATATGAAGTTCAAAAGCCAGCAAAACGAAACTATTGGATAGAAGTTAAGAGAGTGGTTACTGGGGCTGAATCAAAGGGGACAGGAGGGGCCTTTGGGTACCGGTAATTTTGGTTCTTAAGCTGGGTGCTGGATACCTAGGCGTGCTCACTTTATAAAGATTCATCAAGCTGGACACTTAGGTGCACTTTTCTATGGGTATATTATACTTCAATTAAAAATTTCATTTAAGTAATCATTTTTAAAGTCACAAATTCATTAACAGAAGGATTTTTACCCTAGGGACTGCCAAATTTATTTCTCACAGTTTTGTAGGCTGGCAAGGCCAAGACTAAGGGGCTGGCAGGTTAATTGTCTAGTGAGAGCCTGCTTCCTCGTTCACAGACAGCTGTCTTTTCACTGGTCCTCACATGGTGGAAGGGGTGAGGGAGCTCTCTGGGGTCTCTTTTATAAAGGCTCTAATGACAATCATGAGGGGTTCATCGTCATGAACTAGTCACCTTCCAAAGGCCCATCTCCAAATACCATCACACTGAGAATTAGGTTTCAACAGATGAATTTGGAGTGACATAGACATCTATAGATACTAACCCCTATGTGTCAAATGATGATCAGAATCCTAACTCTCATGTTCATTTCACAGATGAGAAAACCATGGTTCCCCATACTTCCCTAGGCTGGGACCCTCTGACCACAAACTCTGTTTGGATCATAGTGGCCACCAGGTCCTGCAGAAGACAACTGCTCATAATGGCCAAAAGCAGCAGCCTGTGTGGAATAGGTCCTCACGAAGAGCATTGGAAAGGTGCACACATCAGCGATATGAAGCACGCAGTATAAAACATTTTATGAAACAGAAGGATTCTGACTGCCAGCTATGCAAGAAATGTATTACACGTCTTACCTCCCTAGAGACAGAAATGTAGATGGGTTTAATAAAAATTATGTGGTTAGACAAATATAAAATGTCTACTGGTTTAATAAAAACTATGTGGTTATGTAAATATTGAAAAATGAATAAAAAGTGTAGAATAGTGCTTAAATTAATTCTAAGTGGAGAAATGGTATATATATGCAAATATGTACCCATTTATCTCTGTAGATTGGTAAAGATAGCCATTTGCATATATAGTGGTTAGATAAATATAATGTTTAAATGGACACTATATACATAGGAAAATAACTTTTTTTACATTTCTCAATAGATAATATACATACAGTGATTCGATAAATATATAATCAGATACTTAATGGTTAGTTAAGTGTATTTATTAAGGCACCTGTACGTTGTGAAGACAAGTTTTTCCCACCAAAATCTCCAGCCAGGTCAAGCCAAGGACAGTCCTGTCCAGTCCTGTGCTGAGGGTACCAGTGGGAACATTGATCCAAGGGGGTAGCACCAGCCAGTGGTGAGAATTGATGAGAAATATGAGAATGTAATGGTAATGGCATTCCATAGGCACTGGGCACTAAGTATGGACCAGATGATCTCAAATTACCACCCCAGGTGGATTATTCCATTAACCCCAAGTTAGAGTAGAGGAAACTGAGGCCCAACAAAGGAACATGTGGCACACTGGTAACTTTATAAACCTTTTAATTGTCATGAGAACTAATGGAATACTTAAGTTTTTTTTTTTTTTTTTTTTTTTTTGCTGCACCGTGCGGGTTGCAGAATCTTAGTTCCCCAACCAGGGATTGAACCAGTGCCCTCAGCAGTGAAAGGAGCCCTAACCACTGGACAGCCAGGGAATTCTTTACTCCTGATTTTTAAAAATTAATTAATTTAGGCTGTGCCGGGTCTTAGTTGCAGCATACGGGATTTTTAGTTGCAGCATGCAGACTCTTAGTTTGGGCATGCATGCGGGATCTAGTTTCCCCGACCAGGGATCGAACCCAGGTTCCCTGCACTGGGAGCGCGGAGTCTTACCCACTGGACCACCAGGGAAGTCCCTACTCTTTATTTTTAAAGGAAGTTTCAGGTTAGAATAAATTTGCTGCACCCAAAATCTACTCCCCGCTAACGTGGGTGTCGGCTCAGTGAGAGCTGCAGAGGTGAAGGACCAAGGCTGAAACAGTCCTTGACTGCCACCTAGTGGCTACTGGGGGTGGACTCCAGCCTGTCTCCCACAAATGAAAACCGCCTTGGGATCCCACACCCTTTCTTGTCTGACTCAGAGGTGAGGCCACCAAAAAGACCCTGGGGTGGGTAAAATGATGAGCTAACCACTGGCTTCACGCCTGGTGGGGCTGTGGGCTGAGGGGGGTAGTTTCTGGGCCTGGCTTGGAGGGAGATACAGAGACACCTGGAGCTACAGTAATGTCACAGAGAAGCAAAGGCAGGGAGGCATTGAGAGACATGTGGGTATAGCAAAGATACAGAAATAAAGATGCCAACAACGCAGAGACCCGGAGGGATGAGAGAAAGAGACAGAAAGAGAGAGAGTCCCAGACAGACCCAGAAAGCAATACCAAAGGATTCAGAGACACAGACACAGAAGGCTGAGGGCAGGGGTGGGGGTGGGTGGTGGGTGGGGGATCTCCAACAGGAAGAGCCCTTACCCCTGCTGTTCCCATGGATGTCCAGGCAGTCCTCCAGCCCCATCCGAACATCCTCTTCAGGAGGTCCTGGGCACTCTAATTCTTAGTCCTTTCTGGGATTCACCGGTACAGATTAGCTTTATTTCAGAGTTTTCTCCAGGACAGGCTGGGTTGCTACTTCTGCTGTGGTAGGTCCAGCTTTACAGCTTCTAAAACCAAGCTGCCATTCTCTCTTTGTCCTTCTCTTTCTCCTGGTGTGTGTATTTCCCAGTCCTCCTTCATATACATTAGGCATATCTTCCTATGCATAAGAACTTCTATAGCACTTGCCTGGAGAAAACAAAACTGACTGTGGGTTTCCTCCCATCTGGCTCTGTCCTGAGTAGGCTAATAAAGAGCTGTGAATTTGGAGGGCCCAATGACCTTTCCTGGCTTGCTGAAGACCCCTGCGTGGCTGATGAACAACGGGACCTGTTCTAACACACTGTGGCCAGCTCGTGGCCTCATCTGCCCCATGCAATCTGCTAAATTCACTCCTGTATTCCAGGACCACCTCCCTGCTGGCACTTAGCAAGCTCCTGGAGAATGTGGGGTCAGTTAACAGCAGAGGGACTTGGGAAGGTAGGAAACTTCAACTCCCAAATTCAATCCACCGTTCTCCTGCATTCTCCTCTTACCCCCCCCCACCCAGCCTCACGCTGAGGCCACATTCAGGTTTCTCCCACAAACACTGCCAATGTCTACGGCCCAAAGGCCTAGATTATGGACCCTGACCTTCTGGATTCTAATTCTGATCTCACCACTTACCATCTGGCTCTCCTTGCCTCCACTTCCCCAAGTATAAAACAGAATATTGATAGGGTCAACTTCATAGTGCTGTTGCGAGGATGCAATGAGTTAATATTGCAAAGTGTGGCACTGAACCGAGTTAAAATCAAGGATTTTGGAGTCAGACTGGCCTTGGGGAATTCACTTAATCCCTCCAAATTTCCGTTTCTCCTCTGTAAAATGGACACAGTGACTTAAATTCACAAGGTTGGGAGTATCTAATTAAATGTTGTGAGAGGCCCCTGAAGGGCCTGAGATGTGAGACGGGGCCACTGTGGCTTTCAAATGTCCTGTCCCTGCAGCTGTGCTTCTTTACCCCTCCACCACTTAGTCCCTACCTCTTCCTCTTCACCCCTCCCCATAAACCCCAGCCCGCCTAGCCTGTGGCTGCAGCTCCTCAGAACTATGCCTCTATTCCCATTTCAGAAACCAGAGCTACCTTTCCCATAAAACACTTTCCTCAAATTCAAAGTCCCTTTGCTCTCTCAGAGCTTCCTCCTACCCAGCATTCCAGAAGAGTCTTAACTATGACAACAGAGCTTAGGCTGTTTTTCTTGCACAATATAAAGGAAGAAAAAGTGAACAGTGAACAGGCGGCACCCATTTTAACAGACCCATTGTTACTGGGATAGGTGGAGCCTCCCTTTCTTGCCTCCAGAGGTAGGTAAGAAAGTCTTCCAGGCTGAATTGAGCGCTTACTTTTTTTTTTTTTTGCGGTACGCGGGCCTCTCACTGTTGTGGCCTCTCCCGTTGCGGAGCACAGGCTCCGGACGCGCAGGCTCAGCGGCCATGGCTCACGGGCCCAGCCGCTCCGCGGCATGTGGGATCTTCCCGGACCGGGGCACGAACCCGTGTCCCCTGCATCGGCAGGCGGACTCTCAACCACTGTGAGCGCTTACTTTTTAAATTGTTATCTATTCTAGTAGTTTCATTTATAGTTTTACTAGGCAGTACAGACTTGGGCTATATATAAATGTTTTTCCTCTACAACTTTGTTTCATTTGATTCGCTGGTATTCACCTTAACCCATGTACATATACGTACTAGTTCACTCGCTTCACTGTGGAATAAAGTTCTAACCCACAAAAATGTGTACTTATCTATCTCCCGTCAGTGGTCAGTGGAGATTAACGTTGTTTCTAGTGTTTTTCTATTAAAAACAGTCCCGGTGGGAACATTTCTGCACTACAGAAGCTGCTGAAGCTGAAGCTTAGGGTCCCACGCTCCAGCCTCACCTGCCCAGGCCTCCATCCACTGCCAGATGCCCCTTCCCCGCCAGCCCCCCAAGCTGAGTTCCCCATCTGCGCCCAGACTCCCTCATTTCCTGCCATCTCCCACCGTCACACGCCTCAAAGTCCCCCCTCCCTACTCTAGCCACTCCCCACGCTCTGAGGGGCTTCCGGCCCCACGACCCGGCCCTCCGCCCAAGGCCAGCTCCCACCTCACCGCCCGAGCTCCCTCACGAGCCCAGCCCGCCCACACCTGGGCCTCCACCTACACCTGAGACCCTCTTCAGTGCCTCTGCATTATCCCGATCTCCGCAGTCCACACCCCTGCCCCGCCCAAGCCCTGGCGGCCCACCCACACGTCCCAGCCCCCCGCCTCAAGGTCCGGCCCCTCCCCACACTTGGGGGCCTCCCCGACATCTGTTCCGTCACACTCGGGTCCCTTCCTCAGGGGCCCCCGCCCGCGCCTGCCACGGCCAGAGCTACACACATGCTCTATCCAGGCTCCACACCTCCCCCCTCCCCACACCTGGTCCCAGGGCCCCATCCAAGGCCTCTGGAGGCTTGGTGGCAGCAATGTGGTCAAAGAGCATCGTCGATTCAAAGAGTATTTGGGCGCCGTGAAGCAAAACGTGAAACACTCTGAAATCTTGCTGCTCCTACGTGAAAAACCCTCAATAGACGTTTTCCCGAATTTGACAACACCCCAGAATTTTACAGGACATTAGCGGTAATACATTGTGAAGCTGAAAGCGAGTTTTCTAAACTATTAGTAAAAAAAATTTTTAAAGAGTGGGTCAGTCATGCTAGAAGACTCAGTTATCTAACATTCTTTCTCATAGAAATGATTCTAATTTTACATATTCTGATTTTAAATATTCCAGGGAATTCCCTGGTGGTCCAGTGGTTAAGACTCTGTGCTTTCACTACCAAGGGCACGGGTTCAGTTCCTGGTCGGGGAGCTAAGATCTTACAAGCTGAGGAGGTGCGGCCAAAAGAAATAAAATAAAATAAAATATTCTAAATCACTATCATAGGAAGCAGTGGCTATGATTATGCAGTTAATGTTACCACTAAGATTGATATTTTAAAAGGCAATTAATTTTATATTTGTTATCCTTGAAATTTTGTTGTCAGCTTTTAAAATTTTGCAATTATTTTGCTTTGTCATTCTAAAGAAATATAAACTTCCACACAAACATATTATGTTCATAACTTTGTGTTCTTTTCTTCCGGCTCTGGGCCGGCTTCAGCTCCTGCTTCCGGGATCTGCCCTCGCCCCTCTTCTGGGACAGGTGTGTATGTGCTCTGAGCGCCACACCTGGGTCATTACATCGCTGCTGGGCACCATGTTTGCACTATTTCAGTTTTTAGAAGCAGTGCCTCTTTCCCAAGGCAGGTGCGCCAATTTAGATATGGAACTGAGATGCGGTGCATCCCACTCTGCCCAAGCCTAGGAGCCTAGAAGGTCTTAGTCACCATGGATGAAAAAATAGAATACAGCAAACTCCACCCAGCTCTAGCGGCAAAACTGGTTCTCCAAGCGCGCTGTGGTGGAAGGGGGATGGCTTCAGACCCTCACTGCGGAAAATTCCAATGTTGATCATTAGAAGTTAATATATTAATATTTTACTAGTTTATTAAGAACTTGAAGGCAAGTAATCGCTCTCAAGACTTTATCCATGAAACTACAAGACGTTCTACATGACAGGAAAAAAGTTAAAACTGCTACTCAATTTTTAAAATATGATTTGTTTATTTCCCATTGTTTACTAAACTTCAACTTCAGTGGTTCATTTTAATTTGGTAAACATTGCTTGGAGGTACTTGTTATTCTCTTTTGTAGTCTGATTGGAGTACAGCAGAACACTAGCTCCATTTGTTTATTGGTAAAACTGCATAACAAATAACTGCAGAACGTTGCAGGGCTTTTAGAAGAGCTACTGCAGTGGAGACAACAAAGACTTTGTTAAGCTTTGATTGCATTTGAATCCAGATTTCAGGTGGCCACAAATTCAATGCATTATTTAGGTTCTAGAAACTACTGACATTCACAGTTATGTTCAATGCTAACAAACACAGAATTAAGACCCTTTCCAATCATAGTGCCTTTCGTCTGTTCAGCCACTGTTTTCAGTTTTTCAACCCTAACATTCAGTGGCAGTAAAAACATTCTTTTATCCTATTATTGCCGGATAAGTAATTCTCCTAATCAGACACTTAATCTTATTATAACTAACTTATACAAAGATGTAGAGGAGACACATTTCTTGGAACGAGAGCAACTGGTTCTAGATAAGAGACACTCTTCATAAATTATGCTCTAATCTGAAACCTGGGGATGTATTTGACTTCATTGGCTCAGTTTAACGAGGGAAAAAGGGCAAAGGGAAATTTATCACTATGTCATGCAAATGTTTTAAACCTATGTTTCTAACACTGACCAACTCTAACCTCCCAATCTAAGAAAGCAGTCTCTCTACCCCATCATTCTACGTCTCAGCCACTTTATGTGTCTTCACTACATTTGTCAATCAATACTTGAAATATTATACCATCTATTTCTCTTTCTTACTTGTCCCCATCATAATATCAGCCATTCAAGGCAGGAACTTTGCATTACCCAGTTGGAACCTTCAGTTCCTGGAGAAGTGCCAGAACAGTAGTAAAATTCAAAATACATGTTGAATCAGTAAATAAATATCAAGTAATTATACTAAAATGAAAATACTTTGAAAGTTGTAAAATCAAATTATAATGTATTAAATTTAAAAAGCACGGTACAGGAGACTTCCCTCTCCATCCAGTAGTTAAGACTTCGAGCCACTGCAGGGGGCACGGGTTTGATCCCTGGTCGGGGAACTCAGATCCCACACGTCACGTGGCACAGGCCAAAAAGAAAAAGAAAAAAGCATGGTACACATAGTACATGCATAGTGATACAAACTTTTCCACAATTGGCACCTTAGTGAAAATAAAATGTACATTTATTGACACAAAATGTCTAAATAGCCATCAGCTTAAAATTCACACACATGCATGCACACCAAAGAGAAATATATATATATAATATAATATATATATTATATTATATATATATATACCCTGTAAACATCCTAAAAAACATTGAAATTGTACAATTTAAGTGGGAGAATTGGTTGGTACGTGAATTCATACCTCAACAAAGCTGTTTTTAAATCACATTCAAAATAAATCACATGCACAAATTAACGTGGAGAGTGGTGATTAAGGGCTGGTTCTGGGGCCACCACTTCCAGCTATGAGGCCGGGTGCTTCTCTTAATCTCTCTTGGCCTCATTTCCTCATCCTGAAATGGGGTGAGAGTCCTCCCTGGAAAGGTTGTTGTGAGGATGACATGAGTTAACACATGGAAAGTCAGCGCTGGAAAGCAGCCTGCCAGGTAGCAAGCTCTCACCAAGGCTGCCATTGTGGATGCACCCAGAGTTCGGGGTGCTAGTCCCCTAAGGGGGTCATAGTCTGAGGGAGTGACACACGTCAGTGATAATCCCCATATGATGTGCTCGGTGGTGGCCTGTGTGACCAGGTGGATACGGGAGTGACCTGAGATAGAGAACACTGAAATAGAGAAGGGTGGGTATAGGGGAGGTGACACAGTGGGAAGCTTTATTTCAGAAGTTGTTGACTGGGAGGTGTGCCCAAGAGGTACTTCAATTATAAGATGGAGGGCTGAGTAGTCTGGTTGAGAGACATGAGCAGTAGTTGGACAAGGGAGCTAAGACACTCTTGGGGCAGGAGGAAAGCATCTCTGAGCTCTAACAGAAGCGGAATGAAAAGTCGAAGAGAAATGACGTCGCCTGGCATCTCAGTTTTGTGAACCCTTGCGCTTCTCTCCTCTATGCACAGGTTCCCACCCTCACTCTTCGAAGGACTTTCTCAAATACAAATCTAACAATGTCTCTCCCCGGCTTGAAGCCCTCCCTCCAAGGTCCACTGCCGACTTTCTGGCCTTACTCCACGCGGCCCGCCTCCTCCGCTCGTCCCCCTCCTCCCTGGCCTCCTGAGCTCACCCGATGCTCTGTCCCTTCACCTCAGCTATCCCTCACAGCCTCTAAAGTCCCAGGTCCTGAAGCCCACGACCTCCGGAAGATCGCGGCCATCACGGAGGCGCGAATGGATAAATGGGTGGACAAAGGCTCCAGAAGTGACTCAACCAGAGCCCCAACCATTACAAGAGGATACAGCGTGGGGGGGGGGGGGGGGGGAAGAAGAGCTGCGCAGGCGTAATAGGGCGGCTGCTTGACAGGTACTCGGGTGAACTGGAGCAGCCAATCCGCACGAAGAGGGGCGGGACCGCTTCGCGACAGGAAAGCCCTGCCCACACTGCCTGCACGAGAGCGAGTGGGTACGGATGGCTTCTTGGAAGGGGCTTCCTAGAAGCCTATGAGGTCTTTTCTGGCCGGAGTCGGCCAAAGTGATCCAGACCTTCACTCCAGGCTCCGAGGGGGCGTGGCTGCCGCAGAGACCTCCATATCTCCGTTCTTGAGACACTCCCCCACACCGTTTCTGTATCCCCTCGTCTAGAAGGCTCTTAGATCTTTGCAGCGTGAAGGGCCCCTTCCGCCGCCTCCCCAGGGCGCCGGAGTCAGCCAAGGCCGAGATCCGGCAAAAGTCCGTCATCCCTCAAACTGTCGCTACCCTTCAGATGGCCCTCCTTGCACCCTGTCTTACACCCACTCACCTCCTGCTCTAACACTGGTAGGCAGGTGAGCAGAGTTAGGCTGCCTCCTTCCCCACGGTCCTCAAACGGAGTGAGACCCAGACCTGTGGGCAAGGAGCCCAGCACCCTGAGCACACAGAGGGGGACCTGCAGGACATGTTAGAGAGAGGGGAAAGAAGAACAGGGGGCTCCTGAGGGAGACAGCACAGGAAGTGGTCCAGGTGGGAGTTCAGTATGTCTCAGAAACTGGCAGAAGCCTCAGAGGGCAGAGATTCCCTCTATTCTTGTTCTCTCATGAATGGGGTCTTTTCCCTATTCTACCAGACCCTTCAAAATAGACAATCTCAGCTTCCTACTGATGCCTGTGACATTCAGTTCATCTTGTAAGTTAGGAAGAAAACACGTCATGTTCCTATTATGTGCCAGGCTTGATGCTATCCACTTCCCTTTATCTCTGGTCAATCTTAGATAATTCCTGTTTTATTACCTTTCCTCAGGGAAATTAATGACTTTGAGGATGCATCTATGTTCTTCGCAGAGCAATCGGTAGTGCTTAGAGAAGGGGAAAAGCACCGTTTGGGAGTGTGAGGGGCTGCGGCAGTGATTGACGTGAGCAGAAGAGAGTCCTGGGTGTGAGTGCCGATTTTCAGGCGGCCACTCTTGGCAACAGACTTCCCTCCTTCCACACAAGGTCTTTTGTATCATTTGCAGCACTGAGTCCAGAAGGGGAAGAGAGAGTTCAGAGCTGGATCTTGCAGCTTTCTCTCTTTTTGATACCTCTAGGTTCTCATCTGCACCCACCCAACTCAGGCTGGCTCTCCATCACCCACTCCTCCCAGCCTTTCATCATTGGAGTTTTGATTTCCCTGTAGGTCTCAGTGCCTCTCACCCAACTTTCCCATCTAGTAGGTAAGAAATCAGACCCAGGGGCTTCCCTGGCCATCTAGTGGTTAAGACTCCGTGCTCCCAATGCCGAGGGCATTTCCCCCTGGTGGGGGAACTAAGATCCTGCAGGCTGTCTGGTGAGCCCCCCCAAAAAAGAAAAGAAATCAGACCCAAAGGGATGGCTCCAGAAATTCTGATAAGGAATGCATGCCCAAGAAGCAGGGCAAGTGGCCAGCCCTCCTCGAAAGTGACTTCCTGAAAACAGCCTTCACTGCCAGTCTAGCCCCTCAGGAATCACACCTTGAGAACACAGTTGTTCATCCTAAATACTCCTAACAAATGAGACACTTCTTAATACACAAAGCTTTTAAAATTTTCTACACCCAGTTTCATGACTATTTATAAGTGCTGGGTTTAACATCTAAGAAGCTAAATTCATTAGCTTGGGACCTGACTTGTGCCACTTCCAGTGTGGAAGGCATTGTTGCCCACTGCTGAGTGTGTGTCTGGCCTTTGGGGCCTCTTAGAGGGGACAGATGCAATACTCAGCCCTGATGCACCTATACTGAACTTTGGCAAAACGGGGAGATGAGGTGGTGACTTACTGTTATGTGCTTGCAGAAGCCACACACAGGTAGCTGGGCTCTCTCTCCCTGGTTCTGCCCTAGGCCCAACCTGTCCTCTATCTTGAGCCAGTGTCAATACCACCTGGCTCAGGTGAAGTTTTCTTTCTACCTGTTAAAGGTGAAATACCTCATGGTGATAGGGGTGGGAGTGGAGGATCCCTAAAGAGGGCAGAAGCTTCAGGATGGGGCAAAAGTGCTAGAACCTTCTGGAGAAGTGTATCTGAGGTCCTTTTCATACTTCCTGGAGACCTTCTAAAGCACCTGGGACTTAAAGGGTCCTCTTCCTCAAATGCCTGCTTTCTTGCTGCTTATTCCCCACCGGAGGAGTCTGGAAACTTGAGCTGAGTCTCCATTCTGCTACCATGGCACAGTGTGACCTTAAGCAAGACCATTATCTTCTCTGGAGCACAGTTACCCCATGGGGGTCTCTCTAATGATGACCCCCTTTCTCTCATGCTGCAGATCTTACTGTGTGTATATCAGGGCCATTCGCAGCTACAAGAACAGCCCCTGTGAACTGAGCAGCATAATCAGATGTCATCATCACAACAAACATTCAAAGTCGGCTCAGTCATCGTTCCCACTTCATGGATGAGCAAATAGGCAGGAATAGGGTAAGTCAGTTGCTCAAGTGCACATAGCAAGTAAATAACAGAGCCTGGATTTGTCTCCAAAGTATGTGCTATTATTGGTTCTTCTGACTCTCGAGGTTCACAAATTCTCCTCACACAGGGCCTGGAAAGCATTCATTCCACACATACAAATTGAGGGCTGGTCATGGGTTGGCCCCGTGCCACTGCAGCCCCTCCACCCCAAACCTCAAAGGTATGTCCTGTTGTTATTCCATTTTATTATTTTTTTAAATAAATAAATTTATTTATTTATTTTTGGCTGCATTGGGTCTTCGTTGCTGCACGCGGGCTTCCTCTAGTTGCGGCGAGCGGGGGCTACTCTTCTTTGCGGTGCGCGGGCTTCTCATGGCGGTGGCTGCTCTTGCTGCAGAGCACGGGCTCTAGGCGCGCAGGCTCACTAGCTGTGGCACGGAGGCTCAGTAGTTGTGGCTCACGGGCTCTAGAGCACAGGCTCAGTAGTTGTGGCGCATTGGCTTGCTCCGCAGCATGTGGGATCTTCCTGGACCAGGGCTCGAACCTGTGTCCCCTGCTTTGGCAGGCGGATTCTTAACCACTGCGCCACCAGGGAAGTCCCGTTACTCCATCTTAGAGGAGAGGGAACTGAGGCTCATAATGAAGGAGCTGCCAGAGATCTCCCAGTGAGCAAGTGGCAAGCTGGGCTTCACACCCAGCTCTTTCTGGTCCGGGAGCCCTGGTCTTAAGCTCTGTGCAAGAACCGAATCTTGAAAATAGGAAGCACCATGGAAGGTTTTCGTGAGGAGGTGCAACATGTTTGCACTAGGAAGGCCCTCCGGCTTCCTACTCACCTGAATCCTTCCCACCCTGTCTTTCAGGGCTCTGTCCTGCCCTCTGACCCCCAGCACTGGGAGCTGCTGGTGGCTTCCTATCCTCAGTGACTCAACAATTCAATCAAAATCTATTTATCAGTATTGGGAATAAGGGCGGCAACAGTCTTGCTTCAGTTGGTCACTGCGCAGTGGGAGAAGAGGGTGAAAAGAGAGGAATCAGGGAGGCGGGACAGCAGAATAGAGGGGCCCGTGGTTGTCCAGCGTCGAGGGCACAGGTCGAAGGCACATGGTGGGGTGAGGGACAGGAAGAGCTTGGCCAGCGGTGCACAAGGCAGGCGCGGGGGTCTGCCGAGGGAGGCGGCCCACTCTTCATCCCAGGCCGGTGGTCCTCCCCTCGCCCCCCCTCCCCCACAGCAGGCAGGAAGCGAGGACAGGGCGGGGGGCTTCTAACTACAGCTTCCGGTCTCCAGGGGCTAAGTGGTTGTCAGGATGTGGTCAGAGGGTGGGCGATCCTGTGGGGTGCCCATCAGCCCCAGATCTCCCCCCAGTGAAACCCAGTCCAAGGAAAAGCGATGCGACGGCCAAGCGAATGGAGCCTCAAGGCCAGCCCCACCGTCTCGCTGACACGATGTTCCCGGAACGCCTGCCCCCCAGAAGTCCTGGAACCCGCACTTCTGGCCCAAGTACCCAGAAATATCTTGTCCCCTTCCACACATTTCTGGGCCCCTCGTTTAGGATCTAGGTGAGCTAAAGAAACTGAAAGCCCCCTTCTCACAAGACGGGTCTGAGGCCCATCCCTCCCCTCCCTCCGCTTAGCCTCTGAGAGGGCCTGAGGCCCTCCCTCTGCTCGGCGGGTGTGGCAGGTGAGCCGTCTCCTTTAAGAGTGCACTGGGGAGAGGGAGCCGCAGGAATCTTAAGGAATCTGACCAGTTCCTTCGGCCCAAGAGTATTGTTGCCCTGGGCGGGGCTGTGGGCTTAAAAAGCTGGAACCCACCTGGGCTGGACGCAGCTCCAGGAGCCTCCTCAGACCAGCTCTCTGCACTCAGCTCTCAGGTGAGCAAGTTTCCACCAGGACTTCAGGGCTCCTAGGAAAAGGGGTGGGGGCAGAGGGGGTATCAGTCTGAGGAAGGGGTGGTAGCTGCCTGAGTATTCTCAGTAACGCGCATGTGTTTGGGGGACTGGAGGACTGGAGGCTGCCTGCTCTGTGCCCACTGTCATATGGAAGGAAGGTGGGGTGGAGGCTAGAGGAAACAGGAGCCAGTCTTTGGCCAAAGAATATGTAAAGTGGAGTTGTGACCCTCACGATCCAGGAATTCCAGGGTGGTGGAAGGGGCAGGGAGAGACAGATTGGCCAAAGGAGGGCCAGGTTTGGAAATTGCTCAGAGCCAACAGACCCCCATGTTCCCAAGGAGCGTGTTAATAGTTCCTCCTTCCTATGGCAAAAGGACCCGTGTACTTGTACATTTACTTATTGTAACACGTTTCAGTACTTAACTATGTGCTACGCGCTATTCTTAGGCTTAACATGTAGTAACTCATGTAATTCAGTTATAACCTTATGAGGTTGCTATTATAATTATCCTCATTTTTACAGGGCACTGAAGCACAGAGAGGTTAAGTAACCCAGCTGAGTCACACAGCTGTTAAGTGGCTGAGAGAGGAATTCTTTGGCACGTAATAACTGGGGTTGCAGTCTGGAACACTGACGACCCCTATGCCTGCCTGAGGCTAACAATAGGCAGAAAGCTGGTAGCGGTCTTATCTCAAGGACACAGCCACCCTAGGGACTAGTAAATGAAGATATGGATAGTTCCCACCCTAAGGAGAAAGAAGGAGCCATGTCCCACCCAACAGGCAGTTTCCTGCCAACAGCAGTCTGTACTCTGAGAGTGGAATTTGGGGCTACCTGGAGCAGGGCTTGGCCAGGGCTGAGGTGGGAGGCTCTTGCCTGTCCCTGGCACCTGTCCCTGGCACCTGCCCCTAATGCCTCCGCTTCCCCTGCCCAGCTGTTCACTCAGAGGAGTCCTGGGCATGCCCTAGGTGGAGGCTATCTTGGAATTCAGCCTGGTAGTGCCCCAGGCCCAGACCTTTGGATAGCCCGAGGCCTGACAACCTTAGCCCTTTAAGCCAGGGGTCAGGAAGGCAGGCACCAAAGCCTGAGTTAGAACAGCAGCCCTGCTCTCCTGATGGTGTGTCAGGCATCTGATTACGAGATTTTAACAAAACCTCATATGGCACTTACTATGCACAGGCACTGCTCTAAGCACTTAACTCCACAAGGCATTACTATTATCATCTCTAGACAAGGAAACAAATTAGTAACTTTTCCAAGTCGACCCCATAAGCAAGGGCAGCCTTGAGATTTGTGCCACCAAGTGCCGTGAGCCTGGGGCCGGTCGGGGCTGTCTGACCCCAGCCTGCCCCCTTCCCCTGCAGCCTAGTCCTGCCGCTGTGTCATGGAGGGAGTGGTCCGGGGCCTTCTCCTCCTGCTGGCAGGTGAGTCCTCCCAGAGGTGACCCTGCTGTCACTCACCCACCCACCCACCAAGGCTGTGAAAACCAGGACAGCATCTCACAAAGGGGGCCTGATGTTGAATGAATGTGTTTTCATTTCAACTGTCAACTTAAAGAGAAACATAAAGGAAGTAACGGTACAGGTAGGAAGTAGCTATTGCAAAAGTTACCCAGGTTAATGGAACTTTGGGAGCTAACCATCTGTTGGTGTGAAGAGAACAGCATTCCCTACTTCTTTAGGAGGCAGAGCATTAGCCAGGACCTGTGTAGAAAGCTTTTCAGGAGAGGGTAAAAAGATACCAACACACCATCCCATTTTGAGTGTAAGAAAGAATAGCAGGAAGCCTGAGAAATTGCTGGAAGGGCTGGGGGGTGGGGACCGAGGGCGGGGGTGGGGGTGGGGGCGGGCACAAAGACCAGGAAGTAGGAGACAAAATCCCAGGTCTGTTTGGGGGTGGGGAAGGTGTGAGGAAAGGAACCGGTGACCTCAGGGCCCCTTCATCCCACCTCCCCAGAGTCCCAACGAAGCTGGCTGTCCTTGCGCCTCTAGGCTGGGGTCCTGGCTGCTGATTCATTTTGAGACCAGTGCCATGAATTAACAGCCAATCCCTCTGCTTCTCTCACCCAGGCCTGCCCGTCCTGGAAGCCAATGACCTGGTTGGTGAGTAAGGCCCCAAACTGCCCTGCTGGCCCTGCCTTAGCTGGCCCTAAGACCCCACATCCTGCCTCCTGGCTCTGGTCCTTATTTATTTTTTTCATGTTTTCTTTCCTGCAGATAAAGGCAGTCCCTTCTACTATGGTAAGAGCTGATATCCCTTGCCCCCCACCCCTACCCTTGCCTATCCTGGACCTCTTTGCTAGGGGTTGGTGAGGGGTGATGTGGAGCCCAGTGTAGACAGAAAGGGGCTTGAGGGAACAGGGAAGGAGGGGCAGGATGGGGCTGAGACTGGGGATTAAAGAACCAGAGTCATCGTCATCGTCGTCATCGACCAGAAGAGTGACAGGCCGACTCATAACATGGTCTTTGGGAGAACTTCATTCCAGCAAGGAGGTAAGGTGCCCACAGGATGTTTAGGAAGACTTCCGGGGAAAGGGGCTAGAGGCACCTGGTTAATCTCCTTTCTTCAACTCACTCTCTCTTGCCTTCCCCAGGACCAGCTCCTTGCTGCCTGACAACGCCCCAAGCAGGTTTCCGCTCGCTCTGCCTGGCACTGTCCCCCAACACAGTCCTCATGTGCTCCAGGTCTCAGCTCAAATGCCACCTTTCAGAAAAGCCTTCCTGGATCATTCTTCAAAGCCCATTCTTTTTCTGTGCTCTTCTGCTTGTTTTTTCTTCCTATCACTTGTTCCCACCAGATATTAGATGATGTACTTACTGGCTTGTCTTTCTTGTTGCCTGGAATGTAAGTGCATCTGTACAAGCAGGTGGTCATAACTATCTGTTGAACGACTGGGCTGGAGCCAGGCTGGTGCCAGCTCACTCTCTATGCTCCTCTAGACTGGGAAGGCCTGCAGCTGGGCGGGGTGATCTGTGCGGCGCTCCTGTGCATCGCTGGAATCTTGTTCGCCCTGAGTGAGCAGTGGGACTGGCGGGGCCGGGGTGGGGGTGGGGAGCGGGTGGGAAGGGGGTGGCTCAGGCTCCCCGGGCTCTTTGAACTGGCTGTCTCTTCCTTCACAGGTGGCAAATGCAAATGCAAGCAAGATCATAAGCACAGGTGAGACAGGGCCCTGTTGTGTGCACCTTGAGCAGAGCAGAGCTATTTGGCGGTAAAGCCCTACAATTTGGAGAAAGAGGACAGCCCCCGGGCTGTCCTTGGGCTTGCAGTGGGATTTGTCATTCACAGATCATCAACCCTGAAGGACCCCAAATCAGGGAAAGCTCTGACCCTTCGTATTGTGTAAAGTGGCACCAGGAATCTTGGTGGGGGAAAAGGACAGAGGCTTGAGGATGCTAATCTGACGTGTTCCTTTCTCAGCTCCTTACCCGAGAAAGCTGTTCCACTCATCACTCCAGGTGAGACAGGCTTCGAGAGGCTTCCAGGCACTCAGGCAGGATAGCCATATAATTTGAGACTGCCTGAGCCAGCCTGCCTTGGGGTCACCTGAGGCTGAGGGGGGTGTCCGTGGAGTGACCCAGTTTGTGAAGATCTGACCTCCATTCTCTCCACAGGCTCTGCCAGTACCTGCTGAGCACAGGACCGGCTTCACGGCACTTCCTGCACCAGCTCCCATACTGTCCCCTCCCCCTTGGGGGACTTTACCCTTCATGATGGCCTTTCTCTCTGAGGGTGGGCCCTTAGGCTCCCTTATGCTCAGGAGGCTGTCCAGAGCTTATTTCTAAATTAAACTTTTCTCCTCCCTCCTGTGGTCTTATGACCTTCTGTGTGTCTGGTTAGGGACAGGCAGGCTGGAAAGGGACAAGGAAATCTTGCTCAGGAAAGTCCAGGCCCCTCAGTGGGAGGGGGGGGTGTCCCATAGATTGCTGATGCATCCTGTTGCCACATATCTGTCCTGAAGCCATTCCCAGCATGCCCCCCACTTTGAGGACCTCCTGATAATTGATCTCCTGCCTCACCCATGCATGATGCAAGACATCTCAATGTTCTATCAAAGAACCTTACAATTTCCACACCTTGCCTGGAGACCTTGTAAGTCCCGATGACCCAGATACCCATGACATCCTGTAACCTAGAATGATCCCCAGTCGTTTGCCCTCTGCTAAGACCCCACCTCACTCAGTGAGTGCTCACACAGCCCAGGAAATGGAGCAATTTCTTCACTAACTCACCCCAGTAAAACCCTATGAAATTCTCAGACCAACCCATGAACCCTTCCCCCACTCTAGGTAATGTCCCGTGAGACCCCCACTATAAGCAACATCCCAGCAAGCCCTGCATAGTGCATTTTAGAAACAAAACCCATCCATGCCAATCTGGGTCTCAGTATGTCCAAAGTCCATTTCTGGAATACCTCACTTGAAAGGCTCCAGCATGCACGGGGTGAGGCTGGGGAAACGGCTCTCCCACCTGGGCAGCCTGTTCATCCTGCAGCCTCACCCCGCTTGCCAACCTCCATATCCTAAGGTGGGAGGAGCTGAGGCATACTGGCAGAGACCCTGGGGTGGAGACAGGCTGGGGCAGCAGACGTCTGCCCTGTCCCTGCCAGGCAGTGGCTCACAGTCTGGGACTGGGCTGATGGGGCAGCCACCTGTCTTGGTGTTGCTTCAAGCCAGCTCTCTAATGGTGCCCTGCTCCAAACCTTCCACCCATTTCCCAGCGTGGTACTAGATCCTCTGGAAAGTATAGTGGATCCAAGACTTGTTGGCTGTAGTCAGGAGGCCAGCACAAGGGATTCTAGATGCTGAGGACCCCACTTCCTGGTCTGCAGCCCTCCCAGGCCCTGAGATCTAAAAACGAGGGTCACAGGAACTTCCCTGGTGGTCCAGTGGGTAAGACTGCGCACTCCCAATGCAGGGGGCCCGGGTTCAATCCCTGGTCGGGGAACTATATCCCACACGCATGCCGCAACAAAGATCTCGTGTGCTGCAACTAAGACCCAGTGTGGCCTAAATAAATAAAAATGAGGATCACAGACCTGTTTAGGGCCCTTGAATAGGTCACATAAGCAGGATGAGGGGACAGTTCCAAGGCTGGCCCAGAGCTACAGCAGGAACTCCAAGAACCTGAGTGGGACTCAGGATACCTGGCTGAAATTGCATCCACTCACGGTCCAAGGTAGGTGAGGGAAGTGTGGCAGGGAGCTACGGGGGGCCTCTTAGGCCTTTAAGATCCCAGCATTCTGAACCAGATACATGCTATGAAGAAAGTAAAACAAGCGTGCTGCAGCGGCTGGGTGCATGGGCAGCAGTGGGTGATGTGGTCAGGTCAAGAAGTGACATCTGAGCTGAATCCTCTAAGGTGAATGGTGGGAGGGGCCAGCTGCGCAAACTTCTTTCCTGGTAGAGGGAACAATGGTTTCTTGCCTTTTGAGGACCAGAGGAACGTCGGTGTGACTGGCACGTAAGTGATGAGATCAACGAGGAAGCAGGTGCGGCCACTGCAGGGAGAATTTTGCCCCATCCTGAGCTGGGAATCAATCGGGGGACCCGGATCTGCGCATGCGGCGGCAGGAAGAAGGCAGGAGCGCAGGCGCGCAGATCCCAAGGAATGGCGTAGCCCGGACGCGCCGCAGCGTCATCCGCCCAAAGGCAGCCTCCGACCCCGCCTTTTCGTCCTGGGGAGTGGGGTGCATGTCCCTCTCCTCCTTGGACACAGGAGGATGCTGGTGTGAATGGGTTGCATTGGAGAATGTAAAAATGAGCTCCGCCTAAGAAAGCAAAGTCTGTGGCCTTACGTGGGGCTAGAGTGGCAGACGCGGAAGCGATATTGGCAGAACGCCCCCTTCTGAGTGACCGACAACTGCTTTCTTTTAGAAACTCGGGTTCCTACCATCACAAACGGTGAGATGCTCTGCTGTTTGAAATCCAATCAGTAAGAAGAAAACCCCATGCTGCCAGGGTAACCTAAATCACTTTGACGCGAGATTCAGCTTCAGTTCCTACCCGGGCGACCAGCCCCGGAAGAGGGGTTTCTGGCGCAATATTCCACATCCATCTTAACGGTTTGGTTTCCCAGCTCCGCTTTGCGGTGGAGACCAGCTACACACAGTCATGATCTACTTTCAGCCTGCCAAACAGCCTGTCCAATTTCGCCTGAACAAACGCCAGTTTCCTCACGTCCCATGAGCAACCGAAGGGACCTACGACCCCCATACCCCCAACGTGTGCAGCTCCGTCATTGTCAAGTCAGTGAGCCTGGCTTTCTACAGTACAGGCTCCTGCCTGTTGGTTTAGGCTGATTCTACCTGTCCAACCAAGGCTGGGGCAAGGGGCTCATGGAGGGCATCTGGGAGCCTGGGTTAATCATGGTTGGGAAAAGTCACGGACTGTGATGGGAAGGTGGCAGGAGAGAGCCATGCAGGATGGAGGCAGTGTTAGCCTGTGAGTCTGGCACATGGGCCCTGGAGTTGGGCTGCTGATTCCCAAGGGAAATAAGCTCTCCTCTCTTCCCTCCCAGGAGTAGGGAGTGGGAAAGGTAGTCAGTCATAGGACGGGAGGAGCCTCTGCCCAGGCTTCACCGTGTGGAATTACTTGCTGTGCCTCAGAGACCCCTTCCTTGGGCCTGTTTTCCCTGGGGAACAGGGGGTTGGGAGTGTAGGGAGGCTGGCTTTGTCTCAATTCCCACCTCTTGTCATCTCCTAGATGAGGGGCTGACCAGGAAAGAACCAGAGAAAGCAAAGGGTAATTGAACACTTAGTACTTTATGGGCACTGTTACAAACACTTCACACGTGTTGATTTTCCCAGCAGCCTATGTGATGTGGATTCATATTATGCCCACTGTGCATAAGAGACCTAGGTTCTCACAGGTCATCTTACTCCTGAGCCATTTCTGAACGACTAGGCTACACTGCCTTTTCTGGTATTTATCACTATCTGAGAGAGACCCCAAGGACTGTACCTTCTTGGGGACTATGTATCCCTCCCCACTTTTTATTTAAACAATCTTATTTTTTTCCGAATGCAAGCATCTCTCATGCTTATTACAGAAAACTGGAACATTACAGAGATAGCTCACTTAGAAGATAAACCAAATTCTAACCCAGCACTCAGAAATAATCAAGGATAAAAGTCTGTTATACAATCAGAGTATTCTGTAATTCTCTGGAGCTCCAGATTGTTACATGAACCAATAGTTCATTACTTTGTTTTGCTGAGTAGTAGTCCCAGGCAGTGTTGTATTAATGAACACAGCTTGGGTTGCAGCCTTACCTCAGGGCACTGCGCTTCCCTCCCTCTGCTGGACATTGTCCCAATTCCCCAGCATCCCTGCATCACCAATTCCCTTCCTCCTTTAGGCCCTGCCCTTTGCCGGGCCACTCTATAGCTGTACCACCAACATGTGAGCTCTCATCACTGTTCACTGCTTCTTCTCTTTGTACTCGGCCCTAATTCACATACTACTTATATTTTACTGATTTATTTGATATGGTCTCCTACCCCTACAATAATGTAAATTCAAATTGGCACCTGAAGAATTTTCTGAGTTTGGGCTCACAGGTTTACTTGTTTTCAGATTGTTGTTTTATGATTCCCACCGAATGCATATTGGTCATTTTAGGCTTCTCATCTTCTCAGGGTAATTTTAAGAAATCTGGTTGAATTCCTTCCACCAATCCCCTCACAGATAATAACAACACACAGGTCTTATAGTCATCCTATGCCTACAACTTAAGTACACAATATCCGGTACCCTACCAAAAATATCCATGCATAAAAGACAAACTTAAGCCAGACAGACAACATAAACACAGAAATGCAGATGTTGGAACGATCAGACTTTAAAAACTGTCAGTAATGTGTTCAAGGAATGAGCTATATGGAGATTTTCAGAAGAAAATTAAACCTGTGTTTTTGGTTAAATTGTGTCCTCCAAAAAGGTATGTTCAATTCCTAATCCCCAGTACTTGAGACTGTGACCTTATTTGGAAATAGAATCTTTGCAGATATAATCATTTTAAAAAGAGGTCATACTGGATTAGGATGGACCCTAATTCAATGACTGGTGTCCCCCTAAAAGGAGGACAATTTGGACACAGGGAGAAGGCCGTGTGCCACCCCATGCAGAGAGGGAAGAATGCAGCTGCAAGCTAAAGAACACCAAGACTGCCGGCAGGCACCGAGGCTAGAAGAGGCAAGGATTCTTCCTCAGGGACTTCAGAGGGAGAATGGCCTTGCGTGCACCTTAATTTTGGCTTCTTGCCACCAGAATTGTGAAAAAATTAATTTTTCTACATTATGTAAAAAAATTAAGAAAATTTTACAACTAAAAGTTCATCAGTTCTTAAACATAACAGATGTTTAACAACCAATTAGACTTAGCTGAAGAGAACGGGTGATTGGAAGATAGATAAAAGGAATAAAGACACACAAGAAGGAAAAAGTATTAAATAAAATCCAACATTTACTAGCGATTAAAAAATAAATTTATACTAAACCTTAAGTAAATGGAAATCTCCTAAATAAAGGGTATGCAACCAAAAACCAGTATTTTAATGGAGGAATATTATTGAAAGCTTTCAATAAGATGCCCTCTGACCCCAAATGTTCAGCATCACATTTCCTAATGATAAAAAATAAACTTACCTTTCTTTGCAACAAGGCAAAGAAAAAAGTGCATAAGGATTAGAAAGAAATTAATCAAAATGTCATTATTTGCAAATGTCATGACTTTGTAGAAAATCCAAAGAATCTACATTTAAATCAGCATAGGTAAAAGATTTTAGCAAGACCACAAAGGTCAATATAAAAATCCAGTTTTGTTTTGTTTTTTTTAATCCTTGTATTTCTAGTCCCAGGAACAAACTCTCAGCAAGAGAAATTTAAAAGACACCATTTAAAATATAATAAAATACCTAGAAACAAGTCTAACAAAATGTCCAAGAATTTTTACACAAAAACTAAAATCAAAACTCAGATACCGTAGAAGAGCTTCAGGACTTGATGCAACTGCTAACACTCAGTGCAGGGTGAGCACAGTACATCCAGGAGCTGCTTTGAATAGTAAACGGCTCCCTGCTGCAGAGAACGTCGTGTTGATTCCTACCACTCAGGGGCTGAGCTGCCAGTGTGTAGTGAGACATCAGAGACACCACACAAAACCATTTAGAACAGATACCTGGATGATGGAGCCTACTCTGTCCTTCGTAGCAGATGGCAGAGCAGCTTGCAGAATCCAGGCAGCCTTCTAGTCACCTGGTAATTGGGTATGAGCACTATTTTCAAGTGTAAAATAAGGTTTCTCCAAATCCAAAAGGTCCTACCAACAGTTATGCCTCTTTCTTGGTGATGCAGTATCTTGACCTTTCCATTGGAGGAAATGTTCCAGTTCTGCCCAGGTCCAGAGGTCAGCAAACATTTCCTATAAAGGCTCAGAGAGTAAGTGTCTGCTAGGCTTTGTGGGCCACATGGTCTCTGATGAAACTACTCATCTATCTGCCGGTGTAGCTCAAGAGCAGGCTAGACAAAATAAACGAATGCACATGGCTGTGTACCAATAAAACATTAATTATACATACAGGCAGCAGGCCAGATTTGGCCCATGGACCCTAGTTAGCCAATCCCTGCCCAAAACCGTTAGACCCTGAAAATGTCCCTGACATGGCAGAGCCCTGAATTCTTCCACCCCCGAGCACACAGGTAGGTGTCTTCCTAAGGCATCCCAAGTACTCACTGCTTCCTCCTCACCAAGACCAATGAGCATGTCATCAATATAGTGGATCATGGCAAGGTGATCAATGTCTCTCCAGACTGTATTGTAACAGAGAACAGGAGTTATACACACTTGGAAAAAGACAGGGAATGTGTTCTGATGTCCATGTTATAAGGTCATTAAAAAAAAATCTTTTGCTTGACTCTGTTTGAAAAGAACATATTCGCTAGGTCAGGGGCTTCCCAAGCTCCAGAGGCTTGTTGATCTATCCGGGCAAACACGCCACATTAAGCACTGAGCTGTGACTGGGGCAACTACACGGTTAAGTTCCTGGTCTTTCGCTATCTGCTGGAATCCATCTGCTCTTTCTGGGGAACAGGCAGGCAAATAAAAAGGGCTAGGCTTGCCTTTTTATTACGTGTTTCAGCATGGCCCTAACCCCAGACATTGCACACACATCACAGAATCTTTGTTCACTGTCTTGGATGGGGAATGCCTTCTGAGAGGTTCCTCTTGGCCTTTCCTACCATGATGACTCTTCACAAGCCAGGGACCCAGTGTGAGGTATCTGTCAACTGCCTAGGGTACCCCTTCCCACTCACTCAGGAAGATAACCTAAGGGGTCTGCAAACCTGTTTAACCCACAATGAAATGAACATGTCCCCTTGTCTTCCTATGCTCCCAATCTTAACAGAAGGACCATGATCGCACTTTGGATCCCCTGGTATCAGTATCAACTCAGACCCCCTATCCAACAGCATATATAAGAGACTCGGGTCATTTCCTACCCCTGGCCGCAGAGAGGAAGATGTATAGAATCTTTATTACATAGTTGTTGCAATGCTGTCAGGCCCTTCCTCCACTCCAGTTGATGGTCTCTGGGACTGAGACCTGGCTCTGTTCTGGAAATAAATGTAACAGACCTCAGAGCTGTGCCTGTATGACCCCTGGACACACAGAGGTCTGACAGCCTTCACCACAGATCTGGCCGGGTAAAGGCTCCTCCTGCCTTTCGGGTTTTGGTGCCCATCATGACAATTATGCTTACCTCACCATCTGATGATTGCCACCACCTGATCTCTGCTCTTCTGGAATCCTTTTACCCCTATTTTCTCCTACTGCCAACCCTGGCCAAGAGCTTCCATTAATGTCTCAAAATGCTGGTGCACCTCACCAGCACGTTATCGAATTTAGTGGAATGTCCTTGGATCCTTCCAGGAGAACATCTTTTAGCTGTTGTTTTTTCTGGCCTTAAATACTAATCTTCTCTAGCATGCCCACCCGAGTCCCCCAACCCCCTTTCTCAACACCCAGCATCTCTTCCTCCTATAGGCCATCGTCTCCAAGCTTCAAGGGTCAACTCTAGATTAGGATGGGCTCCAAGAATGCTTAGAATTTATATCCTGAGTCACAAGAGATGCCCCACATCAATCGTTTTATACTCAACCCTCTGGCCCAGCATCCTCAAGATCCCCTTGTGTGCTACGGCTCCTGTTCATACATACTAATCAGGCCCTGCAGTTTCCTTCTGTGCCACACTCAGTCCTGAGACTAGTTTTCTGAAACAGGAGTCAGTCATTTCCTTTAAGGGGCTAGAAATAGTAAAAATTCTGCAGGCCAAGGGAAATTTGAAGTTTTCACAAATTTTTTTTTGGATAAAACTAAAACACTAAGAGCAGTATTTTGTACTACAGGTCTGCTAATAAGAACGGTATTCTTTTGGGAGAGATTCTAATTAATCGGGGTTTCCTGCCACCAAATTGACTCAACTGGAAACCATTCTTAGCTCACGAGTTATACTATATACTAAACCATATGGCAGGCTGGATTTGGCTTACCAGCAGTTTGCCAGCTCATTCTTCCAGCAGACTTGGAGAGCAGATATTATCTGATCAACCACATACCTCAGGTGATGCCTCTGGATAAGTCTTTCTTCTAATAAGAGGCACCAAAGCAACTGCTGCTGGCCCAGAAATTTGAGTCACTATGGGATTTAAGGGCATCTAGCACATTCCCAATTTCCCACCCCAGGTTCTTGGAGCCCACTCCTTCCATATCTGAACCTCAAAATTAGCAAAGATTTACGGGGAATAAACGTACTCCTTGAAACTTCACTGCCCTATTAAGCCTTGGTCTTTTTTTGCGGTACGCGGGCCTCTCACTGCTGTGGCCTCCCCCGTTGCGGAGCACACGCTCCGGACGCGCAGGTCCAGCCGCCATGGCCCACGGGCCCGTGGGATCTTCCCGGACCAGGGCACGAACCCGCATCCCCTGCTTCGGCAGGCGGACTCCCAACCACTGCAACACCAGGGAAGCCCAAGCCTTGGTCTTTTAATCACATCCTAGACCTTGCCATCACAGGTTTCATGAACTCCCAGGTTTTCTGCCTGGGTTTCTCTGGGTCTTCCTCACAACCCAGATGGCCTTTGCTTCCCTGCAGTGGACTGTCACTCATGAGATGAGCAGACTGTGAACACAGCCTAGAACAGATGCGTGGTCTCTGCACAACTCACCTGTCCCCCAAATATGCTATGCAGTCTTCTCAGTTGACCTTCCCAGTTCTGCCTCTGGCATTACTGGGTTATGCTGCTGCCCTATCTCCAGCCACCTGAGTCTGTAGAACACTAGTGGGAAGAATGGCAGGGTGGGGTTGTGAAGCCCAAAAAAGCCAGGAAAGGCCTAAGACTCTCCAATCTACCTATAAAACCATCCGAGGCTTGGCTAACACAGCAGCTTCTCTGTAAATGAGGCCAGTGTCTTAAAATGAAGACACCATACAAAGATCCTATTAATGCTGGTGAAACTTGGGTAACTGGGCTACATTGTATAGTTATTAAAGTGGGAAAATAAAGCTGGGAAAGTTAATAGCTATCAAGCAAAGTTCTTTTTAATAAACTTCATTCACACTTTAAAGTCTTGACGGTTTTGGTGTATGTGTTAAGTTTAAAATGATGGATCGCTGTGTGCAGAGCTACCTGAAATTTGGAACTTGTTTCCAACTGCCAGATAGACAATTTTCTAATAACAATTTGGAAGTAGGTTTCAAACTTGAGAATATGTGTATCCTGCAATAACCAGTAACTGTAACCCAGCAGCGTGTGCTACAGAAATAATCCTAAGTGTGGAACAAAGACTGTTTAAATCAGCACATCTTATATAAAAAAACAAACATAAAAATTGTGGCTAATGACTCAGTGTATGTAGCACACAAAACTAAAAATCTCTAGCTATGAACAGGTGCCACCCGGCATAAAGGAAGGGAACAGCAGGACATTACAAATGGCTGATGAACAGAACACAAGTCACAGGAAGATGGGACTGTAGGCTTCTACTTTCATACTTTGTAGTCACCATTTCCACTCATATATTTAATGTTTTTAAATCTGAATGTTTAATTTAGCCTCGTTTTAAGAATACAAGGGAAATCATAGTGCTAAATTTTAAAATTCACACTGAAATACAGTAGTAAAATGAAATTTTCAACCACCCAGTCATTTTGCTATTTTTTGGTGAGTATATAGTCTGTGCCAGTCATTGTGAAAAAGTCTTTTTATTTTAAGAAAAAAATTTAGTCAACAAAAAAAATTTAACAAGTTTCACTTAGCAAAATACACCCAAAAGGAAATCACAGTACAAAGAAAGTTTTAAGTCAAGGCCTCACCAATTCCTACAGTATTAGTAATGTGTCTCAATTTTCAAAACTAACTTTATAAAGCTTAAACTTAACCTAAAAGATTTTAAATGAAAATAAACTAGAATGAACAAACATGAGAAATGTTCCTCTTTGAATTAGGGATCTAGCACCTTGAGTTTTCCAAAAAAGCACACCTCCCCAATGTGTTCACGATGATGTGGTGTAAAAGATCCACATTTAACGTACTTAAAACTACTTTAACTCAGATAACATCACTCCAGAAAGTACACTACCAAAATGTTGAGAAAAGCTGAAAATGGTTTTAGTTTACTCAATATAACATGCTAGAAGAAAGTTTGCATGAGAAAACACTGAAGAGGTAATTTTTTAATCCAGATTTTACAAACTCATGGTGCAAAATGGGTCCCACAGCTTCCTCTAGAGTAATAACTGCTTTTCACTGCTTGTTGGCTGCCTGTGAAAATCTGATGAAATAACTCAAAAGCTACTACGAAACTAGTCATATCCACTCATGCTGTTCTGGCCACCATAGCTAGCCGCCGCCCCATAACAGCCACTCACGGATTGGCTCTCAAGGCCACTGTAAGTGGACGGGGTTGACACCCCTATGCCTTGCATCATCTGGCTGCTATATGCCCCGTTGCTGGACCCTGTCGTGGAATTCAAGAAAAGTTCTATGTATCTGTGCTGCATGTTAGCCCTGTCTTTGGACATGGCCGCCACAGCTTCTTCGTGAGTGGCAAATTCGACATCAGCTTCACCGGTCACTCTTCCATCAGGGCCAATCTCAATATGGACTCTCACTGGGTTGAGTGGAGAGAAGAAGTTGTAAATGTCGTTCTCCGTGGCCTTGTAGGGCAGCCCTCTCATGTGGACACAGTGTCCAGTGGTGCTCTGGACAGTGAACTCGCCATCTCCATACCTTTGGTCATACATCCCAGAGAGACAGTAACTGAGGTCTCTTCCAAACAGGTCGGTGGTGAAGCCGTAGCCATCGCTGAGGCCACTGTACTCCTCATAGCCCCCATAGCCTGCAGCACTGTAGGCACCAGACCTCATCCTCTCCAGGCCTGCTTGCTTGACAATGCCGATATACCTCCTGGCTGTGCCAGGCCGGTCATAGGGCCCCGGCCGCTGCACTGACATGAACTTCAGAGGGGGATCCGAGTATGACCTAACTTCTTCCTGACTGCTCTTGAACACCTCAATATACCTGTGCCCTATTCTCTCCTTGTGCTTCCCTAGAGCCTTCTCAGCTAACTCCTGTGAGGCAAACTGCACAAAGGCTTCCCCTGTAATCTTGCCCTCGGGGTCCACAGGCAATGTGATCCCGTTTGGCACGATTTCCAACCCTGAGAAGAACTGAATGATTTCTTCCTTGGTGCATCCAAACGGGAGTCCTCGAAGTCGCACGAAACCATCATTGGCGGTGTCAGCACTGTTTGGACCACTGTGCTTCAACACCCAATCCATCTCGGTTCTGTGGGACTTGAACACCTCAATGTACCGATGTCCCATGCTTTCCCTGTCTTTTTTAAGGGCCATTTTTACATCATCTTCTGATTCAAGTTCAACAAAAGCCTCACCACTCTGCCTGCCTTCTCTAGTGTAGATAAAGTGAACGCCTGCAACCCCATCATGAATTGTGCAGTCGGAGAGGAAATTCTGCACATCCTCAACAGAGCAGGACCAGGGCAGGCCACGGAGCTTGACTACAAAGCCTTCACCTCCCTCGGGGCCCAACATCATGGACACTTGACAGAGCAGACGTCAAACAAACTTGGATGCAGCTTTTTGTGGCTGAAAAGAAAGCAAAAACTACTTTACATAAATTTTCATTTAATATGTATAGCAAGAATATACAGTAAATAGTTTCCATTTTACAGATGAGGAAGGATGAGTGAAATTAAAGATGTTAAGATATATGAGCAGAGATTCAATCCTACATCTCTCCAAAAATAGTTACATTACTCACAGATAGATTGAAAATAACAAATTAACAAATTAGGGGGTCTTAAAAAAAAGAAATAAGTGAAACAATAGAGAGTAAAATTTGAAGAGCAAAATAGTGATCTGGAAGCTTCAATCAGTAAGACAAAATCTACAAATTCTTATGATCAATTACTATGAGTTCTAGAAGGAAAGACAAGAGAATGAATTGAGGCAACATTCAGAAATACTAAGAACTTGTCAGAACTACAGGAAAACAGATGAGCTGTATTGCTGCATCGCTAAAGTAAAAGGCAAGGGAGGGTAGGTGTGACCTGGTACTTTGAACACAGAAGAATCTAAATATTGGGCAGGGCATTTTCTTGTTTTATTTAGTCCACGTTATCTGTTGTGATGAAATTTGGTGGTTCATTTAAAACAGCTCCTGTGTGATTCTTCAACTACAAGCCCTACATTTAACCAATTTGCTTGTTTGTGGCAAGACACTACAGAAGCAAAAAGATGTGACAAACACAGGCTATTTTAAATCACAATACAGAATAACATTTCCTGTGACACTGGGGTGAACCAGAATCAGTGTTCTCATCAGCAACAATGATGCAAGGATACAAGACAGCAATGGCTTCCAGAGCCTAAGGAAGTATCATTATTCCTATTGTCAAACCTAAGTGTGAGGTCAAATTAAGACATATCCAAACAAGCAGATTAGTGCATCAGCAATATCAGTTAAGTGTGATGCAAATGTAAAAATCAAATTATATGCTTCTCAGTTTCATATATTAAAAAAGGATCAACTGGGAATTCTCTGGTGGTCCAGTGTTCAAGACTCGGCACTTTCACTGCCATGGCCTGGGTTCAACCCCTGGTTGGGGAACTAAGATCCCGTAAGCAGCACAGTGCGGCCAAAAAAGAAAAGAAAAGAAAAGAAAAGCGGGGGAGGGGGGAAGATCATAAAACACATTATGGGGACTTCCCTGGCTGTCCAGTGGTTAAGACTGCGCCTCCCAGTGCAGGGGGTGAGGGTTCGATCCCTGGTCAGGGTACAAAGATCCCACATGCCTCGAGGCCCAAAAAACATAAAACAGAAGCAATATTGTAACAAATTCAATAAAGGCTTTACAAATGGTCCACATCAAAAAAAAAAAAGGAAAAAATCTTAAAAAGAACACATCATGTTGATCAACGTAACACACATACTTTGCTGTGTTTCACTGAGGGACTACAAAGGGAATGAACTCCTCAGTGTACAAGAGGCGTGACAGGTGCCCTTCCTGACAGGGAAGTGCAAGTGCCATCTGACACCCAAGAGTCCAAACTGAAAAAGAGTAAAGGTCAAATCCATGTAAAGGGCTGTATTGTGAAGAGTAGGAATTGAGTCATCAGATAGCAATATACATATAACAGAGAGACAATAAAAATACAGATAGGACCCAAACTACATTCTTAGTGATCAATGCTCAAAACGGGCACTACTACAAGGAAATTGTTTCATGAAATTGTCATTTCACATCAAGTGTAACAGATGTAGCTGTTAAAGGTAAAAGCCATCTTTTGAAAAAATCGGGGCACGTTGGTCATTATGTAGAAAAATATAAAGCAGAATCCTACCTCAGATGAATCCCAAAACTATCCCAGATGGAATGGGGTATTTACACTATTAGAGCAAAACAGATTTCTAAAAACCCCACAATTTAAACAAATTAGAAAGCATGAATGGTTAAGAAAAAGAAAAGCAAACTGCTAATAGAGACACAGTGAAGCAAATTAGAAAAAGATTTAGAAATTTATAAACAAGGAGTTGCTTCTTCTCATAGCTAAGCTTGTTATCTGTGGCTCTGCTCTGTCAACTCCACCTGCCCCAAGAAATCCCCATCTTCACAAATGCTTCACAGAACACTATTTTCCTTGTCAATTAAGGAGATTATCTCATTTCTAACCAACCCTGTAATATACCCCTTCCCTGATACCAAGTCTGTCTCCAGCTACTTGCTGATTTGCTTTCCCTTTCAGTAAAATCTCATCCTCAAAAGGCCTCTACCCACCCCCACCATAAAAAGAAGGGCATGATCTCACTCTGCCAAGGACCTCCAAGGCAAGAAAGGAACATTTTTTTACCTCCATCTTTTCAGTTCCCACAGCAGAATTTAACCATTCTCTCTGGAAATCCTTTCTCCCCATGGCTCTTGGTTTTCCTGTTAATTCCTTAGGCACTCTGCCTCTCTGAGCCCTTCCTCAAGGCTCAACCGTATGCAATCACTGGCCCTTCTTTCTTTTATGCCCCCCCACCCCCGCTTTGTAGGCAGCCTCACCTGATCTTTATATATGTCCAGGGCCAATTCTGGGCTCCAGAATCCAAGTTCCCAGCTTCAGGCTCCCTGAGGCCAAGATTGGTATACACAAACTCTACTCCATAGTACCACCTATGTACCACAAATGAACACAGCCTTTTTTCTGTAACTCTTCTATAGCAGCACCCTGGTCAGCCTTACCTGTCATCCAGAAGCTCTAGAATGAAACTAAAGTAATCCTTGAACAACTCCCAAGCCCTTAAATCCAATGAGCTCATCATTTCTTTGGGGGTCATCCCATTCTCCACCCTAATCCTATTCCTAACCCATACCTAAATTCTATTCAGTAACTCTTGACTCCAACAAGCAATAAATGTTTCTCACAACTCTTCTCAGTCCCTAGCACACTGCTTGGCATTATGATTTGAACTATCAAATCATCATCATCTTTGTGCACTTCCCTCATATCCCTTTCTACTTCCTTTCTTTCTAATCCCAGCACCAATAGCCCTTTCCAGGACACATTCACATCTGATCCTTAAAACTTTTCCAACCCTTACTGCAACCTAATCTGTAGCTCTTTTAAAGTGACTTTATGTCACTCTCCTGTTCTAAGATCTCAGTGGCTTCCCACTGCCTGGAACACAAACCACGGGGCTAAGGGGGCGCTCAGGCCTTGCAGCTCTGACCTGCAACACACGCTCACATCACCTGCATTAAAAAAATATACATCCTCTTATTCCTATATTTCTCTGTGCCTGCAGTGTGCCAAGCTCTCTGCTGCCTTGGGTGTGACACGTGGTAATTATCTCTCCAAATATACTCCCCCCAACCTTCTGTCTAGCTAAATCCCACTAATCCTTAAGGTCTCAGCTCAAATATACCACCTTTCCCATAAAATCTTCCCCTTCCACAAATTAAGTCTTACAGTTCTATGATCCCACAACATTCTAGGGAAACAAATTCATGATTTGTTTAAAACCCTTCAAAAATGCAAGAGAGCCTAGCAAGGACAGACTGATCTGTTCCGTAGGTCACTGTGGTCCCACCCCCAGCACAGCAGGCCCAAGATTAGCAAGAGATTAACTGGTGGCCAGGTGGGGTGAACACCACTCTAGAATATGGCAGCCTGGTTAGGTTAAAAAAGACAAGCAGGGGGAAAAAAGACAAGCAGGAAACATAAAAGAACACAGACATTTCATGTAAGGACTACTTAAAACGCCCAATATAAAACAATTATAAATATTTTTTGTTTCAGAAAATAATGTTTCAAAAATAAAGTGACTTCTCTGAAGGCAATGTGAGGAGAGCACTCTTCCAAAACACTTATCTATACTTCTAATGTACGTAATGCAATATCCTCATCTTTGCCCTCAGAATCCTTTACATTTGGATTCTTTGCAGACTTACAGTACTTAGAACATTAACTAACACTTGAGAAAGTTAAGAAAGCTGGAGTTCTGCTCAACATTAGATTTACAGCTAGTGAAAAAAAAATTTACTTCACACTCAAGAAAGTGTTCTGTGTCAATAAAGTAAATCAATTATAAACTGAGAAATTACTTTTCTTAAAATAGCTCACCTTAAAGAACAGCGGGGGATGCCCACAGTCGAAGACACTCCAGGCAGGTAACGAACTGTCCTAAAAAAGAGCGATAAGGCCGTCTTGCCGCAGTGCCCCAGCACTCCCAGAGTGAGCAGAGCCAGCGGTTCCCCGGCTGGGCTGGGCTCCGGGCTCCCTTCCTCCGGAAAAGCCAAAGCCTGGGCTGTGGGAGGCCGTTTACAAAACTGCGGGGCTGCCTTCAAGAAAGTGCACGCCCGCCAGCCCCCACAGCTTTGAAACGCTTTACCTCTTTCCTAGGGTAACGCCGAGAGTACCAGCCTGGAACCCTCCCACTTGCCCTGAGAGATGTACTCAAAACGCGAGTTCTATACGCGAATACCTGAGCGCGCTAAGGCAGTTTAAATATCGAGGGCGGGAGGCACTATCGGGATGGAGCAGGGGCAATGTCAGCGCGGTTCCGGGAAGCCGCGGGCGGGCGGGGGGCGAGGAGCTGCGGCGCCGACTCGCACGGGAGGCCAGAGGCGTGGCCAGATTTTCACAGGGATGGGCTCCAGAGAAAGGTGGTTTGCTAGAGATTGTTCCAACAGTATTTACAATTTACAAGCATCCCTGGAGGACTGGCTGGAGATACTCAAGACTTTCTTTCCCAGTTTTATGTGATAGCTTCACTTCTTGAGACCTAATGTATTTGATCTAACATTAATCTTTTAACTGAGGAAGAGTGAGGGGAGGAAATGTTGAAATATGCTTTTCAATAGGAAAAACATCAGTACCATCAACCACAGCCACAGGACAAAGCTGTCCCCAAAATACTTATGTCCAGCGAATTAGTTTCAGAATTAAAGCACATTCTTAGTTTTAGAAACGTAGAACTGAGAAAATCAAATTAATTTCTGAGCCTGCTGTCTTAGAGGTAATATCTGCCTTGCCTTATTAACGTCCTGTAATTATTACACGAGATACTATTTTTGGGGAAAGACCTACATAAATGTAAATAAAGTATTACAATTTAAGAAGTAACAGTTTCAAATTCTCTAGAAGAGGGTTTTCAAGAGGCTTCATCAACCGTCCCTCTCCTCTGTTCCCAGAAAAGAGTGAAATCTAAAGGGTAGAAGCCAGTCATCCTAACGGGCCGAACCCCTTCTGCCTAGGTTTATCCCTGCTCCTGGCTCATTCCAGTGTGGTCCGCACACCAACGGCTGAGGCGCCTCCTCGGGCACGCACACTCGGGGGCGGCCAGAAGCAAGGAAGCCGATTCTCACGAGACTGAACCGCGTCGCACACACAGTTGAAGCGCTGCGGGGGAACACTGGTCGCCCACCCTCCTCCCCGGCAGCACCCTGCAATCGCTGCTGGCGGCGGCGGCGGCTAACAAAATCCTGCTCTCGGGTGTTGCAACTGGAGACCGACTGAACTCAACGTACCGAACGGGGGGGGACAACCAAGGATCTTACGCGCGCGCCACACACCCGCCACACACACACACACACACCCGCAACTGGACTATGACGTTAAGTGCGCACACGGACCACCCGAGGATCTTGCCAAAATTCAGATCCTAAAACAATAGATCTGGGCCGGGGTCGAGACTAAGCATTTCTAACAGGCTCCCAGGACTCCTGGGACGGTCTCCAGAACATGCTCTTCCTCACTCTAATATACAGGTTAGGCAGGATTTAGTTCGGATCCAGGTGAACCAATCAAGATAAACAGGGTGCGCCTGAACGCACGGCTGATTAGGTTTCTCTAGGGATCACACAGGGCGCTTTAAACTGCACCCGCACCGTCTCTCTTCAGAGACGGGAACTCGGCGGGTTCCCAGCTTCACCCCCTTAACTTGTGTCCCAGTGAGGCCTGAAGAGCATTTCGTCCTCATTTGTAAATGAATTTTAACCTACAGCTGGCAGCACTCAGACTGTTCTGGCTGTCTTAATCACTCAGAAAGTTCTACCTCTTAAACCACAGTCCGCGTGAGACCCGGCCTCAGGATTACGCGGTTGACTCTTTGGCCCTAAGACTTACCGCTGAAAGGAGCAGGACCGATTTCTATCTTCATGAAGCAAGCGCGGTTCACAGCCAAAAGACCCCCAATTCCACCCGACGCTTAAAAACGCAGAGGATTCCGGGGAAAGACCAGGTGCATCTCCTTTTGTTATTAACCTGAAACTGAAACTCAACTGGCTGTGGAGAAACGCTTCAAACGAGGCTTGAAAGTGCGCTCTCAAAACCGCGGGCCGGCAGGGGCGCGTCTGGGCGATTTCGGCGGGAAGCGCGGTATGGGTCCCGGACGCCAGGCTCTGGCGGAGGCACCGGGACAAGGTGAAGGGGTTCGCTCGGCCTTCACCGGGCGATCCGACAGTCTCGGGTCGGCCAAGCCCTACAGGAACGCGCGACAACAGGACGCCCCATCCCCGGGCCTGGGCGGGGTCAGCGGGAGCTTCCGGGGCGGGGCGAGCTACGGGTGGGGGAGGGGGAGAGGCTTCCCGGGCTGCGCGAGTTGGGGGGAGGGGAAGGAGGTCACGAGGCTAAGGCTCCCCGAGCCCGGAGGTGGAGGGGAGCTCCCGGGGCAGGGGGACTCACTGGAGCAGGAAGAGGTTTCAGACCGGAGAGGGAGGCGGGAAGTGTTGGCGGCGAGGTGGGGAAGAGTTCTCCGGCCGGGCTTCCTGGAACCGCGGGGGGGGGAGGGGAAGGCGGAGCTCCCGAGTCAGAGGGGCTTCTAGGGGCGGCGAGGAAGAGTTCGCGGGACCCGAGGTCGGCGGACGCCTCCACGGGCTGGGGGCGGAGCTCCCGGGTCGGGTCGGGGGGACTTCCTGAAGCCGTGGGGTTGGGGGGGAGGGGAATTCCCGGGGCAGCGAGGGGGAAGAGTTCCGGGGGGTAGAGGGGGCGGCTGTGCGGAAAGAGGTGGGGAAGAGTTCCCGAGACCCGCGGGGGGTTGGGGGGAGTGTGGGTGGGGGTCGTCCGCTCGCGGCGGCTCACCACGACGGGTCCGGGGCCTGGAGTCCGGAAGGCCGGCGCGCGGGGCTGCGTCCCGGAGGCAGAGGCCGCGTGACTGGGAGGGCGGCGAGCCGGACGTGGGTCACGGGGTGTAAAGGAGGAAGTGCCACCGACGGGCCCGCCAAGATATCACCAATGGAAACGCGTCCTGCAGGTGCGGCCCGCGCGGTCGGCCAAGGCAGGAAGTGGGAGGAGGAGGGAAGGAAAGCAACGAGGAAGACCGTTCTGAGTGAGCTCTCAGGAGAGGTGCCAGGGTGGAGAAAAGTCCAGAGTACGGGCGGAGGGGAGGGGTGACCGGCACCAAGCATGTGGAAGGAGAAACCATACAATTTAAATTTAAATTTTTAAAAAAAATCATCTCTAAAGGCAGGAAAGGATTCAGAATGGAAACTAATGAACAAAAGGTAGAACGTCTTTGTGTATACAGTACCATGTTTTGTAGATTTGAGCCTAGTCATGTAAATATTTTTGCACAATTTTAAAAAGATTAATTTTAAAACACGCAATTTTAAACTTCATAACCTAACAAGCAGTTACATTTTATTAACTTTTGACTCAATTCAAATGAACTGGAAAACAATTATAAGGCAATTGCAGTAATCTTAGCAGTGACTGACTTTACATTAAGAAATGATAAAATTTTAGTTGTAGCTATGCTGCTGTGATTTTTTTTAAAAGTCATTAGATATACATCTGATGCCTAGAGTCTGTTTCTAAATAATCTGCAGCGAGTCGGAGTATGGATGAAACAACATGGGCCATGATTTAGTAATTATTGAAGCTGGGGGATGGGTACATGGAGTTTCATACTTTTGTCTCTACTTTTGTGTATGTTTAATACTTTTAGTAATAAAATTATCTAAGAGGAAAAAGTCTTAATCTATTTACTAGAAATAACGAACAAACTACAGAATTTACAGGGAAAAGGAATGGTTTCTAGGTGAGAATATGATAATGCAGCCTACAAAGCCAGACTGGGGGTACTCAACAAGGACAATAGCCAGCCATTCAACAAAATATCTCCAAGGGAGCACTTACTGAATAAAAGAAATTTAACAGAATTATCAAGGATTCACAATGCATGGGACATATTTGGATCCTGATTCAAACCGGTTGGTCAACATTTATGAGACAATTTAGGAGATACCTGAACACTGATTTTACTTATGTCAGATATGATAGAATTGCAGTTATGTTTAAAAATAAAGGAATTAATTTTTAGAGATATTTTAAATACTTGTTTGTAGGTGAAATGGTGTGATGGCTGGGATCTGCTTCAAAATTATCTAATTCAAAATCCAGCCATCCCACAGAAAGCGAGAAAGACACTAAAAACTCATACATTCAAAAGAAATAAAACAATATTCTGAAGAAAAATTAAGCCACAAAATTGGCTTGTTTTTGGAAAGAGTATCTCTATGGAAATGAGTATCTTGACTGCTTCACGAGCACTTATTTCACTTTCTAAAATCCTCTTCAAAATACATTCTTGGTAATTTAAACGACTGGCATCCATTTTCTCACTTATTTTATTTGCATGTATTTGTTAAGTAGCGTTACATGTTCTTCCTTGGCTTAACTGGTTGGTGACACTGGCTAACTGGCTAGTCGAGTGTTAATAATTGATCAGTCATGATAGGGTTCCTGCCGGGTGAAGGAACAACATGTACAGAAGACACAGGGGAAAGTGTAATGCTGAGACAGAAAGCACCTCAAAACCCCTGCAGCCAGCGGGGAGATCCACGAAAGGGGGAAGCAGAGTAAGATCCTCCAAAGCCCTGAAGGCCTGATTCGGTATTTTGGACTTTATTTACTCTAAGGGAAGATACTTAACTATTTCAAAATGGAATGTAGTATAGAGTTTTGTTTTTCAACAGTCTAGCTGCTCTCTGGAAAATGAATGATGGGAACAGATGCATGGAGACAGGATGGGAAGAAGTGAGACAAGTTTAGGAAGAACTGATGGTACGTACCCTGCAACAAAAACATTGTGGTGGAAACTGAAGCATGTGAAAGGATTTGAGTGATGTGCCGTAGATAAAATTTACCCAATTTCAAGTCATTCATTAACCCAGAAATATTGTGCACTTACAAGATGCAGGTACTGTGCTAAGTCCACAGAACAGTGGACTAAGAAATCAATAAAGAAACAAATGTATGACAAATTCTGAAAACTCAAATTAACAGGGATTAACTCACATTGGGGTTCTGAGGAAGTGACATTTAAACAGATCAGAAGCATGAACAGGGGTGGAAATGTTAAACTTTCTCCCCCTGGTAAAAAGCTAAGGTTTAAAAAGTAGAAATTAGAAGACCATATTATTCTATTTTTCCTTTGTATATTACCTACTTATTTCCCCCAGATACTTGTTCAAATTATTTACGTTTTTAAAATGCAGCCGCTTGTCAGGATATGTTTTGGTGTTGGCTGCTTTGTAAAAATATTTTTATTTTGTGGTGAATCCTTTTAATCTTTATATTCAGTTCTTACTAAATTCAAAAAAGAGAATTTTAGATATCGTTTCTGCTACTGTCTTTTTTCCACTTGAGGAGCACACATGGGGTCTGGGGAAGAAGCAATTCCCAGTCATGGGACAGTATATAAGCAGAGCCCAGATTCCTACTTGTTATGGATGTTTTCCTGTTCTATTGGAAACTACATTAGAAACCTCAAGACTCTTCCAACCCAGCAATTTTATAAAGTCCCAATTCAGTGGTTCTTAAACATTTTTTTGCTGTCAGGGACTCCACCTGAGAATATGATGTAGGTCTGGATCAACTTTTTTTAAAAGTATACCCCACCCCCCCCACACACAACTGTACCTAAATTTTCAAGCAGCTCATGCCTCTCAAGTGTGAGAACTCTGACCTAATTTGTACAACATACCAAGTTCAACACATAAAACTACCTAAAGGCTATTAAAGAAAAGAGAAGCTTTAAGATACAAAGTACTATATATAAAATAAACAAGGTCCTACTGTATAGCACAGGGAACTATATTCAATATCCTGTAATAAACCATAAATGGAAAGAAATATGAAGAAAATATATATATATATATGCATAAATGAATCACTTTGCTGTACACCAGAAACCAACACAACATTGTAAAGCAACTTCAATTAAAAAAAAAGAGAAGCTATAGGTGGGGTGATTAAAGTAAATGACATTTTAAATGTTCGTTGCTATTACATTTTTATCCATCAAAAAAGCAAAAACAGTGTAATGTTAGGTAAATTATGTCTATAATGCTTGTACTGAAATTAACACAAGGGACAAATTATTAGCCGCCATAGAACAAGCAATCATTGCTCTGTATTATTGATTGCATTAGTGACTCAAGAATCAAGATCTAAAGTTACAACAGAAAAAAAAGTATCAGGTGGGGTGTTCATAAAAAGCAGGTTGGAGGTTCCAGGGACTTCCCTGGTGGTTCAGTGGGTAGGACTCTGCACATCCAAGTGCAGGGGGCCGGGGTTCGATCCCTGGTCGGAGAACTAGATCCCACATGCATGCCGCAACTAAGTCTGCATGCCGCAACTAAAAATCCTGCGTGCTGCAACTAAGGCCCGGTGCAGCCAAAATAAATGAATAAAATAATTAATTTTTAAGAAGAAAGAAAGAAAAAGAACCCTCCAGTGTTAAAGATAAAAATCTGTTCTCCCCAACTGAGGGAAATATTTTGTCATCTGTGTTAATGAATGCCCACAGCCCCTTCAGGAGGCCTAGAGCTTCCTCCTGGGTCTTACTGGAGAGCTGACATCTTGTCAGGTCCCCTGCAGCTGCCATAGGAGTGGAGGCAGCTGTAGCTCCTTGTGCTCCATGTTTGCTGCTCAGGGGACCGTAGCACACTGCCCCGGGGAGGGGGGGGGGCGGGGCGGGTAGAGAACAGAGCCAAGAGGAGGAAAGGAACATGACAATGTACTTGAGAGGGGTTCCAGCACCAGAATACCACAAATCGGACAACGGCTTAGAACAGCAGACAGTTTTCTGGGAACAAGAAGTACTGTACAAAACTGTAAATATTTTAACGGAAAAAATAACAAGCACTCTCAGATACTTGATTACAGAATAAAAAACTTTCCAGTGCTAAAAATTGAGTTTTGAATTTATAAAGTTAGTAATGAATTGAAAGAAAAGGTAGAATGAATTGAAAGAAAGGGTAGTGGCTTGGAAAACCAAGTGGAAGAAATAGCTCAAAACAAAGAAAAAAAACCAGAAACAATGAGGGGAAAAAGATGAAATTCAGAGGAGTAAGAGATAACATGAGACAGGAGAAACAACATGTGAATGATAGGAATTCCAGAAGGAGAAAAAGACAAAATGGAGGCGAGAACAGATAAAGAATGGAAGGAAACTTTCCTGGCTTAAGATAAACTCAGTGGTGTAGTTCCCAACAGATACTTTAAAAACACACAACCCAGGCATATGATGGTAAAAAAAAATTTAAAGTACAGAGAAAAACTGCTTTGGAAAAAGAACAAGTTAGGTACAAAGGATAAAAATGTGGTACCAATAGCCACACACTGCTACTGAGCACTTAAAATGTGCCAAGTACAAACTGAGATGTGCCCTAAGTGATAAAATTTAGTACATATAAAGTGAACTGCAGGGGATTCCCTGGCAGTCCAGTGGTTAGGGCTCTGCGCTCTCACTGCCAAGGGCATGGGTTCGATCCCTGGTGGGGGAACTAACATCCCACAAGCCTCTTGGAGCAGCCAAAAAAATATTAATAATAATAATTAAATTTAATTTAAATTTAAAAAATTAAAATGAATTGCGAACAAGAACCTAAAACCTCAACTTCAAAATATTGATTACATATTGAAGTGATACTTTGGATGTGTTGAACCAATCAAAATATATATTAAAACATACTTTATTAAAATATTTTCCAACGTATTCTATATACAAGGCCAGTATTAATTACCCCGTTATGGGCTGAACATTATGTCCCCAAAATTCACATGTTAAAGTCCTAACCCCCAGTACCTCAGAATGTGACCAGGTTTGGATATAGTCTTTACAGAGGTAATTAAGTTAAAAATGACATAATTAAGATGGGCTGTATTCCAACATGAAGAAGGGGAAATTTGGACACAGATAAGCAGAGGGAAGACATCTATAAACCAGAGAGAGAGGTCTGGAACATATCCTCTTCCTCAAGCTTCTTAGAGGGAACCAAACCTGCTGACACCTTGATGTAGGACTTCTGGCCTCCAGAACTATGAGACAATAAATGGTTTAAGTAACCAAGTCTGTAGGACTTTGTTATGGTATCCCCAGCAAACTAATACACTTGTAGATATCAAAACCAGACAGACATTGCAAGATAACCCCTTATGAGTATAGACACAAAATCCCAACAAAATACTAACAAACTGAATCCAGCAACCTGTAAAAAGGATTATACACCGTGAACAAGTGGGATTTATCCTAGGAATGCTTAAGAATGCTTAAGGGTGTTTCAACATAAGAAAAGGTACTGGGGCCATCTGCAGCCACATGGATAGACCTAGAGATTATCTCACTAAGTGAAGTAAGCCAGACAAGAAAGACAAATATGATATCCCTTATATGTGGAATCTAAAAACAAAACAAAAACAAATAACTTATTTACAAAGCAGAAAGAGACTCACAGACATAGAAAACAAACTTATGGTTACCAAAGGAGGGGGGGTGTAAATTAGCAAGTTGGAATTAACATATACACACTCCTATATATAAAATAACCAACAGGGACCTACTGTATAGCACAGGGAACTATACTCAATATTTTGTAATATCCTCTAAGGGAAAAGAATCTGAGAAAGAATACACATACGTATAACCGAGTCACTGTGCTGTACACCTGAAACTAATATATATTGTAAATCAACTATACTTCAATTTAATTAATTAAAGAAAATATACTGAAATTAGATAGTGGGGATGGTTTTCACAACTTTTTTACCAAAAAAAAAAAAGCACCTCTGAACTGTACCCTTTAAAAAGGTGAACTGTATGGTATGTGAATTACATCAATTATTTAAAAATTTAAATCATAATTCTCTTGGACATAATTCTATTGGACATCATAATTCTATTGGACAGCACTATTTTTTTTTAAACTGGGTGATCAAATGTTTATTTTAATTCTTACAAAATACTATAGAAATGAACCCAAACTAAACAGGTATGTACATGTACATATGTACAAAATTTTAAACTTCTGAAAAAGAATCTATAAAAGTAGATGGTTAAAATGGAAAACAAACAAACTTAAAAAAGATTTAAAACCAGTACTATGAAGCTGATTTCCTCAAAGCAAAGTAATTATAATTTTAAATTGCGGGCTGTGGCCGATCTTCTAGGCTTATTGTGGACAGCACTATTCTAACCAAATATTCCTGTAAAGCAGAAGAGACCTCAATTAGGGGAAGATGAAGAATGGAGATGTCAATGATGGACCATCTTCGCATGTAGATAAACTTAAAAGGAGAGAGTGTGGTAGGAATTTGTAAAATATTTATACTATATGAAGATTTTTGTAAAAGGCATACTGTAAGAGAAACATAATAGTTTAGAATTTTCTTCATTCTTGTCATTTTTTCCCCTTAAATGATTATCGCTTTTTGTGTCCTGTTTAAGAGACCTTTTTCCTAGCCCAAGGCCATGTGGATATTTTTTTTTTAACTTAAAGCTCTGTTGTTTCCATCGATGTTTTTTTAACATTTTGATCTACAATAAACTAGGAATTGATTTTCCAAGAGTTTTAGAATTAGTTTATCAAGTTTCACAGGCTAATTTCATTCATGAACTCACATGAAAAATTCCTAAATAAACATTAGCCAACCAAATCCAGCAATACACAAAGCTATTTAATACAACATGACCAAGTTGGATTTATTCCAGGAATGCAACTTTAATTCATCATTTCAAAGTCAATCACTGATACTGTCACATTAACATATTGATGAAGGTAAAATATGGGTTAACTAAGAATTTTTCATGTTTCTAAGAAATACCCTAAATAACAGAAGAAAAATAGACGTGGATGAATTGTCTTTACACTGGCAGTAGGGAAAACTTTCCTGACCATGACTCAAACCCCATAATATAGAAAAATACACACACATAAACAAAACAACCTAAACTTCTTATGCATGGCTAAAAATACCATAAGCTAAGCAAAATACCAATGATAAAATGGGAAAGACATTTGCAATTTATTTCCCAAAAGTGTTAATACCCTTAAGGTACAGAGAGAGCTTCTAAAGAGAGAAACAAAAAGTCCAACAATCCAAAAAAGAAAATGGGCTAGAGGTATGGACACTTGACAGAAAAAGAAATGCCTTTAAACACGAAAAGATGCTCAACATCACCATGTAAGATAAATTAGAATTTTAAATGAAACAACATTTAAAATACCTATCACACTGGCAAAAATACAAAAGTTTGACAACAAACCTGCTTGGAGAGGCTGTAGATCAGCAGACACTCTCAGATACTGTTTGTGGAAATATTAAATGGTTCAACCCCTATGACCAAGAAAGTGAAAAGATGCCTGCAGAGGCTATCCATTGCAGCACAACCCAATTGTCCATCAGCAGAGATCCAGTTGAATAAACTTTGACGGATCCACCTAATGAAGTATTACGCCTTAAACCAAGGAAGCCAAAGACCACTGAAATTGTGTCAAGAAAGGAACCAATCTGAAAGGCTCCCATTGGCCAAAAATTGAATAATTGGAGCATCAAAGAGAATAAAAGCTACAGTGGATTAAAGCACATCTTATATGTTAAAATCCATGACTTCATAATGATACCAGAAAAATTAGTGTCTAAGGATTCAATTCATTATGCTGGATATGGATACTAAATATAAAAAAGGAATCAAAAACTTAACCTGCCTTTTATAAGGTACATCTTAGAGTAATCAAATGATTAACAAAGAAAATTTCCTCTCTACAGAAGTACACCTGCTAATAACTGAGAAGGAATATTGAATTAAAATATCACTGATCTGGAAACAATCAACAAAATAATGCATTCAGAGAACGAACATCAACAGCTGCTAACATCACAAAGAAGGAACACCAACCAATACGTGCCTCTGGCAGGAGTACACAGCACCTCCCATGCAGTATTTCAAAATAAAATCTCAACAGAATCAGGATAGCCTGCAGAGGATAACTACGATTTTACAGGAAATGCAGAGGACAGAGATTCAAACACCACCATGGGAATGCAGTCAGAAAAACCCAGAGTGTGGGGAAGGAAACCTACGTGACACACAACCTGATTTGTTCAAAGAAAAAACTTTTAAGAATAGAGAACCTTTTGATCGTCACTGTCTAATAAGGTACCCTCTTGTCATACTTGACATGTGGCTGGTACAAATTGAGATGTGCTATAAAATAAGCATACACTGGATTTTGAAAGCTTAGTTCAAAAAAAAAGCATGAAAAATGTAATATAAAAATTTACTGGGGAAAAAAAAATTTATTGGGGGACTGCCCTGGTGGCGGGCACAGTGGTTAAGAATCTGCCTGCCAATGCAGGGGACACGGGTTCGAGCCCTGGTCCGGGAAGATCCCACACATGCCACAGAGCAACTAAGCCTGTGCGCCCAACTACTGAGCCCGCGCTCCTCAACAAGAGAAGCCACCAGGATTAGAAGCCTGGGCACCACAACGAAGAGTAGCCCCCACTCACCGCAACTAGAGAAAGCCTGCACACAACGAAGACCCAACGTAGCCAAAAATTTTTAAAAATAATAAATTAATTACAAAAATTTATTACATGATGAAGTGATTATTTTGGGTCTATTTTAGATATATAACATGTTAAACTAAATTACTAAAGTGAACTATGTTTCTTTTTATCAGAAAATGTAAAATTATGTGGCTTGCATTATATTTGTTGGACAGTGCTGCTCTGTCTTAAAACATAACTTAAGAGATATATATCTACTAAACATATAATGACCTTGTTCAGATCCCAAATCAAACCAACCAGCTATATAAAAATATTTATTACACAATTGGGTACATTTGAACACTGGGTATTTGATGATATCAAGGAATTATTATTTCTTTAGTTGTGATAATGGTATTGTGATTATATTTTAAAAGTCCTTAGAAATACAAACAAATAGTTAAAATAAGCCAGGCTGGTCTTAGATGAACCTGGTTCTCCCTTTGCCCAGTCTTTTGTCTTCCACAAGAATCTTTGCTCAGGGCAACCTAATTAGGGGCAGCGGCCCTGGCAGAGAGGACTGTCCCTGTCAGATAGATCTGAGTTCCAGTCCCAACTGCGTTCCTAGGACACATCTGCATGATGGGAATACAGTAATACCTCCTTGTACACTGGTCTCGAGCACGTGATTAGAAAATGTGGTCAAGCACCTAGCTCTGTGTGTGGATCCAGTACGGGTCAATTAATGTGTTTCTACAAAGAGCCTGAGAGCCAGAGCTCAGACTGGAGAGGGCAGGTTGGTGGGAAAGTCACCTCTGTGGAAGGAGGCCCCCTCCCACTTCTGTACCCCCTTCAGGCACCTACTCCAAAGGGCACGCACCACGTGCCTCCACTCTCCCTCAGTTTGGGCCATATTCAAGAACTAACTCTCCTCCTAATCAATCCTTTCCCTTAAATCAATTCACATTTTTATTCGAGTTATTTTATGTTTAAAGGAGCCTTGTAGCAATACTCAAGTGAAAACCAGCCACCTGCCAGTTAAAAACAAAAAGCAAATACTACAAAAAAGAATGTTACTAAAAGACAAAACTAAAAATAAAAAGGAGACCATAATATGGAAATCATAAACCTAATTAATTTACAGAAATGCATATAGGAAGATGAGATCCCCAAGGGAAAGGCTGGACCTGCTTAACACCAGTTATAAAGCAGTCTCTCTCAATATTCATTAAGAGCAGAAATTTAAAAAAAAAAAAGCAGAAATTTACTCACTTGAAAATGATGAAATCTTGTCTAAAAATTAGCACTGAAAACATTACTTTTCACTGATAGACCCTGACATTTTTGTCTAACCGGAGAACTCGAGGTATTTTCATTCTTACTAGCAATTCAGAAACAAATAGTTAACTTTTAAAAACGTGACTAAAAGTAAGAGTGAGAATTATATTAAGATCGATAGTTTCGATGATGTCCTTCACTAAAAAATTATTTGCAGCCTTCCACTCTCCGGGTTCCACGAGGGTCAGACCAGCCGAGGCCCGCCCCTAACGTCTGCCGCCCGGGGCCCCTCCCCCACCTCCACCGCCGCCCGACCCAGGCGGTTCCGGGAAGCGGCCGCTCGTGGGCCCCCCGGAACCTCGAGAACACTTGTGAAGCATGCTGGCTCGTCAAGGCCTCGGGGAAAAAAACTGCCGGAAGGGCGTCCCGCGGAACGCGCGGGGCTCGCCTGTGGCTGGGGAAGGGGTCGGGGGGGGGGTGCTCGCCTGGGGTTGTCTGGCGGGAACCTGTGGGTGTCCTCCGAGAGACCCTTTAAGGTACAGATTAACGGAGAGGGGCTGCAACCCCAAGCGATTCCGTAAAAGACCGGGGCCCAGGGCCGGTCGGGTCCCCGAGACTCGCGCAGCCTCCCCTAGGCCGCCCGGCACCGCCTTCCGTGAGCCACGCGGGGACAGGGCGGCGGAGGCGCGGCGCGAGCGCCGGCAGCGTCCAGAAGTTTCTTGGGCGCAGTCAAGAATCAGCAAAAGTACATTCAAAGATAAAAGAAGCACAGGACAAGGAAAAAGAAACGGCCGAATTAAGTTCGCTTAGCAGAAGTGTGGTCATCAGGCAAAGACAACAAGAACCAAAGAGTTTCAGCCAAAATACAGACACGATACCTCTGAGAGCAGGAGACAAATGCAGACAAGGGCTCAGGGCACACACGCCGCACGGAGATAAAGAAAAGGCCGCAAAGCTCCGAAGTGGAGGCTCGGCGAGCGGGAACGTGGGAGGGGGGAGGAGTCAGGTACCCAACCAGTCTTGTGCAACTCGCGGACGCGTTCAGCCACGTGCAAGTACCGCTTTCATTTTAAAATGAACCCCCTCGCACGGTCGCCTGGTTTTCTCACCCTACTCCTGGCAGGGGCGCTCGGCTCTGCTCCCTCAGGAGTCCGCACGAGGCTCTTCTTCCCTTCGTCGCTTCGGACTCTGCCTCCCCGACCCCAAATCTCAGCCCCGCGGTCCAGTCCCCGAACGTAAGGCCCTTGACCTCAGACCCACCTCCCCTAAGCCCAAAGCTTAGCCCCGCGGTCCCCACCCTCAGTGGGCCGGGTCCCCGCGTTCAGTACTCAGTCGGTCCCCGGGTGTATGGCCCCTGACCTCAGATCCCACCTCCTCCGACCCCAAATCTCAGCCCCGCAGTCCCCAACCCCCAGTAGGCCCAGTCCCTAATCGGTCCCGGGTGTGCGGGCCTTCACCTCCGATCCCGCCTCCCCTGACACCCAAATCTCAAGCCCTCGGTCCTCCATGGTAGGGGTCCCATTCCCCGGCCGCTCCCCGGTATGCGGGCCTCGGACACGCCGCCCGTCCCACCCCTCACCTCGGGCTCCAAGTCTCCACGCCCCCGCTTTTCTTCACATCCGGCACCTCGTCGTCCCTCTGAGCACCTATAGGAGGGTGGAACGCGGGGGACTTGGCAGTTGTAGCTGAGGCAGTTGAAGCTTGTTTACCATCACTATGGAAACCCCTGGCAGCGCGCCCCGGGAGAGGGCCCCCCGGAGAGGCTGGGTCAGGCGCGCGGCGGGCCCGAGGCCACAACTCCCGTCCGTCGTGCGCACGCGGCGCTTCCGGAAGACCTTCGGCTCTCGGAGTGCCCTGCCCTCCCTCGGCCCTGCGCCCAAGCACCCGGGAATAGCAGCCCCAGGAACCCGCGCCCTCGGCCCGCTCCCGGCTGCCAGCGTAACCGCGGGCCGGTTTCCCTGCAGAACCCTACCTTTTTCTTCAGGAAGACGCGGCGTAGTCCCACTTCCAAGACGGAGCCGGAAAGACGCAAAGACCACGGCGGGGCGGGGGCTCTGAGGCGGTCGTCCGTGGGCGGGGCCGAGAGGGCGCATTGTGACGCTCCCGGAGCGGAGCCAGGGATTGGCCGGCCAGGAGTAGGGCGGGGCCAGGGCCTGAGGACCGGAAGCGCTGCGGGAAGGGGAGGGGTGGGACGTGGGCGAGCGCTGGTGGGGGGAGGGGAGGAATTGTGGGGCACGGTTGAACCTGTAAGGATACTGACTGGGAGAGTCCCCCAAACAGTGAGCCCAAAGGACGCCCGGATTGAAGACCAGGGTGACAGAAGAAAATGAGAGTCATTTCCGGACGAGAGTGAAGAAAGAGGGAACCGAGAACATCGGAGACCGATAAAGGCGGCTCCGAGGGCAGGGTTTAGGGAGGGATTAGCAGGTTGACTGAGGTTGCTTACGTGACTATCACTTGGGCTGAGAAGCCCCAAGGTTTCTGAAGGTGACCCTCAAGACGCCGAGGCAATGCACAGTGTTCAGTGAGAGCCCCTGAGCCGACTGGCTGGATGGTAGCTGAAATGGCTACCCTGCCTGAGGCAGTGGAACAGATTCTTTAATGTGTTCTGGGATTAATAATTCTTACCATTTTATTTTTGTAGTCTCCATAAAGAGGAAGATATAAATGCACTCATTACTGGTGAAGCAGAAGATTATTTTTAAAATCACCAGTTAAATTAAGGGGATGCTTGGAATAGGGCCAGATTATGAATGGTTGACCATAGTAAAGGAAGGAGCAGTTTGTCAAAAGAAGCTGATTCCAGGAAAAAAAAAATGGGAAGAGTAAAAGGAGGAGGTGAAAATGTACTAGAAAACTGATGAGGCATAATTTCAGAGAACAGGTCCTACAAAAATCAAATAGGTATTCATAAGAAACCCAATGACTCCATCACAACTCAGGCTGTAGAAAAGTCTGTTTCTGGAGAGAAAATGCAAGTAGCTAATCTGAGGCAAATATTCAAATTATACCCCCCCCCCAAAAAAAAGACTTCAGAATTTAGGGACTGAAACCAGGTCCAAGAAGACATGTTCATGCAATCCACTAAGAGGGCCTCTGAGCCATGGGGGCTTTTTTTTTTCTCGGTATGCGGGCTGCTCACTGTTGTGGCATGGGGGCTTTTTGATCCCCTCAGCAAGTCTGACAGTTCTCCAGCATTCATAAATGATGCAGTAATCTTTGAGGCCTTCTGTAATGAAAGAATAGGGCTTTGGCCTGATGATGAGCCTTCCCCTGCTCCTAGGGAGTCCACTACAGTATCTTTTGCAGGTGAGCACCAGCACAGTCACATGTTGGCCCTCGTCCACAGTAAGGGTTGGGGTAGCTCAGACTGGTGTCACAGATCCCAGACCTTTTCCACAGATAGCCATCTCACCTCACCAACTGGAGGATGCTTGCGCACACCCGGTCCACTTGGACCACCTCCTCAGCCGCGGGGCTTTAGAGGCCTCCACCTTTTCTTTTCACCTCTGTGTCCGCAAAAGTGTCTCACCTAAGCTCTGAAATCGAAAAAGACACATTTGTTCGATTCTTACGAGTACCTGCACCGAGGTGCACCTCTACTGTCTGGTTTAAAAACAGTTGAGGGACTTCCCTGGTGGTCCAATGACTAAGACTCTGCCCTCCCAATGCAGGAGGCCCGGGTTCAATTCCTGGTCAGGGAACTAGATCCCACATGCTGCAACAACAACAACAAAAAATCCCTAAGGGGGCTTCCCTGGTGGCGCAGTGGTTGAGAGTCCGCCTGCCGATGCAGGGGACACGGGTTGGTGCCCCGGTCCGGGAAGATCCCACATGCTGCGTAGCGGCTGGGCCTGTGAGCCATGGCCGCTGAGCCTGTGCATCCGGAGCCTGTGCTCCGCAACGGGAGAGGCCACAACAGTGGGAGGCCCACGTACCACAAAAAAAAAAAAAAAAAAAAAAAAAATCCCGTATGCAGGAACGAAGATCCCGCGTGCCTCAACTAAGACCTGACGCAGCCAAATAAATAAATAAATAAATATTTTAAAAATAAAGTGAAGTAAAAACAATTGAATTCAGCACAAATGAAAATCACCCCAAGATGTATCCTCTTACAGATTGACCTGCCTGCTTATTTCCTGTTGTTAATATAAACAGATTATTATCACAGATTTAATACCTTTTAATAAGTATTTTTTTAAGTTTTAAAAAATAAGCTCATCTCTGGAAACCACTCGTCCACAACAAATGGTACAGAGGTTTGTATTGTCTAGAATTTTACAACTGGTATCCCTTGAAAGAACAATTTTCCCTTTAAGCTTTGATACCCGCCTCCCCTTCTTTCCCAGGAGTGCGCCTGGATAGGAAGGATCACCAAGGCTCAGAGGAGGCTCTTACTCAAAATCCCGTTATCTGTCAAACAGCAGTGGCAGTAACAATAGTGAATATGTATTGCACCTTCACTGTGCTTTGCACTATTAGGAGTACTTAATCTCATTTAAGCATCATAGCAACCCACCAGTAGATGTTACTATTATCATCACCACTTAGTAGAAGGATACAGAGGTATAGAGTTGTTAAGGTAACTTTCCTAAGGTCACTCAGCTTGTGGATAGCAGGTCTGACCATTGGGCGAAGGCACTCTATTTCCAGGGTCTTGCACTCGTTAAAATGCTGCACTCTTAAGTGCAGTGAGAGATAGGTCTTTCAGGCTGGCTCCCAAGCCCCTTCTCTGCCTCCCTTTCCCATCTGAAAGAAGGAAAGAATGAAGTGAGAAAACAATTGAACTGCCCAGCCACAGTATAGGTCCAGTCCAAATGTAATGATTCTCCTTTGGTGCTGTAGTAGCCAAGGATGAAGGATAAGATAACCTAGGTGAGATGCCAGCAGGCTCAGCGGTCACAGCCTTGTGTGATCAGTTTTCTTGACCAATACAGAAAAATGTACCTTTGAAGCAGCACCAATGCTTATTCAAGAAATAAGTCACAATAGCCAGGACATGGAAGCAACCTAAGTGTCCATCAACAGATGAATTGATAAAGAAGATGTGGCACATATAGACAGTGGAATATTAGCCATAAAAAGAAACGAGATTGAGTTATTTGTAGTGAGGTGGATGGACCTAGAGTCTGTCATACAGAGCGAAGTAAGTCAGAAAGAGAAAAATACCGTATGCTAACACATATATATGGAATCAAAGAAAAAAAAAAAAAGGTCATGAAGAACCTAGGGGCAAGATGGGAATAAAGACACAGACCTACTAGAGAATGGACTTGAGGATATGGGGATGGGGAAGGGTAAGCTGTGACAAAGTGAGAGAGTGGCATGGACATATATACACTAACAAAAGTAAAATAGATAGCTAGTGGGAAGCAGCCGCATAGCACAGGGAGATCAGCTCGGTGCTTTGTGACCACCTAGAGGGGTGGGATAGGGAGGGTGGGAGGGAGGGAGATGCAAGAGGGAAGAGATATGGGAACATATGTATATGTATAACTGATTCACTTTGTTATAAAGCAGAAACTAACACACCATTGTAAAGCAATTATACTCCAATAAAGATGTTAAAAAAAAAAAGAAAAGAAAAAGAAATAAGTCGCAATAGCCAGGACATGCAAGCAATCTAAGTGACTATCAACAGAGGAATGGACAAAGAAGATGTGGCACATATATACCATGGAATATTACTCAGCCATAAAAAGAAATGAGATTGAGTTATTTGTGGTGAGGTGGATGGACCTAGAGTCTGTCATACAGAGTGAAGTAAGTCAGAAAGAGAAAAACAAATACTGTATGCTAACACATATATATGGACTCTAAAAAAAAAAAATTGTTCTCATGAACCTAGGGGCAGGACAGTAATAAAGACACAGATGTGGAGAATGGACTTGAGGACATGGAGAGGGGGAAGGGTAAGCTGGGATGAAGTGAGAGAGACATATATACACTACCAAATGTAAAGTAGATAGGTAGTTGGAAGCAGCTGTATAGCACAGGGAGATCAGCTCGGTGCTTTGTGACCACCTACAGGAGTGGGATAGGGAGGGTGGGAGGGAGATGCAAGAGGGAGGGGATATGGGGATATAGGTATGCATATAGCTGATTCACTTTGTTATACAGCAGAAACTAACACAACATTGTAAAGCAATTATACTCCAATAAAGATGTTAAAAAAAAAAAGTCACCACCACAGAAGTCTGGACCCCTGGGTTATTTGCAGTTCTTTTCAGATACTTTTCAGTTCTTTCAAACAGCACTTCGTGTTAAACAGTAAAAGAGGGGTTATGGCACCTAATGAGTTTGATGGTTACTTGCTTGAATTGGTTTCTTTGCCTCACCAAAGACTGCAGGGGGACTGGGTGGTACTGGGCAGTGTTGTGTGGCTGCCCTTACTTTGACCATTTCCACAGCAGGCCTGGCCAGCAACAAGGCCTGACTTAAGCTATGTCTAGCTCTGTCACCATGCTGAGTTGTCCCCCTTTAGCTTGATAATGGGCTTTCCCCACCAGAAATATGTACAGTTAGGCTCCTTCACTTCTGCGGGGGCCTCAGGAGAGGCAGAAAACTTCATTTGCATCAAGATGTGCTATTATGTGTCAATTATATCTCAATAAAACTAGAAAAAAAAAGATGTGCTGGGTGCAGGTCAGCTTGCAGCTTTTCTCTTTCTCATTAACCTCCATTTTATAGAAATCATGGAATATTTAAAACATACAGAAAATTACAGATATTGTAAAAATCTAAGAGATAATGCCATTTGATATATTGACTACTTCCTTTCATTGTTTTTGGACCAAAAATTACAGATAAACCAGTGTCTGAGGTGCTTTTCAACTCTTCAACTCTTTAAAAAGCAGTGATTTGAATTCCCTGGTGGTCCAGTGGTTAAGACTCTGCACTTCCACTGCAGGGGGGCACAAGTTCAATTCCTGGTGGGGGAAACTAAGATCCCACATGCCCCGTGGTGCAGCCAAAAAAAAAGCAATTAGTATAATACAATTTTTTTTTTAAATTTTTGGCTGTGTTGGGTCTTGCTGCACGCAGGCTTTCTCTAGTTGCAGCGAGCAGGGGCTACTCTTCGTTGCGGTGCATGGGCTTCTCATTGTGGTGGCTTCTCTTGTTGGCTCTAGGCATGTGGACTTCAGTAGTTGCAGCATGCAGGCTCAGTAGTTGTGGCACGCGAGCTTAGTTGCTATGCAACATGTGGGATCTTCCCAGACCAGGGATCGAAGTGGTGTCTCCTGCATTGGCAGGCAGATTCTTGACCACTGCGCCACCAGGGAAGTCCTATAATACAATTTTTGAATGATGAAATATTTCAAAATTTGAGAAAAATTTTGAAGATAATATGTACATACAGTGTGGAGTAATGAAGTCTTGAGAGCAGAAAAGTAACAAAATGTGTAGTCCATTTACATATTTTTTTAAAGACTCTTGCTTCCTGTAGTATAGTTTGTATGGGTAGGTGTGTGCTATCTTGATCCAGTTTTGAGGCCCTAGCTAGAAGCTGGTCAGTTCCTCTTCTTGAACAGCCCATTAAGTCCATACCACCGAACACCACCCTTATTGGGCTCTCACATTCTGGGGCCATCGTATGCTCACCCTAATTGCCCCAGGACTAAATATCAGACAACCAGGGACAGCCCCTGTGCCCCAGAACCTTCTGAAATTATTCAAATTAGCCAGTCCTACATCTGTTTGCTATCTTTCCTTCCAGCAAAACCACAGTAAAGATGCTTGCCCATAGTTCCCCCTTGTTCTGCTGTGAGACTGACCTGGTACTTCCCTTGAGCGGTCATGGGTGGCATACTGTGTCCTCCCCTGAGAGCTGTGAGTACAAAACACTGTAAAACTCTTTCCGTTTTTTTCTCTTGATCTGCATCTGACGGAGCCATGCCTCATCCGAGGTAATATGGTTAAAACAGCTCCTTCCCACTGTGCCTTCTAGTTCAAAACCATCATGGCTGTGTAGGTGGGAGGGAGTCTGTCACTAAATTCCACGCATCTGTCCTCCAGTGCCCCTGAATACTAGCACCTTCTGGGGAGCAGCCCCTCCTAACTCTGGTTCTTCACAGCAGAGTTTGTGCTCCCCAAGGGCCAATGGGCAAGGAGGCCAGGGATGGCAAGTGATTCTTTTTTTTTTTTAATAAATTTATTTATTTATTTTTGGCTGCATTGGGTCTTTTTTTTTTTTTAACTATGCAATGTTTTTATTCAACTACAAGCAAATAGCAGAATTAACACAACATTCAGCAACTCCAGACCGGCTTTTCTTACACTGAAGAGTGATCAATTTAACAGGCACAGACTTCCAGATTTCTGATGGCCTCTCACTCAGCCCTGCAGCTCATCTAGATGGCCAAGCTTTAACAGCAACTCTCTCCCTATTGCTTTTTTCAGTATTGCTCTTTAAAGGAGCCAGAGCAACACACTGACACCCACTAACCAGCCTGAGATGTATCACATGGTGGGCTAGTGGACGTGCCGGCCCCTTGTTGTCTTCGTGAGAGACAGGGCTGTGAAAACACATGCCAGAAGATGCCGTCACAGACAATCCTGGGCTCGGGCTCACAAAGGCAGAGGCAATCAACCCTTTCTTTTTTTCTACCTCCCTTAAAGATTCTTTGATGCCCTGCTCTAATACTGCAGACCTGGTCTTTTTACCAGAATTTTTTTCTTCTTTAACGTCTGGGTTGTTATTCTTATATTAACATTTTGATGACCCCATCCTAGTACCAAAATATCCCCCACCAAAACGGAGTTCAAATTTGATCAAAACGTAAACCCCCTAGAATTACAGAGGACAGGCAGAAGGAAAAGTCACCCTAAACCTAAATCTGACCGCTCAGGGGTCAGGCAGGGGGAAGAGGAGAAATCTGCATGCATCACTAAACTGAAACACTGCTTGGGAACTCTGGGACCGTGTCCATCTCCTGGCTTTCCTCTACTTCCCAGAAAGCTGCTCGTACAGTTTGGGCACATAGTCATCCCATTCGGCCTGGTAACACGTGCCAGCCACCGGAGCCCCGAGCTCGTACTTTTTGCGGAAATTTGCCACCTTGAATTTGCCACGGTGGTCTCCAGATCTGTTGCTGAGAATGGGCTCATCACACTTCAGTGGCCTGTCCTGCTCGTAAACCAGCCAGGTGTAGCGGTGAAGGCCTGTGCCCTTGGGAGGCCCAGAGCCCACATAATCGGAGAGGACCGTGCCACTGCTGATGTCGTTGCCCTTCATGTTGACCACCAGGAAATGATGCCATTCCCTGTATTTGGGGTCCTTCCTGCTGGGAGCATCCGGGTCTGTCAAGACCAAGGTATACAGTTTACCTGGATCAAGGCCATCCCATGCAATGCTGGTGGACCTGTTCTTAACCTGGGTGGGTGTCAGCACTTTGCCCAGCTCGTCAACCTCCGCCCCGCCGTATTTGACCTGCCGCGGGTGCTGCGGCCTCTCGTCCACTTCCTGCAGGCTCAAAGGCCCGGAACCACTTGCTGAGGTCCACCGGCATCGCGAAGCCGAGAGGATCGGACAGCAGGGAAAGCTGCAGGAGGACTCACGCAGGGTAGCAGCCCAGACTCCCAGCAGTCTGCAAGCGGTACAGAGGCAACTCTGGGTCTTATTTTTAAAATTCATAACAGAAAATATTTATTCAATATTAAGCACAATGGTATTTAGTACAAGTGAATGCTGGTACAAACTTTTTCTTTTTTAGTCTTGATATTTCAGATTATCTTTTTTTTTAACATCTTTATTGGAGTATAATTGCTTTACAATGGTGTGCTAGTTTCCACTGTATAACAAAGTGAATCAGCTATACGTATACATATATCTCCATATCTCCTCCCTCTTGCGTCTCCCCCCCCATCCCACCCCTCTAGGTGGTCACAAAGCACCGAGCTGATCTTGCGTTGGGTCTTCGTTGCTGCGTGTGGGCTTTCTCTAGTTGCGGCTGTGGGGGCTACTCTTTGTGGCAGTACGCAGAACTCTCATTGCAGTGGCTTCTCTTTATTGCGGAGCATGGGCTCTAGGTGTGCGCGGGCTTCAGTAGTTGTGGCACCTGGGCTCAGTAGTTGTGGCTCATGGGCTCTAGAGCACAGGCTCAGCTGTTGTGGCGCACGGGCTTAGTTGCTCCGCGGCATGCAGGATCTTCCCAGACCAGGGCTCAAACCTGTGTCCCCTGCATTGACAGGTGGATTCTTAACCACTGCGCCACCAGGGAAGTCCATTGGCCAGTGATTCTTGAGCCTCACTCCATGTGGGAAAGATGTTAGGAAAGGACAGAAGTGTGGGCCCAGGCCATGTGGGTTGCGATCCTCCTTCTGAGAGCTCACTAAATGCTAACGATTTTCATTACCTATGTTTTTGTCGGAAGTTTGCTTTTCTATCACTTGGGATTTCTTAAGCAGCAATGTGTCCTAACATTTTCATTTTGACCACTTTATTTATGAAAAGATAAACCCCAAGTTTTATCGTGGAAAATGGAACAAATTTGAGATCTTTATCCTCATAATAGGAGTGCTCAATAATGTTGACTTTGAAAGTTTCTGACCTACAACAGATGAAAAAGGGGGATTGGGGTTTGTAAGTTAACAGTCAGTTGACTAAAGTGGTTTGATGTGTGGGTGGTAATGAGAGAGACAGAGGAAGAAAAGAGAGAGAGAGAGAGAAGGAAAGGATAGGACTTATTCCTCTTCTGTATAGTGAAAGAGAAACCAAAACTTTTCCTGCATCACAGACAGCCTCATATGAGGAATCATTAAAACTACCTAAACTCTTGCTCTTGTCAGGGTATCCCAAGAGGCAGGCCACATCGGGCGCTATAAAGAAACCAGGGGTGGGCTTCCCTGGTGGTGCAGTGGTTGAGAGTCCGCCTGCCGATGCAGGGGACACGAGTTCGTGCCCCGGTCCGGGAAGATCCCACATGCCGCGGAGCGGCTAGGCGCATGAGCCATGGCCGCTGAGCCTGCGCGTCCAGAGCCTGTGTTCCGCAACGGGAGAGGCCACAGCAGTGAGAAGCCCGCGTATCACACACACACAAAAGAAACCAGGGGGACTTCCCTGGTGGTGCAGTGGTTAAGAATCCGTCTGCCAATGCAGGGGACACGGGTTCGAGCCCTGGTCCGGGAAGATCCCACATGCCGCGGAGCTACTAAGCCCGTGCACCACAACAGCTGAGCCTGCACTCTAGAGCCCATGAGCCACAACCACCGAGCCCACGAGCCACAACTACTGAAGCCCGCGCACCTAGAGCCTGTACTCCGCGAGAAGGCACCGCAATGAGAAGACCGCGCACCACAACGAAGAGTAACCTCCACTCTCTACAACTAGAGGAAAGCTCCCATGCAGCAACCAAGACCCAACACAGCCAAAAATAAATAAATAAAATAATTTAATTAAAAAACAAAACTATGGTCCCTCCTCATGCACATTCTTAACTAAATGGATCAACTTAACCACAGATAATTTAGCACTCCAATGGCCATTAAGAGAAACTTCTGACCTCCCCAAACTTGTTTTTCTCAGAATGAAATTAGAAGACTGTGGCTCTAAAATTAAACCGATTGAATGGGATGCATATTTTCATTGGTACCTGGAGGCTTCAAATGTATCCAAGATTCTAAAATTGCCACTTTACAAAATACCATTTCTAAATTAACCAAGGTGAAAAAACAATTGAAAGAGGACCATAAAAATCCTCTGAGGCCTCTTTTCCCCCTTCCCCCATCCTCTTTGTCTCTGGAGCCAGCTTCCTCTTTCCCTTCTGTACTGTCCCCGACTCCTCTATACACTCCACTTCCTTATTCTAATCCCCTTACTGAACTTTCCTTTTTCTCTGAACCTTTCCATGTCTCCTCCTCTCCTGAACCTATTAAAATCTGCACCTCTTAAATCAAACCCTCTGAGGATCGAAATGCTAAGCCTTGACTAACACAACATTGTAAAGCAACAATACTCCAATAAAAATGAATTTAAAAAATGCTTTAATTAAAAAAATGCTAAGTCTCTAATTTCTTATGTTCACTGTACTAAAGCTGAACTATGAGCCATAGTCAAAGATTTTCCCGAAGTAACTGAGGATCCCCAGAGATTTGCTGAGGAATTTAATATAGTCATTCAAACGTATCAACTGGGCTTCTCTGAGTTATATCAACTAATTCATATCCTTGTCAGTAAAGGCCAGGCCCACACTGAATGAAAACTGCCAATTGAGATGATCCTGAGAAATCTTTAGAATTACAACCTGGGGACAAAGAAACCTCTGTCGCCTTATTATCAGGCTCATGGAATCACCCAGTGACACCATTTGGCAATTCTTAGGACTTGCCCAAAACCAGTTGATCAGAATAAGATTCAAGCTTGTATCCACAAGCCCAATGAGCTCATGCATGATTATTATACAGCCAGCTCCAAATCGTCTTTAAAGAAAATTCTGGTCTTCCTTTGGGTGCTGAATCTACTTGAGTTGCCTTTAAATCTATGTTGATTAACAGGCTGAACTGAGATCTTTCTCTTCTAGTTAAAAGGACCAGGATATAATGGGAAATTATGTCCACTATAGATTTAGTTAGTTTAGAAACCCAACTCACCCAAACCCTAGATGATTCAACTTAAAGGAAGACTACTAAAATCCTTAATCTTCAATTCCAGAATTGGAGGTCTCTAAACAAAAACAAAATCCTTCTGGTATCCATGATAATTTCTAAAAGCTAGGACACTGGAAAAATTACTGCTACAAGTTTCAGTACTCCAAGCGCCTTCAATCCTCTAACCAGCCTTACCAATGTCCTCAACCCCAAGGACGCTGAGGAACTACAGGGGATTTCCCCACTTCTTTCTCTTAATTGACTTGAAGAAACTACTCTATAGATTGGGGGCAAATTTCTTTCTGTCCTTTTTGCACCAGAGCTACACTCTTGGTGCTCAGCCCCACTACCATTAAAAAGCCCCTGCCTCAGAGTACTAAAATGCTTCAAATAGTGGGGGTCTCTAATAAACCTCAATAGGTTTTTATCTCTAAAACTATCCCCTTTTGCTTAGGCCCTCTAAGAGGTACTCACTGTTTTTGCCTTTGTTCCTCCACCTCTATTTACTTATTGACCCAAGATATCTTAGAAAAATAACATGCTGGAATTTCTTTCTCCCAAAAGGGAGAAACAATTCTAGAATTTGAGAGGAGCAACCAAAATAGCCAATTAGGTGAATCAAATGGCCCTTCAGCTGCTTTTTCTTTTCTCCATCTCTGACCTGGAGCTAATTCCAAGAACACTAATAATTGGTCCCTATTCGGTCAGCTACCACTCGCCTTATGGGCAAAATCCTCAACTGATATTTGCAGTACCCACATGCACCTCCTATTAAGATCCAAATAGGTCCCTCAAAACTTCTCCACAGGATTAATCAATACCCCAAAATAAAGAGGCCCTTCAAGGCATTAAACCAATAACATAAGGCCCAGGGCCTCATTACCCCCTGCACCAGTCAGTGCAACACTCGCATTTTACCTGTGAAGAAACCAAATAGTTGTGGACGGAGGCTTGTCTAGGACCTGCGAGCCATAAACAGTGTTGTCATCCCTCAACACCCTGTTGCCCCAATCCCTACGCTTCACTAGCCTCCATCCCTACTGAGAGCAAAATTTTTGGTGTGATTTAATTTCTGTAGTGCTTTTTTAAAGTATCCCAGTAGATAAGTCAATATAGTATCTTTCTGTCTTTACTTGGGAAGGCCAGCAATATACCTTTACAGGAATGCCCCAGGGTTTCACTGAAAGCCCTTCTTATTTCTCACAAACTTCATTTATTTATTTATTTTTTGCCACACCAGGCAGCTTGCGGGATCTTAGCTCCCCCACCAGGGTTGGAACCCATGCCCCCTGCAGTGGAAGCACAGAGTCCTAACCACTGGACCACCAGGGAAGTCCCCTCACAAAATTTAAAGGCTGATCTGGGACTTCCCTGGTGGCACAGTGGTTAAGAATCCGCCTGCCAATGCAGGGGACATGGGTTCGAGCCCTGGTCCGGGAAGATCCCGCATGCTGTGGAGCAACTAAGCCCATGCGCCACCACTACTGAGCCTGTGCTCTAGAGCCCGCGAGCCACAACTGCTGAAACCCCCACATCTAGAGCCCGTGTTCCACAGCAAGAGAAGCCACTGCAAGGAGAAGCCTGCCTACCGCAACGAAGAGTAGCCCCCACTCATCGCAACTAGAGAAAACCCACACACAGCAATGAAGACCCAACACAGCCAAACAAAAAAACAAACAAGAAAAAGATGATATCTAGATGCTTGATCTAGATGACATCAAGTTCTGTGGAGGCTCCACTTTAATAGAATGTGTGGATGACTTAGTTCTCTGCTCCTCATCTTAAGCCTCCTCACAAGAAGAAAACACCCGTTTGCTGAAACTCCTAGCCAAAAAGGGGCGTAAAGTCTCTAAGGAAAAAATTACAATTTGTTCAAATTCAAGTTTGATATTTAGGACATCTATTCTCAGAACAAGGACTGCATCTAGATCCAGACAGACTTCATGGAATCTTGAACTTCCCAAAGCCCCAAATCAAATGCAAACTGCAATGCTTTCTTGGATTGGCAGGCTGTTTTCTCAGCTGGATTCCCCCAAATTTCCCTTACAGCCCAACCTTTATATCCCTTGTTAAAAACTACTAAACCTGACTCTTATCACCTGGGAAGATTCAGGTGACAGGACTTTCCAAATCTTAAAGGAAAATTTAATACCTTCCCCTGTCCTTGGACACCCCAATTATCAACTTCTTCTCTTCCTTTTTGTGTATGAAGAAAGAAGGGAATGCCCTTGGGGTACTCACCCAAAAGTATGGGATCACCACTGACGCATAGGGTATTACAGCCAACAACTAGAACCTGGAACCTGGGGATACCTCCTAACCCCCACCTCAGAGCTGTACCTGCTACTGCCCTCTTTGTAAAGACTGAAGAAATAGTCATGGGATCCTCTTTAACTATCTTTGTGCCACATGCTGTTGAATCTCTTAACCCTCATCATAATCAACATTTTCCAGTAAGCCATCTCACTTCCTATGAAATTCTCCTGTTAACTGCCCCTTAAATCACTTTTCCTACTTTAATAACTTTAACCCTGCTACTCTTCTCCCCTCTTTTACAGATGACACACACACACCCTACTCCCACCCCGTGACTGCTTATAGGAAATGCCCTTAGATAATGTTGACCTCTCATGGTTTACTGATGGTTCTTATTTTAAAGATGAACATGGTAACTATCGTGCTGGATATGCAATGTCAACTCTTCTTTAAGTAACTGAAGTGGCACCTTTGCCTTTGACTACTTTGGCCCAATAAGCCAAACTATGTGCACTCACATGGGCCTGTATCTTAGTCAAGGGCAAAACTGCCAACATGTACACTGACAGTAGCTATGCCTTTGGCGTGGCTCACAATTTGGCAACGTTATAGAAACAGCATGGCTTCCTTACTTTCAGCAGAGATCAAATTAAAAACAGCCTTTATGTTCAGGAATTATTAGAAACCATATTATTACCTGCTGCTTTGTCTATTATTAAGGTTCTGAGGCATGCTACGCTTGACTCTTTAGAAGCTAAAGGAAATCACCTTGTTAATATTTCCGCAAAAAAAAAAAGCTGCCCTTTTGGGACTTCCCTGGTGGTTCAGTGGTTAAGGCTCTGCGCTTCCAATGCAGGGGGCTCGGGTTCGATTCCTGGTCGGGGAACTAAGATCCTGAATGCTGCACAGCATGGCCAAAAAAAAAAAAAAAAATGCTGCCCTCAAAGGGTTATTGTCCAAAGGAATTTGGACCCTTCTGAATGTTGGATCTGTCATCAGAAAACCCAATCTGTCCATGACAGCCATGACCCTTTAGTCTTCATCTCCACTGTGACAGCTAACTATAGCCACACCCCTTTGGATATTTTTCATCAAGTCAGAACTTCTACAACCAGATTCCTGTACTTTGCTTTGACCTCTTCCATGTCATAGCTCTCAATGCAGCTAACCATACCTATTCCACCTGTACAGTTCTCAACACTAGGTTAGGTCTGCTTGCCGTGGCAAAACAACTCCCTTCTGTATGGCCTTTGAGAACAAAGTCCACAGAACATGATGGTTTCTCCCTAACTGTTCACCAAACACCACTGACCCACTGAAAGGGCTAATAGAATAATCCCAATTAATGGCACTATTAATAATCAAACCCTAGCAGTAGTCTTACATGCACCACCTGATCTTATCTTTGTAACAAATGGGCCTCCTGATGGGCTTATGAATGTTTAGACAGTTGGCAGATTGGAGGCCAATGCTAGTTACTAGTATTTTGAACTGTCCCCTTGGACATTCATAATAAATCTGAAGTCTCCCATTGGTCCTGTCATTCATCTTCTCCATTAAACCTTCATTGCCACCTTAAATGGGAATTCCCAGGAGGTATACATGACTCTAGATTTGCTTTCATTGGAAGGGCACTTATTCATGCCAGTGAACAAATGAATAGAAATCTCTCTGGAGGAACTTCCCTGGCAGTTCAGTGGTTAAGGGAACTAAGACCCCACATGCTGCACAGCGTAGCCAAAAAAAAAAAAAAAAAGGAAGAAAGAAAAAAAGAAGTCTCTCTGGAATTGGGAAAACTTGCTGATTCTCCCAATAAGGCAATAGCAGCCCAACAACAATTACTTGACTCATAGGCCAGAGTAGTTTTGGATAATTGCTTAAATCTTAATTACCCAGCATTTGTGTGATTGCAAACATCACCTACTGTGCATGGATAAATTCTTCTGGAGAAGTAGAAACCCCATAGGCATACCTTAGATATATTTTGGGTTTGGTTCTAGACCACCGTAAGAATACGAATATTGCAATAAAACAAGTTACATAAATTTTGATTTCCCAGTGCATATAAAAGTTATGTTTAGGGCTTCCCTGGTGGCACAGTGGTTGATAGTCTGCCTGCCGATTCGGGGGACACGGGTTCGTGCCCCGGTCTGGGAAGATCCCACATGCTGTGGAGTGGCTGGGCCCGTGAGCCATGGCCACTGAGCCTGCACGTCCGGAGCCCGTGCTCTGCAAAGGGAGAGGCCACAGCAGTGAGAGGCCCGTGTACCGCAAAAAAAAAAAAAGTTATGTTTACACTATACTGTAGTATGTTCGGTGTACAATGGCATTATGTCTAAAAAACAATGTACATACCTTAATTAAAAAACACTTTATTGTAAAAGAATGTTAACCGTCGTCTGAGCCTTCAGCGAGTCATAATCTTTTTGCTGGTGGAAGGTTTGAAATATTGTGAGAATTACCAAAATGTGACATAGAGACACAAAATGAGCACATGCTGTCAGAAAAATGGTGCCAATAGACTTGGTCAATGCAGAGTTTCCATAAACCTTCAAGTTGTAAAAAAAAACCCTCTATATCTACTAAGCACAATAAAGTGAAGTGCAGTAAAATGAGGTATGCCTGTACATAAAGTTAGGGAACAAGCATATAGGCTACAACAAATTTCACTGACAATCCATGGTCCTTTGATTTGCTTTTGGCTTAAAATCCCAATTTTTAGTGGTCTTTTGTTGATATAGAAATATTCAGTAATTTACACAATATTTTATCAGTTTCTAAGTTACTGTGTAAGATTTAACTTAATGTACCAGTTAATGGTCTATCAGAAGATTATATTCTTCTGCCTGGAAGTCTTCATTAAGAAAAAGGAGATTTTTGGGGGGGGAACTTCCCTGGTGTGCAGTGGTTAAGACTCTGCACTCCCAATGCAGGGGATCCAGGTTCGATCCCCGGTCAGGGAACTAGATCTCACATGCATGCTGTAACTAAGAGCTTGCATGCCACAATTCTAAGGAGCCCATATGCCGCAACTAAGGAGGCTGCCTGCTGCAACTAAGACCCAGCGCAACCAAAATAAATATTTTTAAAAAAGGAAAAGGACTTCCCTGGTGGTGCAGTGGTTAAGAATCTGCCTGCCAGTGTAAGGGACATGGGTTCGAGCCCTGGTCCGGGAAGATCCCACATGCCACGGAGCAACTAAGTCCGTGTGCCACAACTACTGAGCTCTGCGCTCTACAGCCCGTAAGCCACAACTACTGAGCCCACGTGCCACAACTACTGAAGCCTGTGCGCCTAGAGCCTGTGCTCTGCAACAAGAGAAGCTACCACAATGAGAAGCCCGCGCACCGCAACGAAGAGTAGCCCCTGCTCACTGCAACTAGAGAAAGCCTGTGTGCAGCAACAAAGACCCAACACAGCCAAAATTAAATAAATAAAATAAATTGATTTAAAAAAAGGATATTTTTTGATGTTTTATAATACAATAATATCAAAACAAAACTCATTTAAAAAAAACTTGTTTTATTATGGAAAATTTCAAAACTACAGAAAAATAAAGAGAATAGTATAATTTAAAAAAAAGAGAGAGAACTGACCAACAAAGATGAAAATGCAGCAAATAAATGAAAAGTGGTAATGCTGGGAGTGAAACTGGAATTGAGTATAAATGGAGTTACAGAAGAACTAGCTAAATGGGGGAATGTTGACACTGCCGCTGTTCAGGAGACTAGATCTGCAGCCAGAGGAACCTGTTGAAGGGGAACTGATCAACAGAAATGAGGAAAGACCCAACACAGTCAAAAATAAATAATAAATAAATAAATAAATTTTTTAAAAGGTGGAAAGGATACAATGTTGCAAGCTGATCCAAATTTATAAAGGCGTATGACAGTTCACCAAGGCATTGAAAAAATGCTCGTTCTATTATTTGTAAATTATACAATGAAAAGAAGAAGCAAGCATTCTTCAGACTACTCTTGGAAAGTTTTTACAAATAAAACACTTTAGGGAATTCCTTGGCGGTCCAGTGGTTAGGACTCCGAGCTTCCACTGCAGGGGGCACGGTTTGATTCCTGGTCGTGGAATTAAGATCCTGCAGGCCACACGGAGTGCCCAAAAAAAAAAAAAAAAGAAAAAGTTAAAAAAAAACCCACTTTAACGCAGACATAGAGAATGGACTTGAGGACATGGGGAGGGGGAAGGGTAAGCTGGGATGAAGTGAGAGAGTGGCATGGACATATATACAACTACCAAATGTAAAGTAGATAGCTAGTGGGAAGCAGCCGCATAGCACAGGGAGATCAGCTCGGTGCTTTGTGACCATCTAGAGGGGTGGGATAGGGAGGGTGGGAGGGAGACGTAAGAGGGATGGGATATGGGGATATATGTATACATATAGCTGATTCACTTTGTTATACAGCAGAAACTAACACAACATTGTAAAGCTACAATAAAGATGTTAAAAAAAAACCCACGTTAATGCTTAAGTTTTCTAATAAGCTATAGAACACAAAATAAATATCATTTTTTGTATTGTTTTAATTTCCCAATACACTTTTTTTTTTGGTGTGGGGAGAACTAGCTCACCTTTTAATTGAGAGTGTGAGAAGGAAAGAGTAAACATGTTAACTTTAGCAGCAAGAATGCTGCTCTAAGGATTATGAAAGGCAAGTTGGCTTTTATCCCATTTGATACCAATATATGTGTACACAAGTCATAATCCACAAGGAGTGTTTAAGGGCAAAAATGTAGCTTCTTAGCATACAACAGCTAATAAGCATTTGAAAAATATTTGAACTTGGAAATTAAATAAAACCTTAGTAACAGGGCTGTGTGCGAGTCTGGTGATATCTGCTCAAGGACGGCCCTATGCTGGCACCAGAAGAACATTGCTTGTCTAGGTGTTTTTATACTGCAGAGCTGGTTGGAAGACAGGTTACAACTGGAAAAGCCAAAGAAAAGCTTCCATTAACTTCATCTTATTTTAGGGTTCTGGTTCTTGGAACGCTTCAGCTTCCATCTAAGAATGTTGGTCTGTGTCTTCCAAACAGAATATTTTTCTTGATTGAGCTTTTCTTTTTATTTTTATTTTATCTCCACCACTTTATGAGCTCTTTCAGCCCATCACTTTTTCCAGAAATCCTGGAAGAGGACCACCACAATTACTATTCTGACCATCAGTGCACAAGCTGAGCCGATGGCCAGAGCAAGGAAGTGGATCTCAGAGACACGTACAGTGTGCACGATGCTGAGCCAGATCTCCCCTATCAGCACATCAACATCACGTGGGTTCTTCACCTTGCAGGTTTATGTCCCACTGTCATCAAACTGCAGCTTACAGAGGATGATGGAGACATCATACCGGCTCGGGGTTCCCATCCCAGACCACCCGGTCCTTGAAACGCCCACTCATGGGTTTGAAGGGATCCACATGGTAGTCGAAAACAAACTGCTCAGACACCCCCACCTCCAGGTCACTGTTAGTGCATCAGCCATAGGGGCAAAGCTGGAGAAAGTGCACAGAAGATAAAGAGAATTAAATTGTCCTGTTCTTGCGTTTAGAGAGTGTACCATAAAGCTCAGGGAATTTTATTCTCTTTTTTTTTTGTTTTTTTTTTTTGTTTGGTACGCGGGCCTCTCACTGTTGTGGCCTCTCCCGTTGCGAAGCACAGGCTCCGGACGCGCAGGCTCAGCGGCCATGGCTCACGGGCCCAGCCGCTCCGCGGCATGTGGGATCTTCGCGGACCGGGGCACGAACCCGTGTCCCCTGCATCGGCAGGCGGACTCTCAACCACTGCGCCACCAGGGAAGCCCAGGGATTTTTATTCTTAAGAATAAAAATTCTCGGGAGTTCCCTGGCAGTCCAGTGGTTAGGACTCCATGCTTTCACTGCCGAGGGCCTGGGTTCGATCCCTGGTCTGGGAACTAAGATCCCACAAGCTGTGTGGCGCAGCCAAGGAAAAAAAAACGAATAAAGATTCTCAGGAGTCACATGTAACTAAAGACTCTGAGAATAGAAAATTTGATTAAATCACGTAGTAATCAAATACAAAGATTACTACAAAAACAATACAGCTCCAGTCAATCCTTGTCTAAAATATATTATCAAGCACCTGTGAGCAACCCTAAATTGCACTGAAAACCACAGTACACTTAGGCCCTAGAGGGAAGGTCAGAAGCAAACCTTGATAATGCTTCCTGTCACTCCTTCACCCTAAGATTTTGAATGTCTGTGCTCTTCATAAATGAGACTTTATAAAAGCTGCTTTTAAATTTCAGACGTTGGATCACAGTAAATTCAGTGTGAAATAATCCACTGTGGGATAAAAGTTCACAGGGGTGACAAATGGAGTTAAGGGAGTCTCTGGTGCCTTCCTTCTGAGAAATACTACACCCACAGTTACAGTGGATGGCTAGCACCTCAGAAGGCTACACTTCCTCTGTATACAAGTGAAACTGCCTCAAGGAAACAGAAGCTTTTTTTCTGAAGTGATTAGTATGAGTACCACACCTAAGACTTAAATAACAGGTTCTAACCCCTCCAGGTGGAGTGAAGAAAGGCAGTGGCTTAGAGCAGGGACAGAGCCCCAGGGCAACCCTTTCAGAGTGGTAGCTGAAGATAGTAGGATTTCTGGTTCTCTTTTCCCTTCATCTAAAGCTGCACTGTGTGATAACGGGGCCATTTAGCCACATAGGCTTGTTGAACACTGGAAATGTGGCTAGTATGACTGAGGACCTGACTTTTTACTTTGTCAAGTACACAACATAACATTTACCATCTTAAACATTTCTAAGTTCAGTAGTGTTAAGTACATTTGGTATTGTGCAACCAATCTCCATAGTTCATTTTTATCTTGAAAACCTGAAACTCTCTGCTTATTAACAACTTCCCATTTCCTGCCTCCCCCCAGTGTCTGGCAGCATCACCATTCTAATTTCTGGCTCTATGAATCTGACTACTTTTGATACTTCATGTAAGTGGAATCACACAATACTTGTCTTTTTGTGACTGGCTTATTTCACGTAGCATAAGGTCCTCAAATTCATGTTCCAGAATTTCCTCCCTTTGTAAAAAGGCTGAGTAATATTCCCTTGTCTGTATATACCACATTTTGTTTATTCATTCATCTGGCAATGGACACTTGGGTTGCTTCCAACTTTTGACTATTGTAAATAATGCTGCTATGAACATTGGTGTACAACTATCTCTTGAGACTGTGCCTTCAATTCTTTCAGTTACATATCCAGAAAACAGAACTGCTGGATCATATGGTAATTCTTTTTAAATTTTTTCCACAGCAGCTGCAACATTTTACATTCCTATCAGCAACACACAGAGTTCCAATTTCTCCACATCCCTGCCTTAATGTGAATTTAAAACTCATAATTCAGTTATGGAAAAACTTTTAAGTATGTTTGGAACAACATGGATATAGGAATCTGCTTTTTCAACTCTAAATTTTATGAAATCTAAATATACATTAAGTATTCCTAATAAAAATTAAAATTCCTGACTTAAAAAAATATATGGAGATGTGCTGTAGGTGGAAGACACACACCAGGCTTCAAAGAATAAAAAAAGAACATAAAATGTCTCATTGATAATGTTATATATTGACTACATACGAGATATTTTGGATATGTTGATCCAAATAAAACTATTAAAATTAATATTACCTGTGCTTTTACTTTTGTAAATGTGGCTACTAGAAAAAATTTAAATTACATTTGCAGCTCACATTATATTTCTATTGGACAGCACTGCTATAGAGGTAGCTACTACCACTCGTACCACATAATGAAAGGCATCAGATTCTGGAAGACAAGCTCCTTCTGCAGTCCAAATTGTTTTAAGTCAAGCAAGCTCTTTTTTTCTTTTTTTTTAAAATAAATTTATTTATTTACTTTTGGCTGCGCTGGGTTTTCGTTGCTGCGCGCGGGCTTTCCTTAGTTGCGGCGAGTGGGGGCTACTGTTCGTTGCGCTGCAGGGGCTTCTCATTGCAGTGGCTTCTCTTCTTGTAGCACATGGGCTTCAGTAGTTGTGGCACACGGGCTCAGTAGTTGTGGCTTGCAGGCTCTAGAGCTCAGGCTCAGTAGTCATGTCGCACAGTCTTAGTTGCTCCGCCCGCACCAGGGTTCGAACCCGTGTCCCCTGCATTGGTAGGCGGATTCTTAACCACTGCGCCACCAGGGAAGTGCTCAAGCAAGCCTTTTTCAACCTCTCTTCTGCCCTTGACATCTATATGTATCTTTCTTTTACTACAGGAGGATTACCTGAATGAAAATTTCTATCCACTGTTACTGTGAAAAGCTGGGCTATTATACTTAGTCCCTCAGTGACTATCTGGGGTCCAGGCTTGAGTATCCTATATTCTCTGTTTTGTTGGTGTATCATAGCCTGATGCCTTCCATTACAGTATCAATTAACTCCTGTGCCTGCGTCATGGCTGGGGGCTGTGTGACAACACCACACCACAGAAAGCTCAGGAGATGTGTCCATGTGTTTGCAGAGTCGAAAGAGGCATTTTAATTTCTTCTTCTTCGACTTGACAGTGCTTCCTTGACACAACTTCTCCTCCTGTATCTTTGTGATTCTTACCCACTTACAGCTTACTTCCACTCTGAAAGCAGTCAGGAATCTTACTTTTGTCTATGTGATGACAAAATAGTGGGGCAGGACCTAGACCAGGTGTGGTCACTTTCAGTGACTGTGGCTACAATCCCAGAGGGATGGAGGGGAGGGGAGGGGGGGCTATGGCGGGGCCCCAGGAAGGAACCCTGAAATGTCAGGTAGGGAAGATCCAGAAGCTGGAATTGAGGCAGAAGAGCTGTTGTGACTAGAGCTGTTGCTCTTGACTACACGTCTTCTCATTTCTGTTGCTCATACTGGGGTCACTCTAGATACAATAACCATCACCCCAGTTCAAAGCAAAAATAATCCTTCTCCCTAAAGGGTAAATTGGGCATAAGCTTTTTTTTTTAATGTTTTTTAAAAAATTTATTTATTTGGCTATATCAGGTCTTAGTTGCGGCACATGGGCTCTTCATTGTGGCGTGAAGGCTCCAGAATGCACAGGCTTAGCTGCCTCACAGCTTGTGAGATCTTAGTTCCCCGACCAGGGATCAAACCTGTGTCCCCTGTATTGGAAGGTGGATTCTTAACCACTGGACCACCAGGGAAGTCCCTGGGCATAAGCTTTTTTTAAATAAAATTTTTATTTTGGAATAATTTTAAGTCTACAGATAAGTTGCAAAGATAGTACAGGGAGCTCCTGTATACCCTTTACTTTGTTTTCCTGTATTTAATGTCTATATAACCATGTCACATTTGTCAAGACTAAGAAATTCACATTGGTATAATACTCTTAATTAACCTATAGACTTTAGTCTGATTTTACCGTTTATGTCCTTCTACCGTTCTAGAATCCAAACCACAATCCCACATGGCATTTAGCATACAAGCCTTTCATATACCAAGATCTTGCCCCATTTTATCATTCATATTAATGTTTGTTTTGATTTCTCGTTAGAGTATAGGCTCTAAAGTTTTGTATGGTTATGTATAATTCATAAATATAAGTTTATTCATACTGGTGATGCCCACCAAAGACTACCGAAACATAGTTATGGTCAAACAATGAAGGGTTAACTGCTATAGTGAGGGAGACCTGACACTATGGGCAACCATGCATCTCAGGAAATGGGTGTTAAAGAGGGCTTATTATATAGTGCTTGGGCTTGTGTTAGGTGATTTGGGGGCAGGCCCAAGGAAACAGGGGTCTGCTCTTGTGCTGTCAGAAAGCGGGGCAATTCAGTGATTCGCTTAATAGTTTTTATCTGGAAAGCAAGAAAAATGGATCATCACTGAAGCAATAGTCATTCATGTTAGCTAGGGAAGGGATGTTTGGTCATCTTTTTGTGGTTGCAGTGTCCATCTGTTTAGGCACGATTAGTCTTATTTTCTTCACCTTCCATCTCGTCAGAGATCTCATCTGACATCAAAATTCCATGACGTCGCTTATGTGTATCAGGGCATTCAGGCCAGCTACCAACGGTGGCTCTGGGGGCTCCTTTACTTCTTAGAGCTGAACCTGATCATAATTAAGATGGAAAGCAAAAGGAGATTGCTTAGCAGTTTTTACTACAGGATATGACAACTGTTGGAAACTGACACTGCTAATTCGACACTGTACATGTGCTTAACAAATAACTCGTCGCCAAGGGCTGGAAAGTTCGATCTGTCTTTTTCAGAGCAGAAACACGGCTGGTTTGGATGTAGCAGGAACTCAAATGACACTGAACTGGCGTACGTGTTTCTTCCAGAAGTGAAGGTCTTAGTGGTGGCATCCTCTGCCCCAGCACTTTGTCTCTGAGGACCAGGCCTGAACCGAAAGCCCTGCGGACCTGAAGCAAGGGTCACCAACCCCCTGGGGCCGCTACCAGTCCCTATCCTGTTAGGAACCCGGCCACACAGCAGGAGGTGAGCGGCAGGCAACGAAACTTCATCTGCTGCTCCCCATCGCTCACATTACCGCCTGAACCATCGCTGGAATTACTGCCAGAACCATCCCCCCCACCACTCGCATTACCGCCTGAAACTCCACCCCCCCAAAATTGTCTTAACCAGTCCCTGGTGCCAAAAAGGTTGGGGACCACTGGTCTGAAGGAACAAGCCGAGGGAGCCAGGCGAGGTCCCGTGACCCTGCGGAGCAGCGACCCAAGACCTGACAGCACAGCCTGCGGCCGCTCCTCAAGTTCTGCCTCTAGAGCCGCCATTAACGGTCTCCGCTGTTCCCGGTTCCCTCCCTCCTTCTCAACAGGAAATGAGTCTCATTTCCTTCTACCACGCTGGTCTTCAATCCAGGCGTCGTCTGGGCTCACTGTTTGGGGGACTCTCCCAGTCAGCAACTTTAGAAGCTCAGGCGTGCCTCACAAACCCTTCCCTACCCCCGAGGAGGGATCACGTAGATCCCTCACCTCCCGTCCCAGCAACGCCCGGCTCTGCAAGCCCCGGCCCCGCCCTGCGCCTGGCCGACCAATCCCCGGCTCCGCTCCGGACGCGTCACAATGGCGCCCTCGTGGCCCCGACCCCGGACGCCCTCCTCGGAGACCCCGCCCCGGCGCGGTCTTTGCGTCCTTCCGGCTCGCTTTCGGAAGTAGGATTGCGCCGCGTCTTCCTGGAGAAGAAGGTGGGGTTTGGCGAGAACCCGGAAGCGGGGCGGGGGCGCGGGTTCCTGGGGCTGTAGTTCCCTGATGCTTGGGCACAGGACCGACAGGGGGCAGAACACGCCGAGAGCCGAAGGGCTTTCGGAGGCGATGCATGCGCACGACGTGCGGGAGTTGTAGACTCCGGCCAGCCGAGCTCCTGACCACGCCCCTCGGAAGCCTCGCCCAGGGGTTTCCATGGTGATGTTAAACCAGCCTCAACTGCGACTGCAGAATTCGCCGCGTTTCACCCTCCTCTAGGTTCGCAGAGGGATAGGGACGACCGAGGTGCCGGATGTGGAGAAGAGCGGGAGCATGGAGACTCAGAACCCTAAGTGAAGGGTGGGACGGGGGCGGGACAGAAGGGGACGAGTTTGGGGAAAATCCCTTTTTTAGGGCAGGGATGTCTGGGAGTCCTGGACGGGTCCGCATCCTAGGACCTGGGGGTATGAGAGGTCTGCGCCAACATGTAGGGACACCTTTAAGGGTGTAGACGTGGTTGGAAGAAAGCTCTTTTTACTTTAGTTTGTTTTATTTCTTAAGGCAGTACATTCACATAGTTAAAGACTCACAAACTTGCAGAAGCCTTTATTACTCAGAAAATTTTCTCCTACCCATTTCCTGTACTCTGAGGAAATGTTTTCAAACCTTTGAATTTTTCTTCTCCAGAAGTTTTATTTCTTCCTTTTGTATCTGCATCTCTTCTCTGTATTTTTCCTTCATCAGCTTCACTAAATTTGAATACTTCAATCTGAAATATTTCCTGATTGATTTCCTTTGCCTCCTGGTCACACTTTGCTGCAGCATGTGTGTAGTCAGCCATTTGCTCTTCTCTTTTTCTAGTCATACCCTTGACTACATTTTGCACTGGTTCCTTTTTGACATCTCATTTTGGAATGAGCCTGAATTCAGCAGGTTGTGGGAGTGGGTCCAGGGCTTTGTCTCACGCTCTCACATTTTTCTTTATTATAAAGATTTGATTGTAGTTATGTTTTCCCACTTTAAAAATATGACATATACGAGATATATTGTAAAACATATCTCGAAGGTGTAAAGAATACAACTCAATCCGGGATCTGTGTATCCACCACTAATCTTAAGATGTAGTACTCTACCCGGTCCCCTTTCCCATTAGATCTGAACACTGCTCTTAGTGGTCATAAAGGGAGGAATAGTAGGAATGAAGCTGTCCTCACAGTGCTTGTAGTCTGCTATATAGCATGTGGGCTAGTTTCAAACAAGGTGTAATTCTCTTAGAACTTGTTTCCTCCTCCCCTGTAACATGGCATAATCTTAGGCTTAAAGGGAGGCTGTATGTGAAGCTTGGGCAGTTGGTACAGTGATTGCTGACTGGTATTTCTGTATTTGGGAGGGATTTATCAACGGCTTTCTTGACTCTTGATTGAAAGTGTTCCTTTTTCCTAAGATCTGTTACCAGTAAAGCTGCATTCATCTGTGACTGTGGATCTATAGAGTTGGGAGGGAAACTTTATGGGAAGACACAAGCTAAGAGATAATAGGCTCTTTTATGTGGAAACCTTGACCTTTTGTGGGTTTTTTTTTTGTTGTTGTTGTTAATGTTGGTACCTGGCATATAAGTGAACCAATAAAAGACTCCTGGATGTAAAAAACAAAGAAAGAAATAGAACTCCACCTTTTTTCTTATGACCCTTTGTGTGATCCCGATCATCACAGCTCCCCTCATCATTGTCTTGGATTTTATGTTTGTCAATTACTTGCTTTTCTTTATAATTTGATTAAAATTGTATCCCACAGAAAAATGTATTGAATAGTTTTGCATGTCTTTGGATTCTGTATATGTTGTTTTCATACTTTTATGTTTTCTTCTGTGCCTTTCTTTAGTTAAGACCTTGTGTTAACCTTGTCTTTACTTAAGACCTTGTCTTAACCTTGTCTGTTGTCTTCACAGGAGTATTCCAAGACCAAGCGTAAAGCTCGAACCCATGTCCCCTGCATTGAAAGGTGGATGCTTAACCACTGCGCCACCAGGGAAGTCCCAATTTTTGCTGTTTTATAGTATTCCATTTAGTAAGTGGTCAACAACTTATTTCTCCAGTATTCTGTTAAGTGACTTATATGTAGGTTGTTTCCAGTTTTTGGTATTATAAACAGTGATGCTTTGAGTCAGCACATATCTTCTGGGGCACATGTGCCAGACTTAGTATTGGGTTCTATACATGTAATGCAATGTCATGTCATTGCATGAGGGATATTGCTCTACTGTTCTTTTTTTATGTTTTTGGGTTTGGTATAAGGGTGTACCTGACCTCATTAAATGAGTTGGGGCAGTGTTTCCTCCTCTTCCACTTTCTGAAAGATATTGTTTAAAGTTGGTTTTAATTCTTCTCTAAATATTTGGCATAACTTTTCAGCAAAACCATCTGGTCTAGAGATTTTGGGGAGAGTTTTTAAATTCAATTTTAAATTTATTATTTATTTATTTAAAAAATCTAAGTACAGTCACTATTATATGTTTACAGCTCATTTTTAAATGAATTTATTTATTTGTTTTTGGCTGTGCTGGGTCTTTGTTGCTGCATGCGGGCTTTCTCTGGTTGCAGCAAGCAGGGGCTACTCTTCGTTGTGGTGGGTGGGCTTCTCATTGTGGTGGCTTATTTTGTTGCGGAGCACGGGCTCTAGGCGCGTAGGCTTCAGTAGTTGTGGCACACAGGCTTCAGTGGTTGTGGCGCACAGGCTTAGTTGCTCCGTGGCATGTGGGATCTTCCCGGACCAGGGCTTGAACCCATGTCCCCTGCATTGGCAGGCAGATTCTTAACCACTGCGCCACCAGGGAAGTCTGCAAATTCAATTATTTAATAGTTATAGGGCTGTTTAAATTATCTATTTCATATTGGGGGAGCTGTGGTAGTAGCTTTTTGAGGAGTTGGTACATTTCATCTAAGTTGCCAAATTTATGTGAGTAGAGTTCTTTATAGTTTTCCCATATTACCCTTTGAGGTTGTTTTGCCAAAATTGGAGTATTTTCGGTCATTATTTGTTCGGATACTTTCCAGGACCACACTCTTTTTTTTCCCTCCTGGGATCCCATGATGTGAACGTTAGCTCTTTTGTTATAGTCCCACAGGTTCTGGAGGCGTTGTTCACTTTTGATGCTCTATTTTCTCTCTCATTCAGATTGGATAATTTCTATTGTTCTTTATTCAAGTTCTCTGACATTCCCCCCTCTGTTGGCTCCATTCTGCTTTTGAGCCCATCTAGTGAGTTTTTAATTTTGGTAATTACATTTTTCAGTTCTAGAATTTTTACTTGGGTCTTTAAATCTTCTGTTTCTTTGATGAGTTGTACCTTTTCACTTGTTTCAAACATGTTCATAATTGCTCATTGAAGCATTTTTGTGATGGCTGCTTTAAACTCCTTGTCAGATATTCCAAATATTAGTGTTCATGTCTTCTGGTTTCCTTTGTTTTTTTTTTTTTGTTTGTTTGTTTTTGCCACGCCACGTGGCTTGTGGTGTCTAGTTCCCTGATCAGGGATCAAACCCAGGCCCCCTGCAGTGGGAGTGTGGAGTCTTATCCACTGCACCACCAGGGAAGTCCCTGATGATTTTTTTTGATACTGGACACTTTCAGCATTTTCATGAGACTCTGGCTCTTACCCAAATCTGCTCTTTTTAGCAGGTTTTCTCTGACACCACACTGGCAAAGGAAAGGGAGATGCTACCTCATTACTGCCAGGTAGGGTGGAAGTTCAGGTTCTCCATTCGGCTTCTGTTGACTGTCTGGGGATGGGCAATGGGAGAGGTGCCTCATTCTAGGGAACTGGGGCGGCTGTCAGGTTCTCTACTGGACCTTCAATGACAGCAGCTTGGCTGGGAGGGTGAGATGTGTGTGTTGCAGTCTGGTGAGGGGAAGTCTAGGCTTCCTGTTGGGCCTTGGCTGACATGGGTGAGGGTGGCATCACACTTTTTTTCTGTGGAGCTTGGCTGGAGTAGGGTAGTTATTGTCCAAAAGTTTTGTCTTACAAGGCTGCCCCTTTCCTCATCCTTTGGCTCAGAAGAGCAGGCTTCTCTTAGCACCCATTGATGTTTTCATACTGCTGCCTTCTCAAACACCCAGTGTGGAATACATGAGGCAAAAAGAAAACCCAGGAGCCCAATGTCATGTCATTTCTTGGGCCCCAAGATCCCTTCTTGGTCTGCTGTTTTCTCTCCACCTTGTTATGTTTATTTATATAATATTCAGGATGTTTAGCTGTATTTAATGGGAGGAATATGAAGCACACCTTCTTTATCTTGTCCTGAACTGGAAGGTTTGCCTTCGGTTTTGAAAGGTATTTTTGCTCTCTCTGAAATTAGAGTCTGACAGTTTTTTCTTTCAGGACTTTAAAGATGTCATTCCACAGTCTTCTCTGTTGTATTGTTTCCAGTGAGAAATTTGATGTCATCCTTATATATGTTCTTTATTTAACATGTCTGTTTTTCTGGCTAAGATTTTTTTAAAATCACTTGTTTTGAGCAATTTGATTCTGATGTTATTTGGTGTCTTTTTTTGTGTGTTTCTTTAGGTTAGGGTTCATTGAGCTTCTTGGAACTGTAGGTTTATAGGTTTTTTTAAGTGTGGAAAGTTTTAGGCCATCATTTTGTTACCGAACAGAGTTCGTGTGCCTGATGCACAGTGAGGCCAAACAAATCAAAATGTTGGCGTTTGGAGCAGGGAAAGGTTTATTGCAGGACCAAGCAAGGAGAACGGGTGGCTAATGCTGAAAAGCCCTGAACTTCCCTATGGTTTTAGGGGAGAAGTTTTTATAGGCAAAATTTGGGTGAGGGCTGCAGGGTGTGTGACTTTTTTGATTGGCTGGTGGTGAGGTAGCATAGCTGAAATTCAGTGTTTGTGCGCTGGTACCGAACTGAATCTTGGAGACAGAGTTTTGGGCAAAGTACAAAAGAATAGCTTTATTGCTTTGCCAGGCAAAGGGGGCCACAGCAGGCTAATGCTCTCAAAACTGTGTGTCCAACCCGGAGGTGGTAGTGAGGAGTTTTATAATAATGGTTCACAGAGGAGGGCGTGATCAGCTTGTGGACGTTCTTCTCATTGGTTGGTGGTGAGGTAATTGGGAGTCAGCATCATCAAACTTCTGGTTCCAACCCGTCTGGGGTCTACGTGCTTGTGGGCAGCATACCATTAACTTCTTCCACCTGGTGGGGGTTTTGGTATCTGCAAAACAGCTCAAAGATATTGTTACGTGTATCCCTTGATGGGGAACCAGGACCCTGCCCCAAGGCTGCACTATTGTTTCTTGACTGCTCCTCCTCTTGTCTGAATCCCCTCCCTTCCCTGATTAGCAGTTGTTTGAACCTGCCCTTTGGAACTCAGGGAAGGTCATGGAGGCTGAATGAAGCCTATTTCCTACAAATAAGAAATGGGGGACACAGAAAGACTTTTGTGCCTGGGAGCCCACAGAGTCCTGCTCAGTTACAAAACCAGGATCAGATTCCAGAACCAAGAGATTAGAGTAAAGAACATCATCCACCTGGAGTCTGAAGTTCATCCTCTCCCCCCTCAAGCTGCACCACATGGCTTGTGGGATCTTAGTTTCCCAATCGGGGATTGAATCCATGCCCCCTGCAGTGGAAGCAAGGAGGCCTAACCACTGGACCGCCAGGGAATTCCCCCAGAACCTGTCTTCAGCAAATTAAAATAAGAATCATCTGCAAAACACGTAAAATGCAAATTCCTGGGTGTCTCAGTAGGTCAACAAGAAGCTCAAATGATTCTGCTGCAAATGAAATATTGATTGTAATTTGAGAAATACCAATGAGACTATCAGAAAGACCAATTTAATGAAGAATCAGCAGGCTCCTAGGAGATATATTCTCTCGTTTTAGGACGGATTTTTTTTTTTTTTTTTGGTGTGGACCATTTTTAAAGTCTTTATTGAATTTGTTACAATATTGCTTCTGTTTTTTGTTCTGTTTTTTTTGGCTCCAAGGCATGTGGGTTACTAGCTCCCTGACCAGGGATTGAACCTGCACTCCCTATGTTGGAAGCCGAAGTCTTCTACTGGACAGCCAAGGAAGTCCCTAGGACAGATCTTAATATATGAATGGAGATTGGGGTTATCTACCAGGAGTAGAGCCATACCAGATAGATCTTTAGCTAGTCCTATCTGAAAAAGTGGTTGTTGATCTGGTATAGTTGAGAGGGAAGGCTGGCAATTTCCCCCTTAGAACATTTGGCTTTTGTAGACACTTTGATTGTCATGACTACGGGCAGTACTATTGGTATTCAGTGGATAGAGCACAAGGTTCCTGCTAAACATACATTGTGCAGGATAGTCCCCCAAACAAAAAAATTATCTGGTCCCAAGTGTCAATTTTGCTGCTGTTGAGAAAGCCTACTCTAAATCCTGTGTTGCCTGAAAACTGGGTTCTCCTCTTGGTGGGTGTTGAGTCAAAAGACACAACCAAGCCAAAGATCGGGAGAAGGATTTATTACTTGCAGCAAGTGAGGAGAACACCGGGGATCTTTCCCAAAGCACTGTCCCCCTAAACAGCAAAACTGGGAAAGTTTCAAGCTAAGGGTACATGCATATCCTTGAAGGGGCTTGAACAGGTGAATTCGGCATAGAATTGGGGCACAGGGTGAGAAAGTCCAAACTTCAGTTAATTGAAGTTGTGAAGGTCAGAAAAGGTCAACATCATCATCCCTTAGGTTCCAGTTGAGCTGGTGGTTGAGCTCTCAAGCGGGGTTTAAATTCAGCAAAGCAGTTCAAGAAAGTGCCTCAAGCTAATCTTTGTCATTGAAACAGAACTGGGAGACTTTGCAACTGATTTACTATCTTTGCTATTGTTATCTCTCTTGCCTGATAACAGGTTGTTCTTTTGTTCCCTTAAATCATTATTACTGAGACCTGTTCAAGGGCAAGCATTGTGGCCAGGCTTAGATTCCAAAATGGCTTAGGCCAAAAATGGCTTCTCTTATGACAAGAAAGCCATGCCTAGTTCTTTTTCTCCTGGGATCCCCTACCCAATCTTCTTACACCTGGACTAAGAAAAGATCTTGGAATAAAGAGAAGAGTAATTGCTGGCAAGATTTAAGAGACATGGCTAAAGTAGTTCTAACTCATTTTCTTTGGGAGTTGCTACCGTTAGCAATACCCACACCAACACCAAAAGAAATACTAAGCTTTGTGGCAAGAGAAGGATTAAGGGAAGAGTATACAATGGCCCAGGAAAGCCCCAGGAGCTCCCCTTACATCCGTGCTGTGAAGACTGATCCACGTTGATGACTATTTGCATGGTCTTGGAGGTCCTTGTAGAAAGCGACCAGCAAGGAGAGCTTGTATGTGTAAAGCACTTAGGTTTATGAAGCACTTATACATTCCTTAGCTTCTTTTCCTTGGGAGGTAACCAGAGTATATCAGTTTCTTGTGGCTGATGTAACAAATTACCACACTTGACAATTGAAAACGATAGAAATTTATTCTCTGATAGCACTGGAGGCTAGAAGTCTGAAATCAAGGGTTTGGTGGGGCTGCAATCCCTCTGAAATCTTTAGGGGAGAATCTGTTCCTTGCTTCTTCCAGCTTCCGGTGGCTGTCAGCATTTTTTGGCATGTAGTAGCAGTATTTCTCTCTGCTCTGTCTTCTTATCAACTTTACTTATGTGTATGTTTCAAAACTCCCTCTACCTTTCTCTCACCGGCAAACATGTGATTGCATTTATGGTCTACTCAGATAATTCAGGATAAGGTTCTCCTCTCCAGATCCTTAATTTAATCAAGTCTTTTGCCATGTAAGGTAATATTCATGGGCCCCAGGGATTAGGATGTGAACTTTTCCTTCAGAAGAGAACAATTCAGTCCACTACACAGGGCAACAGCGACCCCCATTTTACATTATTTTACTAGGTCACATGGCTAATTAATTGTGGAATTTGGCTTTAAGCCCAAATCTTAGTCCCATCTTTTATGACTATACTGTAAATCATAACAAGAAACAAGAGTGAGAAAAATAATAGCTAAGGCACAAAAGGAGAACAGAGGAGAAATAGAGAAGTAGAAAATAAAATTAAATTGCAGACTTGAGATTTTGGACAGTAAGACAAAAGAAATACTGCTGTGAAAAAAGGCCAGTAGATGAGCCCAGGGGCAGTTGCCATTAATGAATAATTACTGCCCTCTGGGGGTTTTCTTTGTCACCACACCTGTGGGTTAATGTTTCAGGCCGGGAACTATCTACAGTGGAGATAATGCTACCATTTACTTAGAACAGTGGCTCAGTGCCTTGCAAATAATAGCATTTCATCCTTGGAAGGCACCATAGGTACCAGCCATGGTCATCAGTTAACATTTTTGTGCTTAAGTTCCATAAGGACTGTTGATTTGATATTTTTATAAACCTTGAAAATAGTTATTTGCCAGATGACTAATACTCTCAAACAGTAAACTGTGTAGCTCTCATTTTTTCTACTCCTTGTGTACCGAGAGAGAATACTATTTTCATACTAGCTGTTATCAACTTTGGGTGCACTTTAGAATCACCTGGGGAACTTTAAAAACCATGATGTTCCTGCCCACCCCAGATCAATGAAAGAGCAACCTTTAGGAACAGGACCGAGAGAAGGGGTACTCAAATTTTTTCCTACTATTTTTTAATTTTCACATTAACATTTTAAAATTGATACCTGAAATTTTATAAGTTTAAAGAGTTGTAAAGTATTAAATTTCTGGCATATTGTAAATATTGACTTCAAAAGGTAAAAGTCACATTACTTCTTTAAATAATAGGTTGTAATTACCATGGTGCAACATGTAATAAACTTCTTACCACTGGGAAATTTCCCATCATTCTTTTCCATTCCACTCCCTCCATAGAATTTTATCCTACTAATATATTTTCATGCTTTAGTGTCTTTTATGACCGTCTCATAATTCTCTGGAGCAAAAATATGTATATAAATTTGGATTGAACTTTTAAGATTTCCTGTGTCCACAGGCTTTAAGTACTTAATGGTTCTGGATTGTGGGATCATTATAATACCTATTAAAACATAATTAATAAAAGCAGCATTAATATATTACAGTTTTAAAAAAATTTTATTGGAGTATAGTTGATTTACAATGTTGTGTTAGTTTCAGGTGTACAGCAAAGTGAATCAATTATACATGTACATATATCCATTCTTTTTTTAGATTCTTTTCCTATATAGGCCATTACAGAGTACTGAGTAGAGATCCCTGTGCTATATGGTGAGTCCTTATTAGTTATCTATTTTATATATAGTAGTGTGTATATGTCAATCCTTATCCCCCAATTTATCCCTTCCCCCTGGTAACCATAAGTTTGTTTTCTACATCTGTGACTCTACTTCTGTTTTGTAAATAAGTTCATTTGTAGCCTTATTTTATTTTATTTATTTATTTTTTTGTGGTACACGGGCCTCTCACTGCTGTGGCCTCTCCCGTTGCGGAGCACAGGCTCCGGACGCGCAGGCTCAGCGGCCATGGCTCACAGGCCCAGCCGCTCTGTGGCATGTGGGATCTTCCCGGACCGGGGCACGAACCCGTGTCCCCTGCATCGGCAGGCGGACTCTCAACCACTGTGCCACCAGGGAAGCCCTGTAGCCTTTTTTTAGATTCCACATATAAGCGATATCATATGATATTTGTCTTTCTCTGTCTGACTTATTTCACGCAGTATGACAATCTCTAGGTCCATTATATTACAGTTTTGAGGGGACAAAACCTAAATTTCCTTCACTAAGTGAGAGGATAGGGATTTACCTGGTGGTCCAGTGGTTAAGACATGGGCTTTCACTGCTGTGGACCAGAGTTCGATCCCTGGTTGGGGAACTAAGATCCCACAAGCCATGTAGTGCGGCCAAAAAAAAAAAAAAAAAAAAAAAAGGATAAAGTAAATATGGTATATTTATACAATGGAATGCACAGCAATAAAAAGGAATGAAATACTTATATATACATTAGTATGGATGAATTTGAAAAGCATCATGCTGAGTGAAAGAAGCCAGACAAAAGAATATATACTCTATGATACCGTTTCTATAAAAATCCTAGAAAATGCAAACCAAATCTGTGGTGATAAAAAGCAGGCTTGTAGTTGCTTGGGGCTGGCAGTGGAGGGAAGCACGGATTGCAAAGGGTTATTGGAGAACTCTTAGGGATGATGGAAATGTTCTGGAACTTGAGTGTAGTGGTGAGGTCACAGGTGTAATCATTTATCAAAATTCATCGAATTGTACAATTTAAATTATACATCAATAAGGTCGACGAAAATGTATTCCAAGTTGTTGTTTTTTTTAAAATATTTATTTATTTATTTGGCTGTGCCAGGTCTTAGTTGCAGCACGCAAACTCTTAGTTGCAGCATGCGGGATCTAGTTCCCTGACCAGGGATGGAACCTGGGCCCCCTGCATTGGGAGTGTGGAGTCTTAGCCACTGGACCACCAGGGAAGTCCCTGTTCTAAGTTTTAATAGACAGTAAACAGTACACTTTTATTGGAAATATGCAGAAGAATAAATCCCTACTCAGGAATTAAAAGAGACTAAAAGTCTCTCTTTATCTCTCTCTCTCTTTTTTTTTTGGCTGTGCTGTGCTGCTTGCGGGATCTTAGTTCCCTGACCAGGGATTGAACCCGGGCCCTTGGCAGTGAGCGTGTGGAGTCCTAACCACTGGACCGCCAGGGAATTCCCAAAAGTCTCTCATTTTTGAACCAAAGCCTATTTTGAATAATAGGCTACTGTAGATTCACACCTTCCCCCACCTCCCCATTTCCCTATCTGATCTCATTTCCTGTTCTACCCCTAACTCACCTCATTCCACTCATGTCTCACCCATATATGCACATTTGTGGGGTGTGCTTCTCTTCCTTCCTTTAAGTCTTTTCTCAAATGTCATCTTTCCAGGGAAGCCCATTCTGAACACTCTCTGAACTGGTAGTTTCCATCCCTATACTCCCATCTTTTCTATCCCTTCTTATTTTTCTTTATTCTGTAGACATTAATTCCTTTAAGTACTATATAATTTACTCATTATGTTTAGTATTTATTGCCATTAGGATATAAACTCCATGAGGGCAGCAAACTTTCTTTTGTTCTCTTTTGTACCTGGAATTGTGCCTGGCCCATACTCAGCCCTTAGTAAGTGTTGAATAAAAGAATGGATGAAAGTAGACTTAAAATGGAAGGCTTTCAGGTTAATACATATTTGGGTCAATAGGATCTCTCCTTAAACATTTTAAACCCTTCTCGGGATTTCTATGGGGGTACCCTGTCTGAAACAAAACCAAAACCAAACAACCTTCAGTTCGAAGAGGTTGACTCATTGTTTTTGAGATAAAACAAACAGGTTATATGGAATTCCATGGTGGTCCAGTGGTTAGGACTCTGCGCTTCCATTGCCAGGGTCATGGGTTCGATCCCTGATTGGGGAATTCAGATCCCACAAGCTTCGAGGTGTGACTAAAAACAAAACAAAACAAAAAACAAGCAGGTTATGCATACTATGGAATTCAGGAGTACTCAGTATAGCCATCTGATGAAGTAACACAGGGTCTTGGATTCTCCAAAGCTCAGTGCTCACTCTTCTTCCTCACAAGGAGAATGCCAGACTTAGGAGGAAAAGTAAATTTGAGGGAAAGTAAATTTAGGATGGTTGTATAGGAATGTTGAGGTGCCCAACTTGAAGTAAAATACCATTATCTGGGGGAACAAAATTCGTACAGCCTCTAAATAGATGGTTCTTCATATAAACTGAAAGAGCAGACCAGATGTGAAGCAGAATAGGAGACATCTCTGAAGCAGGAGGGGTGCGGCCAAGGATGTTGAACTTCCTACGGGGCTTCTGTTACATTTCTTTAAAAAAATTTTTTTTTGGTATTGTAATTATTGGTTGGATTTTATTTTCCATCTTGATATTTGTTTTCTTTTTCTTTCTTTCTATTTTTTTTTTTTTTTTTTTTTTTTTTTTCCACACCGTGTAGCATGTGGGATCTTAGTTCCCCGACCAGGGTTCGAACCTGTGCCCCCTGTAGTAGAAGCATGGAGTCTTAACCACTGGACCGCCAGGGAAGATTACATTTCAGCTCTGTTACATTTCAGCTCCTTCCTTGTATAACATGAGAACTTTGTGCTTTCAGTCAGATCACTGAAACCTAGTTTCTCAGAGCCTTTAATATTTTCCAAAGCAGAGGAACCTCCACCTTTGACACAAAAGTGTCATAGCTTAGGTCGATTTCTATACTATATATGTTAAGCACCCAAAACCTGTACATGGACATAAAAAGTCAGAACTGGGTCAGGAGAAACTGGCCCAGCTGTGAGGTTATTGTCAGCATTTAAAGGGCCTACTGAACTCTGGAATAGATCGAGTAGACAACAGTCTCTAGGAGGTCAGACCCATTAGCCCAATTAAGGGTGGGATGAAGATGAAATGTACAGTATTCAGAGGGAATGGAGACAACAGGCAATACTCAGAGACAAGTAGGAGCAACAGTTATGCCTCAGGAAGCCAGTTCCTAGGTTTCTAGGGCAAAGGCTGGGCTGCATGTCAAGAAGGGTGGGGTGCAAGCAAGGACCCCAGTTCCAGCAGAACTGTCAAGACACAATGTAGTTGTAGGGACTGACCTGGAGCAGTGTGATATGTAGGGAAGATTCTTCTGAGAGCGCTGGGGAGGCCACTGAGCATTCAGATTTTGAGACCACTTAACTCTTGAATTAGATAGTATGGGGAGATTTCAGTTGAATATGGATTTCAATTAGGGTCAGAAGTCTAACTTTGACAGCAATACTGAGAGTCAAAATGGCATTGTGAGAATAGCACTTATAGTCTTGTTTGAAGATTAAATTAGTTATAAAGCATTTAGAACAGTACCTTACGTAGTGAGCACTACTTATCAGGAAACGGGTCTTATGTAGAACAAAATTTTTGAAAATGCATTGTCTAAGTTCTCACTCATTTAGTATGTAACATTGTACTTTCCTGAATAAAATATAAATTTACGGGACTTCCCTGGCGGTCCAGTGATTAAGACTCTGCTCCCAATGCAGAGGGCATGGGTTTGATCTCTGGTCGGGAAACTAAGATCCCACATGCTGCATGGCACGGCCAGAAAAAAAAAAAAAAAAGTATCTAAATTTAAGAAGTTGATATTTTAAAAGTATTTATTTCATTTTTGGCTGCTTTGGGTCTTAGTTGTGGCACATGGGATCTTTGTTGCGACACACGGGATCATCCTTATAGTGCACGGGCTTCTCTCTAGTTGTGGCCCGTGGGCTCCAGAGCGCACTGGCTCAGTAGTTGCAGGACATGGGCTCTCTAGTTGTGGTGCGCGGGCTCCAAAGTGCATGGACTCTGTAGTCGCAGCACATGGGCTTAGTTGCCCTGCAGCATGTGGGATCTTAGTTCCCTGACCAGAGATGAAACCCGTGTCCCCTGCATTGGAAGGCAGATTCTTAACTACTGGACCACTAGGGAAGTCCCCAGAAGTAGATTGAGTAATTTGAACTTTTAAAATTGTAAGCGAGGGCTTCCCTGGTGGTACAGTGGTTAAAAATCCGCCTGCTAATGCAGGGGACCACGGGTGCGAGCCCTGGTCCGGGAAGATCCCACATGCAGCGGAGCAACTAAGCCTGTGCGCCCCAGCTACTGAGCCTGTGCTCTAGAGCCCGCGAGCCACAGCTAATGAGTTCGCGTGCCACAACTACTGAAGCCCGTGCGCCTAGAGCCCGTGCTCCGCAACAAGAGAAGCCACCGCAATGAGAAGCCCACGCATCATAACGAAGAGTAGCCCCGGCTTGCCACAATTAGAGAAAGCAGCAACGAAGACCCAACGCAGCCAAGACTAAAATAAATAAAAATTTTAAATTGTAAGTGAAACTGTGAATCTTGATGGATTTGAAAAATATTACACGGCTGATGAAAAGAATGATGAGAGTGGTATAAGAAAAACGTATAAATGTTGCATATGTATTTACACTTCTATTTTATCTGAATCACATCTAAAAATAACAAAAGAAGTAAAAAACAAATGGCAAAGGACAACTAATGAAGGAATAGATTTAAAGAAAAGAAATAAAGGTAATCGACAAAACAATGAAGCTACGATACTCATGCATTATGCGCGTGAACTACAGTATATATAATACGTAGAAGTGTATGAATGATCATTTAAGGGAATATCTATCTCATGTTGTTCACTGAGAAGAAAAGTGTCGTCATCTAAATAGAAGTAGTTAAAACATCCTTAAGCCATAAACTGGGCAGCCAATTGTTTTGTGCTCATAAATCCAGCTTTCCATCTGTGAATAACTCTGGGTGACCAGCAGTTACCTCTGTTGGATTTCCATTTTAATTATTAGAAAATGATATAGATAGCCTCAAGCTCAAAAGGACCAAAATATGAATATTTGTGGAAGGGCTTGTTTCTGTGAACAAATTTGTCAGAGAACAATAGCCAAATTTTAGGGCTCTTTTGAGCTTGAACTTGAGGCTAAATGGGTTGGCTGGGTTCCCCTCTCATAGATCCTCATCGATTCAGCACAGTGAGAAGACTTCAGTTCATCCCAGATGCTGGTTCTCTGGTTACTATAGCACAGTTTCTCAGAGACTGGACCAAGGATCTGCTGCATCAGAATCACCTTTTGTGCTTGTTAAAAAAAAAAAATGCCAGTGGGCCAAAGACCTTAACAGATACCACACCAAAGAAGATATACACATGGTAAATAAGCCCATGAAAAGATGCTCCTCATTATACGTCTTCAGGAAAATGCAAAATAAAACAATGAGATATCACTACGTAACTACTAGAATCTGAAAAGGCTACATACTGTATGATTCCAACTACATGACATTCTGGAAAAGGGAAAACTATGGAGACAGTTAGAAGATCAGTTTCCAGGGTTTAGGAGGGATAAAAAGGTAGAGCATAGAGGATTGTTGGGGCAGTGAAACAGCTCTGTATGATATTATAATGGTGGATACACATTATTATACATTTGTTCAAACCTATAGAATGTGCAACACCAAGACTGAACTGTAATGTAAACTATAGATTTTGGGTGATAATGACTGATGTGTCAATGTTCGTTTATCAGTTATAACAAAAGTACCACTCTGGCAGGGAATGTTAATAATGGGGGAGGCTGTGCATGAGTTGGAGCGGGAAGTATATGGAAAACCGCCATACCTTCCTCTCAATTCTGCTGTGAACCTAAAACTGCTCTAAATAGAAAGTCTATTTATTATTAATTAATTAATTAATTATTTATTTGGCTGTGTTGGGTCTTGGTTGCTGCGCGCGGGCTTTCTCTAGTTGTGGCGAGCGGGGGCTCCTCTTGGTTGGGGTGCACGGGCTTCTCATTGCGGTGGCTTCTCGTTGCGGAGCGTGGGCTCTTGGTGCGTGGGCTTCAGTAGTTGTGGCTCGCGGGCCTTAGAGCACAGGCTCAGTAGTTGTGACACACGGGCTTAGCTGCTCCGCAGCATGTGGGATCTTCCTGGATCAGGGATCGAACCCGTGTCCCCTGCATTGGCAGGCGGATTCTTAACCACTGCACCACCAGGGAAGCCTAGAAAGTCTATTTAAAAGACAAAAATCCCTTCCAATTCCAGGGTCCAACCCCAGACCTACTGAGTCACAATCTCTAAGGATAAATCCCTTGGGACTTCCCTGGTGGTCCAGTGGTAAAACTCCGTGCTTCCACTGCAGGGGGTGTGGGTTCGATCCCTCATCAGGGAACTAAGATCCCGCATGCCGCGCGGTGGTGCAGCCAAAAAAAAAAAAAAGGATAGATCCCTTAAATTTTCATTGTCAGCAAGTAACTCAGATGATTCCTATGCCCACTAAAATTTAAAATCTACTTCACTAGAGGACATAGATATGCTTGTTCCTCAGATGAGGCTGCCCAGTTCAGGAATAGCTCAGTACCCAGCTGGGTGATGTGAAGGCATCAGAGGCTGACAACAAATACTTCCTTCCAGCAAATACTCTTCCCCCCTCTTCCTTGCTTTATTAACCTCAAATGGTCGTGTAATACACATATTATTCTGTAGCTTGATTTTTTTTTTGCTATTGTTTTGCATTTAGCAATGTATTGGGACATAGAGAACTTTTTTTTTTTTAACTGCCCTGTATTCCACTGTATGGCTGTACCATAACTTTTATTTATTTATTTATTTAAAAAATATTTATTTTCTTTTTTTATTTTCTTGATTTTTTAGCTGCGTCAGGTCTTTGTTGCGGCGCTCTGGCTTCTCTCTAGTTGCGGTGCGCAGGTTTCTCTCTAGTTGTGGCGTGCGGGTTTTCTTTCTCTAGTTGTGGCGCACAGGCTCCAGGGTGCATGGGCTCTGTAGTTTGCGGCATGCAGGCTCTCTTGTTGAGGCCCGCGAGCTCAGTAGTTGTGGTGCACGGGCTTAGCTGCCCCACGGCACGTGGGAACCTAGTTCCCTGACCAGTGATCAAACCCGCGTCCCCTGCATTGGAAGGTGGATTCTTTACCACTGGACCACTAGGGAAGTCCCCCATAACTTTTAAAATATGTTCCCTAATGATGGTTCCTAAACATTTGCCATTACAAAAAATGCTGCCATAAATAATCTTGTACATGCATGTATGTACATATCATTTTGCACCTCTTTGAATATATCTGGAGGATAAATTCCTCCAAGTGGAATATGCTGGATTAGGAGTATATGCATTTGCAGTTTCCATCTGTGGTGCCAAGTTACCCTCCATAGAGGTAGTACCAATTACATACTCACCAGGAATATGTGTGTCCTACATTATTTTTTAATGGCTGCGTATTATTCTATTGTAGGGATTACCATAATTTGTTTAATCTGTCTGCTGTTTGTGAACATTGAAATTGTTTCTCTATCCCACATTTCTTTAGCTCTCAAAGCCACACTATTTGATTGTCCTATGACTAAACTACCCAGCATGAAGGATTTGACAATCTTGGGAGGATCCTTGTGGTTGACTTATTATTGTTGTGATTATCGTAACAACAGCACTGCAGACTTCTAAGTGTGTCTCCACCTATGATCTCACTTCTGTGGTTAGACCTCACCTCTAGCCCCTGGGAATTTCTTCTGTGAACCCAGCAGGATGACATCCCTTAAGTCAAATTCCAAAGCTTTGAAGCAGATCAGCAGATCAGGGCCCCCTAATGACTGATTACACACAGCTCTGACCCTACACAGCTTCAAGCTTGTTGTTTTCTGCAGCCTTTCATCCCTGCATCCTGAAGATGAGTCCATTTCTTCCCCAGTGGGAAAGCAAACAGTGGAGTGGGAAGAGTGGTGATGCATGTCCCCCAGGCTATGCAAAGGGGGAACACTCTGATCTCTGCAGTGACTTGTTTGCAAATGCCTTTCCCTTCATGCCAGAGGACCCAAGAGAGAAGTGGGAGTGGGGACAGCTCTGGCACCTGGAAACTGAAGTTTATCTGCGTGAAGCAATACACGAAGTGGTTTCTGCTCAGCATCTCCAGCTTGTTGTATTTTAGTACTGCTGTAGCCTCAAACTTGGATAGTTTCATACTGTTTGTGAAAGAGTTCTAAAATATTTAGAGGTTCTCAGAGATAGTGGTCTTGGGGTGGAGACACTTCTCCGAAAAGAGTGCTACAATTCCAGCCATGATGGCCTTTTCTCGTTAATCTCCTTGTTTTCTCTCTCTATCCTGTATCCGGTTAGAAATCAGAGTGAGATTGAAATGCTACTAGAAATTATTTTGGCCAGAGACACATGAATATTTAATCCTACCAAAGAATAACCAAGAAAGGCATATAGTCAAGGAAGGTTAGCAGAGGAAAACAGAGTAACACTTGATTGGTAAATTTGCTTTTGGCCCCTAATCCCAATATAGACAACTCACATGAAGTTGTCTATAAAGAGGAGGCCTATTCCCACCCAACTTCACCATCCAAAGATCCCAAACCATAGTACTGGTGTACCATGAAATGGCCATGAAGAAATAAGACGGAAGAGAAGGATATGACTACAACTTACTTCCTGTGAGCATGGACCCAGGACCTTATCACTTTAGCAGCTTGGAAAGAAGACAAAATAGGACTTCCCTGATGGCGCAGTGGTTGAGAGTCCACCTGCCGATGCAGGGGACACGGGTTCGTGCCCCGGTCTGGGAAGATCCCACGTGCCGTGGAGTGGCTGGGCCCATGAGCCATGGCCGCTGAGCCTGCGCATCCGGAGCTTGTGCTCCGCAACGGGAGAGGCCACAACAGTGAGAGGCCCGCGTACCACAAAAAAAAAAAAGACAAAATAGCCACACTTCTATGGATGCACTATTGGGAAAAAGCATGTCCTAAGCAGGGAGAAGGTAAGGGCACCGAGGCACAAACATACTTGCTATGCCCAAGGGACAGCTTCTAATCCATGGATTTTATTATTTAATCCATGATTCTAAAAGGTGTTTTGGATTGCAGTTGATAGCTGTGGACTTAATAATTTTAAACGTAGCAGCCTTCATTTCTTGGTTGCACCAGGACTGTTAAGCACTTTGTTTTGTTTTGCTGACATACACTTATTCCTCTTGGCATATAAAATTCTGAACATCAGTGATATCATTCTTTTCCTAATCACCAACTGTGATGGTGGTATGGTCGGGGGGGACCTTGTAAAGATACATAACAAAGCAAGAAAATCAAATTAATACTGGCAATAAATTAAATACTTTGTTGGAAGTCTCTCGGGTTCATAATTTGTGTAAATGATTTATAATTTAATTGATCATCTGCTTTCCTGATTATTACATGAACCACAAGGAATACTTAAAACTACCCCACTCTGTTATGGAGAAAAAAATAACCCATATCAAGAGGTCTGAGTCAATAATATCTTGGCAAAACTTGATCTGAATGTCAATTGGCCGCATCATTTGGAAGCAGTTTTGGTGTCCAGTTCAGTGGATTTTTTCCAGTTTCCATGAAATACAGATATCCATAGCTCTTCATCCTGGAAAACTGCAGCTAGATGTGTTCTGTTTCAGCGTTTCTCAAAAGTAGTTTATTCCACAAACATTAGAGGGCAGCATTTGATAGGGATTTCAAAAAGGCCGAAAATTCTCCACATCAAACCTGCCTGAATGCTCCATTGGGCTAGGCTTTTCTTTCTTCTTTTCTGGTTCCACTTTGATTTCAAGCCAGGAAATGCCTTTCCCTGTGGCTTTCACTGTCCACTGTCCTCTTTTTCCTCAAGGGACACAGCGAGCTGGCTGGGGTTCATAGTGGATTAGTGCTCAGCATCTCTTTTCCCTCCTTTTAGGATGGGGCCAAAGGAATGCCAAAACTCTATCTCCCAATTCCCTTATAGTTAAGATTCCAGATGTGATTTAAGTTTGTCCAGTCAGATGCGCTTTTGGGATATTTGAAAGACGGATATGTACCTGGAGGGGCACTGTTGCTGCTTCTGTTTCCTGCAGGCAAGCCTGGTGCGGAGGGGTTGGGCTTTCTGGAGTAGCATGACCATGTCCAGTCACTAGCTTCATGGGGGTCATGGCGAGGGGTCTGAACATGCAGTTTTTGCTGATGCCAGTGTAGCAGTGTGACTTTGAAAGCAACAGCAGCAGCGGTGGGGCATTGTGATTCCGATTGCTTTGGGCTGTGAGTTTCTGTAGCTAACAGTTCCAGGGCAGTTTCTGATCGTATCTTCTTGATTTTACCTGGTTCCTTGGCAGACAGTTCTGTTGTCTGGGAGCCATTTCTGGAGGCGTTGCCTCAAATTTGCTTCTCCAGATCTTCCAGATTTTTCCTTTTTTTTTCTTTCATTCATTTATTTATTTAATACCTGTATACATGTAGTAGTTTCAGAATTGTTTATGTACACTTGTCTTTAGACTTGCAGTTTCTACTCATTCCCCAAGTTACTTAGGTCAGTTCTCTTTACCCCCATACTCTTCCATGAGATTTATCATAGTTTATTTATTTATTTAAAATTGAAGTATAGTTGGTTTACAATGTTGTGTTAGTTTCTAGTGTATAGCAAAGTGATTCAGTTTTTTATATATATATATATATATATACACACACACACACATACACATATGCATATATATGTGTATGTATATATATTCTTTTTCAGATTCTTTTCTTTTTTAAAAATAAATTTATTTATTTTATTTATTATTTTTGGCTGTGTTGGGTCTTCGTTGCTGCACGCGGGCTTTCTGTAGTTGCAGCGAGCGGGGGCTACTCTTTGTTGCAGTGTGCGGGCTTCTCATTGCAGTGGCTTCTCTTGTTGTGGAGCACGGGCTCTAGGTGCCTGGGCTTCAGTAGATGTGGCTTGCGGGCTTCAGTAGTTGTGGCTCACGGGCTTAGTTGCTCCATGGCATGTGGGGTCTTCCCGGACCAGGGCTCGAACCTGTGTCCCCTGCATTGGCAGGCGGATTCTTAACCACTGTGCCACCAGGGAAGCCCCCAGATTCTTTTCCATTATAGGTTATTGAATATAGATCCCTGTGCTATACAGTAGGTCCTTGTTGTTTATCGGTTTTATATATAGTAGTGTGTGTCTGTTAATCCCAGACTCCTAATTTATTCTTCCCCCCGCTTCCCCTTCGGTAACCATAAGTTTGTTTTTGCTGTCTGTGAGTCTATTTCTGTTAAATAAGTTCATTTATATCACTTTTTTAGATTCCACATATAAATGATGTCATATGGTATTTGTCTTTCTCTGTCTGACTTACTTCACTTAGTATGATAATCTCTAGGTCTATCCATGTTGCTGCAAATGGCATTATTTCATTTTTTTTATGGCTGAGTAATATTCTATTGTGTATATATAGCACATCTTCTTTATTCATTCATCTGTCGATGGACGTTTAGGTTGCTTCCATGTCTTGGCTATTGTAAATAATGCTGCTATGAACATTGGGGTGCATGTATCTTTTCAAATTAGAGTTTTTAAGTGTTTTATACTCACCCAATTCTCTGCATTTCTTAAATGCCTTCCTGCTTAAAATAGCTAAACTGGTTTCTGTTTTTCTAAAAGTGACCCATGAATGATACATTGGCTGAAGGTAAGCAAAAGCTACAGCCCAAGAATAACACTGTCATCCATATCTCTATGATCTTTGTAGCCTTCAGGTGAACAGATGAAAAACCACCATGAAATCTCAGGAGTAATGAGTTACTTCTTCCTGTGTTCCTTGCCCCACTTCTAAAGTACATAATTATATCCCACCACTGCTACTATTATAATGGATGTGAGGTGGTAATCTCTTGGACTGCATGTTGGCAATCAAGCTCACAGCCATAATTCATTCAAAAATCGTTTACCAAGCAGATGACAGTGAGCCAGTCTGGAAAGGCTTGTTAGGAACTAACCACACTAACATTAGTGTAGTGTGGCTTCCCAGGTCCCACAGACCCACTGGCTGATGCATTCTGATATCACTGGCTTAAGGAATCTACAGATCTGAGGATGCCTGCCAAGTTCCTCAACTATTCTGCATACTTTCCTTGTGAATGAGGCACAGCTGGGATGGGTTCCCTGACATTATCCACACACTAGTATGAGAAATATCTAAGCCCTTTCGACCTCATAGGATTGGCTGTAAACAAGACACATTCTACTTATTTATGCTTTTCAACAACTGCTCTTCCAGTCCAAGGGCACTTTACATGAATATGCAGTATACCAGCCACTCTTAGAATGACATTGTTACTCCAGATGGTGTATCATATACAGAGTCTCTGGTAAGTGGATTCTTTACTGATAAATGTCCAGATTTTCACATAAGATACTTGATAAGATTTCAAACTGAACCTACAGTGTACAAAATTAACCTCAGAGTTTGATTTTCAGGGAGTCACAAACTGAAATTCCTCAATTTTCTATGACCAGTATGCTACGAGAATCCCTAACTTTTGTAGCTGCAGGGTTGAGATTGCTATAAGAATGAGAAAAGGAATCAGAGATTTCCAAGTACTCAATCTCTCTTAAAAACCCACCATTGAAATTTCACTGCATAAGGAAGCCCTCTACCTTCTTTGTCCATAGAAACTGTTTTTTGCCATCCTGAGAGCTCCCTTCCAGGAGGAAGCTGATACTCCCCCCTCACATCTGCTGTCAGCAGGCCAGGCACTAGGACCAGGTCCCATTTTTCCCTGGGGTCATATGCAAAACCAGACATTTCAAAAGGAAGTTTATGTTTTGAAAACATTGCAAGAATTGCTTAATTTTTATCAACCAAAAAAAATAAAAAGCAAACTTTTTACAAATTGATGTTGAGCCTATTTGGCTCAGAAGCACGGCTGATACTTTCAGATGGGGTTAAATTTGTTTCCAGGGGTGACAGTTCCCTGGTCTTTACCCTACAACTTGCTCCCTGGAACCAATTTTCGTATCTGTTAGGATTCTTCAGTTGAAACAACATAAATCAACTCTGGATAACTGGATTGTTGTAGTGGTTAATAGCTTAGGCTTTCCTAAGGTACAAATTCTGACTCTCTAACTTACTAATTGTCACTGGACAATCAAACTAATCTCCATTTGCTCTCTGCAAAAGGGAATAATAAAAATACTACATACTTCATAAGGCCTTGTGGAGAACAAGTGGGAAATTACATTTGAAGTTTTGGTACATGGTAACAATTGGGTAGATTTTAATTATAATTTTATTTCTAGCTGGCCCTTCATTTCTTGAAAGAATCATAATGATCATTAAATAAATCCCTGCTGCCTCTCACCCTGGAGTCCACCACGCAGAGTTGTTGATGTAATAAATAAGTTGTTTCCGAATGAGCACTTGTACTTTGCAGTGTCAGCCCTCGTGGCGTTAAATTTGGAGCTTATGCTTGAAATCGTTTGTGTTAGTCCTAGAGTGAGCAGACCTTGACACAAAGTTGGGAATGCAAGAGGTTTATTGGGAGGTAATAAAAGAAGTGGGATCACCTTCAGACTGTGATGTAAACTCTGGTGGCAGCGAAGGGAGAGGAGGAGGAAGCAGGATTGGGGAAGGAGAGCCTCAGACTGTGATGCAGAGATGACAGAACTTCAGCCAACCCAATGCGGAGCTCTAGAGCAAAGATTGCTCTTAGAGGAATATGCAGAAATGGCCAGGCCCTGATGTCCCTGCTGTGCTGTCATTGGCTGGGGGATGCCTTGGAAGAGAATGGTTTCAGCCTGGAAGTTAATGGCAGATCCCAAAAGCATGCACAGCTGAGGCTGCCAGCAAGTTCTTCCTTGAAGGGAGTTCTGAGTGGTCAGCCTCTATGGCTGTCGTGGTCCACCCCTTGTGCTGCATGGCAGCAGCTTCTCTAGGGTTTCAATGAGCCTCTCTTCCTAATGGCGAAGTTATGGGTTCCAGCTGGTATTCACTGTTCCCCTCCGGTGTCCATTCTAAATTCCTCTCTCCCTCATCTACCCCCTCTCTGTCCTTAGTGGCTTATCGATTGGTTTGACACCCATGTGCTAATTCTAAGGACTCTGAACCCCTAGGAACCATACTCTTCGTCTTCTCAGATCAGGATGGCTGCGCTTGTCCATTTACAGTTACGATTGGACAAGGGAATAACCAGAAGTACCCCAGTGGGTCACCTGAGTTCCACACATATTCCTGCCTGTCCCAATTGTGTCACAGCAGCCCTGCCTCCTATGGATCGAGCTCAGTAACTCCTGTTAAGGCAGTAACTCCTGTTCTTGCCTGCTGGTCCTAAATATAAAGAGACCAAAGTTCCCAGATGGCAGCCGTGTCTTACAGATTAATGGAAAACTTGCTATGTCCCTTTGCAAGGGTATGTCCCCTTTTGGAATCAGGACCTGTAATCCCGCAGAGCCCAGAGCTGTTTGGACAGAAAGCACAAAGTCCCCTGATGGGTCATTGCAAATGATGTTAAGTGAGGCCACTCCTGCTTGGTTCCTGGATCCATGAATTCTTCCTGTTGGGGACGTGGAATCAATAGGTCTCTGATTCAGTGTGTGCACTGCATCCTGGAGGATGGTACCCCATCCTTGCAGAGTATTACCTAGGAGTTAGTACTTCTGTAGGTCATTTCATTATTCTAACAGGTTGGCAGCTTCTGGATGGAGCAATATATGATATGACCATTGGAGCTCATGGTCTTGGCCCCTCCCATCCCTCCTTCTTTTCCCTACCTGATTGGATGCTATACTGTGTAGGGCTTTAAGACTGTGGATCAGGTGCTCCCTAGCCATGCCCTCCAAATCTGTTCTAGGTAAGTCATATAAGTGACAAATAACACAATATTTGTTCTTCTGTATCTGGCTTATTTCACTTAGTATAATGTCTTCAATGTTCATCCATGTTGTAGCATGTGTGAGAAGATGACTTTTTAAAAAGCTTTTTTTTTTTAAAAGCTTTTAATTGAAGTATAACATACAAAGAGAAAAGTGAGTAACTCCTCCCAAGTTGAACACATCAGGGTAAGCAGCACCTAGATAAGAAACCTAGTAACTGGCACCACAGAAGACCCCCCATGCTCCCTTCCAGTCCTAACCCCAGTGATAAGCTCTATCCTAACTTCTAAGAATACAGATTAATTTCACCTAGTATTTAACTTTATATAAATGAAACCATGCAATATTTATTCTTTTTCTGTCTGCTTTCTTTTGCTCAGTATTATGTTTGTGGCATTCATCCATATTGTTGTGTATAGTTATAGTTTTTTTATTCTTGTTGCAATATATGAATATTCTCATTGCTATGTGTGAAGAGTCTCATTCTGTTGTATGAATATACCACAATTTATTTATCCTTTATACTGTCGATGGTACTTAGGTAGTTTCTGTTTTTAGCTCTTATAAATGGTGCTGCTATGAACATTCTTGAACATGTCTTTTGGTGAACCCATGAGTAGATTTATATTATTTATATGCATATGTAATATATGTTGAATATATGGTATATAATGTGAATATGTAATATGAACCTATATACAGGTTTCCCCTGTTATCTGAAAGCAGAGCATTCTTATGAAACCTTTTATAAGCCAAAATGGCGAAGTGAAGAAACAATTACCTAAGGACACATCTTGCTAATGGATGCACAGGATAAATGGAACTAAAGCACAGATGCTCACAGACACAGTTCAAAGCTATGGCAGCTTGATGCTGAGATGCTGAGCGTAGCTCCCAGGGAAGGAGCTTGGCGGGGCCACTCTCATTACTCAGGTGAGCACTGCCTCTAGAATGGCTCCCTGTAAAACAAACACTGAACACTGTTTTCACTTTTCACCTTTTTTTTTTCAAAAGCAATAATCCTCTTCAGATTTCTTTCAGTTAGCAAAAACAGGTACTAATGTAGCTCTTTCATTAAAGTGAAGGGGTATAAAACAAACTTTCTAAAATGGGGGATATCTGTATATGCAATATACATACTCATTCAGTGGAAATGCTGGGCCACAGGGTATGTGTATGTTCAGCTTCAGGAGCTTTCCAAAGTGCTTTACCCGTTTAGAAAGGATCACATTCCAGCAGAGGCCCGAAGGACAAAGGGGGATGGAAGCTGCATTGAGATTTCTCTCCTAACATCTCCACGGCTGTTCTGCCAAAAAAGTGTCTTTTCTTAAAGTGGTTAGACCAAACGGGAGAAGTCCCCCACCTCCTTTCTGCTGCGGTCTCCCAGTGACACTTTGGTGAGAGGAGCCTCTGTCATTTTGGTCAGACTCAGGGCGACAGGAGATGATGACTGATGACTCAGCCTCCGTGGCTCCACTTCCCAGAGCTCCACTCACCACATCAGTAAGCCTGGCACTGAGGGGGAGACAGAATCACAACACGTGTTGCTGTCCATTCTCGCAGAGATGTCAAGAGCCAAGGCCCGAGAAGAGGAGAGAACTGGGGTAAATACGTCAGTGGGAAAAAGACCAAGCTAGGGACCTGAAATTCATGTCTAAAGAATTAAGTAACAGTGGCAAATGAAAACAAAAGGCCCGACTGCTAAAATAACCCATGGTACCTGTCTCAGATTCCCAGGCATCTCTATGTTTTGGGGAGGTCTTGGGACTCAGGGCTTGGCCAAATGTGTGGCCTGGGAGGAAAGCCATCAATAGAAGTTGGAATTTGGGCTTTCTTCTCGACAGAAATGAAAGGAGGCAGAAAAAAACAAAAAAACAAAAACCTGGCCACAGTAATGCCTGTAAATGGTGTGTGGGTGTGAGGCCCTGCCTCTTTGTCCTGGTTCAGGAAGTATGAACAAAACTAGTAGAAATGGGGCATTTTGGGAAAAAGTTTCCAGTGTGAAAAAAGAGTATAGTTGCTTTGCCCTCCGATGTTTTATTAGAGTTTCCTCTGGGTACAGAGAGATGCCAGTGTGCTGTTTTCAGATGGTGCTCATAAAGTCCTGTCTTTTAAAGAAAAGAAACAGTAAAAATGATTGGTGCGTCAAGGTGAGGTTTCCTTTTACACACATGTGGCCACAAGTGGCTGATCCTTTTCTGAACTGCATGCAGTGTCTTTAAGGTGGCTAAGCAGGTGTGCAGCAAACTGCCCTTAGTCACGGTGCCCAGGGCTATAAAGGGCTGAGTCTTATGCCAAAATCTCTTTTGGTTATTTTTCTTTATTTAGTAGGTACAAAAAGTGAGATTTTGAAAGTAGCACAGGCTCATCATTTTGAACTTTAGTTGAGTGTTCATGTTTATAGATTAGAGCTGTAGATGTAGAAAGCATTAAAGACTGGAATGTATATATCCTGTCACAGTTGTGTGTATGTGTGTTCTAAGAAAATTTCTTGTATGAGATAAGTCTCTTCCATTTATTTGTTTTCCCTAAGAGTTTTCTGGGAAAATAATGGTTAAATTAGCTAAGAAAATTCTGATTAGTTGAGTTTCACTTATATCAGTTTCCTTCTATAGGCATAAAGGAAAGAAGAAAGGGATAAATGGCCCATTTAAACATGGGGCCCCATGTGGTCCAGTCTGTATGACATGTCACATTCAACTAACCACAGGTTTGACAACTGAGACAAATCAGAAGGTAATTCATACATTTACTGAGACTCTCAAAGAATGTCAAAAGAGTAGAAATCCTTAAAATTATTTCTTCATCTCTTGTTCTATTTCCCACCCACTCTAAAGTTCTTTCCAAAGACTTTCTCAACTCATCAAATCTCTTTCTCATCCCTGCATGCACTCAGAGTTCTTGTCTTTCCCCCCTTTTTTCTCCCCCAACAAAGTAAGTTTCCACCCCCCCCACTTCTAAGGTTAAAATTATATGCATCCTCAGTTTGTCTATTGTCTTCTAATATTCAGATCTTTCTTTTTAAAAATTTTATTGAAGTATAGTTGATTTACAATGTGTTAATTTCTGCTGTACAGCAAAGTGATTCAGTTATACATATATATATCCTTTTTCATATTCTTTTCCATTATGGTTTGTCACCGTTTGTTGAGTACAGTTCCCTCTGCTATACAGTAGGACCTTGTTGTTTATCCATCCTCTATATAATAGTTTGCATCTGCTAATCCCAAACTCCCAGTCCTTCCCTCCCCTTCCTGCCTCCACTTTGGCCACCACAAGTCTGTTCTCTATATCTGTGAGTCTGTTTCTGTTTCATAGGTATGTTCATATGTGCTGTATTTTAGATTCCACACACAAGTGATATCATTTGGTATTTGTCTTTCTCTTTCTGACGTACTCGCTTAGCGTGATAATCTCTAGATCCATCCATATTGCTGCTAATGGCATTATTTCATTCTTTTTTATGGCTGAGTAGTATTCTAGATCTTTCTATTCATTGTTCTGATTAGCTTCACAGAAGTCCTGGAGACAAGCACACAGTCACAGAGGGGCAAAGTTGTAAACTCTTATACATTAATGGTTTTGGTGCCACTTGCTCAGTAATTTTTAATATAATCCACGTAACAGGAAGGGATGAGGGAAAGGGTTGAAATGTGGAACAAGATGAGCACGGCTTTGAGCAGAGAAATAATTCTGCCTAGACCCACCTCTTCCCCTCCTGTGTTGACATCACATATGCCCATACTTTTCCCTGGAAGCCCCATTTCTTGAAACCTGATAATCATAAACCAATAAACCATCCCCTTGGAAATGTGGCTACTTTTTGATGGTTATTTGATCAGAAGAAGAAACCTAAAAGGGAGAGAACAGAACTTCAAGGTCAAGTTTAGCCATTTCTCTGGTATCTCATGTCTAATGCCTGAGAGTTTCTTCATTAAGACTCATTTCTTTATTAAAATCAAACAGTATCTGGACTTTCCTGGTGGTGCAGTGGTTAAGGATCTGCCTGCCGATGCAGGGTTCAAGCCCTGGTCTGGGAAGCTCCCCTATGCCACGGAGCAACTAAGCCTGCGGGCCACAACTACTGAGCCTGCGCTCTAGAGCCCGGAGGCCACAACTATTCAGCCTGCGCACCTAGAGCCCGTGCTTTGCAGCAAGAGAAGCCACCGCAATGAGAAGCCCGCGCACCACAACAAAGAGTAGCCTCCACTCGCTGCAACTAGAGAAAGCCCGCGCGCAGCAAAGAAGACCCAACACAGCCAAAAATAAAGGAAAAAAACCATATAAGTATATGATTTGATAAGATAAAAGCATGACAAAAAGTTAGACTAGAAAAAATACTAAATACATACTCAATATATACTCAACATTCCTAAGAGATTGTCAGATAAGAATTTTTATAGTGTGACAGAACAAAAAAATACTTCCTCAATGACTAGTATATTTAGAAAATTTCCATGTCATTTGTACTTGTCTAGAAAGAGCTATTTCAAAAGCATCTAGCTGTCTTGAGATTAAACTTGTCTGCCCTTGGAGAAAGAAGCAATTGCCTGTTCACTCATTCATTAACTCAAAATATATTTAAATAGAATTCACCATGTACCAAGCACAGTATTAGGTACTAGGAGTAGGACAGAGAATAACATGGGGGACTTCCCTGGTGGCGTAGTGGTTAAGAATCTGCCTGCTAATGCAGGGGACACGGGTTCGAGCCCTGGTCCGGGAAGATCCTACATGCCATGGAGCAACTAAGCCCGCGGGCCACAACTACTGAGCCTGTGCTCTAGAGCCCGCCTGCCACAACTACTGAAGCCCATGTGCCTAGAGCCTGTGCTTAGCAACAAAGAGAAGCCACTGCAATGAGAAGCCCGTGCACCGAAACGAAGGGTAGCCCCCGCTCGCTGCAACTAGAGAGAAAGCCCGCGAGCAGCAACGAAGAGCCACGCATCCAAAAATAAATAAATAAATAAATTTATATACATAAAAAAAGACTAACATGGTCCTTACCCTCAGGTAGCTTACAATGTAATAGGGAAAGCAGACATTGAGTAGGTTATTACTCATTCAGACATTGAATGTGTGCATTGAGAGTTATGATGGAGAAGTACATGGTGCTATTGAAGCTAGTCAGTCAGGGAAGGCTTTAGGAAGAATATGATTTTAAATAAAAGAGGACAGAGTTGCCTTCCTTTCTTTGGCATATTAAACCATATGAATATCTGTTGAGCGATCCAGGTGCTACTGCTGCCACCTCTGGGCATGTCTTTCTCCTTTGCCTGAAAAGAATACATTAACCTCAGATTAAGCAAAGAGCTCATAAAATGCCTGATGGCACACCGACCAATCAAAACATACCAAGCATTCTTCTCCAGAGGATTGGGAAAGAGATTCATTTTGAAATAATTATCTGGCAATAGGTTCAACCTGAAAAAAATAAACATGAAGCCATAATTATTTTTCAACAGAACTAGAGACATTCATCCTAGTTTTTGAAACTGTATATCTATTTCAGAGCACTGGAAGCTCAATACTATGTTTTATGTTCTAAGGGTAAAAACATGATGTCTGTTTTATTTCACAACATGAATTGAAAGCATTTGTGGGACACGATGTTGTTTTGGTTCAATAGATTGTTCAAGGTTCCTTAGGAGTTTTATCCAGTAACTGCTTTCAGCTTTAAGATATTAATGTTTCCTTTTGGTTTTCAAATCCAAAGACTGTGTAAGCAGATTTTTCTGTTTTTGATGCCTTAGTCTACTGCTAGGGTGGTTTAAGGTCATCAATCACATAACTGAGAGTAATAAAGAACTCTGGCTAAGAGTTTTTACACAAATAAAACTTGCATTGGTTTGAGTAGGGATGGAGATTATTCAAGGATTGCGGGAATAGCTTGGAGTCAAACCTCAAAAATGTCCCAGGTTTGCAGCTCATGCGCTGGTTGGGAAGGCTGCCCCTCACGTTAATTCAGGTAGGATGCTGGCCAGGCTCAAGTTAGGAAAATGAGAGGACCTGATGGGAACAATAAAGGGATTGATACCCTTGGGCTATTCAGCAAGTCTTGGGAATCTTTCTGCCAAGAAAACCTGCTCTCTCTCCTTTCTTTCTCTGGGGATCCAAGTCCAGGGTTTGTGTTTAGGAACAAAATGAACTAAGTCAAGTTTGTCATAGACTGTTTTCTCTCAGGACCCTTTTCCCCTTCCCGGATCTGTTATTTTTATCTTCCCGTGCTCAGAATTTTCCTACTGCCCTATAGAGGCCCAGAGTTCACCACTGTGGAGCCCTATTTGGTCTGCCCTACTTGGCCCAATATTGCTACCTGTTTTGGTATTTTCCCCCCAATTTTACACTTCCCCACTATTTCAGTTTCCTATTGTTGCAAACAAGTTCCTACAAACTTAGGGCTTAAAACAACACAAATTTATTATTTTACACGTCTGGAGGTCAGAAGTCTGAAATGGTCTCATTGTGTTAAAATCAAAGTCAGCAGGGCTGTGTTGCTTTCTGGAGACTCTAGGGGAGAATCCATTATCCTGTCTTTGCTAGTTTCTATAAGCGTCCTTTCATCTTCAAAGCCAGCAATGGCTGGTTGACTCTTTCTCGCATCATATATCTCTAACTTTGCTTTTGTCATCACATTCTATTCTGACTCTTAACTCTCCTAGTATTTCCCTTTCCAATCATAACACTCTTCCATACCATTGGAGGTAACCATTGAAGTAACTTTTATTGGTTCATTACCTTTTCATTTTAGTTTTGCCACCCAGTTACATATACCTAAACAATATATTTTTATCTTTGAACTTTATATAAGTGAAATCACACACTACCTATTTTATTGTGGTTGACTTTCTTTCTCCACTTAAAATTTTTTTTGAAATAAACTCAAATTTATAGAAAAGTTGAAAATATGGGTCAAAACTTTTTTTTCCTTGCACTATTTGAGATAGATTGCTAACATAATGCCCCATCATTTTAGAATTTTTTAGTTCTTTTATAAACAAGAACATTCTGCTGCACAACCTCAATGCAACCATCAAAAGCAGGCAATTAGTCTTGGTGCAGTAACATCTACTCCTTAGATTCCATTGAAGTTTTGTAAATTGTCCTGATAAAGTCATATATAGCTAACAGACCCCATTCAGAACCACATGTTGCATTTATTTGTCCTCTATCTTTAGTCTCCTGCAATCCAAAATAGTTCCTCAAATTTTCCTTGACTTTCAGGACCATGACACTTTTACAGATTATAGGTCAGTTATTTTGTGGAATGTCCCTTAATTGGAGCTTATCTGATGTTTCCTCTTGACCAGATTTAATTTATGCATCTTGGCAGAAAAACTATAGAAGTGATATTATGTTCTTTGCATTCTACCAGGTGGCACATAATTTCAGTTTGTTCCATATTGATGTTGTCCATTTTGGTCATTTGATTAAGCTAAGTCTGCTAGGCTTCTCAGCTGTAGATTTACTCTTTTCCCCTTTATAATTAATAGATATTTTATGGGAAGATTTTTTATGATATTGAAGTACCTCATTTAAATATACCACAAAACTTTCAGCTTATTCATTTTAAAATGTATATTAAATTTGGGTCATGGTTTCCAATTTTACTCAATGGGTTATAATGCTTTAATATATTATTTATTGTGATGCTCAAATCATCCCAGACGGGGTCCCTTCAAGATAGTTCTTTGCCCCTTTGACATATCACCATCATTCTTTGAGAAATTTCTCATTTTCTGGCACAAGAAGAAAGAATGTTCCAGGATTGTCTTCTACTTTCCCTGCCTCTACCCTGGAACCAGCTATACCTCTGAGAAATTTAACTCCAAGATTCCATTTAATGGATATTTAGAGAACAAGATCCGGGCACTATGTGTGCTCACTGCTACTGAGGGTACTGCTGCTCCCATGCCCTTTTAGTGGACACAGCTCGAGAGTATATGTATGTGTATACATACATTTATATGTATATATGCATATATACCTCATATGTATATATATAATATTCATACATAACAATATTCATTTATATCTGTATTTATTTCTCTATCAATCTATGTGTTAAAAACTATGAGTCCACAATGATAACTCTAATTTTAATTGAATACCACAGGGTTTATTCTAGTTTTCCCTTTCCATATTTTTACTCCCTTTCTCTGAACAATTAGAAAGCTGCTTCCCATTATTCTTAACAAATTTACTTAATCGATGAATCCTTTTTGTACAACCAATCTCCCATCACAGCTGCTGGTCCCTCCCCTACTTTTCTGCTCTCATCATTTTACTGGTGCTCTGACACCATGCAATGGGCCTGTGACCACCCTTATGACCCTTTGTAATCCCTCCAACTTGCTCTTTCCTAAGCAACCACTTATTTCTATCTCAGTAGATTAGTTCAAATTTTCCACTGTAAGTGGAATCATACAGTGTGTACTCTTTCATTCAGCCTAATTAATTTAAGATTTATCCATGTTGTTGTGTTACTAGTTCATTCCTTGTTATTGCTGAGCTGTATACCATTGTATGGATATATAAAAAATTTGTTTATCTGTTCACCTGTTGATGGACATTTGTGTTGTTTCCACTTTTTGACTAATAAAAATAAAGCTGCCATAAACATTCATGTGCAAGTCTTTGTATGGATATATATCTCCTTTTCTCTTGGGTATATACCTATGAATCAGATGACTAGATAATATTATAGGTATATGTTTAACTTCTAAAGAAACTGCCAAAATATTTTCCAAAGTGGTGTACCATTTACATTTCTACCAGCAGTGTGTGAAAGTTTCAGGTTTTCTACATCCCTGTCCAAACTCAGTAAGGTCAGTCTTTTTTTTAAAAATAAATTTATGTATTTATTTATTTTTGGCTGCATTGGGTCTTTGTTGCTGCACGCGGGCTTTCTCTAGTTGCAGTGAGTGGGGGCTACTCTTAGTTGCGGTGTGCGGGCTTCTCATTGCGGTGGCTTCTCTTGTTGTGGAGCACGGACTCTAGGCACGCAGGCTTCAATAGTTGTGGCTTGTGGGCTGTAGAGCGCAGGCTCAGTAGTTGTGGCGCACATCCTTAGTTGCTCCGCAGCATGTGAGATCTTCCCTGACCAGCGATCAAACCTGTGTCCCCTGCATTGGCAGGAGGATTCTTTTTTTTTTTTTCATCTTTATTGGAGTATAATTGCTTTACAATGTCATGTTAGTTTCTGCTTTATAACAAAGTGAATCAGTTATACATATACATATGTTCCCATAGCTCTTCCCTCTTGCGTCTCCCTCCCTCCCACCCTCCCTATCCCACCCCTCTAGGTGGTCACAAACCACCTAGCTGATCTCCCTGTGCTATGCGGCTACTTCCCACTAGCTATCTATTTTACATTTGGCAGTATATATATGTCCATGCCACTCTCTGGCAGGAGGATTCTTAACCACTGCACCACCAGGAAGTCCCAAGGTCAGTCTTTTTTAATTTTAGCCATTGTAATAGGTATGTAGTACCTCATTGTGCTTTTAATTTGCATTTCCCTGATGACTAATGATGTTGAACTTACTTTCATATGCCCTCTGTATATCTTCTTCTTTTTTTAAAAAAATATTGATTTATTTATTTGGCTGTGCTGGGGCTTAGTTGCAGCACGCGAGATCTTTGTTGAGGCATGTGGGATCTTTATTTTTTTTTTAGTTGTGGCATGTGGGATCTAGTTCCCTGACCAGGAATGGAACCCAGGCCCCCTGCATTGGGAGTGCGGGGTCTTATCCACTGGACCACCAGGGAAGTCCCTGTATATCTTCTTTGGTGAAGTATTTGATTAAATCTTTTGCCTAATTTTTAGTTTTGTTGTTTGTTCTCTTATAGTTGAGTTTCGAGAGTTCTTTGTATATTCTGGTTACAAGTGTTTTATCAGGTATATACTTTGCAAAGATTTTTTCCCAGTATGTGGCTTGCTTTTTCATTCACATTTGTTAATTTCATTTCATTTTCATTCTTTCATTTAAGAATGTTTCTTAAAGAGCAAAAATTTTTAAACTTTGATGAAGTCCAGTTTATGAATTTCCTTGTTATGAATTATCTTTTTGGCATCATATCTAAGAAATCTTTACTTAACCCAAGTTTACCGTAAGTATTTAATATTTTTGCTGCTGTTATAAATGGTAAGCCTTTTCAATTTCAATATCCAGATCTTTGTTGCTAGTATATAGATGTAATGCTATTTAGTTCCTCTCCATCATGTTTGGAGGCACATAATGACTGGTTTCCCACTCTTAGTCATGCTAAGATTTTTAAAAAAATAAATTTATATTTATTTATTTATTTGTTTTTATTTTTGGCTGTGTTGGGTCTTTGTTGCCGCATGCGGGCTTTCTCTAGTTGTGGCAAGCGGAGGCTACTCTTTGTTGCAGTGCGCGGACTTCTCATTGCGGTGGCTTCCCTTGTTGTGGAGCATGGGCTCTAGGCGCGCAGGCTTCAGTAGTTTTGGAACGCTGGCTCAGTAGTTGTGGCTCACGGGCTTAGTTGCTCCGCAACATGTGGGATCTTCCTGGACCAGGGCTCGAACCTGTGTCCCCTGCATTTGCAGGCGGATTCTTAACCACTGTGCCACCAGGGAAGTCCCAGTCATGCTAAGATTTGAATTGAGATAGTGTAATCAATATGATCTACAGTATCCATGAAAATGTTACCCATCAACCTTTCACCTAATATTTCTGGACCAAAAAACATTGCCTACATGATCTATTTTCATTAGGGGTTGCAAACTGATGATATTCTAATGCTATTGTTTTTCTTGCATTTACTAGCTGTGATTCATTTATAAAGAAGAAATTTCCTTGGTCATTTATTTTGTTAGCCTGAAGTAGTGTATCAGGAAACAATATAAAAACTTGATTCTTTTTTTTTTTTTTTTGCGGTACACGGGCCTCTCACTGTTGTGGCCTCTCCCGTTGCGGAGCACAGGCTCCAGACATGCAGGCTCAGCGGCCATGGCTCACGGGCCCAGCCGCTCCGCGGCATGTGGGATCTTCCCGGACCAGGGCACGAACCTGTGTCCCCTGCATCAGCAGGTGGACTCTCAACCATTGCACCACCAGGGAAGCCCTGATTCTTTCTTTTTATTGATCATTTTTAGAATAAAGATTTCATGCTCTAGCAACTTCTAAAAGTGATGAATGGGGACTTCCCTAGTGGTCCAGTGGTTAAGAATCTGCCTTCCAATGCAGGGGATGTGGGTTTGATCCTTGGTCAGGGAACTAAGATCCCACGCACTACAACTAGTGAGCCTGTGTGCTGCAACTACAGAGCCCATGTGCTCTGGAGCCCACATGCCACAACTAGAGAGAAGCCCACATGCCGCAACAAAAGATCCTGTGTTCCGCAAATAAACCCGTCGCAGCCAAAAATAAATAAGTATTAAAAAATAAAAATAAAGTGATGAATGAGTTTTTATTTTTGGATTATCATTATGAACACATATTTTTGTATATATTTCACATACTTCAGCTTATCAAGGCTATTATATTTTAGATGCTGGAATTGTCCCATCTTGGTCAGTATGAGACCCCTTCTAATTGGCTCCTGTATTCTTTCAGTATGACTCTAGTAGTAACTGATAACTTTCTTGCTTTCAGGCCAGACAAGATGTCTCAGATTCATCCTGCATATTTCCTGTTACAGATTTGGAACTGCCATTTCTATAAGGTGCCCTGGGTCCCTTCTTGGAGAAATGGTATAGAGAGATCACAATCTAGATGCTAGGGGCACTTATTGCTCTGGGATTGTCATTGTTTCTTTCAGTGGTGAATGTTCATAAGCAGAAGTATTTAATTTAATTTTTGTCAAATTTATTAATTTTTTGGGGGGTGTCGTGCCACATGTCTTGAGGGATCTTATTTCCCCAACTAGGGATTGAACCCGGGCCACTGGAGTGAAAGCACGGAGTCCTAACCACTGGACTGCCAGGGAATTCCCCATATTTTTCTTTTTTTAAAAAATTGATTAATTAAATTTTGCCTGCGTTGGGCCTTCGTTGCTGCAGACAGGCTTTCTCTAGTTGCAGCGAGCGGGGCCTACTCTTTGTTGTGGTGCGCAAACTTCTCATTGCGGTGGCTTCTCTTGTTGCGGAGCACAGGATCTAGGCGTAGGCTTCAGTTGTGGCTTGTGGGCTGTAGAGCGCGGCCTCAGTAGCTGTGGCACACAGGCTTAGTTGCTCCATGGCATGTGGGATCTTCCGGGACCAGGGCTCAAACCCATGTCCTCTGCATTGGCAGGTGGATTCTTAACCATTGCGCCACCAGGGAAGTCCCCCGTATTTTTCTTAATATTAACCTTATATTTTTTGTGTGTGTCTTGTTTGAGAATATTTCCTTACCCTGAAGTTCTAAAAATGTTCTCCTATGTCATCTTCTAAAATGGTTTATTGTCCTGCCTTTCGTACTCAGTGCCATGAGCTAACTGGAATTGATTTCGTTGCATGGTAAGTGTTCCAATATCATTTTCCTCCTAAATACTGCTCAACTTTCCTGTCATTATGTATTGAAAAGTTCACCCATTTCTAATTACTCTGCAGTACTACCTTTGTCCTAAATCATCTATCCATATATGTGTAGGTCAGTTTCTGGAGCACACATACTTTATGCTATTGGTCTAGTTGTCTGTCTGTGCACCACTATTATAGTTTAATGTCAATTTCCAGTAGAGTCAATCTTCCAACTGTAATTATTTCTTGTGTATTCTAGGCTTTTTGTATTTTATACATATTTTAGAATTGGTTTGTTAATATCTCTCTGAAAACCTATGGAGATTTTTATTGGATTGCATTGAAATTTTAGATAAAATTGTTGAGAACTGTTATCTTTATGCTTTTGCATCTTCCAATCCATGTGCATATACCTCTTTATTTCTTTAGGTCTCTTAATTTTCTTTATTAAAATTTTGCAGTTTTTGCTGTATAAATTGTAAAAATCTTAAGTTATAGTTATTCCTAGTTACTTAATATTTTGATATTATAATAAATGGAATATTCTTTTAACTTGTTTTCTAAATGTTTGCTGCTCATATACAGAAGTAACAAAAATTATTGTATAAGTTTCAGGTACAGCATTATAATTTGATATCTATAACACTACAAATTGATCACCAGCACAAGTCTAGTTACCATCCATCACCAACAGTTGACCCCCTTTACCAATTTCATGCATCTCCCAGTTCCCTTCCTCTCTGGTAACCACTAATGTGATCTCTGTATCTATGAGTTTGTTTTTGTTTTATTTTACTTGTTCATTTTGTTTTTGTTTTAGATTCCACATGAGTGAACATATATGGTATTTGTCTTTCTCCATCTGACTTATTTCACTTAGCATAATGCTCTCAAGTTCCATCCATGTTGTTGCAAATGTCAGAATATCATTCTTTTTTATGGGAGAGTAGTATTCCATTGTGTGTGTGTATCACTGTCACATCTTTTTTTATACGTTCATCCATCAATGGACACTTAGGTTGTTTCCCTATCTTGGCTAATGTAAATAATGCTGCTGTGAATGTAGGGGTGCATCTATCTTTTCATGTGTTTTGTATAAACACCCAGAAGTGGAATAACTGGATCATATGGTAGCTCTATTCTTAATTGTTTTAGGAATCTCTGTACTATTTTCCATAGTGGATAAACCAATTTATAGTTCCACCAGCAGTGCACTAGGGTTGCCTGTTTCCCACATCCTCTCCTACATTTGTTATTTCTTTCTTTCTTTTTTTTGGTAAAATGCCATTCCAACAGGTATTAGCTGTGAGGTGATATCTCACTGTGGTTTTGATTTGCATTTCCCTAATGATTAGTGATGTCGAACATCTTTTCATGTGTCTGTTGGCCATCTGTATGTCTTCTTTGGAAGAATGTTTATTCAGATTTTCTGCCCATTTTTAAATTGGGTTTTTTTTTTGTTAAGTTAATGAGTTCTTTATACCTTTTGGATATTATTCCCTTATAAAATGTACGGTTTGCAAATGTTTTCTTCCATTCAGTAGTCATCTTTTCACTTTGTTGATGGTTTCCTTTGTAGTGCAGCAGCTTTTTAGTTTGATATAGTCCAATTTGTTTATTTTTGCTTTTGTTTCCTTTGCCTTCGTAGTCAGATCCATAAAAACATCACTAAAACAGATGTCAGTGAGGTTACTGCCTATGTTTTCTTCTAGGAATTTTATGGTTTCAGGTCTTACATTCAAGTGTTTAATCCATTCCTAGTTAATTTTTGTGCATGGTGTAAGATAGTGGTCTACTTTCATTCTTTTGTGTGTGGCTCTTCAGTTTTCCCAACACCATTAAATGAAAAGATTGTCCTTTCTCCATTTTATGATCTTTGCTCCTTTGTCATAAATTGTCCATATAATTGTGGGCATATTTCTGGGCTCTCAATTCTGATCCATTGATTGGTGTGTCTGATTTTGTGCCAGTACCATACTGTTTTGATTACTGCAGCTTTTAAGTAGAGTTTGAAATCAGGGAGTGTGATACTGCCAGCTGTGTTCATTTTTCTCTCAAGATTGTTTTGGCTATTTGGAATCTTCTGTGGTTCATACAAAATTTAAAATTATTCATTCTAGTTCTGTGAAAAATGTCATAGGGATTTTGATAGAGATCATATTGAACCTGTAGATTGCTTTGGGTAGTATGGATATTTTAACAATATTAATTCTTCCAATCCATGATCATGGATTTCCTTTTATTTGTGTCTTCTTTAACTTCTTTCATCCGTGCCTTATAGTTTTCAGAGTACAGATCTTTCACCTCTTGGTTAAATTTATTCCTAGGTAGTTTATTCTTTTTAATGCAATTATAAGTGGAATTACATTTTTTTCTCTTGCTTATAGTGCATTATTAGTGTACAGAAATACCACAAATTTCTGTATATTGATTTTGTGTCCTGCCATTTTACTGAATTCATCTGTTATTCCTGAGAGTTTTTTGGTGAAGTCTTTAGGGTTTTCTACATATAGTATCATGTTATCCATAAATAGTGACATTTACTTCTTTCTTTCTGATTTGGATGACTTTTATTTCTTTTTCTTGACTAATTGCTGAGTCTAGGACTTCCAGTACTGTGTTGAATAGAAGTGGTGAGAGTGGGCAACCTTGTCTTGTTCCTGATTAGAGGAAAATCTTTCAGCTTTTCACCATTGAGTATGATGTTAGCAGTCAGCTTGTCCTATATGGCCTTTATTATGTTGAGGTATTCTCTATACCCACTTTGTTGAGATTTTTCATCATAAATGGATGTTGAATTTATAAAATGCTTTTGTTTTGCATCTGTTGAGATGATCATATGATTTTTGTCTTTCATTTTGTTAATGTGATGTATCACATTGATTGATTTGCAGATGTTGAACCATCCTTGCATCCCACTTGAATGTGGTGTATGATCTTTTTAATGTATTGTTGGATTCGGTTTGCTAATATTTTGTTGAGTATTTTGCATTTAGGTTCATTAAGGATATTGGTTAATAATTTTCTTTTTCTTTTTTTTTTCCAGTATCCTTGGCTGGTTTTGGTGTCAGGGTAGTGCTGGCTTCATAAAATGTGTTTGGAAGGTTTCCCTTTCTTCAGTTTTTTCTTTGAAAGACTTTGAGGGGCTTCCCTGGTGGTGCAGTGGTTGAGAGTCCGCCTGCCGATGCAGGGGACACGGGTTCATGCCCTGGTCCGGGAAGATCCCGCATGCCGCGGAGTGGCTGGGTCTGTGAGCCATGGCAGCTGAGCCTGCGCGTCCGGAGCCTGCGGGAGAGGCCACACCAGTGAGAGGCCTGCGTACCAAAAAAAACAAAAAACAAACAAACAAAAAAACTGTATGAAAGACTTTGAGAAGGATAGGTATTAAATCTTCCTTGCGTGTTTTGTAGAATTTGCCAGTGAAGCTATCTGGTTCTGGGCTTTTGTTTGTTGGGAGATGTTTGATTACTGTTTCAATTTCCTTACTAGTAATTTGTCTATTCAGATTTTCTATGAAATAACAGATTTTTGTATTGATTTTGTATCTAGCAATCTTGCTAAACTGAATTAATAATTTATTTCTGGATTATTTTTGTATTTCTATATATAAAATCATATCACCTGCAAATAATGACATTTTTGTGTCCAACCCTAATATATTTCTTTTTTTTGAATTTTATTTTATTTTTTTATACAGCAGGTTCTTATTAACTATCCATTTTATACATATTAGTGTATATATGTCAATCCCAATCTCCCAATTCATCATACCACCCCCACCGCTTTTCCCCCTTGGTCTCCATACGTTTGTTCTCTACATCTGTGTCTCAGTTTTTGCCCTGCAAACCAGTTCATCTGTACCATTTTTCTAGGTTCCACATATATGCATTAATATATGATATTTGTTTTTCTCTTTCTGACTTATTTCACTCTGTATGACAGCCTCTAGATTCATCCACATCTCTACAAATGACCCAATTTTGTTCCTTTATATGGCCGAGTAATATTCCATTGTATATATGTACCACATCTTCTTTATCCATTTGTCTGTCGATGGGCATTTAGGTTGTTTCCATGACCTGGCTATTGTAAATAGTGCTGCAATGAACATTGGGGTGTGTGTGTCTTTTTGTATTATGGTTTTGTCCGGGTATATGTACAGTAGTGGGATTGCTGGGTCATGTGGTAATTCTATTTTTAGTTTTTTAAGGAACCTCCATACTGCTCTCCATAGTGGCTGTACCAATTCACATTCCCACCAACAATGCAAGAGGGTTCCCTTTTCTCCACACCCTCTCCAGCATTTATTGTTTCTAGATTTTTTGATGATGGCCATTCTGACTGGTGTGAGATGATATCTCATTGTAGTTTTGATTTGCATTTCTCTAATGATTAATGACGCTGAGCATTCTTTCATGTGTTTGCTGGCAATCTGTATGTCTTCTTTGGAGAAATGTCTATTTAGGTCTTCTGCCCATTTTTGGATTGGGTTGTTTGCTTTTTAATATTGAGCAGCATGAGCTGTTTATATATTTTGGAGATTAATCTTTTGTCTGTTGATTCATTTGCAAATATTTTCTCCCATTCTGAGGGTTGTCTTTTCGTCTTGTTTATGGTTTCCTTTGCTTTGCAAAACCTTTTAAGTTTCATTAGGTCCCATTTGTTGATTTTTGTTTTTATTTCCATTTTCTAGGAGGTGGATCAAAAAAAATCTTGCTGTGATTTATGTCAAAGAGTGTTCTTCCTGTGTTTTCCTCTAAGAGTTTGATAGTTTCTGGCCTTACATTTAGGTCTTTAATCCATTTTGAGCTTATTTTTGTGTATGGTGTTAGGGAGTGTTCTAATCTCATAATTTTACATGTACCTGTCCAGTTTTCCCAGCACCACTTATTGAAGAGGCTGTCCTTTCTCCACTGTACATTCTTCCCTCCTTTGTCAAAGATAAGGTGACCATATGTCCGTGGGTTTATCTCTGGGCTTTCTATCCTGTTCCATTGATCTATATTTCTGTTTTTGTGCCAGTACCATACTGTCTCAATTACTGTAGCTTTGTAGTATAGTCTGAAGCCAGGGAGCCTGATTCCTCCAGCTCCATTTTGCGTTCTTCATATTGTTTTGGCTATTCAGGGTCTTTGTGTTTCCATACAAATTGTTAAATTTTTTTGTTCTAGTTCTGTGAAAAATGCCAGTGGTAGTTTGATAGGGATTGCATTGAATCTGTAGATTGCTTTGGGTAGTGGAGTCATTTTCACAATGTTGATTCTTCCAATCCAAGAACATGGTATATCTCTCCATCTATTTGTATCATCTTTAATTTCTTTCATCAGTGTCTTATAATTTTCTGCATACAGGTCTTTTGTCTCCTTAGGTAGGTTTATTCCTAGATATTTTATTCTTTTTGTTGCAGTGGTAAATGGGAGTGTTTTCTAAATTTCTCTTTCAGATTTTTCATCATTAGTGTATAGGAATGCCAGAGATTTCTGTGCATTAATTTTGTATCCTGCTACTTTACCAAATTCATTGATTAGCTCTACTAGTTTTCTGGTAGCATCTTTAGGATTCTCTATGTATAGTATCCTGTCATCTGCAAACAGTGACAGCTTTACTTCTTCTTTTCCAATTTGGATTCCTTTTATTTCCTTTTCTTCTCTGATTGCTGTGGCTAAAACTTCCAAAAGTATGTTGAATAAGAGTGGTGAGAGTGGGCAACCTTGTCTTGTTCCTGATCTTAGTGGAAATGCTTTCAGTTTTTCACCATTGAGGACAATGTTGGCTGTGGTTTTGTCATGTATAGCCTTTATTATGTTGCAGAAAGTTCCCTCTGTGCCTACTTTCTGCAGGGTTTTTATCATAAATGGGTTTTGAATTTTGTGGAAAGCTTTCTCTGCATCTATTGAGATGATCATATGGTTTTTCTCCTTTAATTTGTTAATATGGTGTATCACGTTGATTGATTTGTGTATATTTAAGAATCCTTGCATTCCTGGGATAAACCCCACTTGATCATGGTGTATGATCCTTTTAATGTGCTGTTGGATTCTGTTTGCTAGTATTTTGTTGAGGAATTTTGCACCTATGTTCATCAGTGATATTGGCCTGTAGTTTTCTTTCTTTGTGACATCCTTGTCTGGTTTTGGTATCAGGGTGCTGGTGGCTTCGTAGAATGAGTTTGGGAGTGTTCCTCCCTCTGCTATGTTTTGGAAGAGTTTGAGAAGTATAGGTGTTAGCTCTTCTCTAAATGTTTGATAGAATTCGCCTGTGAAGCCATCTGGTCCTGGGCTTTTGTTTGTTGGAAGATTTTTAATCACAGTTTCTATTTCAGTGCTTGAGATTGGTCTGTTCATATTTTCTATTTCTTCCTGATTCAGTCTTGGCAGGTTGTGCATTTCCAAGAATTTGTCCATTTCTTCCAAGTTGTCCATTTTATTGGCATAGAGTTGTTTGCAGTAATCTCTCATGATCTTTTGTATTTCTGCAGTGTCAGTTGTTACTTCTCCTTTTTCATTTCTAATTCTATTGATTTGAATCTTCTCCCTTTTTTTCTTGATGAGTCTGGCTAATGGTTTATCAATTTTGTTTATCTTCTCCATGAACCAGCTTTTAGTTTTATTGATCTTTGCTATCATTTCCTTCAGTTCTTTTTCATTTATTTCTGATCTGATCTTTGTGATTTCTTTCTTTCTCCTAACTTTGGTTTTTTTTTTGTTCTTCTTTCTCTGATTGCTTTAGGTGCAAGTTTAGGTTGTTTATTCGAGATGTTTCCTGTTTCTTAAGGTAGGATTGTATTGCTATAAACTTCCCTCTTAGAACTGCTTTTGCTGCATCCCATAGGTTTTGGGTCACAACAGATTTCTGTGCATTAATTTTGTATCCTGCAACTTTATGAAATTCATTGATTAGCTCTAGTAGTTTTCTGGTGGCATCTTTAGCATTCTCTATGTTTAGTGTCATGTCATCTGCAAACAGTGACAGTTTTACTTCTTCTTTTCCAATCTGTATTCCTTTTATTTCTTTTTCTTCTTTGATTGCCGTGTCTAGGACTTCCAAAACTATGTTGAATAATAGTGGTGAGAGTGGACATCCTTGTCTTGTTCCTGATCTTAGAGGAAATGCTTTCAGTTTTGCACCATTGAGATTGATGTTTGCTGTGGGTTTGTCATATATGGCCTTTAGTATGTTGAGGTAGGTTCCCTCTATGCCCACTTTCTGGAGAGTGTTTAAAATAAATGGTGTTGAATTTTGTTGAAAGCTTTTCCTGCATCTATTGAGATGATCATATAGTTTTTCTTCTTCAATTTGTTAATATGGTATATCACATTGATTGATTTGTGTATACTGAAGAATCCTTGCATCCCTGGGATAAATCCCACTTGATCATGGTGTATGATTCTTTTAATGTGTTGTTGGATTCTGTTTGCTAGTATTTTGTTGAGGATTTTTGCATCTATGTTCATCAGTGATACTGGTCTGTAATTTTCTTTTTTTGTAGTATCTGTCTGGTTTCGATATCAGGGTGATGGTCGCCTCATAGAATGAGTTTGGGAGTATTCCTTCCTCTACAATTTTTTGGAAGAGTTTGAGAAGGATGGGTGTTAGCTCTTCTCTAAATGTTCAATAGAATTCACCTGTGAAGCCATCTGGTCCTGGACTTACGTTTGTTGGAAGGTTTTTAATCACAGTTTCAATTTCATTACTTGTGATTGGTCTGTTCATATTTTCTATTTCTTCCTGGTTCAGTCTCAGAAGATTATACCTATCTAAGAATTTGTCCATTTCTTCCAGATTGTCCATTTTATTGGCATAGAGTTGCTTGTAGCAGTCTCTTAGGATGCTTTGTATTTCTGTGGTTTCTCTTGTAACTTCTCCCTTTTCATGTCTAATTTTATTGATTTGAGTCCTTTCCCTCTTTTTCTTGATGAGTTTGGCTAGTGGTTTATCAATTTTGTTTATCTTCTCAAAGAACCAGCTTTTAGTTTTATTGATCTTGGCTATTGTTTTCTTTGTTTCTACTTCATTTATTTCTGCTCTGATCTTTATGATTTCTTTCCTTCTGCTAACTTTGGGTTTTGTTTGTTCTTCTTTCTCTAGTTCCTTTAGGTTTAAGGGTAGATTGTTTATTTGAGATTTTTTCTGTCTCTTGAGATAGGCTTGTATTGCTATAAAATTCCCTCTTAGAACTGCTTTTGCTGCATCCCATAGGTTTTGGATCCTCGTGTTTTCATTGCCATTTGTCTCTAGGTATTTTTTGATTTCTTCAGTGATCTCTTGGTTGTTTTGTAACATATTGTTTAGCCTCCATGTGTTTGTGTTTTTTCCCTATAATTGATTTCTAATCTCATAGCGTTGTGGTTAGAAAAGATGCTTGATATGGTTTCAATTTTTTAAAATTTACTGAGGCTTGATTTGTGACCCAAGCTGTGATCTATCCTGGAGAATGTTCCGTGCACACTTGAGAAGAAAGTGTAATCTGCTGTTTTCGGATGAAATGTCCTATAAATATCAATTAAATCTGGTCTATTGTGTCATTTAAAGCTTGTGTTTCCTTATTAATTTTCTGTTTGGATGATCTGTCCATTGGTTTAAGTGAGGTGTTAAAGTCCCTCACTATTATTGTGTTACTGTCGATTTCCTCTTCTATAGCTGTTAGCAGTTGCCTTATGTATTGAGGTGCTCCTATGTTGGGTGCATAGATATTTATAATTATTATATCTTCTTCTTTGATTGATCCCTTGATCATTATGTAGTGTCCTTCCTTGTCTCTTGTAACATTCTTTATTTTAAAATCTATTTTTTCTCATATGAATATTGGTACTCCAGCTTTCTTTTGATTTCCATTTGCATGCAATATCTTTTTCCATCCCCTCACTTTCAATATGTATGTGTCCCTAGGTCTGAAGTGGGTCTCTTGTAGACAGCATGTAGATGGGTCTTGTTTTTGTATCCATTCAGCGAGCCTGTGTCTTTTGGTTGGAGCATTTAATTCATTCACATTTAAGGTAGTTATCAATATGTATGTTCCTATTACCATTTTTTAATTGTTTTGGGTTTGTTTTTGTAGGTCCTTTTCTTCTCTTGTGTTTCCCACTTAGAGAAGTTCCTTTAGCATTTGTTGTAGAGCTGGTTTGGTGTTTCTGAATTCTCTTAGCTTTTGCTTGTCTGTAAAGCTTTTGATTTTTCCATGGAATCTGAATGAGATCTTTGCCGGGTAGAGTGATCTTCGTTGTAGGTTCTTCCCTTTTAGCACTTTAAGTATATCATGCCACTCCCTTCTGGCTTGTAGAGTTTCTGCTGAGAAATCAGCTGTTAATCTTATGACAGTTCCCTTGTATGTTATTTGTCATTTTTCCCTTGCTGCTTTCAATAATTTTTCTTTGTCTTTAATTTTTGCCAATTTGATTACTGTGTGTCTTGGCATGTTTCTCCTTGAGTTTTTCCTGTATGGGACTCTCTGCACTTCCTGGTCTTGGGTGGCTATTTCCTTTCCCATGTTAGGGAAGTTTTTGACTATAATCTCTTCAAATATTTTCTCAGTCCTTTCTCTCTCTCTTCTCCTTCTGGTACCCGTATAGTGTGAATGTTGTTGCGTTTAATGTTGTCCCAGAGGTCTCTTAGGCTGTCTTCATTTCTTTTCATTCGTTTTTCTTTATTCTGTTCTGCAGCAGTGAATTCCACCATTCTGTCTTCCAGGTCATTTATCTGTTCTTCTGCCTCAGTTTTTCTGCCATTGATTCTTCTAGTGTATTTTTCACTTCAGTTATTTTGTTGTTCATCTCTGTTTGTTTGTTCTTTAATTCTTCTGGATCTTTGTTAAACATTTCTTGCATCTTCTCAAACTTTGCCTCCATTCTTTTTCTGAGGTCCTGGATCATCTTCACTATCATTATTCTGAATTCTTTTTCTGGAAAGTTTCCTATCTCCACTTCATTTAGTTGTTTTTCTGGGGTTTTATCTTGTTCCTTCATCTGGTACATAGCCCCCTGCCTTTTCATCTTGTCTGTTTTTCTGTGAATGTGGTTTTTGTCCCATAGGCTGCAGGATTGTAGTTCTTCTTGTTTCTGCTGTCTGCTCTCTGTATATCATATTTCTTTGTCTTGCTTAATAGTTTTGGCTAGGACTCCTAGGGCAATGTTGACAAGAAGTGGGACAGTGGCATCCTTATTTTGTTCCTTATATTAAACAGATAACTTTCAGTGTTTCCTCATTAAAACTTGTTTACTTATGGGTTTTTATTTTTATTTTTGAAAATATTTATTTATTTAGTTTTGGCTGCGCTGGGTCTTAGTTGCGGCACGTGGGATCTTCATTGAGGCATGTGGGATCTTTAGTTGCAGCCTGCGGGGTCCTTAGTTGCGGCACGTGGACTTCTTAGTTGTGGCATGCATGTGGGATCTAGTTCCCCAAACAAGGATCGAATCCAGGCCCCCTGCATTGGGAGTGCAGAGTCTTACCCACTGGACCACCAGGGAAGTCCCTGCTTACGGATTTTTAAACTTTATTTTTATTTATTATTTTCACATAAGGAGGATCCATTCTATTCCTAGTGTGCTGAGCTTTTTCTTTTTAACTACAAAAGAATATTGAATTTCCCCTTTTTTCTCCGTCTATTGAATTTTTGTTTTTCTTCTTGAACTTCTTAAAATGGCAAATTACATTGGTTGATTACTTTCAAGTGTTAAACCAAAACACAGTGTGAATTGCTGGTAAAAACCCTTCCTGGTTTATATCATTTAGCTATACTGCCAATTCAGGTTGCCACTTTAGTGGGGTTTCAAGGATGAGTGAAAGTAGGTGCATGTTTTCAGTGTGCCATCTTTACATGCAAGTTAGTAGTCAGTAATTTTTGCCAGCTGATTTACTATGTTGGCACCTTCACTTCTATGCAGTATTCCTTGCCACCCTTCTACCCCGAATCCTGCCATTGCTATTTGCATTGTCTTCTGGTTGTAAATGTAATATGAAGGTTGCCAGCATTGTGCTTATACTACATTGCAAATATTTTATTTGTGCTGATTTTCCTTTATTGGCAGTGAACTCCTTGATATCCCAATCTTGCATCTTTGTCTTTGTGCTATCAGATGCCTCACACAGTACATGTCTAGTAAATTTTGATGAAAGAGACTGGACAGGAAACTCCATCTTTCCCTGATATGTATCAAAAAATCCCTTACTGCCACATTACCATTTGCTGACTGCTAAGAATGACAGCTGCCAAATGGTGTACAAGAATGGGTTTAAATGCCCCATGAGGTGTAGTAAATTACACTAGTATAGAGCCATTCTATTTAATCTTTCAAAGCATTTTCACAATTATCCTCTTCTTTGATCCTCATAGCAACTGTGAAATAGGTAAATTAGTAGCTCTAGCCTTGCTTTACACATAAGTAAATAGGACCCAGGGAGACTAAATATTTATCCAAGACCATTTGGCTAATGTTTGGTCAAATTTGGGTTAGAATCCAGGTCTCCAGCCATTTAAACTTGGGCTCTTCTCAATAGACCAGTGGTTCTGAAACTGTGGGTCTCAGGGGTTGGCACTGAATGGGGCTGGGAGATAGGATGGAGGGTGAATGATCAGGGATCTGAGCCCTCCACCGCTCTCACAGTTCTGCTTTTGTCCCCTTTACACGTTACTCTTCCAAATAATTTTTCTTTTTGAAAATAGCTCTGTTGCTGATTACAACCTGAATTTACTAGTCTTTAAGCACATAATTGCTTTCTGGCACTATGTGATGTTTCAGTTTTACTTTGTACATTCCTTATCCTAGACTTGGCATCAACCATTTCTCCAAGGAGTCCTGGTTCCTTTTGTGGGGAATGAAATTTAGAATATAATAACTGGGCTCTAGGTGTGCTTATTGCTACTCGTGCCTCATTATTTCTAACTCTTTTCAGGGACAGTACTGGGAAATTATCTTTTTTAAAAATCCCGAGTTGTTACTGATACATCTAATTCAAATCTAATGCCACAGTGTTTCTTATCTTCTCCCATTCCATTCTTGTATTGCCCTTCTCCCGTTATGAAAACCCTGCTTCCCAAATAACACTGCAAACAGTATTTACTCATTTTCTCTATCCTGAAATGCACACAAAACAGTATTAGAACAATGCCACCAGTACCCTTATTCAAAACAAAACTACTAAACAGAGTTCAAATTTTCTTTGTGGTTCTTTTTTTATCCTTAGACTATATCATAGTAAGTGTGAACAGTCAGAGAATTGTGTGCAAAATTTACTTGAATTAATTATTTTCCCTGTGTGATTAAGTGTTCTATCAACTTGATGTATCGGTAGAGTCATTTGTTCTTGTTTGTATTCAATTTTAGAGTTTGGGTTTTAAAAATCCATTTTGATTTAACTTAAAAATATTTATAATATTTACATGTTTTATGGGTGAATATATATATTTACTCAGAGAAGTCCTGATCCCTATTTCTTCATTCTTCACCCCGTTTCTACCTACTCCACTCCATATAGATAATCATTTTCATCTGTTGTCTATCTTTTCTCTGCTTCTGTACACACACTCTTTTTTCTTCTTTCTTATAGAAATGGTAGAATAGTCCATACTCACCCTATTGTACCTAGCTTTAAACTTTTAAAAATATGTTTGAATTTATCAATTTATAACTTTAGTACTTTTTGTTTCTTGTTTAAGAATCCTTAACTTCCCAAAGGTCATGAAAATTTTCTACTATATTATCCTTTAAATTTTTAAAGTTTTGCCTCTTTCATTTAAGTCTTTAATCAATCTAGAGTTGATTTTACATATGGTGTGAGAGAGCGATCCATTTTTTTTTTTTTTGCTGTTGTTTATTTTGTTTTTCAGTATGAATGTCCATTCATCCCATATAGTTTGTTGAGTAGTCTGTTTTTTACCCATTGATCTTTAATGTCGGTTTAGTTATATGTCAAGTTGATGTACTTTCATGGATTTGCTTTTGGGCTTTTTTATAAATTTACTTATTTTTATTTATTTATTATCTTTGCTGTGTTGGGTCTTCGTTGCTGCACGTGGGCTTTCTCTAGTTACAGCAAGTGGGGGCTACTCTTCTTTGCAGTGCACGGGCTTCTCATTGCGGTGTCTTTTCTTGTTGCGGAGCACGGGCTCTAGGGTCTGCAGGCTTCAGTAGATGCAGCACGTGGGCTCAATAGCTGTAGCTTGTGGGCTCTAGAGCACAGGCTCAGTAGTTGTGGCACATGGGCTTAGTTGCTCCGTGGCATGTGGGATCTTCCCGGACCAGGGCTCGAACCTGTGGCCCCTGCATTGGTGGCAGATTCTTAACCACTGTTCCACCAGGGAAGCCCTGGGCTTTTTTTTTTTTCTGTTTTACCTGTTATTTCATCTATTTCTGAGAAAAATCTCTTATTTTTAAATTTCAGACATATTTTTTCATTCTACTATTTCCATTTTTAAAAATAGTTACTGTTTCTCTGCTGGAGGATTTTCTACTGTTCATTCATTTGAATGTTTTTCATCTATGTTCTTGAGGATACTTACAATAAAATCTTTGCTAATTCTAACAAATGGTCAGTCAGTCTCCACTGATTACCTTTTCTCTTGAATGTGCTTCACGTTATTCTATTTCTTTATATGTCTAGCAATTTTGAAATATATCCTGGATGCTGTAAAGGCATTTTGTAGACTCTGAATTCTGTTATATTCCTCTGAGAATGTTGATTTTGCAGGCAATTAACTTTGCTGAACTCAGACTCCTAAATACGTCTACTTTGCCAGTGAAATCTCTGCTTAACTACTCTAGCCTTAGCAGAGCTGCTTAGAGTCTGTTCCACACATGCACAGTTCAGGGATCAGCCAGAGATTTGGGAAGAATTTATATACAGAATTTGGGACTTTCCCTTTTCAGCTCTCTTCTTTGCTGGATTTCTCCCCTCAGTTTTTAGCTATTGTTTCTGCCCAGACTCTGTCCTTTGGTTTTTCAAGCCACTGACATTACAGACTGAGTTTCAGCCAACTAATTCCTGCCCTCAAATAAAAATCCACTTGAAAATGGAAAACTCACCCAGTTCTGTTACCTTTATCTAAGTGTAGACTCCTACCCAGTTTCTGCCTGCTTTTATTTTGTTATTATTTTTTTATTTTGAAAGACATTTCTTTTTTTAAATTAATTTTTATTGGAGTATAGTTGATTTACAATGTTGTCTTAGTTTCAGGTGTACAGCAAAGTGAATCAGTTATGCATATACATATATCCACTCTTTTTTAGATTCTGTTCCCATAGAGGTCATTTACAGAGTATTGAGTACAGTTTCCTGTGCTATACAGTAGGTTCTTATTAGTTAGCTATTTAATATATAGTACTGTGTATATGTCAATCCCAATCTCCCAATTTATCCCTCCCCTCCCCCTTTCCCCCTTGGTAACTATAAGTATGTTTTCTACATCTGTGACTCTATTTCACAAAAAGTGGAGTTTTGTAAATAGGTCCATTTGTACCATGTTTTAGATTCCACATATAAGCTACCTGCTTTTAGTTGCTTTCGAGTTCTTTCAGGAAGTTGTCTTTTATATTTATTCTAGAATTTTAGTTCGTATATGTGGAGAGTTAGTCTGATAGGAGCTACTCAGTCATTATTAGGAACAGCGTACCCACACTATTTTATTTATTTTGGCTTTTAATTAAACTCATATCTTGTATAACAAGTCCCCTCACCTTAGTCTAATTCTTCAGAAATGAATTAGATGTTCTTGTGTTGAACCTGAAGACTTACATAGTAACGCTTCTGCCTCCCAAGTATGAATGGACGGACTTCAGAATTAGTCATGCCGAAGAAAGGATATGTGAAATATAGGGAAGGAAGTTGTTTGTTTATGCATTGTACATGCAACTCTAATGTCAGGGATGATGACAGCCTGAGACACAGGCATGATATACATGTGCATGTCTGGGGTGCTCAGGGAAGGTCATTTAATCACCAGGACAGAATATTTGAGGACAGTAAGTATTTTAGTTGAATGCAGAAACACCTGGGAAGTCTGAAAATGGAGACATGGGTGATTTAGTAGGCTATGGCAGGAGTCAGGTGAACTGAGAAGCTGAACCAAAGCAGTGTCAATCAGAATGCAGAAAGGGACCAGATTTGAAAGAGAATTAAAAACTGATAAACCTTGTATTCAGTGATATGGTGCTGAAGGAAATATTTATAAGGGTAAGACACACTTTCTCCATTACTCAAATCACAGCATGCATTAACCTCTTACTTGGCTTACACATGTAATAACACTCTAGAAAGTCTAGAAAAAGAGGAAAAATCACCCCAAATTCTACTATCCTTATAAAATAACAAATATTTTATATCCCCTTCCAGGCCTTATTCAGAAACAAAAGTATATTTTTCAAATATGTAATCATACCCCATGTTGAATGTCCTTGATAATTTTGTATTATTTCTATCATCTCAGTGAATAAGAAAATTTCATCTTGCTCATCTTCATAATTACATCATTTTTAATGTCTGCATATTATTCCATTATTTCACACACCCCAACTTTCTGTACCATTATTCAATTTCTTGGACATTTATATTGCCACTAACACTACTGTAAATAATACTCCATGGGAATTCCCTGGCGGTCCAGTGGTGAGGACTCCGTGCTTCCGCTGCATGGGGCCAGAGTTTGATCCCTCGTCGGGAAACAGATCCCACAAGCTGCGCAGCGCAGCCAAAGGAAAAAAAAAAGCTCCATGAACATGTTTATGTATATAATTAGTCTTTCCCTTTTGTGGGAGATTGATTGTCAGCATTAAGGTATCTGTAGTAGAGTTGATACATTTAATATTGTTTCATGTATTGTAATATTTACTCCCTAGAGCCCTGACATTACAAAGCCCTTAGAGTGATATGTGTGAGAATCTTTATATTCTAGATCATTACTAAGAGAAGGGATTTTGCCTGTTGATGACTGTAGCATCTAGCATAGTGCCTATTATTAAGAGTCATAAGAGCTGTGTTCTGAATGAGTAAATCAGTGAATAAATTAGTTCAGTTGTCTTCTGTGGAGAGTTGAACTCATTTCTCGCCATCTGGATGCAGTTTGATTTCAGGTGTACCCTGTGATATTGGCAAGGTCTGGAGAGCCATTTAGATAGTCACTCCTGCAATCTGGATTTTACAGAAGTCTGGAATGTTGCGCTGAGAACACAATCTGCAACAGCCTCTGTCTGGGAATTTTACTTTTGCTTCCCGGATCACTACAGACCCAAGTATTTCCATGGGCTTCCTTCTGGAAAACAAAACAAAGAATGTGCTCTTTTCTTTCTGGAGGAAACTTTCCCATTAGTTTCTACCTCAGTGGGACAGGTCCTTGTAGGGCAGGCTAAACTTGGGCCAGAACGTTTGGAAATCTTGACTCTATTCTCTCCTTGGCTTCAGAAAACAACTGGGATCACGCTCAGCTTAGACTGGATAAGTTTCTGTTTTGTTGCTGATGCTTTTTCTTTTTTTTCTTTTTTTGTAAAGGGAGCGAAACAATTTTGGTTCAGATCAGTGTGTAAAAAAGAAGGTTGGTAATCAGAATCATAAAATTATAGAATAGAGAGCTTCTATCGATGTCATTTTTCTTTTACTAAAAATAATAATGACTACTTATGGCATTTTGTGCCAGGCCTTGTTCTAGCACTTTCCTTACATGACTTCACTTAATTTAATCATCACAACAACCCAGCCTTATGAAGTAGGTATTATGATTTCCACTCTGTAAATTAGGAAAATGCTGAAAGATTTTTTTTAATTGAAGTATAGTTGATTTACAATGTTTTGTTAATTTCTGCTCTATGGCAAAGTGACTCAATTATACATCTATATACATTCTCTGTTATATTCTTTTCCATTATGGTTTATCCCAAGATATTGAATATAGTTCCCTGTGCTTAAAGATCTTAAGTCATCTTTTCATAAGCACACACAAGTGGTGGAGTAAGAATTCAAAAATAAGTCTGGCTGATACCAATGTTCATGCCTGTATATCCATTTGCAAAGCACTTTCCTTTCGATTCTGCTCTCTAAATCACAGCTGCAGCATCAGGAAGGAGACTGATTAGTCCTGTGAGGCAGAGGTGGAGACAGAGATTCAGAGATCATGTTCTTTGCCATCCAAGTTCTCACAGGAAAGAATGATAAGAGCCAGGCTGTACATGTGGACTGTCTCATTCCCTGTCCTATACCCTTTCCACTGCTCCCCCTGGAGAGCTCTCTGAATCTTCCCATTATAGTTGAGGAAACTGGGGCCCAGAGTATTGCAGTGATTTACCAAGCTCATACAGCTGGCTAGCAAACTAAGACTGGAGCCCAGATTTTCTGCCTCCCAAGCTAGTGTCTTTATTATTATGTCTACATGGCAAACAAAAGCTAGTTGTTAAAGAATATTCAATGTGAGTTATATTCCAAATCAGAAAAGACATTAACGCAGTCCCTCCAGTGCAGAGACATTTAACTCATCATCTTCATTGTGTTAAAATCTCCTCCATCATATGAGATACCTAGTCGATCTGTTAATCATCAAGTATGTACTGAGTGACTAATATAAATGTGCTTAGCACTGGGAACAGCCCCTGAGTGGGGTCTCCATGGTCAGTCTATGAAAAGTCTCAGGATTAGCAGCTCTCCCTCCTCCAGTATAGACCTCAAAAGAGTCAAAGTAAATAGAATTTTCTGCCTCAACAGCTGTATTTATTTTGGGCTGTTTCTCCACCTACAACGCCCATTTGCTGTCCTTGGAGCTTCTGAACCTGTTTATTTTCAACCTCCCAGAGGCAGCCAGCTGTTGTATTCCTGTGTCATGGCAGAGAGAAGTCTTCTGGAGGGAAGCAAGCCATTTCAAAAGCATAAAGGAAATAACCCAAAGTAGAGTTTACCAACTGAGGCTATTTCCTGAGCAGGACACCAACCCTGCTCTCAAATATCTTATTCAAATAGCTTAACAAGACATAACTGGAGACAGAACTTGAGCACCGAAAATTACACAATAAAATAAAAAGAGCTAAGGAGTAATATAAACTCAGGTCTTAAGTGATATCAAGTGAATGTGATTGAACAGTCTCCTAGTCAGTTAGACGGGACTAAACTCAGAGAAATATTTTGTTTGGGCTACAAGTTTGCTTCTTTATGTGCTTGCTTTTTAGTGACCCAATATTTAAAAACTGAGAGCATTTACCTAAAAATCCAGATTTCTGACTCCTTCTGAAAAAAAATGGAAGGTCTACTAATATGTGTTTGTCCTCATGTGGGGTAACTATGGGCTGGAGAGGTGGGTGTGTTAGGTGAAACACACACTCCCCAGTTTGCCACAGTCCTCAGAGGTAGTGTGACAAGCACTGTGGCAGGCATGACAGCTCATTGACTACTCACAGAAGACTCTACTAGGTAGGTATTATCCTTCCTGTTTTATAAATGGGAAAAGCAAGGCTCAGAAAGGTTATGAGGTCAGCCGGAAGCCACCTACTTAGTGAATAGCTAGGATTCACACCCATGGCTGCTTGGGTACGTCCCTTCTAGATGCTGCCTCCCAGAGAACTAGGAAGTGATAAAGCTGGGTCTTGAATCCAGACTGACTCCAAGCCTACTGGCCATTCTAAAATGTCATACTATGTCAGAGGCACAGACCCTGCTACATGCAATGGAAGCTAGCAAGTATGTCACGATGAACCAAGAAGAAAAGAACCATTCCTACTGGGAAATGACTTACAAGTCCAGGAATAACTTCTGAAGATAATACATTGTGATAGAAAAATTATAAATAGGCCAGACTGTCACCAAACATTTGACCGGTGCTTCTTAGGTAGGTTGAAAGTTTTGGCCATTAGCAGCATACTAGAGTTACTCGAAAGCACTGTTCGGTATTTTTATGGGAAGGATTGAATCCTGTGAGGAAGCTAAACAAGGAGTACAAATTCCAAATGGCCTGGGCAGAGTAAAGGAGCAGGAAGACCTGTATTTTAGGCCTTGGAGGGCAAATCTAGGCCCACCGTCCCCTGGGCAGTGGCCACCAAGGGCTGGACCTCAAAGAGACTGAAGCACCATGTCAAAACTCATCACTTTGCCTAAAGCTTATTCTGAGTAGTGGAAATACAAAAGATTTAAATGTCAGTTATTCTGTTTTGTATTTTTTTTATTTTTTTTTGCGGTACGCGGGCCTCTAGCTGTAGTGGACTCTCTCCCGTTGCGGAGCACAGGCTCCGGACGCGCAGGCTCAGCGGCCATGGCTCGCGGGCCCAGCCGCTCCACGGCATGTGGGATCTTCCCGGACCGGGGCACGAACCCGTGTCCCCTCCATTGGCAGGCAGACTCTCATCCACTGTGCCACCAGGGAAGCCCTGTTTTGTATTTTTTTTTAAAAAAGTGTTCATAAGTTGCAAAGCTTGAAATCAAGTCCAGGACTTCTTGGGTTCTCTCTACTATATATCACCTTCCAGAAAACAGATGGTAGAGAGGGGAGGGGAAGGTATTCCAGGTAGGGGGATGCTGTGTTAGGAAATTTCAGATTCTGTTTGGATAGAGAAGGAAAGAAAATAATAGAGGTTGAAGCCTCTGACAACAGTCACCAGATTTATCACTTACCCTTTTATCACAGGTTGCAGAGGACTGATCATGCTGTCACCACTGAGATGCCCAAGGGCCGTATCTCTAATGACCACTCTGCCCTTTTTACTCTCCTTTCCTTGGCCATTTAGCCCCACTGCAGGCCATTTAGCCTCCCTACTCCAAGTTCCTGGATCAGTCTTCTTCCTGATCAAGGTAAGTTATAGGCTGGTGGGTAAACCGTGAACCAGCTGTAATGGGAGTAATGTGTAATAACAGCAACAAAATCCAAAATGATAATTGCTATAACAGTAATAACAGCAGTTACTTTTACTGAGCCATTTCTGCATTCTAAACACTTTGTTAGGGCTTCCCTGGTGGCGCAGTGGTTGAGAGTCTGCCTGCTGATGCAGGGGACACGGGTTCGTGCCCCGATCCGGGAAGATCCCACATGCCACAGAGTGGCTGGGCCTGTGAGCCATGGCCGCTGAGCCTGTGCATCTGGAGCCTGTGCTCCGCAATGGGAGAGGCCACAACAGTGAGAGGCCCGCGTACCAAAAAAACCACAAAAAACAAAAAACACTTTGTTAAATAACTTACATGCTTTAAACCATTTAACTATTATATCGTCCTGTAAAATCTCTATTATGAGGAGACAATTCTCTGAGGGTCTCTTGCATTTCTGCACATCTTGTGAGCAAGGCACTGGCTCCCCTTTGTTCCAGACTAACTTTAAAAAAATTTTATTTACTTATTTTTGGCTGCCTTGGGTCTTCGTTGCTGCACACAGGCTTTCTCTAGTTGCAGTGAGCGGGGGCTACTCTTTGTTGCAGTGCGCAGGCTTCTTATTGTGGTGGCTTCTCTTGTTGCGGAGCATAGGCTCTAGGCGTGTGGGCTTCAGTAGTTGTGGCACGTGGGCTCAGTAGTTGTGGCTCCCAGCCTCTAGAGTGCAGTCTCGGTAGTTGTGGCTCACGGGCTTAGTTGCTCCGGGGCATTTGGGATCTTCCGGACCAGGGCTCAAACCCGTGTCCCCTGCATTGGCAGGCGGATTCCCAACCACTTCGCCACCAGGGAAGTCCCCCAGACTAACTTTTGAAGGATGCTTGTATAACAAACAGCCTTGGAAGATAGAGATGGTGTTTCCTGTCAGAGCGAAGGACAGACATGTTTATTGACCATTATAAATGATTCATGTTCCTTAAACTCAGGGTTCTTCTTTTGTAACACAACCTTCTTTGCATCTCCATGTGGGAAATGGGGCTTGGGGAGCCAGCACAGAAATGGCTGATCCTCTGGCTACTGCTGTTGCCGTTAAGTAACTGTCCTTTGCCTCTGACCCAGGAATTTTATGTCTTCTACTAGCACCCATGAAACTGTGGCAGGCTAATCTATTAGTTTGCAAGTAAGGCAGTGTCTCAGAGTCTACATGGTCTTTGAAAGATTTTATTATTCCCATTTTACAGATTAGAAACTGAGGTTGTTGGAGGTGTTTTCAACTGCTCGTATTTATTATATCTGATCCTATACTTCAGTCTGTTGCCTGGATATTTGGCTTTTAGAGATTAAATCTCCATTTTGAAGCATATTTCTGGCACCCAAGTCCCAGTTTTATTCTATGTTCCTGAGATAGTCGTCTATTCATCTATCCCAGTGTTTATTCAGTGCATAATATCTGTGTTGTTCTCGTCAGTTCTCCTAGGGAATGAAATCTTTCCTTGAACTCCAACTCCCATATCTCATAGTATTGTGGTGGAAATTAAGTAAAAATAATGGATGTAAAAGCACCTAACACAAATGATTCTCAAACTTTAGGTGGTATCTGAAATACTGGCATATTTCTCTTAAAATGCAGAACCCCAGACCTCATCCCAAGAGATTCTGAATCAGTAGATCTAGATTAAAATAAAAAAAACAGGATTTCCATTATCTTAGTCCTTGCTTACTTCTTGTCCTGTCCTTCCTTACCCTGTGCTTTATGTTCTAGTGACTGCTAGCCGTGTGTAATTCTCTCTGCCTCTGTTCTTCTGTACTTTGGCCATCTTTCTTCTCTAACTAGAAGAGCTAACCCCTCCTTATCCTTTAGCTCAGGTGTCTCCTCCTTTAGGAAGCCTTCCCCATCTAATGAGGGGATATCATTTCTTCATCCTCCTAAAGCTTTCTGTTGCTTACCTCTATCATTTACTTGTACCTTTTATTAAGATTATGTGTGTCTCCACCAGCAGACTCTCAACTCCTTGAGGGCAGGTAATTTGTCCTATTCACTTTTACACTTTACATGGGAAGCCTTTTATGGAATAGTAGAGTATCTGGTTCACAACAGGTACTGGGCTTTGAAATCAATTTTTGTTGAATGAATAAAAGAACGGGGCTTCCCTGGTGGTGCAGTGGTTAAGAATCCGCCTGCCGATGCAGGGGACGCAGGTTCGAGCCCTGGTCCTGGAAGATCCCACATGCCGCGGAGCAACTAAGCCCGTGCGCCACAACTGCTGAGCCTGTGCTCTAGAACCCGCACGTCACAACTACTGAATTCTGCATGCCTGGAGCCCATGCTCCACAACAAGAGAAGCCACCGCCGTGGGAAGCCCACGCACTGCAGCAAAGAGTAGCCCCCGCTAGCTGCAACTAGAGAAAGCCCGTGTGCAGCAACGAAGACCCATGTCAACCAAAAATAAAATAAATTAATTAAAAAAAAAAAAAGAAAGAAGCCATTTGTTTGCAGAAAGCTTTCAATATAAAATCCCATTGGGACTTTCCTGGCAGTCCAGTTGTTAAGACTCCATGCTTCCACTGCAGGGGGCGTGAGTTCAATCCCTGGTCAGGGAACTAAGATCCTACATGCTGTGCAGCCTGACCAAAAAATTTTAAAAAAGTCTATTAATGATAATACTCTTGATTTTCTTAAAAACATTTATTTCATGTGAGGTAAGACCAGAAATATGAGGAAAGAGAGAGAAAGCAAGAAGTTGAATTTTAGCATGGGTAGAGAGAGTAAAATATAATATAGCCTGGCCTCCTCATTGTTTTTTCTTTTCCATTATGGTTTATTAGAGGATATTGAATATAATTCCCTGTACTACACAGTAAGACCTTGTTGTTTATCCATCCCATATATAATAGTTTGCATCTGCTAACCCCAAACTCCCAGTCCCTTCTTCCCCCACTCCTCCTCCGCCTTGGCAACCACAAGTCTGTTCTCTATGTCTGTGAGTCTGTTTCTGTTTCGTAGATAAGTTCATTTGTGTCATATTTTAGATTCCACATATAAGTAATATCATATGGTATTTGTCTTTCTCTTTCTGACTTGCTTCACTTAGTATGATAATCTCTAGGTCCATCCGTGTTGCTGCAAATGGCATTATTTCATTCTTTTTAATGTCTGAGTAGTATTCCATTGTATATATACCAGATCTTCGTTTCTTTTTAATTAAAAAAAAAATTATATTTATTTATTTATTTATTTCTGGCCGTGTTGGGTCTTCATTGCTGCATGTGGGCTTTTCTCAGTTGCGGTGAGCGGGGGCGACTCTTCGTTGTGGTGTGCGGGCTTCTCCTTGTGGTGGCTTCTCCTGTTGCGGAGCACGAGATCTAGGCTTGCGGGCTTCAGTAGTTGGCATGCAGGCTCAGTAGTTGTGGCTCGTGGGCTCTAGAGCGCAGGCTCAGTAGTTGTGGCAGACAGGCTTTGTTGCTTCACAGCATGTGGGATCTTCCCGGACCAGGGATCTGAACCCGTTTCTCCTGCATTGGCAGGTAGATTCTTAACCACTGTGCCTCCAGGGAAGTTCTTTTTAAATTTTTACTGGAGTATAGTTGATTTACAATGTTTTGTTAGTTTTGGGTGTACAGCAAATTGATTCAGTTATACATATACATATATCCACTCTTTTTTAGATTCTTTTCCCATATAGGTCATTACAGACTATTGAGTAGAGTTCCCTGTGCCATACAGTAAGTCCTTATTAGTTATCTATTTTATATATAGCAGTGTGTATATGTCAATCCCAATCTCCCAATTTATCCCTCCCCTCCCTTTCCACCCTGGGAACCATGAGTTTGTTTTCTACATCTGTGACTCTATTTCTGTTTTGTGAATAAGTTCATTTGTACCATTTAAAAAAAATTTACTTATTTTTATTTATTTATTTTTGGCTGCGTTGGGTCTTCGTTGCCATGTGCAGGCTTTCTCTAGTTGCGGTGAGCAGGGGCTACTCTTTGTTGCAGTGTGCGGGCTTCTCATTGCGGCGGCTTCTCTTGTTAAGGAGCATGGGCTCTAGGTATATGGGCTTCAGTAGTTGTGGCATGTGGGCTCTAGAGCACAGGCTCAGTAGTTGTGGCACCTGGGCTTAGTTGCTCCATGGTATGTGGTATCTTCCCAGACCAGGGCTCGAACCCATGTCCCCTGCATTGGCAGGCGGATTCTTAACCACTGTTCTACCAGGAAAGCCCCTGTACCCTTTTTTTAGATTTCACATGTAAGCGATATCATATGATATTTGTCTTTCTCTGTCTGACTTACTTCACACATCTCTAGGTCTATCCATGTTGCTACAAATGGCATTATTTTGTTCTTTTTTATGGCTGAGTAATATTCCATTGTATATATGTACCACATCTTCTTTATCCATTCCTCTGTTGATGGACATTTAGGTTACTTCCATATTCTGACCCTTGTAAATAGTGCTGCAATGTATTTTGGGGTGCGTGTATCTTTTTGAAGTATGGTTTTCTCCGGATATATGCCCAGGAGTGGGATTGCTGGATCATATGGTAGCTCTATTTTTAGTTTTTTTAAGGAACCTCCATACTGTTTTCCATAGTGGCTGCACCAATTTACATTCCCACCAACAGTGTAGGAGGGTTCCCTTTTCTCCACACCCTCTCCAGCATTTGTTATTTGTAGACTTTTTAATGATGGCCATTCTGACCAGAATGAGGTGATACCTCATTGTAGTTTTGATTTGCATTTCTCTAATAATTAGTGATGATGAGCATCTTTTCATGTGCCTATTGCTGGCCTCCTCATTTTACTGAGAAGGAAACTGAGATTAGAGAGAATAAGAATAACATCACATAGCTTGTTAGTGGCAAAGCGAGATTGGAAGCTTCATCTCTGGTTTTTCAGTCTTAAGCTCTCTAGACTAATCATGGTCCCTCCCTTCCACTAAGTTATGACCCTACCCAAAGCCCAGCTAAGGTTTTCACCATCCTGGCTTTTATTGACCTCATCTGATATTAATAATGCTGTTATTTCACATTATCTGTACAATTACTACACCATGTTTTCTTTACGTAAATTTTGTTTTCTCTGATGTATACCCAGTGTTGTGGGGTATTTTTTAAAAGCTTTTATTGTGTTTATCTTCGATGTTTAATTAGAGTTTTGCTTCTGTATCCTGTGAATCAAATTTGCCTCCCCATCTTGACTGACTAGTTTTGATCTAATAGGTTTTTCTAGAAAAATGACTCTTTCACTAGTATTTAGGGGAGGAAAATGTGGTATAACATTAAAAAAAATAAGCCTCCTTGGCTTCCCAAATTTCATCCAAAATGTAATCATCTCCATGTGTGTTTCTTCTCTCACTTTTATAATCAGATGTGGAAAATATTTAACATCCCATTGAGTCCTCCAGTTTCAATCAGTACACATGATAAATTGCATGGGGGTGTTTAATTTGCCTTGCAATGGAAACCTTTATCTTTGCCCTGTGGCCTGACTGTAGTTTAATAAAAGAAAGGCCCTTTGAATAGGTCTTGTGCAATGTGGGGTCCCAACCAGGTCTATGAATAATTTATTAGGCATGGATCTTGTTTCTGTTTATGAAATACTATTCTGGAGACCGTTAGGGCTAGACCTGTGCAGTAGTCACAAAGTTCTTCTTGAGTTCCAGCTAGAAATATGCAGAAAATTATTGTTGCTGTAACTCCTCAAGCATATGGCTAGGTTCAGGGCAATCTGTTAACTTCTTGTGTTGTGTCCAAAAGTTTCCAGTTATCAACAAAAGATGGCATACCAGCCCGATTACTCCTGATGTATTCCAGTCAAGGATTCCAAGTAACCATAGTTGTGTGGGCGTATGTGGTCTGAAATAACAGGAATCAGTGAAAATTTCAAGTGTAAATACACAACGGAGATCATTTACATATCACAACCAGATGAACGTATCCCACTGAGCTGAGTGTGCTTTCCACAGGAAGCAGGAATTTTTGGGCCACCTCCCAACCCCTGATTCTCAGCGGTTGTAAACTATTTGAGATACATTTTGTTTCGAGTTTTGCAACAGACTTCTCTAACAGCTTATTTGCTTCATGTGTCAACAAACTTGAAAAACTAGCCTCTTACATAAGATAATGAGAAATGTGAAAAGCTATTGTTAGTGACCTGGTTCCCCCCAAAACTTGGTCAAAGGTATTACAGACTGTGACATGGAAGTGGGCTTATATTGATGGGTCTTAGTATGTCCCTTCAGTTCCTAGGTAACTCTTATGCTCATTGGAATGAATTGGCTTGGGATCCTTTTCAAGGATGTTTATATTTAGTGACTCCGTGAGGCAAAAAATAACAGAGTAAGAGAGGGAAAAGTGGACTTTGCATCATTCCAGGAAAATAGTTGCTGCCTGCTTTGGAGGCAAGTTATCCCCAGGGATGAGGCCACAGGGAGATCCCGGAGAGCAAAGTCCTGACCGCCCAGGTCCTGTGACCACACTCAACACTTTCTTCATCTGCTCAGATATTAGCAGAAACTACCAAGCCTGTCTGTGAAAGTGGCAAAAGTTCAAGCTTGATCTTCCCAAAATGCAGCTCAGATGAAGTCGCTGAATTTTTACCGGTTCTCCATCATTTATAAAATTAAGTGCCAACTCCTCAGCATGGCTCTCAATACCCTCCCCAAATAATTATCCAATCTTATCTTCCATTAATCACACAGATTCTGAGAAAACTAGATTACTGGCTAGTCCATGAAACAGCCCCTATCTTTTCTATTTTGTTGTCTTTGTTCATGCCGTATGACAAACACTATTGATATCGGTACAGTTATTAACTCTAGTATTTGTTGAGTACTGACTGTGTACCAGGCACCATGTGATGACTGTCCATGCATTGTCTTATTTAATTCTCATAACAGTCTGGACACAGACTTACTAATTAATTGCTTAAGATCACAGAACCTGCAAGTGGCAGAGTAAGGATTTTGATCCTCTCATGTCATATGTCTGACACGAGAGCCCTCATTATACTGCATCTGGACTTCCATAAAAAATCTTATCTCTGAGAGAGATCATTTTCTCTACCTTTTTTTTATAATATGTAATTTTATTTGTTAATTGTCCTTTCGAATGCATTTTTGAGGTGGCCGAAATGTAAAGGAAAAAGTAAATCAGCAGAAAAGACAAGAAAAGGTTAATCCAAAGCATCAGTGCTATCATTTAGCTGAATGGCTATACAGTGAAGTACTTTCATAATATATTTTTAAAAAATTTTATTGGAGTATAGTTGATTTACAATGTTGTGTTAGTTTTAGGTGTACAGCAAAGTGAATCAGTTATACATTCTCTACCAATTTTGAAACGAATCACCTAGCAATCGTTCTGACCTCTTCCCTAACTACATCATGACTCTGTATTTTCTACATCCCATGCAACACTGTGGTCTTGCTCAGAGTAGGTCTTCATTTGTTCTAGGCAACTCTCTGATTATCTGGGGATCAGCACAGGATCCTGAAAAGGAAAGCATACTAGACCAAAAGGAGGATTTGGTGAGGTTGATCTCTGTCATCCCAGCCTCTCTCTTTTCTTCCTGAGGGAAGGTCCCGTTCTCCAGTGCACCTTTCTAAACTTTGTGTTTAGAGACGTAACACTGGAAACTTGAAATTGGCCGAGTGGGAGTATTTACACTATGGAAATCAGCTGACACTGCAAATTAGGACCCCTGCCCCCCACCAAGGAGCTGGCTTGCCAGTATGCTAGGGTCTGCCCAAAGATGTGAGGGACACGTGATTCCAGTTGCCTCTAGCCTTTTCCCTGCTCCCTTTGACCCTCTCAACTTTTGGACCCACAGAACTTTGTTAAGTGCCTTCTGTAAGCAGATACTCTGCCAGGTGATATGAAGAATACTATGATTACTGCCATCTAATTCCTCACGAGGAAAGTAACAGGTACATGAATAACATGAATAATTGCTAACTGATAACCTTATTTGTTTTTTTCTCTTGATTTGTTTTAAAATTAAAAGTATACATATTTACATATATGAAAGTATAGAAAAAATGTAAGTGCCATGAGGATAGGAACTTTACTTTTCACTACTTCTGCCCAAATGCTAGAACAGGGTGAGGCGTGTGCTAGGTGTTAAACAGTGAATGAATTTCATTACAGATTAAAAAACTGAAAAGAATATACTAAAACACTAACAATGCTTATCTATGAATAGTGGGATCATGGGTCATTTAAATTTTATCCTTCCTCTTCCTCCTCTTCTTCTTCCTCCTCCTCCTCTTCTTCTCTTTCTTTTTCTTCCTCTTCCCTCTCCTCCTCCTCCTCCTCCTCCTCCACCCTCCCCCTCCCCTTCTCCTCCTTCTTCTTCCTCTTCCTCTCCTTCTTCCTTCTTCTTGTTTTTCCTTCTTATTCTTCCTCTTCCTCTCCTTCTTTCTTTTTCCTTCTTCTTCTTCCTCTTCCTCCTCCTCTTCCCCTTCCCCTCCCCTTTCCCTTCACCTCCTTTTCTTCTTCTCCTTCTTCTTGCCTTATCTGTATTTTGCAAAATTTTAATAATGTGCTTGTATTATGTTGGAAGACAAATAAAAATAAAAAAAAAAACAACTGGAATTATGCAACGTAGCAAACATTAAGAGGCAGAAGGCACAGAAACATAAGACTTATTGAAGTCTAGTTTCAGGAGAGTCTTGTGGGAAGGCTTCTTCAAGGAAAAGGGGCTTGAGGTGCATTTAAAATCTCTTTCCCTTATAGTCATTTTAAGCTAGCTATCACAGGGGAAGAACCAGGTAAAATAGTTTACACTAAGGGCTGAGTGACTGGCAGCTGATGACACCATCCCTCCCAGGAACTGAAAATCCAAACAGGGGGACTGTGCAGTAAAATCTTCTAGAACTTTACCATTTTTTTTTCATTTGCTTCTTTATCAATTATGGAGAAATGTACATTAATATCTCTTACTATGGTAGCAGATTTGTCAGTCACTCCTTCAAATAAAGTGCTTCATTCTGTGTAATTTTTTCAGATCTATTTTCCAGGTCACTAGTTTTCCTTTCATCTGTGTCTAAACCAATATTTAAACCTTCCATTGAGGTTCAAATTTTAACTATTAATTTTTAATCTTTAGACATTTAAAAATTTGGTCTTTTTCCACTTTGTCTCATCAATTTTGATACTTTAAATACTTTTGTACAGTTCTTTAAACTTAGTTTGTATTTGGTATCTGGTAATTCCAGCATCTGCTGTCTGTTTAAAGCTGACCCTACAGTTTAGTTATTTCATGATGATGATGATGATGTTGATGATGATGATGATGACTTGTTTCCAGATACGCTCAGCAACTTTTAAAATTGTGTACCAATTCCTCTGGCATCCTTAAGGCCTGTCTTTAAGCATGTTCTTCAAGAGAGGATTGGTTTTTGCTTCTGTCAGGTGTTTTATGATGCTATCAACCTGAAGCTGGTTAGATGGTATGAGTTTTAGCTCCAAACCTGCATGAGGGTGGGCTCATGGTGAGTTAGGAATTATCAGGGGAGATTTTTTTCTTTTGTTCTGCTTCATCTAGAGCTAAGGCTGAAATAGCCTTAGCTCTATAGTGTTCCCATTACCCCATCCTCTTATGAATTTTTTTCCTGTTTATCCACTGACCTCATTATCTTTTAGGGGCTCCTGAATTTATATGGTGGTCTATAATACAACCTCTTACATTGCAGTGGTCTCAGGATTTGTCTTTTGCCACTTGAGCTTAGGCCATTAAACCCAAACTGTCATCTACTAGAGACTTGTAAAATGACCCTCAGTGAAAGGTGGTTCCAGTGCTTACTTTCTTCTTTGGACTTGTACTTTCTTGTTATTTCTTCCTCTTTCTCACCAGTTCTGCTATGTATTTAAAAATAAGAATTTTATATTTTAGAAAAAGTTTTCAGGTGTTCTGTACTTGGGGATCCTGTCTGGAATCCAGATTGCCTTAGGGCCAAAAATAGATTTCCTGTGTCCAGGCAACAACTTGCCATCCCAGTTAAGAGGAAACACTGCCCTTATTACCTTTCCCCTCCTCCACAAATTTTATTCATCCTCATCCTCTCCTCATTATCTTATCTATCCCAACTAATAAATAATAAGAGCTCCATTTATCTGAACGCTTGCTATGTGCCAGTCACTGCTGTAAGTTCCTTACAAGCTTTATTTCATTTAGAATTTAGAGTAGTCCTGTGATGTAGGTAAAGTTTCAATCTTTATCTTGTGGAAGAGGAGCCTGAGGTTCAGAAAAGTTAAGCTGTGTGCCCACAGACGTCTGTGTGCTTGTCCACCAAACTGTACTGTTTGTCATGACTGATAGGCAAACTGATGTGACATTCTCAATCAATGTTTTGAACTCAAATATGTTTAGGAAACGCAGTTAGTTAAAATTAAAGGGCCTTCTTTGCAGAGGAATCTCCGAGCCTTCAGTACGTTAAATGAGCGCAGTGAGTCGTTAAGGGAGTAATGTGGGTGGCTCTCCCCAGACCCCTCTGAGCACAGAACTCTTTTCCAGGGGAACATCTGCAGCAGGTGTCACAGAACACATTTTGGGAAATCTGGGTCTAAAATAATGAAATTTATCCCTCTCCTTCTGTACATTTAAGCATCAAAAATTTTGGAAACTTCAGAGAAAGATGAAAAAGTCTTTATAGTGACGATGATGATCCTCACGTACACCAAATGGAGGTACCTAGCTTGATCGTTCTTCTAATCAAGTAAAGACAAATCAAATCAGATTTGTCTTCAAGTGACTTTTCCAGTATTCAAAACTAGCCTCACATGACTTATCACCAAGGGCATTCAAAGGACTATGTCACAATATATACACTACCAAATGTAAAGTAGATAGCTAGTGGGAAGCAGCCGCATAGCACAGGGAGATCAGCTCGGTGCTTTGCGATGACCTAGAGGAGTGGGATAGGGAGGGTGGGAGGGAGGCTCAAGAAGGGGGTGATATGGGGACATATGTATGCATATGGCCGATTCACTTTGTTGTACAACAGAAGCTAACACAGTATTGTGAAGCAATTAGACTCCAATAAAGATCTATTAAAAAAAAAGACTATGTCACAGTCTACAGGGACTTAGTTATCAATGGGGATTTGCCAACTCCCTACTATATGGACAGCGTTGTTGGCACAGATGTGAGCGTCAGAGAGATATTAAAGGGGCAACCCTCACTGGGAGTTGTATGTTCAGCGATACTAAAAGCCCAGCAGTCTCACCAAAGGAATACACAAAAGTGTTAACAGTGATTATGATTGTTATTTTTCTTTAAATGTATCTGTATTTTTAAGTGGCTACAATATTATTTTTATAATAAGAAAAGTACTTTTTAATTGAGATGTAATTGACATATAACATTATGTTAGTTTCAGCTGTACAACATAATGATTTTAGAAAAGTATTTTTTAAAAAGGAATCTTGTAACCACTTAAAAGGGCAAATGCATTTTAAAAATTTCAGAATCTGAAACTCAGGGAGGAAAGTGACTTTTCCCAAGTCATGCAGTCTGTCAGAGGTCAAATTGGAATTCTTAACTCCCTGGTCAGGACACTCCTCAGGATACTCTAAATGACCCCATAGTCACCCAGGGTGAGGCAGTGCCGGGACTGCCCCTCCTCAGGAAAGGAGTCCCCCAAAGAAGAAAAACATGTATCTTCTGGGTGGATGGGTTCCCTCCCTCCCTCCCTCTCTGGGCAAACAGGAAGCATACTGCCAATTCCACGGATTCTCTTGTCCATGCTTCAGGGTTGCGACCATTTTTCTCGCCAGAGGGGTGTCATGAAAGGAAGGAGAAGGGTTTGCATTAGGAGTGTGGGAGAATTCGTCTCTCTCTCCAGGACGCCATCCTATAATCCGCGGAGCTGCTGTTTTTTTTCCCAGGCTGTTTATTCCTGTTGAGCACCCCCGGAAGACGTGGAGAAAGAATGTTACTTGGCTTCCCCTCTAGGGAGGAGTGGCTGGAGCCACCTAATGTGAACGTTTGGGGAATCTTTGGTTGCTGAGGTTGAGAGATTGGGAGGTCTGTGGTGATTCTGGAACTCATTTTACAAAATAGACAATGAAGTAATTGATTGATTCACTGTTTTCCATTAAGACTGCATTTTTGTGGTTTTTCTTGTGGAAATAAGAGCTCAGAGGGATGATGGTATAACATTGGAGAAAGGATGTTGGAACCTCACATACCTGTATTTGCCTTCCCGTACAACTTGAGCAGTGGAAGTTGGAAAGTGGGTGATGAAATGAGGACTGAGAGCATAGATCCTCTCACAGTGGCATAGAACTGGAAGGAGTACCCAGAAAGCCTTGGTGTCTCCTCAGTTTTCACATGGGGAAACTAAATTTTACAGAAGAGGCAATGGTAGATATTTAAGCATCCATTGAATATCTAGTATGTACTAGAGACTGAGCTAGGCATTGAAGGAAGATCAAAAACCAATATAGATGAGTCCCTGCCCTCTGCAATCTAGAGACCCAGGAGGCGAAATGACAAAACAAACCCCAAACCAGAATCTAGATCTTTTAGGTCCCAATTGGTGATCTTTCTTACATTTTCCATCTATTATACTTTAGGCACCTAAGTCTTCAATATGATTTTGGGCAACTCACTAAACATACGCAGGCTTCAGTTTTGCTAACATACGAAAAGAAACTTACACATTTATTCGTTCATTATTAATTTATCAAATATTTACTGAGAACCATCTATATCCTAGGTGTATAGAACTCAGAATAGGATCTCTCTTTTTTAACTTTTAATTTTATATTGGTGATTAACAATGTTGTGTTAGTTTCAGGTGTACAGCAAAGTGGTTCAGTTATACATATACATGTATCTAGAATAGGATCTTTTTTTAAAAATATTTATTTATTTATTTATTTGGCTGCGCCAGGTCTTTAGTTGAGGCATGCAGGATCTTTGTTGCCACATGTGTGATCTTTTAGTTGCGGCACGCGGGATCTTTGGTTGGGGTATGTGGAATCTAGTTCCCTGACCAGAGATTGAACCCAGGCCCACTGCATTGGGAGCGCACAGCCTTAACCGCCAGACCACCAGGGAAGCCCCTAGAATGGGATCTTTTTGCTGAGAGTTAATTTCCATCTGTCAGTGAGCAATTCTTTCCAAACAGTAACCAATAGGTAGCTGGAAATTCCAGAGTTGGCTTTATTTTCTTTTTGCCTTTCGAAGTTGTCTTACTCCTCCAAGTATCTGAATCCCAACTTGGATATCTTACTCCCTCTCTCTCTCTCCCTCCCTCCATTCTTTTCTCTCTTGTTTGTTTCTATCCATCCATCTTCCTTCTACCTGATGTGTAAAACAATACCAGTAAATTGATTTACAATAAAATTTCAAGGTCATAAAGCTGAACACTTGCACTGGCACAGTTTGCTGCTGCTCCACATTGTGACTTTTATTTATTATTCCTAAGTGAGAACTTCTCTTAAATCTCAAGATTTTATTTAACATAGGGAAGGTCAATACTGGATTATATCCACCACCCTATCAGGAAAACATGTTGCTGGCATTAATCCCAAAGAGGGCAAGGTTGAGGGAGAGAAAAAGGAAAAATGCAAAATGACATGACTGATTCTTGACAAGTCCAGATAAAAAGGAAGAAAAAAGCACTGGTCATTATCAGAGCAAATAGTGTTATCTCCCAAAGTACATAAGAATTTCCAATATTAACCAACCTGTACCCTTCAAAAGACATTTTCTCATAGCTGAAGAATCCCATTCATGTTGGCAGCGGATTAATAAAGGCAGGAATGTGTTTCCTTGGACCTCATTAAAATGGAGAATGTGTAGAAATAAGTGGTGCTCATCTGTTTGTTTTTTCAGTTCCCTTGCATGTACGTTTTTGTTTCAACTTTCAGGAGATTATTGGATAGTAGTTACCTGAAATTAGTAAGTTTATGGGCATAGTTCTAAACACTGCATAGTAGCCCTTTCAGGGTCTTATTTCAATAAGTAAACAAGGTGAATCTGCATACTTTTTTTTTTTTTTATTTTGCGGTACGCGGGCCTCTCACTGTTGTGGCCTCTCCCGTTGCGGAGCACAGGCTCCGGACGCGCAGGCTCAGCGGCCATGGCTCACAGGCCCAGCCGCTCCGCGGCATGTGGCATCTTCCCGGACCGGGGCACGAACCCGTGTCCCCTGCATCGGCAGGCGGACCCTCAACCACTGCACCACCAGGGAAGCCCTGCATACTTTTTTTGAAGATCATTGTTAATCAGCATAAAGACTGACCATGTCACTGAAGCATTCCTCCTGTTAAGCTGGTAGCTCTCCCAGGCACTCTGTGTCCATTCACTGCTCATGGTGTGTGTGTGTGTGTGTGTGTGTGTGTGTGTGTGTGTGTGTGTGTGTGTGTGTGTGTGTGTGTGTGTGTGTGTGTGTGTGTGTGTGTGTGTGTGTGTGTGTGTGTGTGTGTGTGTGTGTGTGTGTGTGTGTGTGTGTTTCAGAAGGCCCTGGGAGACCTCAGCAAGTACAGGTGATGGATCTGTGGTCTAATTGGTACAAAAGACGAGTCGTGACTGGAGAAGCACAATCTGTACCTCTCTTTTGGTAGGATCTTGATGCTGCTAGGACTTGGCTTTTCACAGGCTGGGAGCACTTTCCTGGAGACCAGTTATGTGCCATTTCAGGCATTTTCCTATGGGTGGGAAAAAATGGCAATGTTTTTAGTTTTAGTCTATCCAGAACAAGAGGATCACAGCCAAACAGTAGGCTGGGAAGAAAACTGTTCTCCAGAAAATCCCACTTGATACTCCATTTCACTGTTTTGTTTTGTTTTGACCTCGTGTCTGTACTTCTGTTTCTTCTATTGGGCTGGCCAAAACGTTTGTTTGGGTTTTTCCGTAAGGTCTCACCAAAAAAATTACAGAAAACCTGAACGAACTTTTTGGCCAACCCAATACAATACTGTGCTGCCCATTGCAAATGTAAGTGTTTTGCAGAGTGCCGCAGATAAGTGCTTTGTATCTCTTAGCCACAATTCTTTTTTTTTTTTTTTTTTTTTGCTGCACCACACAGCATGTGGGATCTTAGTTCCCCAGCCAGGGATCGAACATGTGCCCCCTGCGTTGGGAATGCAGAGTCTTAACCACTGGACCGCCAGGGAAGTCCCATAGTTATTATTATTATACTAGTTTTACTAGTTATTATTATATACTACTACCACACACCACCACTAATGATTGCTGCCACTCTTTTATAATTACTAGTCTGGGTCATCTCAATATTGTATTTGGACACTCAACAACTATAGTATTATTTTGAACCCCAGAAAATTATGTTTTAAAAGTCTGTCTTTGTGCTTCCCTGTGGCACAGTGGTTAAGAATCTGCCTGCCAGTGCAGGGGACACGGGTTTGAGCCCTGGTCTGGGAAGATCCCACATGCCGCGGAGCAACTAAGTCCGTGTGCCATAACTACTGAGCCTGCGCTCTAGGGCCCGCGAGCCACAACTGCTGAGCCTGCGTGCCACAACTACTGAAGCCTGCGTGCCTAGAGGCTGTGCTCTGCAACAAGAGAAGCCACCGCAGTGGGAAGCCCGAACACCACAACGAAGAGTAGCCCCCGCTTGCTGCAACTAGAGAAAGCCCACGTGTAGCAACGAAACCTAACGCAGCCAAAAATAAATAAAATAAATAAAATTTTTAAAAAAGCCTGTCTTTAAGTAACAGAAAATTCAGCTCAAATTGGTGTTAAAAAAAAAAAACCCACTAGAGTTGCACTGCTGGCAATACAGTGAACTCAGAGAACCTGAAATCTTCCCACTACAAACAAAAAGAAGTGCTGGATAATTTGTTTCTAGATTTTAAACCATGAATTCAATTTCTTAAATAGTTTTGGGCTATTCACATTATTTGTTTCATCATGGATAAGTTTTAGTATTTGTGGTTTTTGATGAACTGGTCATAGTATTTGTGGTTTTTGAGGAACTGGTCAGTTTCATCTAAGTTGTCAAATTTTTGTGTGTAGTGTTGCGCACAGTATTGCTTTATTTTTTCTTATGTGCAGGGTCTATAGTGATATTTTCTCTTCTATTCCCGATATCAGGATTTATGTCTTTTTTCTTTTTTTGTAGGTTTCGCTATAGGTTAATTTGTATTTTATCGAACAAGATTTTGGTTGTTTTGACTTTATTATTTTTCTTTTTTCAATTTTATTTACGTCTGCCTTTATGATTTCATTCTTTCTGCTTGCATTGGATTTAGTTTGCTCTTCTTTGTCTAGTTTCTTAAGGTCCTTTCTGTAAGCATTTAATGGTATAAATTTCACTTTAAGCATTGCTTTTAATCATCACACAAATTTTGATGTGTTGTATTTTCATTTTTGTTCAGTTTAAAATATTTTCTAATTTCCCGTGAGATTTATTTGATAAATGGGTTTATTTAGAAGGGTGTTTCAAATTTCCAAGTGTTAGGAGGTTTCCTGTTATCTTTCTATAATTATTTCTATTTTTATTCTGTTATAGTCAGAGAGCATACTTTATTTGATTTCAGTTCTTTTAAATGTGTTGCAATTTGCTTCATGACCAGAAATAGAGTCTGTCTTAGAAACTGTGCCACATGCACTTGAAAAAAATGTGTATTTTGCTGTTGGAGGCAGAAGATTCTAAAAATTTCAGTGAGATCCACTTGTTTGATGGTTTTCGGTTCGTCTACATCCTTGCTCATTTCCTATTAGTTCTATTGGTTACTGAGAGAGGCAAATTGAAGTCTTTAACTATACTTGTGGATTTGTCTATTTCTATCGTAGTTCCATCAGTTTTTGATTCATGCCTTTTGAAGTCCAGATAAAGGTACAAACATGTTTAGAATTGCTATGTCTTCTTGGTGAAATGAGCCTTTTATCATTATGGGGTGCCCTTCTTGATCCCTAGTAAATTATTTTGCTTTGCAGTTTACTTTTATATTAATGCAGCCACTCCAGCTTTCTTCTTTTTTTTTTTTTTTTTTTTTTTGCGGTACGCGGGCCTCTCACTGTTGTGGCCTCTCCCGTTGCGGAGCACAGGATCCGGAAGCGCAGGCTCAGCGGCCATGGCTTATGGGCCCAGCCGCTCCGCGGTATGTGGGATCTTCCCGGACCAGGGTACGAACCCGTGTCCCCTGCATCGGCAGGCGGACTCTCAACCACTGCACCACCAGGGAAGCCCCCAGCTTTCTTTTGATTAGCGTTTGCCTAGAACCTCTTTTTCCATCCTTTTTCTTTTAACCTGCCTATGTCATTACATTTGAAGTAAGTTTCTGAAAGACAGCATGGAGTTGGGTTATATTTTTTCATCTACTCTGACATTCTCTTTTTTTTAGTTAGTGTGTCTCAACTGAAGATGATTTTGTGGCATAGTTGTGACAACCCAAAATTTCTCCAGATACTGCCAAATCTCTCTCTCTCTCTCTCTCAATACTTCTCTCTCTCTCCTTCTCTGTCAGCTATCTACCTGTCTATCTATCTATCTATCTATCTATCTACCTGCCAAATGTCTCTTGATGGGTAAGATTGCTCCCAGCTGAGTGCCATTGCCCTGGAGACTTCAATACACATCCTTAATTCATTACAGTCTCCCTCGCCAGTACATTTCCTGGAGAATGTAAGAATCTTCTAACTTGATTCCATTTGCCACGTCCTACCTTTTGTGCTGTTGTTGTCATATATTTTATATTATATGTTTTAAACTCTAAAAGGTGTTACTATCACTGTTGATTTAAAGAGTTAGTATTCTTTTATGTTTTTCCACAAGTGTATACTCTTTTCAGTGCTTTTCATTTCCTCACAATTTTCTTTGTTTCTACCTGGGAAAATTTCCCATCTGTCTAAAGAAGTCTCTGTAGTACTTACATCAACGGTGTGCTGCTGGCAATAAATTTTCTTTGTTTTTGTTTGACAAAAATATTTTCAGTGGTAAATAATTCTAGATTGGCAGGGTTTTTTTTTTTCTTTCACCACTTTAAAGAAATTGTCTTCTGATTTCCATAGTGTGTTCTATGAGAAGGAAACGTTTTTTTCTCTACTTCTGTGTCTCAATTTCTGCTCTGCAAACCGGTTCATCTGTACCATTTTCTAGGTTCCACATATATGGGTTAATATACGATACTTGTTTTTCTCTTTCTGACTTACTTCACTCTGTATGACAGTCTCTAGATGCATCCACGTCTCTACAAATGACCCAATTTCATTCCTTTTTATGGCTGAGTAATATTCCATTGTATATATGGACATACTGTTTCTTTCCAGTTTAGTTTCTCTCTGTGGTTCAATAGTTGGTTGCATAGTTACTATTGATTGATCTTTGAATTCACCAATCCTGACTTTTATGTCCTGTTTGCTCTTAAGGCAACCCAATGAGTTCTTAAATCCAGAAATTCTATTTTTCAGTTCTAAAATATACATTTGTTTTATTTTGTGGATTCTGGTTCTCTCTTTAAATCCTTTGTCATTTCTTTTGTTTTCTTTAACATATTAGGCATACTTACTGTATTGTACTTTAATTATAAGTTCATTATCCTAATCCTCTGGGTTTGTGTTTATTTTATTTTATTTATTTCTTAAAATATTTATTTACTTATTTATTTGGTTGCACCAGCTCTTAGTTGAGTCAGGTGGGCTCCTCAGTTGTGGCTCGTGGGCCCCCCAGCTGCAGCACACCGGCTCCTTAGTTGTGGCATGTGAACTCCTAGTCGCAGCATGCATGTGGGATCTGGTTCCCTAACCAGGGATTGAACCAGGGCCCCCTGCATTGGGAGTATGGAGTCCTATCCACTGCACTACCAGGGAGGTCCCTATTTTATTTTTTGATTGTTGATCACTATTCCTGCTTTTTTCAATATATGATACATTTCGACTGTATGCTGGGCATTGTGTATAAAAGAACAGCAGACCCTTCTGATGATATCTTTCACTAGAGAGGTATCTCCTTTTTTCTTTTTTAGGAAAGTAAGGCCAGGGGCTAATTACCTCAATTCAGTCATAGACTGAGTTGCGGTAGGGCTGGATTTACAATTTTAGCAAGATTCTATCAGTCCCTGGTTTTTCTCTGTCCTTTAGGACAGGCTTTTGATTGAGAGCCTGGAGTATCTATGTCTTCCCAGCCCTAAGAAGGGCTTTTCCCTCTGGACTTTTACTTCATCCAATTCTCCACAGCTCTTTGATGCCTTTAACATGTTTCTTTCCATTTATTCATTTGTTTTCAGTCGTTGCAGCAAGAGCTTTGACCTCCTGTGACCTCTCCTACATTGTAACCAGGAGCAGAAGTGTCTCTAACCTGTTATTCTTACTAATAGTATCACAACAAATAATCTTATAATGCTTCATTTCATACAAATGTGGTACAGCTATAGAACAAATTCTTAGATCAACGACATGTACAGTTCATAATTTTAATAGACATTTAGAAATCCTCTCCTTAGAGACTGTACCAATTTACACTTCCACCAGCAATATATGAAAGTGCCTGTTTCACAGCACCGTTACCAATGCTGTGTGTTAACTTTACAGGTCTTTGTGCACAAAATGACATAACCAGAGCTTTGCATTAAGAAGGTTAATTCAGTGACAGTTTGTTAGATGGATAGGAAAAGGCTGAGGACAAAGTTTACTTACCCCATAGTTTCATTTTGTTTCTAATGATCTACCAAGTGAAAGCCGACTGTATTCATGCTTGAACACATTCCCAAACTTTTCCTATCAGGCTTCTTTATAGCTGAAGAGTTCATGGCTCAAAGTCTTTTCATGGACTCAATACAAATGTTAGGAGATTTTTTAATGGCTGCGGTATAGTACATCTGTTTGTCACGCCAATCTCAGCATTGGAGTCGGGAACAACCAGTTTTGTGATTCAAGAATAGAAGGGACAGAGATGACTGTGGTTTCCCCTTAGGGCTCTAGCAGAGGAGACAATCTAGGGACAGTAAAGACATGAGATGATGTCTCTGTTAAGAAGAAATCTGCTCCTGCCTCATTCTTGGCCCAAACAGCCATAAGCCTGATAAAACAATATTGCATGTTAGTTTCAGGAATGTAACTCAGCCATTTCAGTGTTTCCTTTCTGGGTCTCTGTGGACTTCTAACCCTCACTTTAACAGTAAGGCTATATTATCCTCATTTTCTCCTGCCATCACTCAGCTGTTTTTCTTTCTCCTGCGTTCAGTGAGTCATTTCCTCAAGTCTTCCCTGGTTTGGCTTCAAAAATTTAGGATAATCATCAAGAGCTGTCCTCTTCTTCCCTTCAGGCTTAAATTCCTCTCAGTGTTCGAGACCTTTCGCTTCCCAGTGTGTGAGGTGGGTGGGCTCCAGCTAATATCCTTCCTTAAATCTTAGTATGTGTGCTAGAGAGAGCCCCACAGAATGATCGTAAGAAAGAGGTAACAAAATGAATGTTACAGAGAGAGAGAGAGAGAGGCAGACCCATGCCTCATCCAAATTGCTGATATAGATGCATTGTTAAAATATATAAACTACTGGAAGTTTCCTTCAGAATAACATGGAAACATTAAACGCTTTGTGAGAAACTTCACACAGTTTCTATTCTGCCTTTTAGGTATTTATATTCTTTTATCTGATGTTGTTAAGCACACTTGAGTCCTTAAGTGAGATGGATCTGGGTTCAAATACAGAAAATACCACCTCCTAGCTGTCTGACCATTGGCAGGTTATTTGACCTGCCTGTGTTTTTCATTTTTTTATCGGAAAACATGGAGAGCATATAGTATCCATCTCACGGGACCGGTGGAGCAATTAAGTGAGGAAAGTCACATAGGAAGTGCTTTATAAATTGTAGCCATGATTACTATCACTCCTGTGGGAATTTAATTGATGCCCACTATTTGCTCATATGTTTTTCTGGGATGTTCACATGGTGTTTAATAAATAACTAGGTCTAGATCAGGTGTTGAAAAACTGCAACCTACTGGCCAAGTCTGGCCCACACCTTGTATTTGTAAATAAAGTTTTATTGGAATAAAGCCATATCCATGTGTTTATATATTGTCTATGGCTGCTTTTGTTCTACAGTGGCAGAGTTGAGTATTACAACAGAGACCATATGGCCCTCGACACCAAAAATATTCACTAGATGGCCCTTTGCCAAGCCCTGGTCTAGATAGTCATATTTTAAGTGTCTTAAGGTATATAAATAAATAGATGTGGACAAATTTGTAATTCTGTGTCTCAGTTTCTCTAACTGAAAAATGCATATATTAGGTAAGATGACTCCTAAATAGGATCTTTCTAGAACTATTCAGTTATCATTGTAACTTGTGGAATCTGGGAATTTGCAGTTGGTTTGTTCTTTCTGGTGGGCTCTTCTATAAGCTGTAAGGAGAGAGAAAAAGCAGAAGACAACCCTCAGTGACTCAGATGTCAAATATCACCGTGAATCACGAGAAGCGATTTATCAGAGAGGGGGAGGGCACTCTTGTGAGGCTTTTACTTTTCTCTCTCTGCTGCCAGGTGCAGGAGATCTTGGTAACCACTGGGCCCCTTCCTGGCTGATTTAACAATTTCGCCAATTCTTTGGTTTCAAAACACCCCCTTCTTCTGTCTCCTCACTGCCTGCCCTCCGTAACACTTCCTCTGCAGGCTGGCCCCTGACTTTTTGTCTTCCTCTAGCCTGACTTATTCTCCAATGGTTTCTCAGCCCTTGGTTCTCCACTCCCTCCCCCAAATGTGATGAAGGCGGGCTGCCAAGTCTCCTGGCCTCCCTCAGCTATGCCAACGGTCCTGCCTCCAGCAGGGCCTCCAGCTCAGGCCCTGAACTTCCAGCAGCAGGGGGACCAGCAAGTCCTATGAAAGGGAAATACCACCAACCAGTAATCTTGTGTCCTTTGAACTTTTGGATTGGGAAGCAGGGAAGGCTGGGAGATGTTTGACGATTTCCATTGAGCACCTAGGGAACAGCCTTAGACAGTGAGTCATGACCCCGTCTCAGCTCTGCCCCAAACCCAGTGCGAAGTCTTTGGGCTAGTCCCTTAGCTTCCCTGAGTCTCAGTTTCTCTGTGTAAAATGAAAACAGTTCCTTTCCTGCTCTCCTCACAGGGCTTTATGCTGGTCACATGTATGTGAAAGAGCTTTCTTTTTTTCTTTTTAAAATAAATGTTTGATTTATATTTTTTCCATTTCAAAATTACCTCATGCTCAATGGAATATTATTCAGCCATCAAAAGGAATGAAATAATGCCATTTGCAGCAACATAACCTAGAGATTATCATACTAAGTGAAGTAAGTCAGAAAGAGAAAGACAAATACCATATGATATTACTTATATGTGGAATCTAAAATACGAAACATATCAACATATCTGTGAAACAAAAATAGACTCACAGACATAGAGAACAGACTTGTGGTTGCCAAGGGGGAGGGGGTGGGGGAGGGAAGGAGTGGGAGTTTGGAATTAGCAGAGGGAAACTATTACATATAGGATGGATAAACAACAAGCTTCTACTGTATAGCACAGGGAACTATATTCAGTATTCTGTGACAAACCATAATGGAAAAAAATATGAAAAAAAATTGCCTGATGATTATGTGCTATAAGAACATGTGTCATTTTATGGCCACCCAGCAGCATACACACCCTTCATTACACAGCCTGATTTCCTCTGGGAGAGTCAGCCTACAACCATTGTGTATCATCTTGATGAGATTAAAAAAGTTCAGCTGCCTGTGCTCTGAGGGCTCAGATTCTTTCTTTCTTTCTTTTTTTTTTTAAATTTTTATTGGAGTATAGTTGATTTACAACATTGTGTTAGTTTCAGATGTACAGCAAAGTGATTCAGTTATACATATACCTATTATCCACTCTTTTTTAGATTCTTTTCCCATATAGGCCATTACAGAGTAGTGAGTAGTGTTCCCTGTGCTATACAGTAGGTCCTTATTATATCTGTTTTTTATATAGTTGTGTGTATATGTCAATCCCAATCTCTCAATTTATCCCTCCCCCCTTTCCCCACTGGTAACCATAAGTTTGTTCTCTACATCTGTGACTCTATTTCTGTTTTGTAAATAAGTTCATTTGTATCATTTTTTTAGATTCCACACATAAGTGATATCATATGATATTTGTCTTTGTCTGTCTGACTACTTCACTTAGTATGATCATCTCTAGGTCCATCCATGTTGCTGCAAATGGCATTGTTTTGTTCTTTCTGATGGCTGAGTAGTATTCCATTGTATGTATGTACCACATCTTCTTTATCCACTCCTCTGCCAATGGGCATGTAAGTTGCTTCCATGTCCTGGCTGTTGTAACTAGTGCTGCTGTGAACATTGGGGTGCAGATTGTTTCTTTCCTGCCTCCTGTGGCCAGAAGGTGGGCTGTGGCTTCAGCTCAGCCCATAGAAGCTCTCTGCTGGGACTTTGATTTTGAATGTGTGAAATTGGTCAGTGAAGGGATTGGCATTCTTTTATCAGGGCAGCAATGTCTCTACCAGGCTGCTCCACTACAAGACCAGTCCTGTAATTCCTGCTTTCTAGCACCTGAAGCTAAAGTGGTTTCTGCCTATTTCTGGTTGGAGGCCTAGCTCTCCAACTTCCCTGCATTATTTTCAATAAATTTTGTTTAAGTTGGTCAAAATTTATTTCTGTTACCTGTAATCAAAACCCCCAAATGACACACATGTTGAGAACCATTTATGGAGCACTTATTATATGTAGGGCCATGTACTTAGGGCTCTGCATCCATTATTTAAATTAATCTTCCTAAGAACTGGACATTATTATTTCTACATAACATAGGAAACTGAGGGTTTGTGAGGCTGAATAACCTACGCACGTTTGTGTAAGGAGCAAGTGACAGAACTGGGAACCAAGGAACCAACGTTTGAACCAAGATGTCTTTGACTCTAAACATTTTAAACTTTATACTATGTGAAAATGGTATAATAGCGAGAGTCTTGTTTTGTAACCTGTGTTTTTGGTTTAGAAATTTATTATGAACTTCTCCATGTCAATAATATTCTTGAACAATATGACAATAATGGCTACCTAATAATCCGTTGTTTGGATTCACTAACACTTACCTAACCAAATTCATATTGATTGAATTATAAAATGCACTTCATGAATATTCTTAAACTTTACTTTTCTACCTATCTCAGATTTTCTCCTTAAAATAAGATCTTAGATATGAAACTTCTGGGTTTAAAATTCCTGCATAATATTAAGGTTTTTGATGTATATTGACACAGTGCCCATCAGAGAAATCTTATCAAGTTTTGTTCCCATTAAGCAGTGTGTTTGGGTACCAACGAAAGGGTTTTTCAATGGGGAAAATTGCTAAAAAGTTACAAAGAGCTCATAAATTAATGCCCCTCTTATTTAAAAAAAAAGGTAAAATGCACTTCTAAGTTATATCTACCACAGGGAAATAATATAGCAATAAAAATAAATAAGGATGCAAATTAAGGTACAACCCGAAATGCAATTAGTATTCAAAGTGTCGGCATTGGGTTCCTATACAGATCCTTGGAGAAAGGAAATTAATTTTGAGGGGTTTTTTAAAGGAGCGAAATCAAAGAGGGAAACAGGAGGATGATCATGATGCTGACGATGATAGAGGGGAGGAGGGAGAGGCGGATGGTCATAGTAGCTGCTTAGATTTTCTTTATTTCTGAGGCTTTGCATCTGCATTCCTGCAGGAGACAAAGGAAAGTGAGGTTTCTCAGACTTTTGGTAGCCCCTGTGGTAAGAAGGCCACCCAGACTTACATATTTGAGGCAATAAATGGTGATCAAACAGTATGACTTAAAGGGAACAAAACTCTTCTTCTCCATATACCACCCTTTTTATTCCTCAATAAATACACATTGGTTTCTTTTGTAAGAACGCCTACATTAAGATGAAAAGCTGACATCTGAAAATTTTATTGCCCATCATGAAAACTCTAGCTGTAATTACGTCATAAATTTTATTCCAATCATTTAACAAGACCTAAGAGAATGAGATACAGGACTGAATTATTTTCAAAGGGACAGGGGAGCTAGAAAAGTTAAAAATTATCATAATGAGGAGGAAGAGATACTTCTAGGAAGTTCTGGAGACATTTGGGAAACAGATGGGAGCTTGAGGCTTCAGGGAGCCTGGAGTGAGGGTATGAAGAGCCATCAATAGATAGGAAGTGGGATGTATCACAGGGAGAAATAAGAATGAACTTTGCACTATTTGATAGAGTAGTACAGGTATGTTGTAGCAAATGCTAGTAATATGTCAGGGTTTAACGTGAGAAGTGAGTCTCCCAGCACCTCAGTGTATTTCATAGATTTTAGGATCCAGCCGAATATCTTTGAAAGTGGGATGCATCTTACAATCAATGGTGCATATTAAAATCTATGATGTCTTCAGCTTGTGTGTGTGTGCATGTGTGTGTGTGTGAGAGAGAGAGAGAGAGAGAGAGAGAGAGAGAGAGAGTGAGAGAGAGAATACTCTTCATAACAGGAAATGTCTGACAGAATATATATTGACTACTTATTCCATTTACATTAATAGTTGCTGTCCGCTTAGGTTTCATTTATTCTTTTTTTTTGAGAAAGGACCTTATAGTTCTGAACCTGGTGTCTTCATTCTACCAAAGAGGAAATGGCTCTGAGGTATTAGGTGACTTTGTCCCTATCACATGTGTTTTGCGAGCAGTGGTCTGAGTGAGCATTCAGAGCATCACTTCTCAAAAATGACTTTTGAATTACAGGGGGTTGGGAGCCCCAAGCAATCCGATCTGTTTGGAGCTGGAAGGACCAAGAGTGGTGAGGGCTGTGCTGTGTGGAAAGTGCTCCTTGATAGCAGCAAACCACGGAAGGGGAGGGAGATGAAGACACTGATCATGGCCTGGGGCAGTCGGTAAGTATGAGAGTGGTGGGACTTCCCTGGTGGCACAGTGGGCAAGAATCTGCCTGCCAATGCAGGGGAGATGGGTTTGATCCCTGGTCCGGGAAGATCCCACATTCCGCGGAGCAACTAAACCCGTGCGCCACAACTACCGAGCCTACGCTCTAGAGCCTGCGAACCACAGCTACTGAGCCCACATGTCACAACTACTGAAGCCCGGGTGCATAGCGCCCATGCTCCACAAGAGAAGCCACCACAATGAGAAGCCCCTGCACCGCAACGAAGAGTAGCCCCCGCTTGACACAACTAGAGAAAACCTGCACACAGTAACAAAGACCCAACGCAGCCAAAAAAAAAAAAAAGAGTGGTTCCGTTTTACTGACTTTTTCTCCTTCCTCCCTCCCTCCCTCCCTCCCTGCCTTCCTTCCTTCCTTCCTTCCCTCCCTTCCCTCGCTTCCTCCCTCCCTTCTCCATCCCCCTCACTTTAAAAGGCTGTGAGGCATGATAAGATAGTGAGTTCATTTATCCCTTTGAATGAGGAGGGTGCCTCTTGCCTTCTTGGCCATGGAAGAGACACCTGTTCTGTGTTCTCTCCCTAACTTATGGGAATCAGAGTTGCACTTGTTATTTAAGTATAGATTTGTGTTCAGGTGGGCCTGGACGAAGCAGACTGGTCACATTTTTCCCTCCTGAAGGCCCTAAAATTGTCTCACCTCATTTTTAGCCCCCTTACTGATATTGTACACTCCCTTCCCACAATTTTCTCTCTCTCCAATTAAATGATATTCTGACCATCCTCAGGTCTAATTGGGACACAGCTGAGTAGTATTTTCAGGAACTCTTTTCCAGTCACTATCTTCTTTGAGTCTTAGTGCTGCCATTTGAGCCATGTGACCTTGGGAATGTTGAACCACAGTTTGCTCATCACATGTAGGGATAGTGAGAACATGAAATGAAATAATGCACACAAAGTCTTTTCATTTCTGAATGTCAGATGCATCACTTACATTCAGTAAATGATAGCAATTTTTATGATTTTTTTGTGGTAGCCCCACTTCCCCTTCATCAAGCACTATATTACAATTCTTTCACCATTATAGCAAATTGATTCTCTATAAAGTATAGCTTTTAATATTAATTCATGGTATTTGTGTAATTTTGAGTTGTTACTCTCCCAAGAGTGTTTGCACTTTTCAATTTTGTTTTTTCAGAGCGTAATGGCCCTTCTTATATTGAAAGAAGTTCAGTGAAGTCATTTCCTGGGGTACGCTACTGGAGAGGAGAGGAGGGATGCCTTCCTATCCCCTTTCTCTCCTACTTCCACCTTTAGTTAAGGCTGATCTTATTGTCTACATAAGCATTTCCCCTGGTTCTAAATGCCCTCTTTGTGACAGTCCCAGTCTTGTGTACACTGATTCTAGTCGTGGTCTTCCTGAAGGCCCGTCCCGTTTAACTTATCTGTTCCAGAAAACCATTCTACACCTTTGAAAGCAGGGACTCTTTTCTTTTTCTTTCTTTCCTTCCTTCCTTCCTTCTTTCTTTCTTTCTTTCTTTCTTTCTTTCTTTCTTTCTTTCTTTCTTTTTCTTTCTTTCTTTCTTTCTTTCTTCCTTTCTTTCTTCCTTTCTTTTCTTTCCTCCCTTCCTTCCTTCCTTCCCTTCTCTCTCTCTCTCTCTTTTCTTTTTCTACTACCACTTCCTTCCTTTCTCCTGGTAGTGATACATTGGATACCCCAGCCAAGCTACATTTCAGATATTTCCACCTCGGACAACTCTCTCCCATGTCTCAAATCCTTGTTAGATCTCTCTCTCTTCCCATGTCTGTATAATAAAATATACTCTTTCTTCTATTTGTGAATCTAAAAATGACTATGATCATAAATCATAAGTATAGGAGACAACAGTGTCCAGTAAAAGGAAGCTGTAAAGATTTTTGTCTTTTTATTGCATTTATTCAGATTATAAAAGTAAGACAGAGTGGCTTAAAAAGTTTGACGGATTTAAAAAATGTGTGAAAGAGAGTCTCATATAACTTCACCTACAAGAGGCAACCTCTGATAACAGTTTGGGGCATACTGGTTCAGGTTTTTGTTTTTGTTTTGTTTTGTTTTCCTGGTGGTGTTAAATTTTGAGGTGTATTTAGGCATAATGAAGAAGAGTTGGTTTCCTGAAACTCTAAAAAAATTTTGAGGTGTATTTAGGCATAATGAGGAAGAGTTGGTTTCCTGAAACTCTTAAAAGCCTTTGAAAATACCCAGACCTGCTCTTAGGAATCTGCATTAAATCTCCAATAAAATCTGGTCTTCCTCAAACTGAACATTCAAAATACATAAAAAGAATTCTTACTCAATTTACTATTTTGTTTAATAACTACCATTGCTAAAGTATTGTATTGCACTATTTTCTTAATAAACGAAGTGGGGTTCAGATTCATGATAGGTAAAACAGGCCTAATCTTGAAACTTGGCCATCTTAAAATATTATTTCTGTAAGAAAATGTGTACCAACAAACTTTGGGAAGATAATTTGGGAACAGCTAGTATTTACTTCAAAGGGAACGAAGATTTTGGTCAGAAGCATGCAGAAAAGGACCAGATTTGGAGCAGATTCCACTTCATTAGGTGGCAAAGGAAACCTGGCTTAGGATCCAGCTCTGGCTCAGATGATAAAACCTTGGGCAAGTCAGTGAACTTTGCTTGGCTGTCTGGACCTTGCTAGGTAATATTGCAGCAGATATCAGCTGTATGCATGAACATTGCATTGTGGCTGCCAGGAAGGCAACAAATAATGGCTTGAGAATGGAAAATGGGACTGTTTTGTTAAAAAAAAAAAGTGCAGTCAAGTTATTTTAGAGAAAAAAAAAGTTGATTTTTAGGGCTAACACTAGCAAAGGGCAGCAAATTAAGAACAGCTGAGTTAAACAGGCAGTGAAAGTGAAAACTGGGGAATTGAGGCTATACCATTACTTTTCAAAGGCAGCAGGATCTGCATTCTTGTGCTCTTCTCTGAACACTGGCTATCGCTGCTCTCCCATAATTTTGCCTTCCAGGTGATGGGTCTGGCTGTGAGCTTGACTCTGAGCCAAATTTTAATGTCCTTGAAACTTGTCTCCTCCAGCTAATTGAGCCTGTCTTTCAGTGTCCCAATGGCAAAGTCCCAGAATGGAAAAATCTGATTGGCCCGGATTATTGTCAAGTGTCCCTCCATCATCCAATCAGCTGTAACTGGAGATGCAGTGAGCACTGGGGTTGGGAGTAGATTCCCTCAGAAAAAAGCTGTGGCAGCACTGGCTGCCATCTTTGACATAACAGGAAAAGAAATGGGGCTTTGTAACTTCTAATTGTTCCTTGACAGCTTTTATTTCAATTTAATTCCATTCAAAAAATACTCAAATCTCTTCAATTCTAAAGACATGCTTTTTCATAAGTTAATGTATCTGATATCTAGTCATGCCCCACAATCATTGTGTTCATTTAATGATGTATGTTGTAGTATTTCTTCTTCCTCCTCCCCTCCCACAGCCAAAAACTATTATTAAACTGATGAGATTTTTAAACCGAGGGAATATTGCATGTATTATCGACAGGGCATCCATTGCTTTCCATGGAAGATATAATGCCTCTAGATATAGGGCAGGGTTGGAAGATGGGGAAATATTACAGTGTCTTCTTTCCACCACATCTTTTTTTTTTTTAAATGGCAGTGCCACACTTTTATTTTTTAAAATCAATTAATTTATTTGTTTTTGGCTGCGTTGGGTCTTCATTGCTGCACGCGGGCTTTCTCTAGTTACGGTGAGTGGGGGCTACTCTTTGTTGCGGTGCGTGGGCTACTCATCGCGGTGGCTTCTCTTGTTGCGGAACACGGGCTCTAGGTGCGCAGGCTCAGTAGCTGTGGCTTGTGGGCTCAGTAGTTGTGGTTCGTGGGCTCTAGAGCACAGGCTCAGTAGTTGTGGCGCAGGGGCTTAGTTGCTCCGGGGCATGTGGGATCTTCCTGGACTAGGGCTCGAACCCGTGTCCCCTGCATTGGCAGGCGGATTCTTAACCACTGTACCACCAGGGAAACCCTCCACCACACCTTAAATCCTGCACCAAAAGAAAAAGGAGGCTGTTTTCCTCTTTGCTATAAGAGATGAAGTTCATTAAAGATTCTGAGGTGGTCTCAGGATTTATAGCCCTGAGAAGCAAACATTTATTTTATAGAATAATAACTATCAGTGCTGACTGAGCAGGAAACCAACACTAGAGCACGTGTGGGCACAAAATGTAGCTTTGTATGCAACCAAATTCCAGGCAATTGCCTCGTCTAATTCACTCAGAATTTTTTTTTAATGCTTCCTTTGGAACTGAAGTTCTTTCTGTTTGGTTTCAGCCCAAAGGTGAGCATTTTTTTTGAGAAGGTTAAATCTTTTCAGATGTTTCTGAGGTGTACAAAGAGGAAAAGCTAAACCATCTTCTATTTTGCATACTTCTAGCTTCCATTACCCAAATGGGTTTGAACTTTACTATTCTTATTCTATTTTGAGTCTCATGATCTGCTCAAAAAGTAGCTTATGGAAAAAAGTTCTTCTCAGATCAGTCCTGAAAATAGCTACTTTTGTATTTGCTTAGGTGAGTAAACTTTTCAAACTATGTGAGAGGCCCACATAAGGCCTATATATAGAAATTCATCAACTGGAAAACTGGCAGAATGAATCTATTAAAATCCAGAAAAAACTTGAATCAAGTTTTTAAAAAATAGTTAATCTTTAAAGCATCCATGAACTGGCAAGCCTTCAAGCAAATTATTGAGGCAGCATATATAGTGGGTCAGCTTTGATGCTTATTAGCTGTGTGTGGTTGGTTAAATTGCTTCCCCTTTCTGTGTTTTAGGTTTCTCATTTATAAGAGCGTGATAATAAAAGAACTTATTTCAAAAGATTGTTGTGAGCAATAAATCAGATAATAAACCCAAAGCACACAGAACAGTGAGTGACATTATAAGCTATCAATAAACTGTTTTCTATTCATTACATTGAGACCACCTTAAGATAGCTACAGAGCTTCCCTGGTGCCCCAGTGGTTAAGGATCCGCCTGCCAATGCAGGGGACACGGGTTTGAGCCCTGATCCTGGAAGATCCCACATGCCGTGGAGCAGCTAAGCCCGTGTGCCACAACTACTGAGCCTGCGCTCTAGAGCCTGGGAGCCAAAACTACTGAGCCTGCAAGCCACAACTACTGAGCCCACAAGCCACAAGTACTGAAGCCTGTGTGCCTACAGCCCATGCTCTGCAACAAGAGAAGCCACAACAATGAGAAGCCCGCACACTGCAATGAAGAGTAGCCCCCGCTCGCCAAAAGTCGAGAAGGCCCATGTGCAGCAGCGAAGACCCAACACAGCCAAAAATAAAAACAGATAAATAAATTTATAAAAAAAAAGATAGCTACAAATACCATTTAATTAAGAAATCAGCATTGCCATTTTAGTGATCACTTGGTGTTTCAACTCATTATTTTCAAACTCAATTGAAATTTTTTTTTCTTATTTCAATGATTTCAAGTGTTTCTTTACAGTTGAAGCGACCTGCCAAATGCAGATGGATTGGGCCGTTTGGAAATGGGACAGTTTCTGAGTATGAGCATTCAATATGCATAGTAAAAATTCCATGCTACTCACTCGACAGCACATTTGGAGATACTCTTTCTGACATTTAATATGTCTCTGGAAAAACAAAAGATGACTCATGTAGAAATAGTAGATTCTGTTGGCTCCCAGCAGATCCTCCTCGGCCCATCCACACCCCACCACCCCCTGTGTTAGCTTTGCCTAAGAACCATACAACGTGGGGTATCACTGTGATGCCACCAACAGTTTTTAAACGGCTTAATACACTTCTTTTGTATGATGCTAATGGATTCCTGGTATTTCATTTTAAGGCTGGCTAGGCCAGAGCTCCACGCTTACCATCAGTGACCATTTCACAAAGTGCCTGGAAACAAGGCAGACACTCGATTTGTTCAATGTGTAATAAGCAAAGGACAGATTTCCACTACAGATGAATTTTGATTTCCATGTTATATATGTTCCTAAAATTTGTGCTGTCAACTAATTTTTTATAAATTGAATATTCATCATATTGCCTTTTTCATAGACTTATAATTTCAGATACCTTTTTACTCATCTACAGATATTTAACACTTAAGGTTTAAGTGTTTCTTCCCTCTTCCGATTTCACAGCTTTCTAACACCCACTCCCTCTTAACTGTAAGAAATTAATGGTATGTGGGCATCTCTTTTGAATAGAATAATCAGCTGCCCCCCCCCAGCGTACTGCTTGCAAATTTTAATTCCCAAGGATAGGTTATCTTCAAGTCAGGGCATACTTATAAATACGTTTATTTCACCATCAGGAGGCAAATAGAAAATAAATTTCAAAGGTAGATAATGTCTCAAATTTTATAACCCTAAAATTAGTGATTAGAGACAATACCAAGCCTGAGAAAATAAAAGATGAAAATTTTGGGTTAAAATCTCTTAAATGTAACAAAAAACCTTGTTACATTTATGACTCAAAAACCAAGGTACCTATTTTCCCTTGGCATAAATAATATGTTGGCTAGCTAGGAATGGTTGTAATTATGTGGTATACAATAAAGGGCTCTATAGATGCCAAAAACAGAAAAATGGAACCAGACCAGAAATCATGTACTGGGTAAACAGCTTCCCAGACAAATGAATTTGGCTGATTTTTTTAAAACTAGTTTCTCTTACTTTCAGTTTTATGATCTTTATTGATAGATCCAAATTCTTTATTTAAAAATTGAGGTACAAGAGTTAGTATCATATACTTCATTCCATGAAATAGTGTAGTCACATATTTAACGGAATAAATTGACCAGACTTTGGGATACTACTTTTAGTACTTTAAATACCAAGCAACTTAAAGCTAACCTTTGTACAAGTTATAAAATAGAGTAGGAAGCTACTTTCTTGATTGATATCTTGAGATTTTTTGTTTTTGCTTTTTGGGTTTTTGTTTTCATCTCAGGAGAAAAATTTAATTCAATTTAAATTTTAATTCAACTTTAAATTCTCTTTGGTAGGAAGATGTCCAATAATTATGATTGTGAGTGTGAGAAATGTCTAATATTTTTTAATTTATAATATTTTCACCCAGAGATAATCACTCTTATCTTCAATATGAATATACCCCTCCTCTTATTCCCCCACCATTTACAATCAAGATTTTTTTTTTTTTTTTTTTTTAAGTACGTGGGCCTCTCACTGTTGCGGCCTCTCCCATTGCGGAGCACAGGCTCCAGACGCGCAGGCTCAGCGGCCATGGCTCACGGGCCCAGCCGCTCCACGGCATGTGGGATCTTCCCGGACCGGGGCACGAACCCGTGTCCCCTGCATCGGCAGGCGGACTCCCAACCGCTGCGCCGCCAGGGAAGCCCTGGCATTTCTTATTTATGTGTAGGACCCAGCCAGTCCAGGAGAATTGATGGCTTTGGAGGCATCCAGTTACTGTAGACTTGGCAAAGACATTGGCATTGAGATGTCTTCAGAGCAGTTTTACGAGAAGTGGAAATGAATAAGTGGGAGCTGGAACATTACTTTGTGGATGTCTCATAATGGATTGTGCTAATAGATTGATGTGTGACAATGTATAATGTCCTCTTTGAGGATTCCTTTGATGTGGCACTAAACTGCTGCTTTAGCTGGTAAATAAGTGCTTGGCTAAAGATAGATGTAACCCTTATTTGCAGTCAGTCTGATGAAAGGGAAGCAGATATCCTTGTTTCCTTAAGTATGAACGATGCATTAACCACCACAGTCAAACAAGACATCAGAGCCCAGTCAAGAAAACAAAAAACACACTAGTTATTTTTAACAAAGAGAATTTTTTTGACCATTTCATCCAATAGGTATTTTATTTATTGATGATCTGCTAGAGCACCCCACTGATTATTTTTCATACATTTCATATTTAATCATCATAACAACCCTGTAACCTAAGTATTTTTCCTATTTATTTATTTAGCTATATGAATTTCAGGTGTACAACAGTGATTCAATGTTTTTTTCAAAATATTTATTTATTTATTTACTTGTGTTGTGCTGGGTCTTAGTTGCAGTAGGCAGGCTTCTTTGTTGTGGCTGGTGGGCTCCTTAGTTGTGGCTCACCAGCTCCTTAGTGTGGCATGCGAACTCTTAGTTGTGGCATGCATCTGGGATCTAGTTCCCTGACCAGGGATCAAACCTGGGCCCCCTCCATTGGGAGTGCAGAGTCTTAACCATTGCACCACCGGGGAAGTCCCTTAATATCTTCATAGATTATATTCCATTTAAAGTTATTATAAAATGTTGGCTATATTTCCTGTACTATAGAATATATCCTTGTAGCTTATTGATTTTATACATAGTAGTTTGTACCTCTTTTTTTTTTTAGTAATTATGGCGCCCGGGTTTAGTTGCTCCGCGGCATGTGGGATCTTCCCGGATCAGGGCTCAAACCCGTGTCCCCTGCATTGGCAGGCAGGTTCTTAACCACTGCGCCTCCAGGGAAGCCCTAGTTTGTACCTGTTAATCCACTTCACCTGTCTTGCACCTCCCAGCTTCTCTCTACCTCCCAATCCTGTAACCACTAGTTTGTTCTCTATATCTGTAACTCTGCTTCTGTTTTGTTATATTCATTCATTTCATATGTTAGATTTCACATATAAGTGATGACATTTGGTATTTGTCTTTTTCTGACTTATTTCACTAAACATAATATCCTCCAAGTCAATCCACATTGTTGCAAATGGCAAAATTCCATTCCTTTTTTTTTTTTAACATCTTTATTGGAGTATAATTGCTTTACAATGGTGTGTTAGTTTCTGCTTTATAACAAAGTGAATCAGCTATACATATACATATATCCCCATATCTCCTCCCTCTTGTGTCTCCCTCCCTCCCTCCCTATCCCACCCCTCTAGGTGGTCACAAAGCACCGAGCTGAGCTGCTTCCCACTAGCTATCTATTTTATATTTGGTAGTGTGTATATGTCCATGCCACTCTCTCACTTCATCCCAGCTTATCCTTCATTCAATGCAATCTCTATCAAACTACCAATGGCATTTTTCACAGAACTAGAACAAAAAATTTCACAATTTGCATGGAAACACAAAAGATCCTGAATAGCCAAAGCAATATTGAGAAAGAAAAACGGAGCTGGAGGAATCAGGCTCCCTGACTTCAGACTATACTACAAAGCTACAGTAATCAAGACAGTATGGTACTGGCACAAAAACAGAAATATAGATCAATGAAACAGGATAGAAAGCCCAGAGATAAACCCACGCACATATGGTCACTTTATCTTTGATAAAGTAGGCAAGAATATACAATGGATAAAAGACGGCCTCTCCATTCTTTTTTTAATGGCTGAGTAGTATTCCATTATGTAGGTATGTGTATGTATATGTATGTAAATATGTGTGTGTGTGTATGTATATATCTTCTTTATCTTTATCCATCTTCTTTATCCATTCATCTCTTGATGGACACTTAGGTTGTTTTCATAGCTTGACTATTGTAAATAAGGCTGGCTGCTATGAACATTGGGTTCATGTATCTTTTCAAATTAGTGTTTTTATTTTCTTCAGGTATATACCCAGCAGAGGAATCACTGGATCATATGGTAACTCTATTTTTAGTTTTTTGAGGAATCTCTATGCTATTTTCCATAGTGCCTGCACCAATTTACATTTCCACCAACAGTGTATGAGGGTTCCCTTTTCTTCACATCCCCTCCAGCTTTCATTATCTGTAGAATTTTTGATGATAGCCATTCTGACCAGTGTGAGGTGATTACCTCATTGAGATTTTGATTTGCATTTCTCTAATAATTAGCAATGTTGAGCATCTTTTCATGTGCTTGTTAGCCATCTGTATGTCTTCTTTGGAAAAATACTGCTTTAGGTCTTCTGCCTATTTTTTGATTGGGACTTTTCTTTTAATATATATATTGAGTCATATGAGCTGTTTGTATATTTTGGATATTAACACCTTGTAGGTTGCATCATTTGCCAATATTTTCTCCAATTCCATCGGTTGTCTTTTAACTTCTTACTCTCTTCATTCAATCTTCTCCTGAGTTCTCTGATCATCTTTGCTATCATTACCTTGAAGTCTTTATCAGGTAGATTGCCTATCTCCACTTCACTTAGTTCTTCCGGGGTTTTATCTTGTTCCTTCATTTGGAACATGTTCCTTTGTTGCCCCATTTTGTCTAATTTGCTCTTTTTATTTCTATGTATTTGGTAGGTTTGTTATATTTTCTGACCTTGAAGAAGTAACCTCTTGTAGGAGATGTCCTGTGTGTCCCAGCAGTGCACTCCCCCCTGGCCACCAGAGTTATAAGCCCTGTATGGGCTGCATGGGTCCTTCTGTTGCAGCAGGCTGACTACTGTGGGCAGGCTGGTAGATGTGGCTGGCCCCCAGTCTGGTTGGTTGCTGGGCTCTGCCTTCTGCAGAGGCCGCTGGCTGCTGGTTGGCATGGCCAGGTTCACAAGGCAGATGGCTGCAGGGCCCCACAACTGCCTTATTATGCTGGTCCACTATCCTGGGATTAGGTGGTTACAGGGCCTGGGTTCCCAGTGGCTGCCTGCTGGGGGGGGGGAGCCAGTTTCTGACACAGCTGGCTCTGGGTTCTGGGGTGTCCCAAAGCTGGTGCTGGCCTGCTGGTGAGTAAGGCTGTATCCCAGGGCAGCTGGCCAAGGGGTCTAAGGTGTCTCAGAGCTGGTGTTGGTCTGGTGGTGGGTGGGGCTGAGGCCCAGGGGTCATGAGGCTAGTGCTGTCACTGGTGGGTGGAACTGGGTCCTGTTATATCTGGCTGTGGGGCCCTGGGGTTTGGGGGCTAGGGCTAGTGCACTGGTGTGTGTGGCCAGGTCCTAGGCCCTCTGGTGGACAGGGCTGTGCCCCAGAGTGGGATCAAGGATCTTAAAAAGCAGCCTGCTTACTGGGGAATAGGGTATGTCCTTGCAGGGCTAATTGCTTGGCCTGGGGCATCCCAGTACCAGTGAGGACAGACTGGTGCGGGGGGCTGGGTCCTGGTGCTGATAGGCTCGAGGGAGGGTTCCAAAATGACGCTCCCCAGCACCACTGTCCACCTGGTAGTAGGAGCTCCCCCAAATGGCTGCAGCCAGTGTCTGTGTCCCTGGGGTGACCTCCAGGTTCCTCCTGCCTCTCTAGGAGTCTCTCCAAGATCAGGAGGTGGCTCTGACCCAGGCTCCTTTCAAATTATTTCTTCTGTTCTGGGTCCTGGAGCATGTGGATTTTGTGTGCATCCTTTAAGAGTGGAGTCTCTACTTCCCACAGCCCTCTGGCTCTCCCCAAAGTAAGCCCTGCTGCGGCCTTCAAATCCAAACATTCTGGGGGTTCATCTTCCTGGTGCAGGACCCCTGGGCTGGGGAGCCCAGTGGGGACCTCAGACCCCTCACTCTTTGGGGGAGAACCTCTGCATTTGTAATTCTCGTCCCATATGTGAGTCACCTGTGGGTATGGGTCTTGACTATACCGTGTCTCCTACCCATCTTGTTGTGTTTCCTTCTTTATATCCTTAGTTGTAGAAGACCTTTTCGGCTTTTTCCCAGTCTTTCTCGTCAATAGTTGCTATGTAAATAGTTGTAATTTTGGTGTGCCCATGAGAGGAGGGGAGCTCGGCGTCTTCCTACTCCACCATCTTGCCCACCACTCCAACAGAGAAAATTTAATAAAGGAAATTGATTAAATAGTATTGGATGTAGGCAAAAAGGGAACATTAAGGTAATGCAGGTAAACACTTTCAGGGAGTAACTGTGACCCCCATGGCTGGGGGAACAAAAGGAAGAGTCAGATGTGCAAAATCTGCAAGCTTGGAGGGGCCCTAAGAAGATGGGTATACGACCTCCACAGAGGGGGTGCCGCCACCTGCTCTTGGCACATTACTGGGGGAGTGATGACATTGGCAAAAGGGATGGAGCAAATCCCTTCTTCCTCCTCCAGGCTTTTTGTCTCCCTCTACTGTTCCCATTCACAGAACCTAACAGAAAATGCTCTCGCAAAAGAGAAATGCCAGTCCCAGCATCATGGAGCATGTATACAAGGGTGGGTTTGTAGCTGAGAGACGGGAGCTTAATCCCTCACAGAGAGTGCTAAATGAGATCTGGACATTCCTGTTCCTCTGGTTATGAGTTATTAATCCATAACCACAAGCAAAGAAGCCTATGAAAAAGACAAGTTGTCTAACTAAGTAAGCCTAAATTCATGGTAATTGAGTTCTCCATTAATCTATGCTTAGTAAGGAAATCCAATTGATTTTGTCAATAAACAAATAGCTGTAGTTTCCAAAATTATTTTAAAAACCTTTCTGAGAGAAAAACTTAAAATTGAAGAAATTCATATATCAATTTGGTATTTTTAAATAAATTTGGGGGAAATGTTGCATTATTCACTTGAGAATTTGAACAACTCTGCATTCTACCAGACATATTTAGAACCAGCATCAAACTGGTAGTAAATGGCTGTAAAGTGTAAATAGACACCATTTATCAAGGGCTAGTCCACTTTTTCTGCTTCTGTTATTTAATCCCTTCCTTGAAGTAGCTCTCCTTTTAAAGTCCTTGAAAACAATCATGTAAAAGCCATGTATATATGTCAAAACAGCCAGTCACTTAAGAAAAAGGGCAGGAGAGAAATCATGTTGGTTATTGTGCTTGAGCAGAACTCCTGATTGTTTTATTTTTTTCGCTTTTTATTCAGTTTTGTTGGAAAGTAGAACATTAATTCATTCACTTTATTTAGTGCCTCCAGTGTGTTAACTTTGTTTAGTGCTGGGGATATAAAGATAGAGAGATTGAGTCTACTTTTTTTGTTTTTTTGGCTACACTACCGCGCGTCATGCTTGACCTTAGTTCCCCAGCTAGGGATCGAACCTGTGCCCCCTGCAGTGGAAGCATGGATTCTTAACCACTGGGCAGCCATTGAAGTCCTGAGCCTGTTCTTAAGAGATTTAATGATTAATAGACAAAGATGGGTATGTATACAGTAACTGAATTATCAGATACCATGATAGAATCAGGTAGTCTGTGCCATAAAGACACTTGAGGAGTGGTCAGTTCTGCCTTTGGGATGGGGATAGATAGGAAAGTCTCCCCTGAGGAAGTGACATTTGAGTCTTAAAAGTGTGAACATGGGGCTTCCCTGGTGGCGCAGTGGTTGAGAGTCCGCCTGCCGATGCAGGGGACAAGGGTTCGTGCCCTGGTCCGGGAAGATCCCACATGCTGCGGAGCGGGCTGGGCCCGTGAGCCATGGCCACTGAGCCTGCGCGTCCAGAGCCTAAAAAAGTGTGAACACGGAGATCAATCAAGTAGATAGTGAACATAGGTAAACAGCCTCCATCGATTCTTTTTCTTTCCATCCCCTGCCATTTTTTTTTTTTTTGTCGATCAGATATAGTATGTGGAAATGTCAGAGATATTGTACCAATGGAAGAGTAAGAACAAACCACAGTGGTAACAGGGCCAAAAGAAGAAAGAATTCAAAAAATATAAAGATTTTTGCCAAGATGAGTAAATTTGTTTTATTGTTGTTTTGACCTTGAGCTTTTACAATACACTATTTCCTCTTCTATCTACCTGATCATATGCTCCCTTTAAATGTTATTGTAGCCATATTGCCTTTGGCCTTATAAAATGCAAATTATACTATGCAAAAGCAATTTTAATATAGGAATTAAATACAGACTCCATTTGTTTTCACTAAGTATGTGCTATAGTCAGGGAATATTGATCTGTATAACTGATGGTAGAATTTAGCTTGGAGTTAAAATACGGCAGAAACTGAAACATATTTGAGGGAGGAATTCAATCACAAATATGTGGGGTTTGGGTGGTTTGGATTTTTGAATAATGTATTTGAACATGGGTTGAAGGATGGGTCTGGGAGTTTTTTTTTTGTTGATTTTTAAGAGGAAAAATATCATCTAAGTGTTTAATTTATCTTTTTATTTAAAAAAAGAATATGTAATTGGATACCTTATTACTTCAGTGAAAGGCATATGCAGGGACTGACTGTATTCCACTGTCATTTGTGTTCCAGTCACCAAGACCCAACTGTAGAGAAAAGGGATTACACCTGCACACAGAGATTATGTTTTGTTGGAGTAACAATTTAGAATAGTGATTTTCAAATGACTTCTGGATCTTCCGGAAAACATCTTAATGTGTAGATTTTCAAGCACTCTTCCTCCATCTCCCACTGTGAGATTCAGATATAGCTGGTCTGGGAAGAGTCCCATAAATCTGCATTTTTAATAAGTACTCCAAGTGATTCTGATATAGATGACCTTGGATTATACTTTAAGAAAGACACCGTAGGGAATTCCTGGCGGTCCAGTGGTTAGGACTTGGCACTTTCACTGCTGTGGCCCCGACTTCAGTCCCTGGTCAGGGAACTAAGATCCCACAAGCCATGCAGTGCAGCCAAAAGAAAAAAAAAAAAGGGACCATAGAAATTTCATTCTGAAATTTTTCATATATGAAATTTCATAATGCAGAATATAGAGCTATTAAAAGGCAAAAGGCTTGGAACAGTTCTTATAGATATTCTTCTTACTGACTTCTGCTAAAGAAAGATGACTTCCCTAACTTAATTAATGTCTGTAAACGTGAGGGTGATGATTATATATGGTATTGTTCGTTAACCTGTTCTTTTTCTTCTCTCTTTCTCACTCTCTCTTTTTTAAGATTTTTCTATTTTTCATATCCTCTCCTGATTTTTCCTCCTGTCTTTCAGTTGTTCTGTATCTACATTGAAAATATATAGAGACATTGCATACTATACTATCTCCTTTATAATCATAAGTTAGCCTTAGGTCTTAATCATAATTTAATGTTCAGTCCTTATGTTGGATATCTCCCAAATCATTTTGTGTGATGAGAGCTTGAAGTAGATTCTTTAGAAGACTCTGTAAGAAGGGCTCATGGGAGCAATATTTCCTAAGTATATTCATAACAGTTTATCTGTAGCCTTGTTATACTAGTGAACAAGTTTAGCTGGCTATAGAATCCTTGATATGGGAATTTTCTTATTTTTTTCTTGAATGCCTCAATTTTTCTCTTCTTGAATACTTAAAATATATTATTTCTTTGTCTTGTGGCATAAGTATAGCTGCTGGAAAGTCTAATTGCAATCTTATTATTTTTCCTTATAAATGACTTCATCTTTTCTGCCTGGTAGTCCAAAGAATTTTTATCTTTTCATTTAAAATATAATACCTTTTACTAGAATAATCTGAGGGTTGGCTATTTTAAGTTGATTGCCCTAAGTTCGGGAAATTTGATTTAAATATGTAGATTTATATCATCTTTTATTTCGTAACCATTTCTTTAAATTTATTTATTTATTTATTTATTTATTTATTTATTTATTTATGGCTGTGCTGGGTCTTAGTTGTGGCGTGCGGAATCTTTGTTGTGGCATGCAGCATTTTCTTAAATTACAGTTTTTAGTGTTGTTCTGCCCCATTGCTTTGCTTTTCTTCTTCAGAGACTCCTATTATGTAGAAGTCCCCCTCCCCTTGTTCTATCACTTTCTTTCAAATCTCTTTAAAAACATATTTCTATTTTTTACCTAAAATATTTTTTCCATTTTCCATTTCTCTTCAGGCATTATTCATTGTGTTCATTTACTCTTTAGTTTCTTCTAGTTTAGTGTTAACTTCTTAATTTAAACTTGTTTGATTCTTTCCTGAGTCCTTTATCCTCTCTTTCAAACCGCCATTTCCTCCATTCATATTAGAGTTTTTTCAATTCTGATTTGTTTCTTCTTTTATAGTTCCTATTATTTAAAAACATTTCTTTTCACTTGTTTTGAAATTTTAAGTTCCAGTTTTCAGCTTTTTGTAGGGATGTCTGACATGTTTTCATTATCTCTAGGGATATCTTCTACATTATTTAAATTCTCTTTCCTTTTTTCCCCCATCATAATTCAATCTCAATTTATTTCTGTTGCTCATTTTAAAGTGAAAGTAGATTTCTTTAGCAAAGAGGTAAAAACACATGGCCCCATACTCTTAAGATTTGCTTCCTCTGTTCCCTTCCTCCATTTGTGTCTTGAACTTCTCTTTCCTTTGCCCCATTTCTCTGTGCTCCTTAATTTGATCCTATTTCCAGAAGTTTCTCCTCAATACAGGGATTTGACTTGAAAGAGAGTTTTGTTCACAGGGGCCAGACTGCTTCAGCACCAACACTCAGACCTATCACCATCCCATCACCTACAGACTGGATCCTGCAGGACTCCCACCTGGTTTCAGCTGAGTTCAGATTAGCTTTCTGTACTTTCTAACGAGTCCTTGATGGTAGTTTTGCGGTTCTCCTGATGCTGTCCCCACTAGCCTCTATTCTGAGGTTTGAGGGAATATGTAGTCATCTAGTTTTCTTGTGTATGTTCTTGGTGAGTTTTTGATTTTGCAGACTAATTGTTCTGTCTGGGTGTTTTTGGAGGGGGAGCAGGGCAGGGAAGAGGATTCACAGAGTTTCAGAAAATAAACCACTAACCCCACCTCAATCTTCTTTTATTTATATTTTTCAGGTATGTGAATATGTCTTCTCAAGTAGATTTCTCAATTCCTCTACAGAAAACAATTTTTAGAAATGATACCCACCATTTATTGAGTACTTACTACATTCCAGGTACTGAACGAATTAAATGTTTTATAAAGTATTCATTGAGTTTTACAACAACCTTTGGATGTAGTTACTTTATGCCCATTAAATAAGGGTAACCACAGTTTAAAAAGCTAAAATATTTGATCCCAGGTTGGGGTAGGCAGCTTCTAAGTTGGCACTAATGAACCCTGCCTCCTGGTGTTCATGTGCTTATGTGATCCCTTTCCCTCCGCGTGGATGGGATCAAGTGACTTGCTTGTAATAAACAGAGTATGGAAAACATGATGGTATGTCACTTCTGAAATTAGCCCACAGGAAGACTGTGGCTCAAGCACTCACTCTCTCTGGCTTGCTTGCTTGCTCATCCTGATGGAAGCCAGCTGCCATGCTGTGTGTTGCCTTAGGAGAGGCCCATGTAGAAGGATCTGAGGGATGCTTCCAGACAACAGCCAGCAAGGAACTGAAGCCCTCCGCCCAACAGCCCGTGAGGAACTGGATACAGCTAACAACCACATGAATGAGTTGGAAGTGGATCATGGAGCCTTTGAATGAGACCACAACTCCAGCTGACAATTTTTTTTAAATTAAATTTTATTGGAATATAGTTGCTTTACAATGTTGTGTTAGTTTCTGCTGTACAGCAGAATGAATCAGCCATACATATACGTCCAGCTGACATTTTGATTGCAGTCTTGTGAGAGATTTTGAGCCAGAGGCACCTGGCTAAGTTATACTAGGATTCTGGACCCACAAAAATCCAGAGATAATGTTTGTTGTTTTAAGCTGTTAATTTGGAGGTAATTTATTATACAGCAAGAAATAATTAATGCACAGGTCATAGAAGTAATAAGTGTTCCAGTTGACCTTGAACAGAGGGGTTCTCATTCCAGGGTCTATATTCACCTCTTTGTGACACTGACTTTGAGTAGCCTTTAACTTTATGAGCTACTATTTCTACCACATTGAATTTGACGGTCTTCCTGCTCTTCCTTTGTTCTATTAATTTTTCTTTAAAAGAACCTCTTCTGCGTAGAAACTGCCTGTTGCTGAACTGAGTAGTAAGTGAGCACTTTCTTTAAGTCATGGAAATTTGGAGTTAGAAGGAACTTGAAAATTCATATAGTCCAGACCAACCTGTTCCCAGTTTTTACAGGTAAGGAAATTAGGTCCAGCAAAATTAAGAGACTTGCCTAAAGTTACAGAATTAGTGAAAGAATGGAGATTAAAATCCAGGTCTCCTGATGTCCAGTTTAGGACTGTGGGCAGGTACATACTGGTAGTTCTACATGGTCGTAGCTCACAGCACGTTCTGAATGTGCAGTAGATTCAATTTGATTCCCATTCATTTTCTCTGTACAAAAACAGAGGGATCATGAAGGGAACAGCCGATGATGAGTAGGATATTTACTTCCTTTGCTCTTAGGCTCACCTTCTCTGAAGGAGAGGTCAACAGTCTGAGTCCAACTGAATGACTATTCGTCTTCCAATCCCTTAACCACAGCACTGGCTCCAACATGGCAATGAAGTTTCATATTCAGAGCCAGCTTCAAATGATTTGTCTTGGCTCTTTGGATTCATTGAGAAGCATTTCCTGAGCTGGAGTGGAAGGGGCTGTGATCAACTAGTAATGTCAGCCATGAGTGGAGGTTGAGGGTGTGGTAGACTTTGTGCCATGTATTTGCCCACTGGTGTTTCTGTAGTTTTGGGCCTGGTCCTTCCCTTGGATGACCCATGCTTTTCCTGCTATGAACGATTCTTGCCACACAAGCTGCCCACGAAAGCCCTCGTTTCTGGGATCTTTTTCTTCTCATTTGATGTGAGGTTTAGCACATAAGTGACATTGGTGAAATTTACCTTGTAACTGAGCATAGTGTTAGAAGAGGAGCCAGTTCTCACATCCCTGAAGGCTGGATGCTTTTATGGCTCCATTTCTGGCTAGATCTGAAAATCACATTGCCAGCAACCTGCCAGTCCATCAAAAAAAAAAAAAATGCAGGAAGGTACAGTTTTGCACATGCTTACTCTGTTGTCTTTTGCTAAACATTCCCTCTTCTTCAGTCCCAGGGGCTCATGAGGATAAATTTGCACGTTAGTGTTAGTCTGGTTATCCTGGACGATAGGGTAAAATATTGGTATTGTAGATCAAAAGCACAATTAACATGTGCCTTGGAACTTGGACAGAAACTTGTAGGAGCTGTGAGGCTGAGGCTTATACATCTCCGTGGGTGGTAGTTTCAACATGGCACTGCTAGCTTTTTTTTTTTTTTTTTTCCCCTTTCCCATTTTGGTAAGTGGAATATTGGGCAATGTTGGAATTCAGTGACTGGGAAAGTTTGTTTCCTCCTTCTATTCTTCTATCTGCTGTTTAACTTTCTTCTTCCATTTGGATTCATTCTATTCTCTTTTCAGTGACCTACGTTTTCTCTTTTCCTTTTCAGCATTGGGGTATTGAAGCCCCAATGAAAATGTTTACTTTTCATAATATTCTTTATCAGAAGCCTATTTTATTGAAATAGTGATAGAATCCAACATGCCCTCTGGCAACTAGATAGTCTCTGCCCTTGACTTCCGGAAAACACAAAACCATTCCTTTCCTGATAAGAAAGCTGTAAAAACTTGAACATGCCTTGATGCTTTGAGCTGTGGAATTTAGGCAAGTCACTTTTGTTCTATATGCTTTATTTGTACCCAGATATAAATGTGTGTGCCTGTGTGTGTGTGTGTGTGTGTGTGTGTGTGCCTGTGTGTGTGTGTGTGTGTGTGTGTGTGTGTGTGTGTGTGAGAGAGAAAGAGAGATCAGTAGTTTTGTGAGCCTTTGGAACCCTGGGATCATGGAAGGAAAAGGTGAAAATTGAGCTAGTAAGAATCCCCTATCCTTTTTCGACCAGAATAACTCTGTTATTATTAGTTTTCTATAAGAGCTTTCTGCATTAGAGTTTATGTGAAACACAGATTCTGTTTTTTAAATGTGAAAACTACCAGCATCAATGAGCCTCAGATTCCTTCCACCACTAACAGTTTGCAGTACCTCCATGTAATCAGGCCCAGACAGGAGAGAAAGCCAGTGTGATGGAACATCATTTCTGTCAGGTGTCTCTGTATTTCAGTCACAACCACTCCAGACTGTGGGTCTCCAGGCGTGTTATCCTCGTGAGGTATTAGCTATTCTCTTCTGTAAAATGGAGATGATAGTTGTACCAACCTTATAGGATTGTGGTGAGAAACAAATGAGATAATTAGCAGTGTCCAGCAAATTAGAAATACTCAATAAGTGTTAGGCGTTACTGTTAGTCTGAAAAGACTAAAAGACATGCTACATGGCATGCTCATCTTCTTTTATTACTTCATTTGTGTTTATGTCAAGTAAACCTCCTCCTAGAACCAAATATAAAGGTATTAAAATAGAATATCAAATACTTTGCTGCTCTTTTGACACTACAGGGAAATTTTATATAATTTTAGAATGTTCACTTAAGATCTCTAAAATATACTGTACCATACCATGGCTATAATTTTGGGCCAAAAAGTTGCAGTGAAAAGTTAAAGTGAAAAAAAATGAGATGGAACAAATAGTTTCTTGGGTGATGCTTTGCTGAAAATCAACTTTTTCATAAGTTTTAAGCATATCTTTGCACAACTTCATTTTTCTTTGAGTTTTTAGGTCTCAATTTTTTGAACTGTGAAGTAAAAGGACTGGACCAGATAATTTTTCAGGTTCAACATTGATGCTTCTCAGTTGATTTTCACATAATCTGGCACTCTAATCAGTTTGTCTCATTTCTCCAGACCTCTGTTTCCTCAGCTGCAAATTAAGAAGAGAACGTTCCTACCTATCAGCTGGTTTTAATTCTAGCATCAGAGTTTTCTAACTTTTCTATTTATGCTCTTCTTCAACTTGGTTACTCTCTGGTTACATAATCATCCAAACTGTATCACAAAATAATTTCTAAACATATGTTTCTATGTGCATGGTTAAAAGCTTGTTAGACTATATAGTACCAGGCAATTGCTGGGTGTTGGAGACACAGTGATGTAAAGATACATTTCTTGCCTTCGGGAACTCAGTCATCAGATGTATAATCATGATGATGATAAAGACAATAAATGCAGAGATAATTGCTTTAATGGGAATGAGCACAGTATTCATTGAAAACAAAAGGTAAGGAGAACCTAGATCAGCCTGATTGTGAGGTGTTTGTGAAGGTCAGACAAACAAAAGGGGAGAGAGTGTTCCAGCTGGAGGAATACTATTTGCAAAGCACAGAGCTCCAGATGAGAGAGCAGGACTAGACAAGGAATTACAAATTGCTCTGCACTGTTGGAGTGTGAAATGTACAAAGAGAATGAGTTGGGATTGCTAAGCGAGGGGACTTCCAAGAGCTTTGTAGGCCATTGAATTGAGTAATATCTGTCCGTGTATTGAGATTATTCAAATGTAAGTGAAATGCCAAGGTTTTAAATTTAAATTGAAAAGTAGTTATTAATATAAATTTCTGAAACTCTTACAAAAATACATCAGTTTAGGATCAATAGTTTTGTATTTTGTCTTAGAAGAAACGAATTCAGGGAAACTAATTAAGAGAATCTGGAAAAGAACACCAATCCATTTTACTTTAAAAGTTCTCAGAGGGGGCTTCCCTGGTGGCACAGTGGTTGAGAGTCTGCCTGCCGATGCTAGGGGACGCGGGTACGTGCCCCGGTCCCGGAAGATCCCACGTGCTGTGGAGCGGCTGGGCCCGTGAGCCATGGCCGCTGAGCCTGCGTGTCCGGAGCCTGTGCTCCGCAACGGGAGAGGCCACAACAGTGAGAGGCCCGCGTACCGCCAAAAAATAAAATAAAATAAAATAAGTTCTCAGAGGAGTTTTTTCATTAGATGACCACTAATCAAAGTTCGGCGTGCATTTCTAAAGTAAATGTAAGATAACACTCCTTTTTTTTTTTTAAAGTCTTATGGATTTTCATATTTTGTAAACTTGAAGATTTAAGGTGATCTTAGTTATTTAAGTTTTTCACAGGGATTTAAAAAATTATTTATTTATTTGGTTGCTGTGGGTCTTAGTTGCAGCAGTCAGACTCCTTAGTTGTGGCATGCAAACTCTTAGTTGCAGCATGCGTGTGGGATCTAGTTCCCTGACCAGGGATCGAACCCTGGGCCCCCTGCACTGGGAGTGTGGAGTCTTATACACTGCGCCACCAGGGAAGTCCCAGACTTTTCTTTTTGAGAGTTTTACTCCATTAAAAAAAAAAAAAATCTGCACAATTACCTGGCATCTGATCTGTTCCTATCCTTCCGAGTAACTGAAATTTATTCTTTTCTTGAATGATATAGGAAGATAAAGACAAAAAAAAAACAAATATACTTAACGGAAACAAAGATTTTCAATTATTCAAACTGTTGTTCAATTTTTGTAGAAAGAGCACAGCACTCAATGTTGTGAATTCAAGGTTCTGTTATTTATATACCATTTCAATAATGGTATTATGTATTACTTCATTACCTTTTCTATAATCAAAGTTATACATCCATATGGTTTAAAGAATCAACTTGTTCTAGAAGACTTGTGTAATAACCAGAAGTATAACATATGCCTTCCCTCCATTTCCCATTTCCTACAGGCAACCACTTCCAACACTTTCAGCTCCATTCTATTTTTACCTCATATCTCCAAATAACATGCTTATATTGCTACTTCTTGATTTTAGAAAAGCTTTAGTCATTATCTATTGGTGTTCCCCTAGAGCAGATGAGGTCTCACTTTTTTACTACTGCCTCCCCAAAGCCCCCACTACCCACATGTATACTTCCCAATCCTCAAATTCCTAATCTAGTTATATTTATAATTTAGGTTAGATCAGTATCCAGAGTTTACATCATTACAACTACGTAAATACTAGTTACAGCTCAGCCATGGAGAATACTGTAATTTTTCAGCACAATGTCTTGTTATATCAATACTTGGAGTTATTAATAGTTTTCTATGAACCAATCATGAATTTAACCCCAAAGTCTCCAAAAACTTTCTTAATCTCTGAATATGTTCATAGTCAAGAATTCTATCTATTTAATCTAGAAGAAATCTCAACCCTGGAGATGTCTGACCTATTGCAATTTTTGTTCTCCTTTCACCATCATTCTGAGGGGGCCCTTTGCCTCTATCATGTGCTGGATCTCTTATTTCCCACGTTCCATGTTTTCCTCTTCATCTTGATTTACTCTTTTGTTTTGGTGGCACACAACCTTCAGCAGCTTGTTCAGGTAGAGTATAAGGAGAGGTCTTTGAGACCCCTCTTATGGATGCATGAATTCGTCCTTGTGTTTGATTGATAGTTTTGCTGGATTCTACTTCTACGTTGGAGAAGTTTCAACTTCTACATTGAAAATTATTTGCCATCAGGCACTGTTCCATTGCCTTCTAGCTCCTGGTGTTTCACCTGTTTGGCAGGACTCCTATGTTTTCTCTGTGCCTGCACCCATGAAGCTTAGTACTGGTGGAGAAAGTCAGGACAAGCAGACTGATGCCATTATAAATTTATGACTACCAACATGAACTGGACTCTCAACAGTACCAATTTATTCTTTTAAAAAATTTGATTGAAGTATAGTTGATTTAAAGCAGCAGCATTCCAATTCATTCTTTTACAGATGCAAAAGCTATTTTAAAACCTCTAAACACACACACACACACATGCACACACACACCCCTCCCTACTTTTCTCAAACCTCTGGCAGCTCTTCTCCCCACTCTCAACAGATAACTTTGACTTTTACTTTTTCTGGAAAATAAAAGCCATCAGATGGGATGCCCTTGTGTTCCAGAGATGATGTTTCTCCTCTACTTGTATCTTAAAGTCTATTCTGTTCCTGTTTTCAAAGCCCTATAATAATGATGACTCCTTTTTTTTAATATACGTTCCATTTCTGTCAACTGGACCATGTATAGTGGTTTTTCCAGTGCTCAAACCTCACCCATTAAATCATCATCCAACCTAACAGCCAACCAACCCGATAAACAAGAAACGTCTACCCACATTATCCTTCAGCTACTACTATTTCCTCCCGTTCTTAGCCAAACTTCTCCCAGATTGCTGTCTTTACTCCTCATTTCATTAGCTATATTCACTTCTCTACCACACCATTCTGGCTTTCTTACTAAGGTTCCAGTGACCTCCATCAAAAGTTTTCGATCTCTCTTAGTGCACAAAGATGATCACACTTTCCTGTTTGGAACAGAATCATTCCTGGGCTTACATGATAAAACTTTGTTTTGTTTTTTCTTCTCATTACTTTTTCTATTACATTTCCCATTATACTGTCATCTACTTGATCACTTAATGTCAGAATTTGTGAAAGGCTCTTTGCTTGGTTCTCTTTAATTCTCTTCTCATTCCTTAGACGGCCGTACCCATGCATATGACTAGAATTACTCCCTATAAACAAATAAATAACACATTTTAATCTATAGCCAAGATCTCTTTTCTGAACTCCAGACCCATATATCCAGTTGCTTACTTGACACATCTTTTTGGAGGTTTCAGTGGCACCGTAATCTCAGTATATCCATTTCAAGGTCATCTTTCCTCCAAGGTAGCCAGTCCTTTTCCAGTGTTTCCTATTTCAGTTAATGGTACCTCTCTCTCTCCAATTATGTTAGCCAGAACCCTAGAGTCATTCTTGGCATTTCCCTTCCTACTACTCCATATCCAATCCATCACCCATCTAGCTGATGATATTTACAATCAAAGTGTTTCTCAAATCCTCTCACATTTCTCCATCTTCACCACTCTAGGTAAGTTACCAGCATTTCTTATCTAAACTTCCGGGGTAGTCTCTTAATTGACCTAACTACTTCTATCAGGTCTCTCAATCTGTTTTCCATATTATAGCCACCGTCATCTTTTTAAAATGTAAATCTAAGTACATCATCCTTTGCTTAAAGCCTCTACATGGCTTCCTTCTGCTCTAGGGATAAAAACAAAAACTCCCTGACTTGGTCTGAAGGGTTTACAAGCTGTACTCCTTACATACTTCTGTCTTGGCAAACACCATCTAATTTCTCATTCTCTTGTACCAGCTGTGCTGGTTTTCTTTTAGCTCCCCACACTGTGATCCAATGGAGAGCCAATACAGCTTGGCCGCTAAGCATGGCACACTTCACGCCTAATTTTCAAGGGAGATTGCCCGGGTTCAAATCCCGATTCTACAATTTACTTATTTGTGCAAACTTGGGCAAGTTACTTTATCTCCTGTGCCTCAGTTTCCTCAACTGGAAAATAAGGATAATTGTAATAGATTTGATCATAATCGTGTTATTATGATCAAATGATCATTTTCAGGGAAGGCTCTTTCCTCCCCTTTCTTGCCCAGTTAATTTCTTCTCAAACTTCTGTTCTCAGCTCCAGAGTCACCTTCTCAGAGAAGCCTCCACTGACCTCTCTGACTGAATCCAATTACTTCTTTACAGCTTTTCTCATATGTTGAGTCTCTTAATTGGAATGCTTAATACAGGTGCAATTTTGTATCTTTCTGAGTGATTTATGTATTTATTTTTGGTTAACGTTCTGTCTTTCTCACTGAAATGTCAGCTCCAGGAACCTAGGGATAGTGTTTGTTTGTTTTTTGTCACTATTCTTCATGCCTAACACAGTGTTCATTACTTAGTAGGTTTCCCCCCAAAATGTTCGTTGACACAAAAAATGGTAAACATCTCTGATGCAAGGCTCTTTGATAACCTCTTTTGCTGCTTAAATTAGTGCTCTGCACGGTAAGTAATAAGTTCTGAGAAGGAACACGGATGGTGAATCAAAGACCGGTTAAGTTGTACGTCTGCTCCTGCTTCTTCAGGAGGTGGCTCTGAGCAGGAGGGTTCCCTGTTCAACAAGGCAGGGTTTTGTGGAGATTATGTGCCGGATACCCAGACCTGGGTTCAATTCTTGGCTCCATTATCTGCTGCTGTGTGACCTTAATCATGTCACTTGACTTCTTACAGTCCGAGTGTCCTCATCTGTCAAATCACATCACAGTACTCAGCGCAGAGTCAATTCTTGTTAACTAGGCAACGGAACTGATAAGAATCTCACTTAATTAAGCACAGTACATGATTATCCACAGGCTCATGCCAACGATATGGCTTGCCCCTTATGTAGGCCAGTAAGTCTCCTGTGGTCGGTGACAAACAGCTATCCCATCCCCTGCCCCTAAAAATGTCAAAAATTTGTGCTTTTGGTCACAAGAGAGTAAGAATCAATGTGAACTGGAAAAACAGAGTTCCAACAGGATTTCCTGGTGCTTCAAGTTCAAGTTTGAGAGTGGCAGTGGGTGAGCCGGCTTGGTCAGGTAGGCTCAGAGGTTCGTTTGCTGGAGGGACTGACCTTGGGAACAGAGAAAAGCCTTCAGTCCCTGACAAGACAGCCCTGCCCAGATGCCAGTGGGACCCAGCTAACCGCCACTGCAATCTCAGAGCCTCTTTTCTCCTGAGCCCTCCTTGTTTTTTTTTTTTTTAAATCAGCTGAATCCACTCCTTGAGAATCACATAGAAAATGACTCCCTCCTCACCTCATTCAAGAAAAAAAAAATCCCATTCCTCACAATAAAAAGAGTAAGCCTCTTGTCCGCCTCTTGTGCCGCTGGCCACTTTGCTGAGATGAGAGGAGAAATCTGGTTGTAACATTTGGTGGACGAGTGAGCTGCCTGGAAGCAAGGACCACAGTGATGTGTGAGAGAGATGGACGTTGTTTCTTCCGCAATCCTTCTCTTTTTCTCCTTCCTCCTGTTTCAAACTTGTGGGACCGACTGGGGCTGTGAATTTTAGGGTGTAGTGTGTGTACGTCAATAGAAGGGGCATTGTGTGTGTACTTCGAGCGCGTTCAGGAGAGTGCTGTGCTTGAACTTGCGAGTGTCTGTGACGGAAGAACTATGAAAGCATGTGTGTGGGACAAGATTTAGACGTGTAAGCGCAGGAAAGTGGTAGCGTGTACGTGGTGAGTGTGTGCGCGCGAGTAAGTGCGCGAGCCAGGGGCCGGCCGCCCGCCCGCCGCGGCTCCCCGTGGGCCGGCCCGGCCAATGAGCGCGCGGCTGCAGGGGCGGCGGGCGGGGAGGGGGCGCAGGGGCCCTGCGGATGGAGGCGCGGGCGGCGCGGCGCACTCATTCCGCGCGGGCGTTGCTGGCGGGGGGCGGCGCAGCCACTGGCCGGGGACCGGGGCCCGGACCAGGGGCGGCGGGCGGCGTAGGCGGCGCCCGGGGCTGGGATGCGCAGGGGGCTCCGTGGCGGCGGCGTTGGCGGCGGCGTCGGCGGCCGCGGGGGCACGAGCTAGCGCCGCGGCGCGGGGAGCCAGTCGAGCCCGGTGGGCGAGCGGAGGCGGCGGCGCAGGCAGAGCGGCGGCCGCAGCCGGAGCCCGAGCGCCGCGCGCCCACCATGGCCGCTCAAGGCGAGCCCGGCTACCTGGCGGCGCAGTCGGACCCGGGCTCCAACAGCGAGCGCAGTACCGACTCGCCCATGCCCGGCTCGGAGGACGACCTGGTCGCCGGAGCGCCCCTGCACAGCCCCGAGTGGAGCGAGGAGCGCTTCCGCGTGGACAGGAAGAAACTTGAGGCCATGTTACAAGGTAGGCATCCACCCCGCGTTCTCGGACTCCCGGGCTGCGCCCGCGACTCCTTCCCGGACATCCCCGCCCCGCGTCCCGGCGCCTGCCGCTCCGGCCCAAAGCCGACTTAGTTCCCCCGTCCCTTCCCCCGCGGAGCCGGAGGACATCCAGGGAGTGCAGACCTCGCGGGAGTCTCCACCCTTCCACGCCTCTCAGGTCTCCGGGCACCGAGAACCCTGTGCTAACTTGACCGGCTTCAGAAAAGCCGAAGGCCGTGTTTGTACCCGCGCGCCCAAGTTGCGTTCTTGGACTTTGGAGATGCCAGCTTTAGTCAGGACACCTGGGCTATGCTATCCGGACCCAGTCGGACCGCGCAGAGTATGCGTGACTCCCTCCCCACTCTCTGGCACTCTGGAATTCTAGCTCTGTCTCTGTTTCTCTCCCTCCTCTTGTCAGTATCCACTTCCTCCAGCTGAGGGGCCTTGTCTCGCTATTGGGAAACGCTCTGCAGATGTCAAAGCTTAGGACAGGAGTTCCCGCCCCGCACCCAGAGTAAGAGGGGCCAGCATGGGGTGAGCGGCCAAAGTGTCAGGGCAGTGCTGCTGGGTTGGGGGACAGTGCGTGTTCATCTCCTGACAGGCTTATAAAACACATCTTGAGTTACACTCGGTTCATAAAAGTCTTCCCGTATTATGGGTATCTATCTGACTTTGTCTTTCACAATTTGTTTTTTTTTTTTTTTGGTTTTTTTTTTAAACTCCCTCGTTTCTCTGGGACTTTCCCAGGCGTAACAGCTTTAACCATACAGGACTGGGAACAAATTTTGACTTTTAATGGGAGGATTGGAGTTCTCAGAGTGAGTGCTAAAATGTCCAACGTCATTTTGATCTTCCCTAAAAATGTTAATTACTAGCTTACCTGTAGTCCCCAGTGTGGTTCATTTCCATCATCCAGAGAAATAAGGTAATTTGAATGACTGTTATTCTTAAAATAGTAGAGGGACCAGGCATTAATTTCACTAAGGGTGCAGTGGTGGATTCATTCAGTAGCTCGTATCCTTATATGAAGGGAGGATTGGAGCTTTCCAACTTTCTTTTGTGGCTTGGTGCCTAATTTACTTTGACTTGATCAGTCAGTGCATCGCAGTGTGGGAGCTATTTAGCCCTCCGTGGAAATGCAGTGGTTTTTTAGAACAATAAGGCAGGTTATTTTAAGACAGAACAAGATGTTTTCCAAAACAATAACTTGGTGGAAACAAATAGCAAGAGTGTTTGATAGACATTTTTGGATGAGTTACAAACTCATCTCTCTTTTTGCTTTTTTTTAATTGATAAACATCCCCAGTGCTTATCATGTCTCTGTCTTACTCCCTCTTTTTTTCCTCCTTAAATTATGTAACTTTCTAGGAGAGTTACTTCTGTGATAAACTGTTCAAATAGGAATATTGCAAAGTGGATCTGGAAATTAAAGCCCCAGTTGCCTTTCAGTAACCTATTTTAGTTATTCCATTTGTTCTGTGGTTCTTTTTTGCCTAGTTCCTATTATAAAACAAAATATTAAATTTATTCAGGAAAATATTGCTGTGAGATTGTTTGGGTTGAACTGATAACACACATACCTATCCTTTCAACAAGTTTCTAGTTTATTTTGTACATTTGGAGGGTTGTGAAAGATGGATCTTCTACGTCTTCCTTACCTGTCTTGCCTACGCACATGCAAGTAAAGACAGTGATGTTAGCTCCTAGGAAGCCCTCTTGCATAACCTGAGCTTTAGAAGTGGATTTCTTTTTTGAATCAATTAATTTCCATTTAGAATAAAACAAAATATAGGTAAGACATTTTTTAAAATTTGAAGGCCATTCTCTTTGTAGATATGATATTCTGACATGAGATAGTTTAAAATTTCTTTGCTGTGGTGAAGTTTCTTTTACAGAAACTCTTGAGTTAGTATTTCTTCAACAACCTATGAATTAGTGAAGTATTCACACTTCAACTCCAAAGATTTCTTGAATAATTGAACATAGTGCTTTGATTAACTTTCCAAAGTCACTAATAAGTGAATTATGCCTTCCAAGATAGTAAGTTTGAACACATTTGACAATAGCACCCAGTGCACTGTGTACCAAGGCATTTTGTCATGCATGCTTCCTGGTGTCAAATTTTGTTAGAACCACCATGTTTGAAGGAATAAGACTAGTTTCTGAACCAAACATAATCATGTGTCTCATTGCTTGATACTAGGTGGTTAAGGCAAGCGTGGGCAACTGGAATCACTCAGACCTAGGTTCCCTGTGGAACCTTGGGACAGTTCCTGGGCACCTCCCCATCTCAGTTTGTCCGTCTGTAAAATGGGACTGATATTAGTACCTTTCTCTTAGAGTTTTGTGAGAATTAACAGAGATAAAGCCTAATAAGCTAAAACTTGCCACACTGTTTTATAAATGCTAACAGCTTAATATATATCAGTTGATTTTATTATTACTACTAATAAATATTATAGCATGGATTCAAATGACTTCCAGTGCCTATCACAATTTCTGACAGTACTCTATATCTAAATATCTAGAGAACAAAAGAATTTTGCAGTTTCATAATTGCAGAAGTAAAATAGAGAACAAGGTAGGAAGTTTGGAAAGTCAACAAATATTCTAATATTGTTAGATATCCTTGGGTGGAAAGTTTTTCATTTGAAAAGTGCCAGTTAAGAAAAGTCTGTATTTGCCTGGTTGGGTTTCTGATTTGGATTTGCCATTTTTCCTCAGACAATCGCCTTAAAATATGTGCAGGTTTCCAATTTAAATCAGGGTAAATAAGATTCTCTGCCTTTAAGTCTACATAGTGCAAATTGGTGATTATAATGCTTGGAATTTGTTTCCAGAGAGACTGTCCTGGGGGTAAGTTAATCTTTAATGGGTTGTATTTTTATTAGTAGAGAAATTCTTCTACGCAATGGACCAAAAATTCAGTGAGGTTAAAATATAGGCAGTAGGGTAGTGGTCAAAGAAATGAAAATACCATTCTTGGATGAATCCCCAAAGAACTGATACACATAAAATCCACCAGGCCAAAAATGTAGGAAAAAAGATCACTAGTTTTTTGTTTTTTGCTTTTGTTTTTTATCTAATAACTACTTTGGAACAGCCATGCAGAGTATCTGACACTTCTTTTTGAATCTAAATGAAGATTATTGATTATATTAGTCAACAGTTTTGTAAATGGGAATTGATTTTCACGTTTAGTTTAGGTTTTTGATGGGGATGGTAGGCCTTGGAATAGATACGATGGACAACATAATAATGAAGAAAAATTGTTCTTCATTTACTTAATACTGATCTTCAGAATTTAGACTTCATATTTCATGTGGGATAGTAGTAGTGATTCATTTCAGTCAATTAAATGTGACTTATGGTATGCAAAGAGGGAGAAGAGTGGTCTAGAGGAAAGTCTGGGAGAAGGTAGCAAATAAATGGGTCAAGAGTCAGAAATACAGCCTTGGTGTTGGCCAGTGTCCTGAGAGACAAACATGGATTTTGTACATTTATACTTTTCCTTTTTCTTCTTTTGGGGTTGTTTTACATCTTATGATTATACTTTTATTGTTACACTGAAAAACATATACACGTGCTGTACAGTTAAAAATCCCTACATAAAATTTAGACTCATAGGCATTTTCAAGGTTTGGAATCCCTTGTATTTCATCATAGAAAGAATTGTGGGCTGGGGGCAGTGGCCTGTTTTTATGAATTGAGGTTAATGTCTGGTGGGCTTTTAGGATATTGCTGTTAAAGACATTAAGAACCATGTTTTGGGGACTTCCCTGTTGGCCCAGTGGTTAAGACCCTGTGCTTCCAATGCAGGGGGCACAGGTTGGATCCCTGGTTGGGGAACTAAGATCCCATGTGCCATGCGGCGTGGCCAAAAATTTAAAAAACAAACATGTTTTTACATGTTCACAGTGATGGGCAGAACAGGAATCACTGATCACTGCTTGCTTGAGGAGTGGAACTAGCCACTAAAACAGCTGATCACACATTGATTAAAAACAAGAGCAGCAGTTATATAATTACATATCTTTTTTTCTTTTTTAATTAACTTATTTATTTTTTTGGCTGTGTTAGGTCTTTGTTGCTGCACACAGGCTTTTCTCTAGTTGTGGCGAGCGGAGGCTACTCTCCGTTACGGTGCACGGGCTTCTCATTGCTGTGGCTTCTCTTGTTGCAGAGCACAGGCTCTAGGCGCACAGGCTTCAGTAGTTGTGGCTCGTGGGCTCTAGAGCGCAGGCTCAGTAGTTGTGGCGCATGGGCTTATTTGCTCCGCGGCATGTGGGATCTTCCTGGACCAGGGCTCGAACCCGTGTGCCCTGCATTGGCAGGCGGATTCTTAACCACTGCGCCACCAGGGAAGTCCCTACATATCTTTTTAATTTGGCAAACTTTAGTGAAGATTGTCTTATAATTTGGTAAATAGATAATAATCTTTTAGATGCTTTTGTGGGATCAGGGAGAGATGAAGTAAAAATATATGAGAATGGGGGAGTGCTGAAAATGAAAATAAACAAGAGCTAAGCTGAATGTAGTTTTCTAGCTAAGGCTTGATTAAGGCTAATAAACAATAAGAACAAATCCAATAACTTTATGAAGCTTAATGGTTGAAAGCAAAGTGTTCTTGGCCAGATCTGGATTTGAGTCTTGGTCCTACCTTTAAATAGGGAGCTTGGGAAAATTCATTACCTGCAGCCCCATTTATGAAAGGCGGTGTTAATCATGGTGCCTACATCTGAGGTGGTTGTGACCATTAAGAGAAAAAAAGATGGATGTAAAACATCACAGCGCTGGCCACAGAGTAAGTGCTGAATAAATCACTAATAACCATATTTATTATAAACCATAGTTCATAAAATGCACATTCTTATATTGAAAATGAAAATCAAATATATTTGAAAATGAATTAAATGGTTTATAATAAATGAACATTCACAGCTATCTAAATATTTTTATTGGCTTTCCTGGTAGCTCACCGTATGTCCAGCGTATTAGCCCCTTGTAAAGGTGGATGAGCATGTACTGAGTAAAGCTGTATCGGACACGAGTGTGGAGTTTTAGATTTTGTGCAGGAGGAGAGGGCTTTGCACTCTCTTTAGCTGTCATTGTTCTTGCCTTGAGTAGTTTTCATTCTTTGAATGGTCCGGAGCCCGTCACTTCTAATATTTTTACTAAAGACTAGCGGCAAAAATCCATTAATCTCCATTGTAGTTTGATGTTGCTCTGAACTTGTCATTCATTGGTGTCTCGAAAGAGACTTTTTCAAAGAAAATGTTGTGCCTGGGCTAACGTGTTCTGTTTGCTCACCTGTAAAATGGGGACCATGATGGTCCTATCTTCCAGGGGTGCTGTGAGCTCAGAACGAGACGATGTGTGTGAAAAGTGGAGCTCAGTGCCAGGCACGTGGTGTTTGGTAGACGGTACTGCAGCAGCCCCAGCAGCCCCGTGCCATGTGATGCATAAGGATTTCAAAACACTGGAAAGCAAATGCTTGTCAGGTTTTTTGTTTTAGTTTTTTAAAACAACTGCATATGAATCTTTTCCTTTTTTCTTCAGTGAAAGCCTTCCTCCAATCAGAAAAGTTTATTACGACAAGCGTAGTAGGCTCAGAGAGCAGAACTGAAGGTTCAGATTGTTTTAGAAACTAAATGAATAAAATCCATCAGAAGTTGTGTAGCCTGGCGGTGAAGAGTTCAGGAACTGCTATCACGCTGGCCTGGGTTGGGGTCCTAACTTCACCTCTTGCAGAGCCCCGCGAGGATGCTGTGAGAGGGTGTTACAGCCCTGCGCTCGTGGGCAGGGGGTCAGCGCTCTCCATCAGTCTTATCTCTGTGAAGACTTCTGAGGTTTTGCTTAAGTTGATCATTGATAAGTTAAAACATAGAAAGGGCTTGTTATATCGATGATTTTAACAGGCAGGAATGTATTTATTTGGCTGTGACTATCAGAAAACCCAACACAGAGTGACTTAAACAAGCCAGGGATTTATTTTCCTGTTGAAACAAAAAAATCTGGGACTAAGAGGGCCAGGCCCCAAGAGCTGCTCAGGGGCTTCAGGGAGCCCAGCAACCTACCCCCTGACCTCGGCCATCCCAGCTGATGGCTTTGGCCTCATTGGTGCAGTCCGGCCAAGGCTATGCCTTGAGATGCGCCTGTGGTCTCTGCAGGGAAAAGGGAGGGAAACAAAAATGTTTTGGTTTGTTTTTTTATTCAAGATTTTGCCTTTTTGTGTGACAAAGAATTCTCTCTCCTGGAACTTCCATCTGTATTTCTTTGGCCACTCTTTGCTACAAGAGATTCTGGGAAAGCGACTTCTTTTCTAGCTTCTCTCGTAGAAGTAGGCAAAGAAGAAGGGAGTCAGAATGGATGCCCAGTGATCCAACCCGTAGTTTCCCCACAAAGGGCAAAGCAGAGGGCACTGTGACAGAAATTCCAAGTTGTACCTGATGCGAAAGCTTCCCTGTGTCAGAGACTTTGGCCTGCATTGATAACCCCTAGAAATCTAGATGATTTGGTAATGCTTATGTGGGTGGAATTTCTTCTTGGCATAGTCTGGGAATAAATCTAATTCCCAAAGAGAAAACAGCTTTGATCATGGAAAGCAGTTCTCATGTTGTTACTCCTTTTACAAACAAGACCTAGGGCCCCCAAGTACTGTAACTGTCTTTTTCTCCTCCACTGTTTTCTGCCTGTCAGGTGTTTTTTTTCATTGAAAATCATACAACACAATACAAATGTCCATTTTACCTTTTTAAAAAATTTTATTATTTTAATTTATTTAATTTTTTATTGAAGTATAGTTGATTTACAGTGTTGTGTTAATTTCTGCTGTACAGCAAAGTGACTCAGTTATACACATATATTCATTCTTTTTTATATTCTTTTCCATTATGGTTTATCCCAGGATACTGAATATAGTTCCCAGTGCTCTACAGTAGGACCTCATTGTTTATACATCCTATATGTAAATAGTTTGCATCTACTAACACCAGACTCCCAGTCCTTCCCTCCCTGACATTTTACCTTTTCTTACTCTAAGATATCTTTTCTCCCCTCCCACCACTCATCTCAAGTCGCTTTTAGAATAGACAGGTTCAGTGTAGCTCACACTTCTGCCCTTCTTTAGGGTTTTCTTGGAGCGGCCGCTGCAATAGCATCTGGCCAGCGAAGCCAGAATTTGTTCAGAAGATGAAGTCGTTTTGCAGGCAGTTTGATAATAGAATTATCATCAGATTTATACCGTGTTTTGCTGTTTGAAATTGTCCAGAATGATGAGCTAATAAAAATACCAGTTGGCTCATCCTTGGTTCGTTCTCTTTATTTAAAAATCTAGTTCTTTAAAAATGCATGGGATAATAGTGACCATGAATATTCCTTTATGTAAAATGCTTAATAAACTACCTGGGATGAGGCACAATTTTTTAAAAAATTTATATTTTATTTTTTTGGCTGTGTTGGGTCTTCGTTGCTGCACGCGGGCTTTCTCTAGTTGCGGTGAGTGGGGGCTACTCTTCGTTGCGGTGCGCGGGCTTCTCATCGCGGTGGCTTCTCATCGCGGTGGCTTCTCTTGTGCTTCTCTTGTTGCGGAGCACGGGCTCTAGGCGTGTGTGCTCAGTAGTTGTGGTTCCAGAGCTCTAGAGCGCAGGCTCAGTAATTGTGGCACACGGGCTTAGTTGCTCCGCGGCATGTGGTATCTTCTCAGACCAGGGCTCGAACCCGGTTCCCTGCATTGGCAGGCAGATTCTTAACCACTGAGCCACAAGGGAAGTCCTGAGGCACAATTTTAATGCTAACCTATAATGTCTTTTTCAGTGTGGGGATGATCTTGGCAAGAAACCCTTGTTGTTATTGCTGCAAAAGCCACCACATTTGATTTTTAATCCTTATGGTATTAGTATTTAGGGAAGTATCCAAAATGCACAAACCATTAATAGAAACATTTTGTAGATGTTATACACTTATAAATCTATTTACCACCTAATAAGCTACTAATAACTGTAGTTGATGAAAGCATTTATATTTATAACACATATTAAATCCTGTTCCCATTTATGATGCTGGCATATAAAAAGATAATGCTCACTTTCTAGCTATAAAGTAGTTTCTTTGTTACAGTGAATAAGATAAACCACATATTAGTCTGCATACTGAGTTGATCTGGAGCTTAACTCTCTTGTATAGGAAGATGCTTAAACAGAAGATTTGAAAATTAGCCATTGTATTTTTTTTCAGATTATGAAAGTAATCAAACTTATTATAGAATACTTGAAAATACAAACAGATGTAAAAAAGAAAAACCAAAAGTCACCTCTAAGCCCAGAATCCAGCAATAACCACTGATAATATTTTGGGAATTTTTTCCTGGTCTTTAAAAAGTACGCTCACACATAATTTATTTTTGCAACAGATATTGAGTTCCTACTATATGTCAGGTACAGGGTTGGGCTTTGGGGGTGCAGACAAAACCAAGGTAGATATGGTTCCTACCCTTGTGTGACTTGTGCCCCTTAAATTCTAAACTGGGATCATACTTCCCTTCTTTTTCACTTTACATTGTATCACGGATATTTTCCATTTCTTTAAAGATTCTTGAAGAATATGGTTTTATTATTTAAAAAATTTTTATTGGAGTAGAGTTGACTTACAATGTTGTGTTAGTTTCAGGTGTAGAGCAAAGTGAATCAGTTATACATATACATATATCCACTCTTTTTTATATTCTTTTCCCATATAGGCCATTACAGGGTATTGAGTAGAGTTCCCTGTGCTATACAGTAGGGTTGTATTAGTTATCTTTTTAAATGTAGTAGTGTGTAATGTCAATCCCAATTTTCCAAGTTATCCCTCCCTCGCCCCTTACTCATTGGTAACCATGAGTTTGTTTTCTACATCTTTAACTCTATTTCTGTTTTGTAGATAAGGAAGAACATGGTTTTAAATAGCTATATAATATTACCTTGACATGTCATGATTTGCTTAAACATTATGATATTTTATAACATTTTTAGGTGGCCAGGCAGTGGAAAGAACCTAATGTTTCTACTCAGAATGTCCCAGATTCAGGTCCTGGCTCTATCATTTATTGGTTGTGTGGCCAGGGGCAAGTTAATAATTTCTCTGAACCTCAGTCTTCTCATCTCTAAAATGGAATGAATATCATTTCTAGGTTGTGAGGGTTAAAAATACTGTATGTCAAGCATGCACCAGTGCCAGATGTAGTGCATATACTCAAGAATTGGCAGGTGATGAATGTTAACACTGCTGCCCCAAATACTTTTGCCTAAAAACCTTTTTTTTTTTCATCCTTAATTATTCTCAGAGGAAAAATTCTTACTAGTGAAAATTTTAGCTCAAAGGGGATAGGTATTTTTAAGGCTTTTGATAAAGTTTGCAAAAAACTTTTCTGGAAAGATTCATGTGGTAGGCAGAAGAGACAACAAATTTGTAGGCTCTCTTCTCCTTGTACGTGTGATCCCACATCCTGGCTTATTTGAGCTGGCGGTTGTGAGAAGTTAGGAAATAATTGAATCACCAATCCAGAGTTAGAGTTCTGTTTGTTTCTTTCATAGCAAACTTTGAATTATGTTTATCATACCTGAGTAGCATGACTGTGAATCACTAGTTCTTAAAATCTGTGTGCATAAAAATCTCCTGGGGAGATTGTACAAAATGGCTAACTCTGGGCCTCTCAAGAGATTCCAGCTCTGTAGGTTTGAATCTGTACTTTGTGGTGTGAATCTGTATTTTGAAAAGAATCTTGTGTGAGTCTAATGTAGGTGTTCCCAGGAATACACTTTGAGAAATATTGCTAGATAGTTAGATGACGGTGATCAAAATTAAGAATGTTCAGGTTCTTTTCTTTCTTTGATTCCCTTTACTCCTTTTTTTTAAAAAAACTTGTTTATTTTTGGCTGTGTTGGATCTTTGTTGCTGCGCGCGGGCTTTCTCTAGTTGTGGTGAGTGGGGGCTACCCTTGGTTGCGGTGCGCGGGCTTCTCATTGCAGTGGCTTCTTTTGTTGCGGAGCACGGGTTCTAGGCACGTGAGCTTCAGTAGTTGTGGCACGCAGGCTCAGTAGTTGTGGTGCAGGGGCTTAGTTGCTCTGCGGCATGTGGGATCTTCCCGGACCAGGGCTCGAACACATGTCCTCTGCATTGGCAGGCTGATTCTTAACCACTGCGCCACCAGGGAAGCCCTGATTCCCTTTACCCTTGAACCTAGTACTTTCTCCATGTTATTAAACCACCTTGAAGCATTTTAGTCTAGGAGCATAATTTATAACTGGCACAACGTTGTTTAGAGAGTAGCTTGTAAGGAACTGGGGGGAAGAGCACAACCCTATATATTTCTGTGGAAGGGATATACTATATTACGGCATAGCAGGCTCAGAATGCATTTAGTTGTCCTACAGACTCCTATAAAGTCAGGTGTAACATCTGTTTAATATATTATCAAATAACTTAATAGCACACATTTTTTATTACAGAAATTTAAAAAGTAGTATGAGGGGGAACTTTTAAAAAGAAAAATAATCATTGGTAATCTCACCTTCCTAACAGCTATTTTCATTTTTTTGCCTTGAAATGTAGTCCTTAAAATACAGTCCTTGACTATTGGCATAAGGGTTATGTAGCTGCTGTTGTAGCATTGACTACTGTTTTGTATTCAGCATTAATCTAATATATTAAATGTTTTTGTGTTTCTAAGCAAGTACTCAGAATTAAAATTTTATGGTTGGATAATGGTACCTTCGATAAAAAAAAATTTTTTTTGCAGTTATAGACCACCTTATGGTGAATGCGAATTACATAGCTTTTTTCTCCTTTGAAACTATATTCCGAGGAAAAAATTTTGAGGAATATGGTTACTGAAGAATAGCGGCGATTTTGAAAGCAGCGGCCAACTTTAATTAAGCACTTACTATGTGTGAGACACTGTTTTGGTGCTTTATGCCTGTTCAGTCATCTCAGCCTCTCATGCAACAACCCAATAGATATAGATACTGTTTGGGTCTTTGTTTTATAGACACAAAAGCTGTAACTCCTTTATTTAATTTTAGTTTTTAATTAATTTTTATTGGAGTATAGTTGCTTTACAGTATTGTGTTAGTTTATACTGTACAGCAAAGCAAATCAGCTAGATGTATACATATATCCCCTCTTTTTGGATTTCCTTCCCATTTAGGTCACCACAGAGCACTGAGTACAGTTTCCTGTGCTCTGTAGTAGGTTTTCATTACTTATCTATTTTATACATAGTATCAGTAGTGTATATATGTCAATCCCAATCTCCCAGTTCATCACCCCCCTCCCCCCCACTTGGTGTCCATATGTTTGTCCTCTAGTTTGTGTCTGTAAGTCCTTTAAATCTGGGGCATGGGTTTCTTTTTGGAATTCTGAGTGGACCTAGACACTGGTTTTCCTCTTGGGTTTGTTACAGAGTCATAGCTGTTACGTAGTGTGGAGACATATCAAATCTGAGTCTAGGATGATAAACTATACTCCAGAAAAGGTTTTATTGCTTCCTCAGTTTCCTGCCGAAATGCAGGGCTGTGGTGGTAGGCACAGAGGTGGTTAGAATCCTTGGTGAGAATGCAGACGTTCCAGAGCGCTGCCTTCTGCTAGCTTTGGTTAAGTTTTCTCTGTTTCTTCCTTTGTGAAACTGGGATAATAATACCTCTCTCCTAGGGTTTTTGTGAAGATCATATGAGAATGTACGTAAAGTTGGCTCACGGTTGGTGCCCTGTACATGGTCTACATGTTTCAAATTCATTTCTTATTCCTGTGCAGCCTCCAGCCCAGTGCTGTGAAAATACCTGTGTGTGTTTGCAGAGTAAATGGCTCATGATGGATCTGGATTAAAGACTACCATTTTGGGCTGGTGGACCTGGCATTGGCCTCATAGAACGGAACTGTAAAGCTAGGACATGTGCTTGGCCTTAAGAAACACCAAATAGTTCTGCCTTACATAAGTAAGGCAGAGTAATTCCCTACGTGCAAGGTAGTCTTTCTTCACCCTCAGTCTAGGGCTTGTGTAGAATGTTGTGTTATTAGTGATAGTGCATTAGCATGGTGTTTTGAATGAGGATATGCAAAACTTAATTCAAGTGAGGTTAGTGTGGGATAATTTATGGCTGTGTCTGATTAGTTTTATAAATTGAAATTTGTCAAGGTGAATATAATTTTTCAATTTATTCGGTTACAGATTATCTTATTCTTAGAATAATACATCTCCAGATACTTGTTTAAATATGCTTTTAAAGCATCTCAGATAAGAGATTTTTTTAATGTTAGTTTGTTCATTGCACTAGGATACTCACTGAGGTATTTTGGGTTAAGGGAAATAAACCACTCCTCGCAGCAGAGCGGGTGACTGGGAACTCAAGGCAACTTGAGTTCATGACCTGGTCTTTCCACTGACACTGTCATCTTGTATAAGTTATTTAACTTTTTAGGGTTTGGATTAGATGTCCCCTAAAATCCTTTCCAACTCCAGTGTTCTGAGTCTTTTGCACAGTATACAGTACAAGCCCAATAGTACTTGGCATGTGGTGTTAGGGTCTGACTCAGCTCTACATCCGTGAGTAGTTTTGGTACGCATTTGCCTTGATCTGAAACACGCACATGAGCATTCACAGCAAACGGGGAAGATGCTGGAATGAAGGCAGTTGGAGTATCTTTGGAGGAGCAAGTATTCCCAAGGCAGCTGACCACAAGCTCTGCTTTCTGACATCTTGGCAGTCAGGTTTACAGTGCCCTCTATTCTGTGGGATAGATGTTAGCTAATTTAAGGTTTTCGGCAGTAACTGAGCAGGAATGACAGTGTAAACCATAGTTGAGACTTGCTGGTGTTGACACACTGTGTTAGATGAGCAGAGGAGATCGTATGCTTCCCCAAGTAGCATCTTTTTGTCACATTTTCCTTCCTCCTTTGCCAGTGTGTCCAGTTATCAAGTTCCACGTGCCAGGGTTTATATCTGTCATGTAAACCACTAGAGAAATGTAGCAGGGAAACATAATAGTATTCATTAGAGTAAAATCTCAATTGAAAAGACATCTGTATGTCCAGATTTTAAGTATTTTCAGAATCGTTTTAATTGCTTATCAGTTATTGAGAACTAGCAAAATATTTCTCTTGTGCAGAATACCACTAAAGCTTGTATTATGTTCTGAGTTGATTCCTTTATCATGTGCTGAGCTTTTGAAGCGCCATTCAAACAAAGTCAATATTTTGCATATTTGTTGTTTTTTTTTTTTTTTTGCCGCATGGCATGCGGGATCTTAGTTCCCCGACCAGGGATTGAACCCATGCCCCTTGCATTGGAAGCACAGAGTTTTTACCACTGGACTGTCAGGCAAGTCCCGAAGTCAATATTCTGACAAGCTTTTATAATGTTTTAAATTGCTTGATTATAATGATTTAATTTTAAAAAGTCAGGAAAATATATGTTTAGCTTTTGTATTGCAGGAGCAATCCTATAAAGAAATGTTTATTTTAGTCCAGGGGACTGTTTTTCTTAAATTAAAAAAATTTTTATATGGGAAATAGGAACCCAAGATTAGCATAGATCTATAGAGTTTTAATTTATTTTACAGGGATCTGTAATTTAGTAAAACATTGCTGGCAGTCATACTGTCACCTAAACAGAAAGATAGCTTCAAAAATATATTTACTGGGAATTCTCTGGTGGTCCAGTGGTTAGGACTCAGCGCTTTCACTGCTGGGGTTGGGTTCAGTCCTTGGTCGGGGAACTAAGATCCTGCAAGCCACATGGCGTGGCCCCCCCCCCCCAAATTTTACTATCAGTGAATGAATATCTGGGATGCATTATCTATGAAAGTTTATTTGACCAAGTCAAAACAAGTAGGCTTGAGCAAAAAATATTATTAAAATGGATTTGATTTTGAAGTTCTGTATGAGTCATTAGCTTTCAACCTTGTGAAATTTGTCTCTCATAAATTATTCAGGAACAGTGAAGCCATTTGAAAAACCCAGTGGGAAATTACTGTATGTGTTAAAATCATGAAGTCATGTAATGGGACTGCATAAGTGAATGAGGCCCTTTACCTTTTAAGAGGAATACAATCTAGTGGAGGAGAGGAAACCTACCTGAATTTGTTAATAGAAAAGAAAAGGAGATCCCATAGAATAAGGGTGTGCTTACTTAATGTGCATCGTAGTCTGGGGTTGCCTACCTCTCTCCCACAAGATGAGGGCTTGCGATAGCTAGTTTATTTGGGAAGTACTCTCAAGGAGAGGAAGTGAGGGAATAAGGAGAGTCACATGGGGAAGAAGGCAAAGCCACTACTAATGATGTATAATTGAGTTGGTTACCTCTGAGGGTGATTGCTATTTCTGGTGAGTCGCAGAGTCTGTATCCATAAATCATCCATATAAGGGACTCAGACAATCATTTGTCTATCAGCTTCTGTCCCTCTTTGAAGAGGATTGAGGGTTACCCCATGCGGCTTGCCCCTTCTGTGCTTCTGGGTTACAAATGTGTGACACCTATCAACCCCTGCATACATCTAGCAAACTACCAGAGCAGGACATGAGAAGTCTGTTGTGTAAGCTTGAGGTGAGCCACTGTCAGTACAAAGTGGGTTTACATATGAGCAGAGCCATTTACTGTAGCCTGACTGGAATCAGAGATGAAGTGTAGTGGGGGTGAGATGGTGTATACAGTACAATATCTTTATTTAATTAATTAATTAATTTAAATTTATTTTTCATTTTTGGCTGCATTGGGTCTTCATTGCTGTGCGTGGGTTTTCTCTAGTTGTGGCGAGCGGGGGCTACTCTTTGTTGTGGTGCACGGGCTTTTCATTGCAGTGGCTTCTCATGTCGCAGAGCACAGGCTCTAGGCACAGGCTTCAGTAGTTGTGGCTCGCAGGCTCTAGAGCGCAGGCTCAGTAGTTGTGCGCCCGGGCTTAGTTGCTCTGCGGCATGTGGGATCTGCCTGGACCAGGGCTCAAACCCATGTCCCCTCCATTGGCAGGCAGATTCTTAACCACTGCGCCACCAGAGAAGTCCCTACAGTACAATATCTTTATATACTTTGAATGCAAAAAAAGGGAGATAAAGAAGTGGATGCTTAAAATGTGACATACTCTTTGTTCTAAATCAAAGAAAAGTCTTTACTGTAAATTTTTGATGACTTCTATCGTGTATGTTTCTGTTGAGTTTGCTGTAATGTGAGATGACAGAAATAAACCTTTCTGTGGCCAGAAAGATGGTGGAGTAAGGAGCTCCAGAACTCACTGCCTGACAGAAACACTGACTTAACAACAATATACAGTTCAAAAAACCATTATGAGAATGCCCAGGCATGCTCAAAGGCAAGAACAGCTGCAGTGAAATGGATTAGAAAAGTGGTTTCATTTCACCTACACCAGCCCCTTTCCCAAGCCAGCAGAGCTAGCAATTGAGAGAAAAAGCCCAATATGCCTTCCCTTGGAAGGCAGAGAGAATAGTGGAACATACATTCAACCTTCCAGCTTTTTTGGGGACTACCCGAGGGATTGGTTTCTATTTTGCCTGACTTGGAGTACTGATGGGGGAACTGGCTAGTTTTGATGCCTGGAGGTTGTTGAGAACTAGAGAGAACTTAGCAGCCTATGGCAGTGCCAGAGAACCTGCAGTGCTGCAGACAGACATCAGAGGGAGTGAGAGACTCATGAAAAAGAAACCAGCAGACCTCCCTTCACCCAGCATGCCTCGAGAAGAGGCATTTTTGTAAAAGGTTTGAAAGGCCCCCAGAATCTCTAGCTGGGCTGACTGATATGGAAGTCTTCCTCTGTACGAAGCCAATCTATAAAGGTTGGGAGAGGTGGCCGTTTTTTAAATACAAAAATCATAACAAAGATAACAAGGCACACAAAAAAGCAAGAAAACATGGCTCAATCAAAGGAACAAAATAAATCTCAAGAAGCTGACCCTAAAGGAATAAAGATCTATGAATTACCTGACAAAGAGTTCAAAATAATCATTTTAAAGAAACTCGGTCTACTGTAAGAGAACACAGTAAATTAAATAAGGAAAGCAATATATGAACAAAATGAGAATATCAAAAAAGAGAAACTATAAAAAAGAACCAAACAGAAATTCTGGAGCTGAAGAATACAGTACTGAATTGAAAAATTCACCAGAGGGGATCAATATCAGACTCGGTCAAGCAGAAGAAAGAATCAGTGAATTTGAAGACAGTTCATTTGAAATAATTGAATCAGAGGAATGATAGGAAAAAAAATGAAGAAAAGTGTAAAAAGCCTAAGGGACTTATGGGACACTATCAGGACTAAATATACTATATGGGTGTCCCTGAAGAGAAGAGAGAGATAAGCAGAGAGCTTCTTTGAAGAAATAATGGCAGGAAACTCCCCAAATCTAACGAAGGAAATGAACATCCAAATTCAAGAAGCTTGAAAGAGTCCAACTAGGAAGAACCCAAGGAAGTCCATACAAAATGATCAATCAAAAATCAAAGACAGAGAATCTTGAGAGAAGCAAGAGAAAAATAACTTGTTATGTTACAAGGGAGCTCCTATAAGATAACCAGCAGATTTCTCAGTAGAAACATTATGGGTCAGAAGGGAGTGGGATGATCTATTCAACGTGCTGAAAGAAAAACACTTGTCAAACAAAAATGCTATATTCAGCAAAACTGTCCTTCAGAAGTTAAGGAGAAATAAAGACTTTCCTGGATAAATAAAAACTGAGGGAGTTCGTAATCACTAAAGCATATGAAAATATAAAGCTCTCTGGTAAAGAAAATCCCTATAGAAGATGCACAAAAGAAAATGAGAAAGGAATCAGAGCATGTCACTATAAAAAATCAACAATACACAAGGAAAGGCAGCAAAAGAGGAAAAGAGGGACAAAATACTGACAAGACTTACAGAAAACAGTTAACAAAATGGTAATACTAAGTCCTTCCCTATTGGTAATTACTTTAAATGTAAACAGATTAAACTCCCCAATCAGAAGACGTAGAGTGGCTGAATGGATAAAAAAGAAAAAAAAAAGGCCAATTATATGCTGTCTACCAGAGTCTCACTTTAGGTATAAGGACATGCACAAGCTGAAAGTGAAAGGATGGAAAAAGGTATTCCATGCAAATGGTAACCAAAAGAGAGTAGGGGTTGTCATATCAGACAAAATAAACTTTGAGTCAAAAACTGACATGAGACAAAGAAGGTCATTATATAATATGAAAGGCTTAATTCCCTAAGAAGTTATAACAATTAAAATATATGCACCTAACATCAAAGCATCCAATTATATGAAGCCAACACTGACAGAATTGAAAGGAGAAATAGGCAGTAACACAATAATAGGCAGAGATTTCAACACCCCACTTTTAATAAGAGATCAGTCATGCAGAGGTTAACAAGGAAACAGAGGACTTGAACAATATGATACACCAGTTGGACCTAACAAACAAATATAAAACACTCTACCCAACAACAGCAGAATACACATTCTTCTTAGGTATGCATAGACCATTTTCTGGGATAGATCATATGTTATGCTGCAAAACTGGTAATAACAACTTTAAGAAAATTGAAATGATAGCTGGTATCTTTTCTGATCATAATGGATTAAACAGTGAATCAATAGCCCCCCCCGCCCAAAAAAAAAAAAAAATTGAAAAACTCACAAATATGTGGAAATTAAACAACACACTTCTGAATAATCAGTGGATCAAAGAAGAAAACACAGGGGAAATTAGAAAATATCTTGAGACAAATTAAAATGAAAATAATTATGTACCAAAACTATGGGATGCAGCAAAAACAGTAGTAAGAGGGAAGTTTATAGTGGTAAATGCCTCATTAAATAAGAAGAAATATTCAAATCAACATCTTAACTTTACAACTCAAGGAACTAGAAAAAGAAGACTAAACTAAATCCAAAGTTAGCAGAAGGAAGGAAATAGTAAAGACTAGAGCAGAAATCAAAGAGAGGATAGAAAAACAATAGAAAAAAAATCAATGAATTAGGATTGGTTCTTTGAAAAGATCAATACAATTGAAAAGTTCTTAGCTAGACTAAGAATAAATGAAGTCTCATGTAACAAAAATCAGAAATGAAAGAGGAAGCATTACAAGTGATGCCACATAAATAAGGGTCATAAAAGACTTCTGTGAACAATTATATACCAACAAATTGGATAGTCTAGAAGAAATGGGGAAATTCCTAGAATAATAGGATCAGTAATCAAGAACCTTGCAACAAAGAAAAGCCCAGAACCAGATGGCTTCATTGGAGAATGACACCAAATATTTAAAGAAGAATTGACATCTGTTCTTCTCAAACTCTTCCTAAAAATTGAGGAGGAGGAAACACTTCCAAACTCATTCTATGAGGTCCCCATTATCCTGATGACAAAATCAAAGATCTTCATTTTTACAAGAAAAATTTTATTTTTACAAGAAAAGGAAGCTACATACCAATATCCCTGATGAATATTGATGCAAAACTCCTCAACAAAATATTAGGAGATTAAATTCTAGCAAGTTAAAAAGATTATACATTATGACCAAGTGGGATTTGTTCCTGGAATGCAAATATGGTTCAGCATATGAAAATTAGTGTAGTATACCACATTAACAGAATGAAGGACAAAACCCACATGAGCACCTCAATTGATGCAGTAAGAACATTTGACAATATTTAACATCCTTTCATGATAAAAATGTACAACAAACACAATAGAAGGAAATTACCTCAATGTAATAATAAAGGACATATATGAAAAGCCCACAGTTAATATCACTCAATGGTGAAAAACTGAAAGCTTTTCCTCTGAGATCAGGAAATAGGCAAGGATGCCCACACTCACTACTTCTATTCAGAATAGTACTGGAAATCCTAGCCTGAACAATCAAACAAGAAAAAGAAAAGACATCCAAATAGATAAGGAAGAAGTAAAATTATCTGTTTGCAGATGATGTGATCTTATATATACTTGATATTGTGTAAACTCTAAAGATTCCATGAAACCCTGTTAGAGTTAATAAATGAATTCAGAGTTGCAGGATATAAAATGAACACACAGAAGTCAGTTGTGTTTCTATACATTAATAATGACCAATCCACAAAGGAAATTAAGAAAACAGTACCATTTACAGTAGCATCAAAAAGAATAAAACAGGGGCTTCCCTGGTGGCACAGTGGTTGAGAGTCTGCCTGCCGATGCAGGGGACACGGGTTCGTGCCCCGGTCCGGGAAGATCCCACATGCTGTGGAGCGGCTGGGCCCGTGAGCCATGGCCGCTGAGCCTGCGCGTCCGGAGCCTGTGCTCCGCAACGGGAGAGGCCACAACAGTGAGAGGCCCGCGTACCGCCAAAAACAAAAACAAAAACAAAAAGAATAAAACAGGAATCAATTTAATTAGGTGAAAGACTTGAACATTGAGAACTACAAAAATTGTTGGCAAAAAGACAAACGGAAAGACATATTGTTTTCATAGATTGGAAGACTTAACATTGTTAAAATGTTTATATTACCCCAAATGATCTACAGATTCATTGCAAACTCTATCAAAATCTCAATGTCATGTTTGAAGAAATAGAAAAAACATAAAAATTCATATGGAATCTCAAAGGACCCCAAATAGTGAAACCAGTCTTGAGAAAGAAGAACAAAGTTGGAAACCTCACACTTCCTGACTTCAAAACATATTACAAAGCTACAGTAATCAAACCACAATGGTACTAACATAAAGACAGACATATAGACAATAAAGAACCCAGAAATAAACCTTCTCATTGACAAAGGTGACAAGGCTATACAAAAGGAAAAGGATAGTCTCTTCAGCAAGTGATGATAGGAAAACTGGATCTCCACGTTGAAAAGAATTAACTTGGACCCTTACCTTTCACCATATATAAAAATTAACTCAAATGGATTAAAGACTTAGGAGGATAGAAATTATTTCAAGCATCTTTTCTGACCACAGTGGTATGAAACTAGAAATCAAACACAGAAAGAAAAATGCGAAAAGCACAAACACATGGAGACTAAACAACATGCTACTAAAAAACCAATGGGTCAACAATGAAATCAGTGAAGACAGCAGAAAATACCTTGAGACAAATGAAAATGAAAACACAGCTTCACAAAGTCTATGGGATGCAGCAAAAGCAGTTCTAAGAGGGAAGTTCATAGCAATACTAGATTTCCTCAAGAAACAAGAAAAATCTTGAATAAGCAACCTAACCTATTGTCTAAAATAATTAGAAAAAGAAGAACAAAGAAAACTCAAAGTAGGAGAAGAAAGGAAATGATAAAGATCAGAGAGGAAGTAAATAAAATAGAGGAAAAAAACAATAGGAAAGATCAATAAAACTAAGAGCTAGTTTTTTGAGAAAATAAACAAAATTGACAAACCTCAAGCCAGGCTCACCAAGAAGGAAAGAGAGAGGGCCCAAATAAACAAAATAAGAAATGAAAGAGGAGAAGTAATAACCAATACCACAGAAATACAAAAAATCATAAGAGGATGCTATGAACAGTTATTTGCCAACGAATTGAACAACCTAGAAGAAATGGACAAGTCTCTAGAAACATAGAGCCTGCCAAAACTGAGTCAAGAAAAAAGAGATAATTTGAACAGACTGATCACTAGAAGTGAAATAGAAGCTGTAATTAAAAACTCCCTGCAAACAAAAGTCCAAGACTGGATGGCTTCACTGGGGAATTCTATGAAACATACAAAGAAGTTAAAACTATCTTTCTCAAATTCTTCCAAAAAGGTGCAGAGGAGGAAATACTCCCAAATTCATTCTGTGAAGCCACCATTACCTTGATACCAAAACCAGACAAAGACAGTACAAAAAAGAAAATTACAGGCCGATATCTTTGAGGAATACGGATGCAAAAATCATCAACAAAATATTAGCAAACTGAATCCAAAATTACATAAAAAAGATCATACGCCATGATCAGGTTGGATTCATTCCAGAGTCTCAAGGATGGTTCAACATATGCAAATCAATCAATGTGATATACCACGTTAACGAAAGGAAAGACAAAAACCACACGATCATCTTAATAGATTCAGAAAAAGCATTTGACAAAATTCAACCTACATTCATGATAAAAACTCTCCGCAAAGTGGGTGTAGAGGGAACATGTCTCAATATAATAAAAGCCATTTATGATAAACCCACAGCCAATATAATAACGGCGAAAAGCTGAAAGCTTTCCTGCTAAATTCAGGAACAAGAAAAGGATGCCCACTCTCACCACTTCTATTTAACATAGTATTGGAAGTCCTAGCCACAGCAGTCAGACAAGAAAAAGAAATAAAATTATCCAAATTGGAAGGGAAGAAGTAAAACTGTCATTATTTGCAGTTGACATGATACTCTATGTAGAGAGCCCTAATTAGAACTAATAAATGAATTCAGCAAGGTAGCAGGATACAAAATTAGCATACAGAAATCTGTTGCATTTGTTTAGTGTAACAATGAAATATCAGAAAGAGAAAGTAGAAAAAAATCCTATTTAAAATTGCATCAAAAGTAGTAAAATACCTAGGAATAAACTTAACCAAGGAGGTGAAGGACCTATATGCTGAAAACTATAAGACTTTAATAAAGGAAATTGAAGGTGATTCAAATAAATGGAAAGATATCCCCATGCTCTTGGATTGGAAGAATTAATATTTTTAAAATGGCTATGCTACCTGAAGCAATCTAGAGATTTAATGAAATCCCTGTTAACATACCCATGACAGTTTCCACAGAACTAGAACAAATAATCCTAAAATTTATATGGAACCACAAAAAACTCAGAATTGCTAAAGCAATACTGAGGAAAAACAACAAAACTGGAGGCATAACCCTTCTAGACCTCAGATTATACTACAAAGCTACAGTAATCAAAACAGCATGGGGGGAGGGGGAGGAATTGGGAGATTGGTATTTACACATATACACTATTGATACTATGCATAAAATAGATAACTAATGAGAACATACTGTATAGCAGAGGGAACTCTACTTAATGCACTGTGGTGACCGAAATGGGAAGGAAATCCAAAAAAGAGGGAATATATGTATATGTAAAGCTGGTTCATTTTGCTGTACAGTAGAAACTAACACGACATTGTGAAGCAACTATACTCCAATAGAAATTAATTTTAAAAAACCACCATGGTATTGGCACAAGAACAGACATATCGATCAATGGAACAGAATAGAGAGCCCAGAAATAAGCCCACACACCTATGGTCAATTAATCTACAACAAATGAGGCATAAATATACAATAGAAAAAAGACAGTCTCTTCAACAAGTGGTGCTGGGAAAGCCAGACAGCTACATGTAAATCAATGAAATTAGAACACTCCCTTACACCATATACAAAAAAAACTCAAAATGGTTTAAAGACCTAAGTATTAGACATGACAGCATAAAACTCCTAGAAAAGAACATAGGCAGGCAACACAGTCTCTGACATAAATTATAGCAGTATTTTCTTCGATCAGTCTCCCAAGGCAAAAGAAATAAAAGCAAAAATAAACAAATGGGACCTAATCAAACTTAAAAGCTTTTGCACAGCAAAGGAAACCATAAACAAAATGAAAAGACAACCTACAGGCTGGGAGAAAATATTTGCAAACAATGCGACTGACAAGGGCATAATTTCCAAAATATACATACAGCTCATACAACTCAAGAGCAAAAATACAACCCAACTGAAAAATGGGCAGAAGACCTAAATAGACGTTTCTTTGAAGAAGACATACAGATGGCCAACAGGCATATGACAAGATGTTCAACATCACTAATCATTAGAGAAATGCAAATCAAAACCGCAGTGAGGTATCACTTCACACTGGTCAGAATGGTTATTATCAGAAAGTTTAGAAATAATAAATACTGGAGAAGCTGTGGAGAAAACGGAACATTCCTACATTGGTGGTGGGAGTGTATATTGGTGCAGCCACTATGGAAAATGGTATGTAGGTTACTTAAAAAACTAACAATAGAGCTATTATATGATCCAGAAATCCTACTCTTAGGTGTTTGTCTGGGAAAGGCAAAAACTCTAATTTGAAAAGAAACGTGCACCCTAATGTTCATAGCACTATTTACAATAGCCAGGACACGGAAACAACCCAAGTGCCCATTAATAGAAATTTGGCTTAAGAAGATGTGACACCTATCTATCTACCTATCTACCTACGTATCTATCTATCTATCTTTCTATCTATATCTCACACAATGGAATCTTAGCCATAAAAAAGGATGAAATACTACCATTTGCAGCAACATCGATGAACCTAGAGACTATTATACTTAGTGAAGTAAGGCAGACAAAGACAAATATATCACGTGTGGATTCTAAAAAACAATACAAATGAACCTATATACAAAATAGAAATAGACTCACAGACATAGAAAACAAACTTATGGTTACCAAAGCAGAAAGGGAGGGGAGAGGGATAAATTAGGAGTATGGGATTAACAGATACAAACTACTGAATATGAAATAGATAAACAACAAGGATTTATTGTATAACATAGGGAATTATATTCAATATTTTGTAATAACCTGTAATGGAAAATAATCTGAAAAAAATATATAACTGAGCCACTTTTTTTTAACATATTTATTGGAGTATAATTGCTTTATAGTGTTGCGTTTGTTTCTGCTGTATAACAAAGTGAATCAGCTATACATATACATATATCCCCATATCTCCTCCCTCTTGCGTCTCCCTCCCACCCTCCCAATCCCACCCTTCTAGGTGGTCACAAAGCCTGGAGCTGATCTCCCTGTGCCATGCAGCTGCTTCCCACTAGCTATCTATTTTACATTTGGTAGTGTGTATATGTCAGTGCTACTCTCTCACTTCGTCCCAGCTTACCCATCCCCCTCCTTGTGTCCTCAAGTCCATTCTCTACATCTGAACCACTTTGCTGTACACCTGAAACTAACACAGTATTGTAAATCAACTATACTTAAGTAAAAAAATGGATTAAACACCTAAATGTAAGACCTGAATATCCTGGAAGAAAACAGGGGAAAAGCTTTATGACCCTGGATTTGGCAATTATATTTCTTGGATATAACATGAAAATCACAAACACCAAAAGCAATAATAGACAAATGTTTGATCTATTTGATCTAGATCAAATAGATCAAACTTTAAATCTTCTGTGCAGCAAAGGAAGCAATCAGCTGAGTGAAAAGGTAGCCTATGGAATGGGAGAAAGTAGTTGCAAACCATAGATCTGATTGAGGGACTGATAGCCATAATAAAGAACAAAAAACAATATAATTAAAAAGTGGATAAAGGACTTTAATAGCCCCTTTTCCAAAGAAGATATTCAAGTGGCCAAAAATGAAGAAAATATGTTCAACCTCAAATAATCATTAGGGAAATGCAATTTAAAACCACAGTGAGATATCACCTCACATCCATTAGGTTGGCCGTTATCAAAAAACTGGGAAATAACAAGTATTGTGCTGAAGATGTGGAGAAATTAGAACGCTTGTGCACTCTCGGTGGGAATGTAAAGTGGAGCAGCTGGTATGGAAAACAGTATGAAGGTTCCTTGAAAAATTATAAATAGAATTGTCATATGATCCAGCAGTCCTACTTCTGGGTATATATACAAAAGAATTGAAAACAGTATCTCAAAGAGATAGCTTCACACCCATGTTCATTGCAGCATTATTTGCAATAGCCAAGAGTTGGAAGCAGCCTAAATGTTCATCAGTAGATGAATGGACAAAATATGGTATGTACATATAACAGAATGTTATTCAGGCTTAAAAGGAGGGAAATCTTGTCACATGCTACAACGTGGATGAAGCTTGAGGACATTATACTAAGTGAGAAAATGAAGTAAGTCAGTCACGAAGAGACGAATATATACTGCATGATCCCACTTACATGAGGTATCTAAAATAGTCAAAGTCTTAGAAACAGAAAGTAGAATGGTGGGACCAGAGGCTGGGGGGAGGGAAATGGAGAGTCGTTGTTCAGTGGTTATTGTGTCCATTTTGCAAGATGAGAAACTTCTAGAGCTCTGACGCACAACAATGTGCATATAGTTAACACTGCTGTACTGTACACTTAAAAAAGGTTAAGATAGTAAATTTTATGTTTTATTGACCACAATAAGAAACCAAAAAAGAACAAAATCCTGTGTGCTGTCATCTGATTTTTAACCTAATACGACAGATTCGCCTTAGGTAAACCTTTATGAACAGTCATGATCTTTTAAAAACTCTTTAAAAGTTTTCAAAATGAAAGAGCAAAGGCACTTGAAGAATCCTAACTAGTTCTTTATCTTTCGTTAAAAGTTTCAAGAGGGGAACACTTTGTGTATTTCATAAGGGTGAAAGCATTCATCCATTGAAACCTGAACCATGAGTATTTCCTTCTGAGAGATGCATAAAAATAAGTCAGCACAGAAGGCAGAGTCCTGCGGTAACTGGAACCTTGTAATAGCATTTACATTTGGTGTTAACATGCACATAACAGGAAAAAGGATTCAGCTATTTTCAAGCTCTCAAGTCCCAAATGTGCTGAATAAACATTTCTTTAAAAAAATAAATGTACGAAATGGATTTGTATGACTTGAAGTTTAAATGTTCTTGCATTCCATAGTTAACAATTGTAGCAGTATCACTTTCTCAAGTTTCCCTATTTTTCAAGTGGACTATCATGGTTTGGCTCAGGTACTAAATTAAATTATTGCCTGCTTGCACATTCCTGTTGGTTACACTATAATCTTTACCTCCATTGGAAAATATGCCCTATTTTGAATGTTTGTTTCAGGCTGCTTGGCTTGAAACACCTCTGGTTAGTGGTGAAGCGTGGATATATATGTGTGATCTGCATTATGAATCTAAAAAGGAAAGAATTAAAAGTGTCGTACACTGTGTTACAATTCACATTACTAGGGATATGAGACACTTTAGAAGTGGAATGAAAAATATTCAGTACAATTAAATTGTCTCGATAATTGATGAGAATGGTTCTAGTTATATACATACATGTAGCATATATACATGCATATATATATATAATGTACACATACATACATACCTATGTATATGTTGTAGAATGAATTGTGTCCACCCCAAATCCGTATGTTGATGTTCTAACCCCTAGAATCTCAGAATGTGACCTTGTTTGGAGACAGGGTCTTTACATAGGTAATCAAATTAAAGTGAAGTCATTAGGGTGGACCCTAATCCAGTATAACTGAGGTATTTATAAAAATTGGGGAAATTTGAACACAGAGACACATAGAGGGTAGACAATGTGATGACACATAGGGAGAACCTGGCCATCCCTCACAGCCCTCAGAAGAATCCAACCCTGCAGCACTTTCATTTTGGAATTCTAGCCTGTAGAACTGTGAGACAGTAAACTTCTGTTGTTTAAGCCACCCAGTTTGCGGTACTTATGGCAGCAGTAAAAAGCTAATATAATATGTTTCCCTATTATGCAACACATCAGGATATACTTATTTAGCTGTAATACATGATTAGTCTCTGAACATTTTAACATTTCTTAGTGTATCTGAAGCACTCTTAAGAAATTAGTTTCCCATGCAGGTAGAGAAATTAAGGTTGGCCATGATGATGAAGCAGTTAGATTTGGAAAGTGGATCTAGAACCTCTGACCCTGTACTGTATAAATACAAATCAGACATTATTCAGGAGTTTATGAATTTGTGCAGTTTGTAGCAGTGCCAGAGTCCACTAGAAACCTAAACAAATCTATTGTTATTCAGCACCAAAAAACAAACAAACAAACAAAAACCCCTCAAAATTACACATACTGGAATTAAATTTTTTGGAGATTAGCAACAGCTGTCTTCAAATGACCATTTTTTCCACTACCCCAAGGTGTACATCCCTTTTTCTTGTGCTCATTTTGTCATCAGTAGAAGGGACACGAGTTCAGTGCTAGGAAAAGTGGCAGAGGAAGCGTTCGTTCAGCTTTTTCCCTCTGCAATCCATGGCATACCCAGGTTTCCCGTATCCCATATCCAAGTGAACCCATATCCGAGTTTACTACCTGGTTTACCCAAATCTCTGACTGGGGAGAATTGGAGTTAGTGATAGAGAAGAAGAAAGCTATTTTAAAATGTTATGTATTGATACTTTTATTGTTGCTCTGGAGGTTGAGAGAGGTTAATCTTTGGGTGAAAAAGTTTTATACCTACTTGAATTTTATAGATTAAGATAGTGTTAAAAAAAAGCTATTAAACTGGCCTGATCAATGATTTTCACAGTAACTTTAAAAAAAATTATTTTATTTTTGGCTGCGTTGGGTCTTTGTTGCTGTGCGCGGGGCAGTGAGCGGGGGCTACTTTTCGTTGCGGTGCGCGGGCTTCTCACTGCGGTGGCTTCTCTTGTTGTGGAGCATGGGCTCTAGACACGTGGGCTCAGTAGTTGAGGCTTGCCGGCTCTAGAGCGCAGGCTCAGTAGTTGTGGCGTATGGGTTTCGTTGCTCCTCAGCATGTGGGATCTTCACGGACCAGGGCTTGAACCCGTGTCCTCTGCATTGGCAGGTGGATTCTTAATCACTGCACCACCAGGGAAGCCCCACAGTAACTTTTGAAAAAAAATTGTATTGAAGTTGATTGACAATGTTGTGTTAATTTCTGCTGTACAGCAAAGTGATTCAGTTATGTGTATATATATTCTTTTTCATATTCTTTTCCATTATGGTTTATCACACGGTATTGAATATAATTCCCTGTGCTATACAGTAGGACCTTGTTGTTTATCCATCCCATATATAATAGTTTGCATCTGCTAATCCCAAACTCCCAATCCATTCCTCCCCTACCCTCCTCCGCCTTGGCAACCACAAGTCTGTTCTCTATATCTTCACAGTAATTTTTAATTAAGAAGACAAAAGAAACTATGTTCTATGAAGCTAGCATTCTTTCAGTCATGTTATTGACTGTGTTGTCCAGTTATCTAGTAGCTCAAAATATACCAAGGTATGTCACTGAAAAGGTTTTAAGCTTAGTGTTGAAGATAAGACTATACAGTTTTTGGAGTAATGAAGAACTCAGACCTTTTGCAAAAATTGACCTAGTCATTGGTAAACTTTTATTATCTATTCCAAAAATGAATTTCATGTTTAGAAAATAACTAATCAAGGGACGTTCTATGATCTGTCATATTTATGAATTTGAGAATTTTGTGACACTGAATTTTTGGATAGAATTTTCCTTTGTGTTATCGCCATGAGTGTCTTTTCAAAATACACTTTTTTTGGGTGCTTTTATTATGTCTGTTTCCATCCTAACACTTCAGACCCACAGTTTTTAGTTATAAAATAATCTAGTCAGTCAGTTAAGAGTAATTTTTGTTTTTGTTTTTAAGGTTTTAAATTGTGAAGTGTAATAGAGATACAAGAAATATACCAAAAATGAATTATAAATTATTTACACCACTCAGGTCAACAAAGAAAACATTATCAGCATCTCAGAAGCACTCCCTTCATGCCCACTCCTTTGAAGTCACAACGCTCCTCATTTGGATGGTAGTATCTGTCTTAGCTTGCCATATAATTTTACCACATGTATGTATGTGTGTGTGTGTGTATATATATGTATATATATATATATATACACATATATATACACACACACACACAGAGGGATCCTTGTATACTTTGTTGGGTTTTGCCTTCTTTTAAACTTCATGGAAATACAGTTATACAATATATAATCTGTTGCGTCTGGCTTTCTCTGTCAAAATTTGAAATTCATCCATGGTATTGTATATACTAAAGTTTATTGATTTTCACTACTGAATATTTTCTGTGGTGTAAACATATCATAGTTTATCCTTTCCACTCTGACAGTCCTTGCCTTTTAATTGGACTGCTTAGTTCCACAGATATTTAATGTGATTATTGATATCATTGGATTTAGATCTATAATTTTACTATTTTTTTGTTTCATTTATTTTTTATTTTATTTTCAGTAGACTTTATTTTTTAGAGCAGTTTTAGGTTCACAGGAAAATTGAGCAGATGGTACAGAGCTTTCCCATCCATTCCCTGAACCCACACATGCAGAGTCATTAACAACATCTCCCACCAGAGTAGGAACCTACATTGGCACATCATAATCACCCAAAGTCTGAAGTTTACATTAAGGCTCACTTTTGATGTTGTACATTATATGGGTTTGAAAAAAAATATAATGGCAGGTTCTTTGATTTTTCCTGTCCAGCCCTCTTTTGGCTTAATTGATTACTTATAAAATTTCCATTTAACTTACCTAATAGCTTTTTAGCAATAGCTCTTTTCCTTATTTTTTTTAATGGTGACTGTAGTATTACACTGTGCATCCTCAGGTTGTCACAATCTATTTAGAGTAATTTTTGACCACTTCATGTAAAAGGAAAGGCCTTGCAACCGTATACATGCATTTACCACCATCCTCCATCCTTTATTATATAGTTCCTCTATGTGTTATGGCTACTTAAATTATAAACCCCACAGTACAATGTTACAAGTTTTTGTTTTAAACAGCCATGTGTATTTTAAAGAAATCAAGAAGATAAATTTATTTGTGAATCTATTTACATATTTGCCTTTTTTGAGCTCTTCATTTCTTCCTTAACACCCAAGTTTCTATGTAATGTTTACCTTCATCCTGAAAAAAAATCGCTTTAAGATTACTTGTACAATTTTGCTGGAGACCAGTTTTCTTGTTTTATTTGAACATGTTAATTGCTGCATATTTTTTTTTTTTTTACCCTGGAGTATTCCATTGTATGCACATACCACAATTTACTCTACTGACAGTCATTTATGTTATTTTTATCTGTTGGCTATTGTGAATAAAGCTGCTGTGAATGTTGTTGTGCATATCGTTTGATGGACTAATTTCTCTTGCATGTGTGCCTCGGGGTGAAAATGATATATGGTAAGAAAATGTTTAGTTTTAGAAGATATTGCCAATTAGTTTTCCAATCTAAGAGTTTCTGCAATCTAAGAGTTTCCCAGTTGCTCCGGAACTTTGCCAATAATAGTTGTCAATCTTTTATGTTGTAGTCATTCTGGTGAGTGTGTAGTATTTCATTGTGGTTTAAATTTGCACATCTTTGATTACTAATGAGGTTGAGCATCTTTTCACGTTTCCTGGCTATTTGGATGGTCACTTTTGTGACACATCTATTCAGTATGCCATCTTGCATAACTCCAGTGCCTGACTCTCTAGCTTCTAGTTGAGAGGTTGTCCAGCCCATGATGTGGGTTCTCAGATGCTCCTCTTGAAATCAGCACATGTCCCCATGGAGAAGGCCCCACGTGCTGCCCGCCTGGTCTTCTGCTCCCCACTGTATCCTGGCTTGGCAGTTCTTCCCGTCTCTTGTTAATGCTCTAGTGCCTCCAAGCAGATTAAAAAAAAATATGTCCATCTTTTTTAGTTAACCACAATGGGAGGGTCTCTATACCTGGTCTGCCACTACTGGAAGTGGAATTCCTCAGAGTTCTTTTTTTTTTTTTAATCAAATGATTCCTATTTTTCTAATTTTAATTTTAAGGATATGGAGGAAAACGTGCCATGAGACGTTAAGTTTTAAAGGGAATAAGTTTTAAAGGGAATAAGGTAATTTATATGGAACTTCATTTGTGATTTTGTTGCAAATTTTTCCTTGGCTTTCAATGAATTTTTCATACAAGAGCTGTACTTACATTTTTGGTTTTCATTTTGCAGTATTACTCCTTGATGTTTTAAGAGAAAAATATTTTGGCTAGGATTGAACTTTAAAATAGTCTAGATATATAATTATGGCAACAAGTAAAAAAGCATATTCTCTCACAGTAACTTCTTAAATATCAAAATATCTGCCCTTTCAGTTGATTTGCAATAAATAGAGTGGTTCTTTGGGTAAACGTGGATTGTGTTCTCATAGAATTTACAAAATGGAGTGCAGTGGACTGGGGGAGCTAGAGAGAAGATGGCAGAGTTGAAAGCTCCAGGGATCTGTCTTCCCACCTGGACAACTGTTGCACTGGCAGAATCTGTCTGATGTAACTAGTTTGGAACTCTGGTGTCTGACACATGCTACACACTGATGAACCCTTGATGATATTATGCTAAGTGAAATAAGCCAGTCACAAAAGGACAAATATTGTATGACTCCTCTTATGTGAGGCACCCAGAGTAGTCAAATTAAAGGAGACAGATAGTAGAACGGTGGTTGTCAGGATCTGGGGGTGGGAAGGGAAGTTGAGCGTTACTGTTTAATGAGTAGCTTCAGACTGGAAAGATGAAATAGTCCTAGGTGAAAACCACCTGGTGGATGGCAGTGATGGTTGCCCATCAGTGTGAATGTACTCAGTGACAGTGAACCGCACACTTAAAAATGGTTCAAATGGTAAATTTTATGTTATGCATATTTTACCACAATTAAAAATAAATAATGTAGTGATACACAGCACTGGAAATCATTAACTCTTGCTCCTCTAATATCAAAATTAAGCCACAATTTGAATGTATTAGATGATGTAGCTATTCAGAGAAATCATATAGTGAACTGTTTTCCTAAAGTGAAGCCTACTTTTGGAATGGAAGCTCATGCCTGATTTTTGTTTCTATAGATTTAGAGTTTTATGTATTTAGTTTCTGTTCCTGGGACCCATTGTCTTGATATGACATACAGCTTTTTTAGGTGATGGAGCCTTCTCCATCTAATAAAGTAAGTCCTTGACTACTTGTAAATTATTACAAAAAGCTCATTTTATTCTAGATTGTAAATTATCCAATGAATATTGTAAATGTGCATTCTTTTTTTTTTTTTTTTTTTTTGCGGTACACGGGCCTCTCACCGCTGCGGCCTCTCCCGTTGCGGAGCACAGGCTCCAGGACGCGCAGGCTCAGCGGCCATGGCTTACGGGCCTAGACGCTCCGCGGCAGGTGGGATCTTTGCAGACCGGGGCACGAACCCGTGTCCCCTGCATCGGCAGGCGGACTCTCAACCACTGCGCCACCAGGGAAGCCCTGTAAATGTGCATTCTTAAACATGATATGGCTGTAGAAAGGATTGTGTAGGATGTGCAGTCGTAGTTTTCCTAACCACAGTACTTTTCAGGAGAAACTTTATAAAGACTAAGCAAATGAATAAATAATTGGAAAACAAATTTCGTTGATCCAGATTATTCAGCACCAAATTAAAGGCTTGGAAACAATTTGAAAATACAGCTGAATTATTCACAGTGTTTTTAGGTACTGCAGGCTTTTTATAAATTACACTTGTTTTACTGTAACGGTAATATATGGCAATTATGCTGCTTACTTTATCTTTGCCTTTTAGATTATTTTAGTCATCTTTTAGTTTAAAATGTATAGGTGTGCTATTGTAGTATTGGTTTTTAATTCAATGCTTACATTTACACTTTCATAGATCTATTGCAGGTTGATTCAAAAGTTATCCTTTGGATATATTTTGAAGAATAACTTCGTTCTTAAAGTTTAAAATGGAAACTTTCAGCTTTGATTTATCCTTAGAGTATATATCACTGTGGCCGTGACCTGTTTGGCTGTTTTGTGACTCCTTTATTAGATACGAGTATAAGGTTTGATAATAACTTGCAGTGTTCTTCTGTAACTGGGGTTTGCTCATGGTCTTGTCTCTTGGATTTGAATGGTTGTGACTAACTTGAACTAGCTTGACTTCAGTTTTTCTTTAAATTTACTGGATATATGTAATGGAAATAGAAAATGTCAAGAAAAGTGAGTGCTCCAGTCAGGCTCATGGTTTGGCCCAGATTCTTCAGTTATTTGTTGTTTGGATAGTGCCTGGAGAGGCAGGGCAGTGCATGGGGGAAGGGTGAAGTCAGCCCTCTGGTGGCAGCTCCAGGCCTCTTCCTTCTTGTTTCAGGAAATTCTGCTGCTGCCCAAACTTGCATACTCCACCTTAGTGAAACAAACCCATCCACTCGTCAGTCCTGCTCTCTCTAGAAGACTCTTTACCTGTCCTTTGTGGAGTTCACTGTTTATGCAAAGAAGGTTATCAAGTTATTTTCTCCGAAACATGCAGCATCCTCTCTGAGCCGGGTTCTGGTCAATACTGTTTTCTCCATCTTATTACATTGGATGATGTTTTAGTGCTCTAGAGGTTTTAGAGCCTCTGGAGGGTTAGCCCTGTAGGGAGCAGCCCAGTTGGGTTGTCCCTTATTTCAGCTCCAAGACAAGAAGTCCACACAGTGCCCGGAGCCTTGTTGCTCTTTGTCTTACTTAATGAGCCCATGACCATCCCATTATTTATTCTAGATTCCTAAAGGTAAATGGGAATTCTAGATTCCTAAAGGTAAATGGGAATTATTTATTCTAGATTCCTAAAGGTAAATGGGAATTAGCAGAGTGTGTGTATTTGTATCTTGTCTTATCTATTACATATCCTTCCTAATCCATGATTTCTTTCTTGAACCAGAATTAAACAATTAATGCTGTTTTGGCATTTTTAGTAGGGTTGCCCATTATTACCAGTATAATTCAGGATACTTCTGGGTCATGAAACCCCCAAAATAATAATATTTGTATTAGCTTGTGGATATCATTGCTGTGTCTCCAAGGTTATTGTTTTTCAAATTTTGGGAGTAACGGGGTGGCCGGTTGTAGAGCTGTAAGTAATAAGTGAAGTGTGTTGGGATGTTAAAAATAGGGAGTGCTGGGGGTCCAGGCAAACTATAGAGGCGGTGCCTGGCCTACAGGGGACAGCTCTGCTCTGCTGCATCAGGTTGCTGCCCTGTGGAAATGCAGCCAGGTGTGGCCAGATCTTCCTAATGTTCAAACAGAAAGGTAGTAATTTGATTTGGTTTACATGCAGTCTCTCAATTTTTAAAAAATTTTATTGAAGTATATGTAGTTGAACAGTCTCCCGATTTTTCTTATTGGTACCAAGTCCAGATTAAAAAGAAATATTTATGGGCCAAATAATACAGTACCTGTTCTCAGGCTTCAGTGTAGAGTGTAGGAAGCCGGCTTGTTGCCTCTCCAGGTAGTGGGTGATGCTTGTAGAACATCACTTCCACTGAGGTACCCTGGTGACCAGTCCTGGAGGAGTCACCTCTGGGACTCAGTATTCAATGGCTCTTGTAGCTGCAGGAAAAACCTAGCTCCAAATGACACCCACAGTTGACCACAGTTTTACCTAAGATGAGTGGTCCTCTTATTATTGTAATTTAATTTGTTGTCCTGTTATCAGTGGTTTCAAATACTTAAGAAAAAAATCAATATTAAAGTATCAGTTTTGCAATCCAGAGGATGTTTGTACTTTTTAGAAAATGATAGGCTTTAAAAAGTGGTAATGCATTGGCCTCCTGCCTTGTAAATGTATCAGCTTTTATTTTATTTTTAATATGTAAGGAAGGTGTCAGACTTTTAGATGTGTTTCAGTTGATACCTAGGGAAATAATGGAGGATTCTTATTTTCCCCACTGGTGAGAATTTTTAATACATTTTAGTCGAATTTTTTAAAGTAAACTTTTTATTTTAGAGCAATTTTAGATTTACAGCATAGTTGTGAATATAGTACAGAGTTCCTGTATATCCCACACACCCAGTTTTCCCTTGTTAAATTATTAACATCTTACATCAGTGTGGTATATTTTCATAGTTATTTTCATATTCATAGTATTATTTGGACCCAGAGTCCTTATTTTAATCAGATTTCCTTTTTTACCTAATGTACTTTTTTTTTTTTTTTGCGATACGCGGGCCTCTCACTGTTGTGGCCCCTTCCCGTTGCGGAGCACAGGCTCCGGACGCACAGGCTCAGCGGCCATGGCTCACGGGCCCAGCCGCTCCGCGGCATGTGGGATCTTCCCGGACTGGGGCAAGAACCTGTGTCCCCTGCATCGGCAGGCAGACTCTCAACCACTGCGCCACCAGGGAAGCCCCCACTAATGTACTTTTTCTGTTCCAGGATCCTATCCACAATACCACGTTACGTTGTCACGTCTCCTTAGTCTCCTTTCGGCTGACAGTTTATCAGGCTTCCCTCGTTGTTGATGATTTTGACAGTTTTGAGGAGTACTGGTTAGGTATTTTGTAGAATGTCCCTCAGCTGGGGTTTGTCTGAGTTTTTTCTCATGGTTCGGCTGGGGTGATGAGTTCTGGGGAGGAAGACCAGAGAGGTGAAGTACCGTTCCCATCACATGCCATCCGTATGACCTGTCACTGTTGACGCTAATCCTGATCACCTGGCTGACGTAGTATTTGTCAGGTTTCTCCACTGTAATATTATTCTTTTAAACATTTCCCCTTTCCATACTGGATACTGGAAGGAAGCCCCAGTGTGCAGTCCACACTTCAGTAGGCACTTATGCTGCACCTCCCTGAGAGGGGAGAGCCCATATAATATTTTGGAATTCTTTCGCGTGGGTGATTGGTCTCTTCTCCCCCTTTTATTTCTTTATTCAATCATTTATTTATATCAGTATAGATCATGGATATTTATTTTATACTTTGGGGTAGAAGGCAATACTTGTTTATTTTGGTGCTCAGATTGTTCTAGCTTTGGCCATTGGGAGCTCTTTGACTTGGCTCCTGTGTCCCTTTCACATACCCCCATTGTTACGCCTTTTTTTTTTTGAGCACTTTCTTACTTTCTAGCACTGCAAGATGGCTATGCTCATCTTTTATATTCCTTGGTCAGCCCTAGAACCAGCCATTTCTCTGAGGAGTGCTGGTTTCTTTTATTGGAGAATGATATTAGAAACCAAGATCTGGTGTGCTCATTGCCACTGAGCTGTGTTGCTTCTAGGCTCTCTCAGCTGACAGAGCAAGCAAGGAGCTCTATTGCGTATAGTAACCCGTATACACTCGTATTTATATGTTTCTGTTGAAGCTCAGAACTGATAGCTCCAACTCTCATCTATTATCATATGGGTCATTGGAACTTTTTTCCCTTGTTGGTAAACACCTGCTCCAACAATGAGAAATCTGGCTCCCAGGATCCACCATTCATTTATGTAATGGTTTAATTCCAGTATGCAGTATATAGTGGTTTCAGAATTGTTTACTAATACTGCCCCCCCCCCCCCCCGCCGTGAGAAATAATTTTATTAACAGAGCTTATGTGCAGTTCCTTTTGCCTTTACCCTTACACACTGCACTTATTTCTAAGGTCAGCATTTCCCTCTTCCCCCTTAAGTGAGTTTATTTCACACATTTGTTAGATTCCTTTGTCACAGTCTGCTTTCCATCCTGGGATTCTCCATCCTCATAAATAATTTAAAATTTGCATACATTAGGTTTTCTGTGTATGCTGTACAGTTTTTTTTTTTTTTTTTTTAATGGTACGCGGGCCTCTCGCTGTTGTGGCCTCTCCCGTTGCGGAGCACAGGCTCCGGACGCACAGGCTCAGCGGCCATGGCTCACGGGCCCAGCCGCCCCGCGGCATGTGGGATCTTCCCGGACCGGGGCACGACCCCATGTCCCCTGCATCGGCAGGCGGACTCTCAACCACTGCGCCACCAGGGAAGCCCTGATACACTTATTTAGCTGTTTTTCATCTGTTTCCTGATTCTTCACAAGAATTGAAGATCCACGAGAGCAGGACTTTGTTGTTGTTGCTGTTCACTGCTGTATGTCTTTCGCCTAGGACTTGCCTGGCACATAGTAAGATCTCAGTGATGTAGTGTAAACTGGAGGAATGAAATACGGGGTCTCAAATGTGTAACGTCTTTGAGCAACAGGTTATTGTACAAAGGTACAATAGAATTTGCTAAATGGCTAAACATTCTAACCATTTAAGCATTAAGCAGAACTTATAATTGGAAAAGTCTGCAGTCAGTATTTTCAAATGTTACTTTGATTTCTTAAATACACTATACTGAACTGAATTTATTCTTTGTGCTGTCTCACATAATATTTTGACCAGAAATCAAGAAATTGGGCTAAAGGCCTTTTTGTGAAATGACCTAACCAAGTGATCTTATAAAAGTTATAATTTCCCTGCGTCTCAGTGGACCACTAGTTTCAGTGACTAGATGATCTCATAAGATCCCATCAGTTCCTAAAGTTGTGACTGATAATGACCTCATTTCTTGTGGCATATTATACTAGGTCTTTCCTCAAAATAATGTTCAAGTCTGTAGGACTTTTATCTCTAACAGCATGTGGCTTCAGTCGACCATATTTTAAATTACTATTAAAAAATATTCCCTATACATCTGCCTTTTGTTGCTAAGTGTTCTTATGTTTATATTTTTTCCCACTGAATTGTAGTTTTATCTTCTTTGTCATCCCCGTTAAATTGATTCCCACAGGGCTTGTCCGTCTCGCAGTCTGTCGGTAGGCTCTCCCAGCACTAGATACTAGATGTTGTGCTATAGGTGGAAGTTTCCTGAAGTTGTCCACATCCTAATCCCCAGAACCTGTGACTCTGTTACCATGACAAGGGAAAATTAGGGTTACAGGTGGAATTAAGTTTGTTAAACAGCTGACTTTGAAGTCGGGGGATTACGCTGGATTATCCAGGTGAGCCCATTGTAATCACAAAGGTGATAAGTGAAACAGGGAGACAGGAGAGTTAGAGGTACACGTGTGAGAAAAATGCAGTTGACCTTGATTGGCTTTAAAGATGGAGGAGACTTCGAGCCAAGGAATGTGTGTAGCCTCTAGAAGCTGGAAAACGCAGAGAAACAGATTTTGCACTGGAGCTTCCAGAAAGAATGCAGCCCTGCCAACACCTTGATTCTAGCCTAGTAAAACTCATTTTGGACTTCTCGCCTTGAAAACTGTAAGATTATGAATTTGTGTTGTTTTAAGCCATTAAGTTTGTGGTAATTTGTTATAGCAGCAATAGGAAACTAATGAAAATACAGATGTCTAGTGCAGAGAGCACTGTGTAAATCAGTTTTAGAAATTAATCTGAAAACATTCATAAAATGTATCAAGACAAATAATTTTGGGAGTGGGGCCCCTATTTTTAGGTTTCTTTAATGAGCGTCATGAATTATAATACTCATTTTTAATGCTAAAACTTCTCATGTCATTTTCAAGGTTAGCTTTCTAGAAGTTTTGGCAGTAAAGTACAAAAATTATAAGAAATTTGAAGGTGTCAGTCTACTGGGTCTGGATGAGAGGGGGTTCAGTCCTCATGAGATACGAGTTTTAGCTTCTTGGTTACCTACCAAGGTTTGAGAGGAATGCTGAGGAATGCTGAGGAATGCAAGGTCAGAGGAATGCTGACCTATAGAAGTTTAAAAAAAATATTTTTATTTATGTATTTATTTGGCTGCACCGGGTCTTAGTTGCGGCATGCAAACTCTTAGTTGCGGCATGTGGGATCTAGTTCCCTGACCATGGATCGAACCCAGGCCCCCTGCACTGGAAGTGCAGAGTTTTAGCCACTGGACCACCAGGGAAGTTCCTGACCTATAGAATTAAAAACATTGAATAATTTGTATTTGAATTTGGACTACGTTGGATGGTTTAGAATAAGGGTTTTATTTAAAAAAATAACTAAAATTTATATTATGTGTATTTAAAAATAGCTAGTTTTAAAATGAATTCCATTTTCTCGACATTTGAGTGGACAGATTTCTTATCGAGTGGCAAATGGGAGGCAGGATTGATGGAATTCAGAGTTGCTAATCCCTTATAAGAAGCAGAATGAGCTATGAAGATTTGTTGAGGTCATAATAATTCCACAGTTCAGGAAAGCTGAGGTTCAGAGAGGGTAGTTTAAGGGATTAGCTCAAGTTAGCTCACCTGGTTTATTTTAGAACCCTGAGCAGAACTTAAATCTCTGGGCTCTAAATCCACTCTCCTTTTTCCGTCTTGCTACACACAAATGTAAGGTGAGGGCTTCCCTGGTGGCGCAGTGGTTGAGAGTCCGCCTGCCGATGCAGGGGACACGGGTTTGTGCCCCGGTCCGGGAGGATCCCACATGCCGTGGAGCGGCTGGGACCGTGAGCCATGGCCGCTGAGCCTGCGCGTCCGGATCCTGTGCTCCGCAACGGGAGAGGCCACAACAGTGGAGGCCCGCGTACCGCGGGAAAAAAAAAAAAAAAAAAAAAATGGTAAGGTGAAAATGAGAAAAGTTTAAGCTCTTAAAGTTGAACTTAATTGTTTCAGTCAATTCTGAAGTTATATACTTTTTATAAAGAGACTGCAGTGTTCTCTTTTAAAATGCAGCAGCCATTATAAACATGTCAGACAGGCTTTCTTATTTTTCAGGCATATTCTTATCGTTCAGTTTCTGAATTTCCTCGTTTCGTTTGTTTTTTCTTGTGATGCAACCCTAAATAGCAGTAGTTTTGAAAGTATAAAGGAAGTATAAAGGAAGGGCCAAGAATCAGTTAAATGCTGATTTGTTTGCCAGGACAGCATATACAAGATAAGAATTACTTGTGCTTTGGACCCATGAAATATGAATATTTGGTATGCCAAAAACGAAGGACCTAATTTTTAAAGTTTAATATTAATGTTGGCTTAACTATGTGATTTTTAAAGTTCTTACATGAATTACATGTGGATTTTTTGCTTCTCTGACTTTGTTAGAATTATGTTTAATTTTGGTATAAATTCTGCTACATATACTTACATCTATATTAATATACTCTTTTATTTCCTTATAAGCTTAATTCCATTATGTTTGTTTCTTTTTTGGCTTTGTGTCTGATCAAGAACATGACTAAATGTGTAAACTCTGAATTCATTATTTTCAGCTGGCATGTTTGACCAGATTTTGTGATAGATACTTCAGAGTCCTTTCAAAGGTAAAGGAACAAATAATAACTAACTCACACAAAGTGGGGAAAGTAAAAATCGTTATTTTAGTTAAAATTGTTTAGATCCAGAATAATTACTTGGGGAAAAGTGCATTTTTGAGATTTTTAAAAGCATATTTTTGTTTGAATTATCTTTAGATGGTGCAAACTTCTGAAACTTGGTATAATGCACTTTCTTGATTTCTGTTGTTGTGACAACTTCATGGATATCAGATTTCTATTTTATAGTTGAATGCAGTGGAGGCTGTTGGACTCTTTGAGGTGGTTGGCCCTAGGACATGAGCAGCATACTGAATACTGGAACTTGTGGCCCTAGATAGTTCACCTATTTGATTAATTACTCCTTTGCAGCATTACTTTTGTGTCGTGTCTGGGAGAGAGTTGGTTAGAAAGTAGGACCTAGAGATTGTCATACTGAGTGAAGTAAGTCAGAGAAAGACAAATATATGATATCGCTTATATGTGGAATCTAAAAAAATGGTACAGATGAACTTATTTACAAAACAGAAATAGAGTCACAGATGTAGAAAACAAACTTATGGCTACCAGGGGGGAAAGGGTTGGGGGAGGGATAAATTGGGAGATTAGGATTGACATATACACACTACTATATATAAAATAGATAACTAATAAACACAGGGAACTCTTCTCAATCCTCTGTAATGGCCTATATGGGAAAAGAATCTAAAAAATGAGTGGCTAGGGACTTCCCTGGCGGTCCAGTGGTTAAGACTCTGCGCTTCAAATGCAGGGGGTGCGGGTTCGGTCCCTGGTCGGGGTCTAGGATCCCATATGCCGTGCGGCGTGGCCAAAAAAGAAAAAAAAAAAGAGTGGATGTATGTATACGTATAACTGATTCACTTTGCTGTACAGCAGAAACTAACACAACATTGTAAATCAATTATACTCCAATAAAAATAAAAAAAAAATTGTGTAGTAATCAGTGATCCTGGCAGGAGTTCTAGAAACATCAGTGTAAACGGGCACACTTTCTCTTGTGATCATCAAGCTCGAAAAAGGGAAGCTGAGGTCGAGGTAATGAGGTTCTCTGTATGTGGAGTCAGTTAATTTTCAGCGAGCCCATCAGCATTCTCATCTCTTCTCATGATAATGATTAGCAGCCCCTGGTAAGGGAAGTTTCAGTGTGTGCTTGTCAGTGGGGTCTCTCATGTGAAACTAAATGTTGGCCTGGCATCTCTGGAACTCAAACGATGGCCAAATGGGTTTGGCCTTTGTTTAACAGAGTTTTAATCATTAAATGGAAATAGATGAAGTCGGTGAACAAATACAGTGGCTTCAAAGCCCTGATTTTGGTTTCTAAATAGCCCCTAACTTTGCTTGGAGGAGAGTCAAGTGAAATATTTCACCACTGGTGAACCTGGTGTTATCACTAAAGAGAATTAGTTCTGTAGATGGTCCTTGTTTCTCTAAATGTGGTGTTCTACACTAAGGATGAGAACTGTTATTCCCAGTTAGGTAGCATTTGGATGGAGAAGTAATATTAAATTGTATGTTTTTAAAAATGTCTTCCATTTATTTGCTTAATTATGGTTATTTAGATAATTTATAAATTATAGGATGAGAAAGCCTATTTGTAAGACTGTGGAACTTCTATTTAGATGTGTTGGGGGATGGTTAATACTATGACAAATTATTAACTTGGGATGGAAGTTATACCTCCAAGGTTGTGTTAAAAATGTGACTTTACTGTTGGATGGGAAGCCTTGATTCTAATTTTTACTGGCATGGGTATATGCATGCAAGTAGAAGAAGATTAATTTTACTCATTTGCAGCCTCTCAAATTCTGAAATTGCATTACTAATTCTAAAATGTTATAATAGGTCAATTTGGTCATGCATTGAAGCATTTCATGTAAGGAAAAAAATGTATATTAGAGTTACTGAAATTCTTGATGGGCCATAAATCCACTCAGCATAAAAGTCTGCAAATTGGTTAAGATATGAAAGGGAAAAGAAATTTATCAAGAAATACTACATACAGAATATTGTCATAGAGTTAAGGTAGCTTAATTTCAATTTGTCCTTAAAATTAATTTGTCCTTAAAATTAATTTGATTGATGGAGCACTTCATGTAAGAAGGCAGGAGCCTTGGGCTTTTTTCAGATCACTCTTTTTGATTGCTTTTGAGTTCTTTTTGAAAAAACAGCATTTGCAATATTATAAATATGTAAATATTGTTTGCTGCAGAATCAAGTAGTATGCTTGGAGTGGTTAAGAAAAAGACAATTTTTTTTTGTTTTGGATGGTCATTGCTTGAATATTTAGTCTCCTTTAATTTATTTAAATTCAACTCAGTAATTTTTATTTGTAGTTCCGTTATTAATATCACAAATACATTTGTTCAGGAAAGTGAATCAAGCAAAAGATTGTACTTGAAACCTGCAGAAATGTCCTACACCTGGCTGTGTTTGCAATTCCTTCGTGATCTTTCAGAGTTACTGCTGCTTCTGGGGCAGATGTCATGGTTGCTCGTTTTGCTGGGCTGAACTCCATAACTTGGTATATGGCAGAGATTTGGAGATTTAGTGCAGATGCCCAAATATTAGTTGCCCTTGAATAGAAAGCATTGTTAGTGAGAGGATTCTTGAATTTTTTTCCTCTATCTTGAATATATGAATATTTGGGGATATAGATAAAATAATGAACTAACTAAAAACTTTAATAAATTTGGTACTATCTACATACACATTTAAAGTACCATTATTACATAATAATTGAGCAGTATTCTAAGAAAAAAACAGTCTTAAATTACTAAATCTGCAGGTTTTAAAGGAGAATGTTCCAGGAATCAAAGTCCAAAGGAGTCTCAATTTTTTTATGTTTGTTTCTTCTCAGTCATACTCGGTTTCCATTGTTTTTTTTAAAAAATATTATGTATTATCTTGCATTATTTTTTAATGTAACATTTTTAGTAATTTCTTCATATGGGGTGTATAGTAGCCAGAATAATAGCTTCCAAAAGTGTCCCTGTCCTTATTCCTGGACCCTGTGAGTGTTACCTTACATGACAGAAGGTTCGTCACAAATGTGATGAAGTTAAGGATCTTGAGATAGTGAGATCATCCTGGGTAATTACTTTTCTCCTGTTTGAAGAATTTCTTTTAACATTTCTTAGCCTTGATGTTTCTTATTTTGCCTTCATTTTTAAAGGTAGTGTCATTGGATAAATAATTATAGGTTGGCCATTTTTTTTTTTTTCTTTCATTACTTTTAAGATAATGAAGATATTCCACTGTCTTCTGGCTTACTTTGTCTCCGGTGAGAAATTGGCGATCATCATTATCTTTGTTGCTCTGTAAATAATGTGTATTTTTTTTCTTTAGTTGTTTTAAAGATTTTCTCTTGAACGCTGGTCTTAAGCAATTTGATGTGTATGTCTGTGTTGTTTTATTCATGTGTCTTACTCTTGGAGTTCATTGAGCTTCTTAAATTTATGCATGTATAGTTTTCATTTGATTTAGAAAATTTTCAACCATTATTTCTTCAAATATTTTTTCTGTTCCTCCTCCTTTGGAGACTGCATTTACATCACATTAGACAGTTTGAAGTTGTTCCACTGATGCTCTGTTCATTTTTTTCCAGTATTTTTTACCACTGTGATTCCTTTTAGTCTCTATCACTTTAAATACACGAACCTTTTTTTTTTTTTCTCCTGCAAATTGGTTAAGAGTATGAAGGGGAAAAGAAAGTTATCAAGAAATATTACTTATAGAATGCTGACATAGAGTTGGCAGTCTGTGACTATCTAATGTACTGTTTATCCCGTCCAATGCGTGTTTCACCCCAGACATTGTAGTTTTCATCTCTAGAAGTTCAGTTAGGATATCTTTGATATTTGATCTAATCAAATATCTAAGATATTTGAATATCTTAAAATTTTCAAGTTTTCCTTGAGTTTTTTGAACACATAGTAACCATTTTTTATGTCCTTTTGTGTTAATTCTAACATGTTAGTGCTAGTTCTGGGTCAGTTTTACTAATTGATTTATCTCCTTGTTGTGGATGGTATTTTCTTCTTTACATGCCTGGTAATTTCTGATTAGATGCCAGACATTGTGAATTTTATCTTGTTGGGTGCTGAATATTTTTGTATTCTTGAGCTTTGTTATGGGATGTAATTAAGTCACTTGGAAAGGGTTTGACCTTTGCATGTCTTGCTTTTAAGCTTTCTTAGGTAGAACCAGAGCAGCATTTACTATAATTTTACTGCCTACTGAGAGGTAAAACCCTTCTAAATACTCTACCTAATGTCCTGTTAGTTATGAGGTTTTCCACTCTGACTAGTGGGAGCAGAAGGAGCCCTTTCCAGCCTCTGTGAGCTTTGGGGATTATTCCCTCTCGTCCTTTCAGGTAGTTCTTGAGTAGTTTCCTCACACACGTGGGTTGGTCAGCTGAAGACTCAAGGGGGGACCCCAGCACATCTCCAGAGTTCTCTGTCTTTGCAGCCTTCTCCTCTCTGGTACTCTGCAAACTTCAGGCATCTTGGCCTCCTTGAACTCCTGGCTCCATCTTCTCAACTCAGGGAGAGCACCAGGCTCTGCCTGGCTCCCCATTCTTTGGGCCACAGTCTGAAAATTCTATCTAGGCCGTAAGCTTCCTATGGTTACCTTGCTTGTTTCCTGTCTTTCAGGAATCACTGTCCTTTGTTGCTCAATGTCCAGTGTTTTTAAAACCATTGTTTAAAATGTTTTGTCCACTTTTGAGTTAAAATTGTGTGGATAAATCCGGTCCCTCTTTCTCTTGCCTGTGAGATCTTAATCATCTCCAAGCAACATTCATAGGATCGCCTTGTTGTTCTTGTTAACTTCATAATGCATCTTGTTTAATAAAAACACCCAGACTTTTATTGTTTTACTTAGGGCTTGAAAAATATTATGTCTTTATATATTTAGGATGATTGATGATGATTTATCAGAAGGTGTATAAAATACAGTAGGAATCTTCAGAGTTCAGTCATAATCCTGAAATACATTAAACTTCAAGTTCTAAACAACTTACAAAACTGAAAAATGGTAGCACACTTATTCACTTTTTGTGTTTTTCTTTAAAAACTTTAATATTGAAGTGCAGCCATTACATGGGTGGTATGTAACTGTTTTCTGGAATACATGAAAATTTAAATTCAGAAACAATGGAGTGTTTCCTTTGGTGTCTGTTAGTGACAGCAAACAAATAATTTTCTTTGGATTGCATTTTTATGTGTGATAAAATTTTTAGTGATATGATGAAGTTATTGAAATTTCTTGGAAAACAGTTGCCAAAATTTTTCCTAATGTTTGCCATAAGAAACAGGTTGCGTATTTGAACACCTAAATGCATTTATTTAATTACTAGTAGAGTCCTATTCCACATTTTATTACATACAACTTTTGCTTTTGGCTTTCAAATAGAAAAAATAAAAGCTGTGTGCTATTTTGTGATAGCAATGTGATCAAAGTTTGAGGTGAGTGAAAGCTGACTTATTTTAATCTGATTTCACGTAAAAATCTCTTTCTTTTAGCTTTACACTTTTGTTGTATATCTAATAGTTTTGGGTCATTTTCAGTCTTTTTCCCTTTCTCTTTGTGGGCTGTTAAAAAAAAACAAAATGGTTTTGAAGCAAAGTCTTTCGCAAAGTGCTTTGCTCTCAGTTATTGTTTATTTGCCATGGCTCTAAATCAAGTCCATAAATGAGAAAATGGTTTTTGGCTCCCTGAGTGAGGCCAGAAGTGCCGATTGCTGCATTTGAACTCCTGGGGCTCTCCTGGGGTTTGCAGGCGGCAGGCACTTTATATTGATCATCTCAAAAGCATTGGGAGCACATGCAGCAGTGTTACAGATGAGGGACCTGATCGTCAGTGAGGTCACAGGAAGCTGTCCCTCAAGTCACCCCACTAACAAAGGGCTGGCTCTTTGGACTCCATAGCACCCACGACATTATGCTGTCTTCCAACCCAACCCCTTGGACTGGTAGAGGCAACTATTGGCTGTTCTAGTGCCCTTGTCCATTGTCACAGAGGTCACTGTACCCTCATCCAGGATGTAATCAATTGCAGTCTGTCAATTACAGTCTTGAACTGTCTGTAGGGAATTTTTACCCTTTATAAAAAATGGGCTATAATAACCGTTTTCTATGACTTTAGAAAATGTGGCTGTGCATGGCTCTGGCTGTTGAAGTACTTATTAAAAATTATCTATGAAATGACAAATTTCGTCCTTTCCATTTTAAATATCAGTAGTATCAGCAGAGAAGGGGACTAGGAAAGAAGGAACTATTTAAGAATCTGGGTGCCGGCCATTTCTGACACCCTCTTCTTTTTCATTCTTGTCTGATTTACCTATGTAGAATTTTCGCCTCATTTTATTATAAAAGCCAAATCTTTCCAACACTTTTCAGAGTTACTGATTCATCTCTTTGGTATAATATGAATATTCCGTTTATATATTCTTGAGTTAGAAGGTGACATAACTTGCAAATCAATAGAAATATGCACTTTAAATTTAGGATTTTATTGGCCCTTAGGTGGCATTTCAGCAGATAGGTGCATGTGAAGGACCTCTGTTATGTCCCCGACTCTAGGGACACAGTGTAAATGGGACAGACCTGGGCTCTCATCTCCAAGGGCTTGCCGTCAAGGATTGCAGGAGTCTGGGAACCTTGAACAGTTGCTGAGCGAAGCCTCTTTTCCTCCTGACCTCAGGGGAGCTGGTCAGTTACGTGGTTTGAAAAGCCCTGCGTCTGTACACCATGTCCGTTGGGGGTTTGAGAAAGAGAACAAGCCTCTGAGTGAGAAAGCAGACTACCCCCCATCCTCACCGTAGCTGGAAAATACTGTCGCCCACTCCAAATTACCTGCCTTCGGAGGATAGTACTAAATTCTAATGGAAAGAAAAAATACTTTAGCAGGGAGCCCTTTGTCATACCAGTATTATGTAGATCTCTCTTTGGTTTGGTTGTAAAGTTGATTAATATTCTGAAAGTCCTTGCGAAATCTGTGGTTGCTTCTTTGACTAATCTATCAAAGGAAGGGGGAGATGGTGTTTTTAAAACGAAGTGTTGCTGTGTAATGCTGGTCCAGGTAAGTATCCAGGGCAAAGCTTGATTCTTCTCTTGCCTGCCTTTTAAATTTTTCTCCTTTTCCTGTTTTTCTGCCGTTTCCTCTCTCTTTTTCCCCCCATAAAGCAGGAGGAATGAGAAATGCATGAAAAATGTGCTGTTTAAATTTCCCATCTATGAATGGAGAAGTGTGCATATATGAATGAAATTTCAGTGAGTAAAAATGTAAAGTATTGCTTTTATTATCTTTTGGGGGTGTGAACATACTAATGCTAAGCTTACCTGTGTTGCCCTTCTTTGGATCATAACCATCGATTGATTTTCTGATTTACACACATAAAACTGTTAACTGTTGTGTGTATATGTGTACATAAGTCTGATTTTAACCATATTAAAATGCATTAAAAATCTGTAAATGGTCAGTGATTAAAGTACTAATTCCAGGATATCCATTTCCGTACAGCTGAGAGGGTCAATTAATAATCAGAATGTTGCTTCGTAACATTATAGAACAGATCTTTAATTAATAAATAAAATAGTTAACAAACAAATGTGGGGACTTCCCTGGCGCTCCAGTGGTTAAGACTTCGCCTTCCAGTGCAGGGGGTGCGGGTTGCATCCCTGGTCGGGGAGCTAAGATCCCACATGCCTTGCGGCCAGAAAAACAAAACATAAAACAGAAGCAATACTACAACAAATTCAATGAAGACTTAAAAATAAATGCGGGCTTATAGCCGAAAGGTGTATTCTAATTTAATTGAATATTTCCAGGGAACTGAAGCCTATACTTTTAACTACCAAATCATTAAAAATTATATTTCAGCATATATTTTTCGGGTTGAAATGATAATGTGTGTTCATTATAGAAAAAGTTAAAAAGGAAGGGGACGAAAAAAAGTACCCCTATTTTTAACTCTTCAGCAATACTTTTTAGTGATAAACACTGTTAATCCTTGGTTTATCTTTACATCTTTACATGGTTTTTCTTTGACTATATCCATAGGCTTATGCATTTTAAAAATCAGTATCAGGGCTTCCCTGGTGGCGCAGTGGTTGGGAGTCCGCCTGCCGATGCAGGGGACACGGGTTCGTGCCCCGGTCCGGGAAGATCCCACATGCCGCGGAGCGGCTGGGCCCGTGAGCCATGGCTGCTAAGCCTGCGTGTCGGAGCCTGTGCTCTGCAATGGGAGAGGCCACAACAGTGAGAGGCCTGCGTACCGCAAAAAAAAAAAAAAAAAATCAGTATCAGATTGAGCATATTGTAAAACATTTAAAAGTTTAAGTGCTTCTAAAATTCTTCATACACTTTTCTGCCTTCTTGAATACACTAACTTTCTTGGTTTTTTTAAGATTACGGTTTTGTACTGTAGCAAGTCTGCATTTTATTTGTATGGTTCCTGTTCCAGTGTTAATATATATCCTGAAGTTAGGACCCTAATATGTCCTCCATTCTTCTACATTGTGGTGCACCGTGCTGTGACATCGTTGAGCAGGTAACTAAGCTTTTTAGGAATTTTGTTAAGAGTCAGTAAGATTCAGAGAGAGGACTTACAGAATAAAGAGTAGAATCTTTTGCTGAGATTCATGGTTTTATTTCCATCAGTCTCCTTATGGGAGGCTGATTAATGGCTCCCCCAAAGACATCCATGTCCTAATCCCCAAGTGTGTGAATATATTACCATATATGGCAGAGGGACTGTGCAGATGTGATTAAATTAAGGACCTTGAGCTGGGGAGATTGTCCTGGATTATCCAGTGGGTCCTGTGTAGTCATCAGGGTCCTTATAAGAAGAAAGGTCATAGTAACAGAGAAGGAGATGGGAGGATAGAAGCAGAGGTTGAAATGATATGCTTTGAAGATGAAGGAAGAGGCTGTGAGCCAGGGAATGTGGTGGATGGCCTCTAGTAACTGGAAAAGACAAGGGAATAATTCTCCCTAGAGCCTCCGGAAGGAACGCAGCCTGGCCAACGCTGTGATTTTAGCCTGTAAGACTCATTTAGGATTTCTGACCTCTGGAACATCTAGATGATAAATCTGTGTTGTTTTAAACCACTGAGTTTGTGGTCATTTGTTACAGCAGCCTTAGGAAACTATTGATAATATATCCCCCAAACGGTGAGGTTTTTGGAGGGCAGAACTGTGTCTCTTACATTTTAAAATCCAATACAGAATACAGCGCATGCTAACTGAAGGTACAAACGAAGGAAGGAATGAACGAATAAGTAAATGAATACTGACTTCAACAATAGAATTTTTAAACTTATAGTCTAGGGATTGTCAAAATTGACTGGAATGAAATCTTGAGGTAGTAGGTTTAAAAAAATAGCCTTCCCTAAATAAATTTTGAGGAATTACTCACAGGTATCTGTTAATTCGTTACAACTCAGTTGTGCTCAGGGATAAATTCCCTACTTAATTAAACAGTGCTTATGAGTTTTACAAAGCCCTTGCAGCACAACAAGTGAAACAGTTTTTTTTTTTTTAATTAATTAATTTATTTTTGGCTGCGTTGGGTCCTCGTTGCTGCGCACGGGCTTTCTCTAGTTGTGGTGAGCAGGGGCTACTCTTCATTGCGGTGCGTGGGTTTCTCACTGCGGTGGCTTCTCTTGTTGCGGAGCACGGGCTCTAGGCACGCAGGCTCAGTAGTTGTGGCTCATGGGTTCTAGAGTACAGGCTCAGTAGTTGTGGTGCACGGGCTTAGTTCCTCCGCGGCATGTGGGATCTTCCCGGCCCAGGGCTCGAACCCGTGTCCCCTGTATTGGCAGGAGGATTCTTAACCACTGCGCCATGAGGGAAGTCCGTGAAACACTTTTTTCAGGGGAGAAAGTCATCTTAATAATGAATCTTCTCAAGTCTTACCAGGAAGTGGCCAGGGACACCGAGAACGGAACTTACCTTCTCATTGCCAGCTGGTGCAGAATCACTATCAATAGCTTTAGCCTGAAAATGAAGCTCAAGACAGTCTCCTATTTCATAGGTCATTTGAATTAGCTAAGCAAAAAGTTCTGTGTCTGTAGTAACCATCCATGCCCGTGAGATTCTGGCTGCCTAGAGAAGTAATGAACGGGCAACAGTGCCATCTTGACATGGCCATTCTTCTGGCAGTCACATACCGTGCTGCCTCTGCTTGCTTTGTTGGGAGATAACCCTTTCCAGTCCGTGTATTTATGAGCAAGGCACTTCCTTGGAACCTGTGTGTTTTCTTCTGTTACTCAGTTTCAGAAGTTTGCTTACCTGGTGCTTAAGTCTGTGGCCAACGAGAAATGGCACATTAGAAGCTTGGAGAAGGGATACTTAGGCCAGCTGCTCTGACATCATCAGCATGAAACACAGTTGAGAACCTGATGGAAGAATTATAAAAAGGTGTAAAAACTGATAGTTGTCTGGGGCTGCTGCCACTCACATCTCTGGAGGCTGTGTAGCATTGTCATTGATGTTCATGGTGATGACCTGGTTTAGACCATGTCTCTTGTGCCTTGAAAGATGTGGAAAAAGTGTTTAACATGTTCATAGAACACGTTCTATACTCAATGGTTAACTTAAATTTTGTTGTAGTTCTTTTGCTCAAGAGTATAACCTTTATGTTCTATGCTGGCTCATTCCCTAGAAATGCCATAAAGCTGAAGTTTTAGTACAGATCTCATGAGTCAGCCTTTACCATAAGCCCTCAAAAATAATTTGAACTCGGGAATTCCCTGGCGGTCCAGTTGTTAAGACTCCCCCCTTCCACTGCACGGGGCACGGGTTCGATCCCTGGTTGGGGAACTAAGATCCCGCATGCTGAGTGGCACAGCCAGAAAAAAAAAACAAACTGAACTCTTTTCTCCCTTTAGGAGAGCTGTGAAGAGAAGGAAAAGTGATTTGTCGTTTCTTAAAAGAGAATATATATAATCTCTATAAAATATATATAATATATAAAAAAATATGTATTTCCTTTTCCTCCCCCCGTAATTGGCTTATTTGACTTTGATGCTTCAGTATTTGACTGTTTTTTTTTTAATTTACTTTTTTAAGCTCCTGCTCAGTGCTATAACCAGAGTTGTATAGCTAACTAGGACCTAAGACAGCCACTGGAAGTGGTAGATAGATAAACTAATGGATTGTTTATAGCAGCATTTTTCAAGTTCTTAGTGTCCAAGGATCCCCTGACCACCTGTGCCTGGAGAGGTGCTGAAGGCTGCCCAGGGGAGGAGTTAACATCATCTGATTCTGAAGTGAGCTTCTTAAGAACATTCAGGCAGAGGCACCTTTTAGCATAAAGGCTTGGGTGTTAGAAAGAGTATGGTCTCCTCGGAGAATACTGAGAGGTGTAATGTGATCAAAATACTGCACGGAGGAAATCTGGGGCAAAAAAAGAAAGAAAAGTTCAGTCTTCTTTCCTGGAGTGGGAATTTTGCAGCCAATGACATTCTAATCCCAACAACTTTCTGGCCATGTGAGTTTCGGTAACATACCCCATTCTCTACCTTGGTTTCCTCATCTGCACAATTAATGGTGCTAATAGTGTTGCTCTCTAGGAGAGCTTTCATAAGGAGTAGCAGAGAAGATATAGAAGCCTCTAGGACACTTCCTGGAATTAAGTCCTCTACATGGGATATCCCTCTCTTTCTTCAATCTCCTCAGGACCTCAGGCAACCATCTCTGGTACCTTCAGCTGGCCAGACCAGACTGGCAGGTGCCAAACAGAGCCCCAGACTTCTATGGGAAAAGTCTTGCTTGGGAATGCCCTTGCATAAGCAACGTTTGGTTTGTTCCCTTCAAAGAGTTCCCCTTGAGAGCATCACACCGTACACCTGGGTCAAATTTGTTCCAAGGCCTTCTAAATCTCATTCTGTATCACATAGCACTTATTTAAATGTTCCAGCGGGTTCTCTCTTAACCCCAAAGTTTAAACTGAGAAATCCTTCTGGCAAGGATGAAAGGGAAGGAAGAAGGGTTGCTGGCCAGCAAAAACAGAATAGAAAAGAAACTTGTGCAGAGATCGCCCACATCAGCACCCCACATCCACTTCAAGGAGGCAGGAGGTTTCTCAATCCCCAAAATCTAGCCAGGGATTTTTTTAGGTAAGGGTTGGTCTTTTTTGTTTGTTTGTTTTTTATGATTTATTTATTTTATTTATTTTTGGCTGCGTTGGGTCTTCGTTGCTGCGTGCAGCCTTTTTAGTTGCGGCGAGTGGGGGCTACTCTTTTTTTTTTTTTTTTTTTTTTTTGCGGTACGCGGGCCTGTCCCGTTGCAGAGCACAGGCTCCGGACGTGCAGGCTCAGCAGCCACGGCTCACGGGCCTAGCCTCTCCGCGGAACGTGGGATCTTCCCTGACCAGGGCACGAACACGTGTCCCCTGCATCGGCAGGCGGACTCTCAACCACTGCGCCACCAGGGAAGCCCTGGGGCTACTCTTTGTTGTGGTGCACGAGTTTCTCATTGCGGTGGCTTCTCTTGTTGTGGAGCATGGGCTTCAGTAGATGCGGCGCGTGGGCTCAGTTGTTATGGCTCGTGGGCTCTAGAGTGCAGGCTCGGTAGTTGCGGTGCACGGGCTTCGTTGCTCCGCAGCATGTGGGATCTTCCCGGACCAGGGCTTGAACCCGTGTACCCTGCGTTGGCAGGTGGATTCTTAACCACTGCACCACCAGGAAGTCCTAAGGGTTGGGCTTGGACTTCTTTCTATTCTTTCCTACTCCTGGTGCTCCGTCCCCTTCTCCCCGCCTCCCCGGCCCTCTCTCAGCTCAGTGGATTATCATAAAAGGGAGAGGTAGGAATCACATCTGATTACCTTTTGTCAGAACTACATGACAGTACCGGGCCTTCCTAAAGAAGGGGAGTTTCACCCCAGAGCTGCTGGTCTGTGGGCTCACCAAGCAGTGAGAGGCAGAGACTGCTCAGGTTGCCCCTGTTTTTTTGTGTTCCTACGGAAGGATTTTTGCAAAAAGATGAGTCAAGACATTGCACTTCTTAGGTTATGCTTAAGAATTCTCCGTTTGGGCTTTAACGTTTTTTTTTTCCTTCTCCAAAAAGCACAGGTAGGCAAATAAACCTGGATGGGCTTGGTAAAAGAGCAGTACAAGTGCTCTTTTAACTTGCAAACAAGTGTTTCTCAAGTTACACTGAAAGAGGAAAAGAGCACCTCAAGTGAGTTAGGTGTAGAATCCAGCTGATAAAGAGTTTATATAGCCAGTGGCATTTGTTTGGAGATGTTGTAGCTCAGCATTTGTCTACACAGTTTCCTGGAGGTTCTCCAGTCTCAAACCTCTTTAATTACACAGTATTGCATTCTCCTTCTCGTTGCTCTTCCCCTCAGCACCGGGAACAAGTGTCCATGTCATAACATTTAAACGTCTTGAGGGCTCTATACTGCAATTGGAATGGAATGTCAGGAATTTTTCTTGGGGGAGTATTTATTTTTTTATGAGTATCCTTCAAACCTGTAGCCTTGGGAATTATAACTGAAGATGATTTCTTGATCCACTGCAGTAATGAGTAAAGAAGCCACATGACTGCTTAGCTCGAGAGCAATGATAAGATGAATGTTTATGTGTTTGTTGGTTCTGGGAAGCTCAAAGCGCCTTCGTAGGAAAATTTAGTTAGAAACAATAGTCGCAGCGTCTAGTTCTGATGGCAGAGGAGAGAAATTATCTTTGGCTAAGGTTATCTTCTATCTTGCCTTGTAACATTGAAATGCATGCTGGAGTGTGATGCCACGCATGTGCTTTTCCTGGCTTGCTGCTCTTGTAAGTTTGGCCCTGGTAGACTTAAAGGTTCTCCAAGTTGGCCAACCCTCATGATGAACTCCTTGAACGTGATAGGCTGGGGGCGATGGTGGGAGCAGCCAGGATAATTGGAGCTATGATTCTGGTGTTGAAAGAGGATGAAGTGGAGCTTTTCCGAACAGATGCAGAGTGACTTACTGCAATTGATCCCATCTTTGTAGGCTTCTTTTCAAACTTTTGAACTGCTTCTTTCTTTGGCTTTGCGTGTTTATCTTTCCTTTAACTTTCTAGCCATACTAGATTTGAGCCAGCAGAACTTAGAATTCGTGCCTCATTTGTGCAAATACAGTTTGGAAACTTAAGGTTAGGAAAGTTATGTGTCAATAGAAAATTTAACTTAAACCATAACTGTGTGTGTATTTCCCAGACCTGAACCCATTTAACCTGGAATCACTAAGCCAACTGGTAATTGAGCATGGACCCAGCCTAAAGAGAAACAAATGGGTAGTAACTGTAGTTTCGGTCAGACTCTTCCAGATGCTCTTGCTTTATGTGAATCATAAAGAAGGATCTGAATCACCTTTGTTTGTGAAATGTTTCATGACACCATTTCCGTTTGGGGTTTGTAAAAATACTGCTGCCGACTTTTTTTTTGTTCTTCTTGCATAGAATGATTTCCTAGACTCTGGCCATTTTCAGTACCCAGCAAAGGTATCCACTTCACCAGTTTCTCATTGCTTTTACCTTCATCTGTCACGTCTTTGTATCCAGGACATTCTAGATTTGTTTGTAAGCAGTACATTAAACAATTTGAATTGTGAATCTGACTTCCCAGGTTTTCTTGTTTTTAAATTTCTTCTTCATAGACTGAAAGTTTTTAGGAAGGCACGCTGGTTAGCTCTGAGTGGAGTAATGAGAATTCAGAGACTTGCATAATTTTATTGGAAGGAACCTTTGTCTTTCCACTGGGTCTATCAAAGGACCTAGCTAGTGAAAATGCTTAATTAAAAACTTGTTGAATAGAACTGATACGGCCAAGCAGTCCATTATTTTTATAGATGGTCTTGATGGAGGCCAGATTTATGGAGATTACCTAGAGGCAAGAATATATGACTGCTGTGGGATTTTATTATTAACGTAATATGAAAACATTATTTGTCAATTTGAACAAATTTCATTAAAAATAATGTTATAATTTTTAATATATGCATAAAACTGAAAAGCACAAAAAGTCACCCTTAAACATTTATATCTCATATCTGTATCTGTAGATAGATATTTAGCATATATATTTATATTTAAAGATGTAGAGAAAACTAGAGGGACAGTATGTCAAAAAAGATTATCTCTGGTGTTGGGAAGTATAAGAATAAACTGCAGAGGAAGAAAACACCATGCTGTACATAGCTGCTCCCCCTGCCCCCCGCCGCGTTTTGGGAGGAGAGGAAGATCAAATATGGTGAATGTTTTGATAGCATGTTTTCCTGTTATTTTGTGGTGTTCCATCCTATGGATGTTTGGTTTGTTTTGGTTATTTGGGGGGTGAGAGAGAAGATTTGGTGCTTACTCTTAATAATTCTTCATCAGGATTAATGGAAGGAAGCCCAAGGAGATAATTCACACCTGACTTTGGATTCTGTATTATCTGAAGTTTTACCTCAAGCAAAATGACAACACAACACCTGGGTGTGGCTTGAATTTTGGAAACTGTATTTTCCCTTCTCGGCTCCCTCCCGCTCTTACGATACTTTCTCTTCTCCCTTCCCTGCTTCCTGCAGTTGTAGGTGGGGCTGTCTTAGTGATCGTTTCGTGATGCCCTGAGCTGATTGCCTTCCCATCTTCTCTGGCATTGGGTCCAGTTTATAGCATTTTTATAAGGTGTAGCTCAGTGTTGGCATGTGAAAGTAGTCACTGGATGTTTGTTCCGTTAACTACTTTTCTTGCAAGAAGATGTAGCTAGATTGCTCATCAAAAGGTAACTAGACTCTGCATTTCAGTCATTGAAAAATCATATCTAGCCTTTGTCATTACTGAGGAGACTGGCTTTGTAAGGCGGAATCTCCTTGCAGCTTTTGAGTCCGTCTAGGTAGTTCTTAGCAGTTAGATGATAGAGCTGGGCGAGAAGGACTAAGCATTTCTGAGGCCCCAATGGTCTGAAAGAGGTTTTGCTAACACTTCTAAACTAATTGGATGGTTTGTAATTTTTCGGTTCTTTTTTGAAGGTATTCATAACCTAACAGATAGCATAGGTGAGGGCTGTAGGTTTCCTCTTCAACAGCCTTACTGCCAGGTAATGGGTAACTACTAAAAAAATTTTTACGAGGAATTCTGCCTCACATGCAAGTCCTTATTCATGAGCAGGGCCCAGTAATGCTATTTCATAAGCTCAGTGAAGTCCTAGCTCTCTGTCCTTCTGGCACTCCTACAGTCCTTGTGTGAGACGTTCCTTGAGCCAGAAGGGAAGTTGTGCAAGCAGCATGACTGACTTCTGGTCAACCCTTAACACTGGAAACCCTGAGCTGAGAGTCCTGATCCAGAGGGGTTGGACCACTGGACTTTCTCAGTTCACGTGCCCTGTTTGGTCAAGGGTTGGAATACCCTACAGTCTTTGTAGTCAGTCCACATGTTAAAAACATCACTATTTTACCCATGAAAATAATTTTTAACGTTCATTTTGCTAACTAACAAAGCCTTTGGTATTTATGAAAGAGAAGGAAAGATTCAGACACCTACTGGCTGACCCTTCTGAGTGGAGGCTTTCAGATGCTAAGGAAACACACCTGGAGTGTTCTCAGCTGGAGTAATCAACCATTCCTGGGGTGTGGGTCAGAAACAGCTGATACGCATTTGTCACATGAGCTGTGCTGAAGTATTTAAAATATAATTACAGACAACACATTAGGAGGATGTTTTGTGATTATTCTTTTATGTGAGAACCAGGTTGGGAGATGCATTTGGACACAAAAAAACTGAAATATAAGGAACATTTTTGTGGTTGATGGGAAAAATTGGAAACACATTTGATGTTAAGATGGGCTGGGAAAACCTGGACACATGGTTGCCAGAGAACAGGCCCTTTCAGTGCTTTTTCCTGGGCAGAGGCAACTTGGAAGTGAGATACAAACACAGAATGCAGTCTAATAAACTTCTTCTTTACATAAAATAGAAATGCTTACTGAAGCAAGGTATACTTACAAAGTTGATTTTATGTATGGATCACATATTAAAGTGTACACAGCCCTTTCACCTTCAGCAACAGTTTTTAAAACATTTGGTCTCGTGACCCTTTTACATTTAAAAAATTATTTGAGGACCTCAAAAGAGATGTCATTTGTGTGGGTTATAGCTGTTGATACTGACTGTATTAGAAATTTAACATCGCAGGACTTCCCTGGTGGTCCAGTGGTAAAGCATCCACCTTAAAATGCAGAGGACGTGGGTTCGATCCCAGGTCAGGGAACTAAGATCCTACATGCCGCGGGGCAACTAAGCCCGCGTGCCACAGCTAGTGAGCTCATGTGCCTCAACGAGAAAGCCCGTGTGCCGCAAACTGCAGAGCCCACGCGCCCTGGAACCCGTGCGCCACAACTACAGAGCCCACGCACCCCAGAGCCTGCGTGCTACAACTAGAGAGAAGCCCGTGCGCCACAACGAAAGATCCCGCATGTCTCAATGAAGATCCCGCATGTCTCGATGAAGATCCCGCAACTAAGACCCGATGCAGTCAAAAATAAATAAAAAATCTTTAAGAAAAAGAAAGAAATTAACATTGAGAAATTTTAATGTATTTATCAGTACATAGAGTTTAAATGTAAATTCTATGTTTACACAGAGTTTAACAGTTTATCAGAGTTTAAACATAACTCCAAACCCATTGCATGTTAATAAAAAAATTTTTTTCATGAGAAATTCTGTCTTTTCCAAAACAAGACTTGCAGTGAGAAAGTGAGTGACATTTATATATATATATATATATATATATATATATATATATATATTTAAATTATTTATTTTATTTCATTTGGCTGCGTTGGGTCTTCGTTGCTGCACGCTGGTTTTCTCTAGTTGCGGTGAGTGGGGGCTACTCTTCCTTGTGGTGCAGCAGCCTCTCATTGCGGTGGCTTCTCTTGTCGTGGCGCATGGGCTTTAGGCACATGGGCGTCAGCATTTGCAGCACGTTGGCTCAGTAGTTGTGGCTCCCGGGCTCTAGAGCACAGGCTCAGTAGTTTTGGCACACGGGCTTAGTTGCTCCGCAGCATGGGGGATCTTTCGGGACCAGGGCTCGAACCCGTGTCCACTGCATTGGCAGGCGGATTCTTAACCACTGCGCCACCAGGGAAACCCTGTTTTATATTTTTGCAGATCTCGGTAGTATCTCATGTACTGGGAAACAGCTGGATTCTAATGCCTGCTGTACTGGAAAATAGTAGTATTATGAAAATAGTTTTGCTCTCTCAGAGCTCCCACCCCCACTGCCCTTAGAAAGGATATCAAAGATCCCCAAGGGTCCTGACAACACTTTGAGAACTTCTGCTCCAAAGTTTCAATAAGTGCCCTCCCAACCACGACTTGATTTGGTTGGTCCTGATGCTCTCCCTGAGGCATCAGTTATAGCTCCATTTTATAGTGGAGGAAAACTGAGGTTCCTGCAGACCTACCCTTGAGTATGCAGCATTGTGAAAGTTTCTCCGCTGCTAGTGCAGCCAATTTTTACTTTTATTTTTTTTGGACATATAGTTGATTTACAGTATTGTGTTAATTTCTGTTGTACAGCAAAGTGACTCAGTTATATATATATACATTCTTTTTCATGTTCTTTTCCATTATGGGTTTATTGCAGGATATTGAATATAGTTCCCTGTGCTATACACTGAGACCTTGTTGTTTATCCTTTCTATATATAGTAGTTTGCATCTGCTAACCCCAAACTCCCAATCCATTCCTCTCCCAGCCCCCCTCCCCCTTGACAGCCACAAGTCTGTTCCCTATGTCTGTGAGTCTGTTTCTGTTTCGTGGATGTGTTCATTTGTGTCATATTTTAGATTCCACATATAAGTGATACCACATGGTATTTGTCTTTCTCTTTCTGACTTACTTCACTTAGTATGATAATCTATAGTTGCAGCCATGTTGCTGCAAATGGCATTATTTCATTCTTTTTAATGGCTGAGTAATATTCCATTGCATATATGTACCAGATCTTCTTTATCCATTCACTGTTGATGGACATTTAGGTTGTTTCCGTGTCTTGGCTGTTGTAAATAGTGCTGCTGCGAACATTGGGGTGCATATACCTTTTTGAGTTGTAGTTTTGTCCAGATCTATGCCCAGGGGTGGGATTGCTGAATCATATGGCAACTCTATTTTTAGTTTTTTGAGGAACCTTCATACTGTTTTCTATAGCGGTGCAGCCAATTTTTAAATGAGGGTTTTCTGATGGTTCTGCTTGTGTGATTTGTTCTCTTTCAGTGTATGTCCTTGTTTACCATAACTTGTGTCTACCTTCTAATCAAACTTAGATTTCAGGGAGGGGGAAGCATCCACCATTATTGAGGCAACTTCATGATAAGAGATGAGTTGTTTGCAGAGAGTTATTGCTTTGGGTGATTTTCCAAACGTTTGTATACGAAGTTTTCACTGTAATATTTTAATGCTTGATGAGCATTTATGATAAGAACACAGGATACTATTTACGATGCTTTTTTGAGTGTGTGCTTTAAATAGGTTATTTCAGGGCAGTCATTGTACTTTCTCACCTTATGTGGATTATATTTCATATACTATATCTTTGAGTAAAAGAAAGTCATTTCTTAAAATTCTAGGTTAACTGTTCTTTTTTGTCCATTAACTAAATAATAATAGTAAAAGTTATTTTTTAACCATTTTTCTCTTTATATCCTTTTATGATTATATTTGATATATTTTCCAGTTTTTTAAAATGATTATTCTATAAAAATGAAAAATGACTTGTATTGCATTTGGAAATGTAATTACTGTTAACATTTAATTTTCTTTTTATATATGCACATACAGAAATATAATTTACATAGCTCCTTCATTTAAAACATATTTCTTGAGATCATTATTTATATTGTTATGTCACCTGTTTTATCCACTCAACATCATGTCATGAATATTTGTTTATTAGAAAGGAGAGTGGACTTGCCGAGTGTCACCTAGCTCTAATTAACTATATTTATACTCTCCACAAACTTGTGCCGTCTATGGAGGTCAAAGCAAGTCTCTCTCCCAAGCCTTTCAGGAACAGATCTATTGTATAGGATCTGTGTTTTGAAATTTTAAACTCTCAGTAGACTTTTTGTTCCATGTATTATTCCTTTAATAGTGAAAATGAATTGTGAGGAAAGTGCAAATTGCTAGAAAAGCAGCAAAGGTGGGTCCCAATTTTTACTATTTTATTCCATGCACATATGACTACCCTTTCAAGTTTCTGTAAGAGTTTCGAAGTGCTTACCCTCAATTCGGTATTATTCAGTGTCATTGCCTTGCTGTCTGGGAGCAGACCACACTTCAAGTAGCACCCATGTCCATTGTAACCGCTGTGCCTTCTCACGTAGTTCAAACCTGGATTTTAGTCATTTTATATCCTGCCTTCCATCCTTAACCTCAGTTTAAACTAGAGAATTCTTATATATTCTTCTCTGCCTTCTCAAATAATATTTAAATAGTGTTGTACCTTGGAAATGACGTTGCAAAAGTAAGGTATGTATATTCAAAGTACATTATTAAAAAGGATCACTACTGTTCCCAAAATATACTCAAACATAAGTTCAAATAAAATTATTCTGGACCTTATTTTCTCACTGAACAAGATACCAGCACTGGCTTACTAGCTTGGGGGGGACAAAATAACAAGTTAGCGAGAGAAAGAGATTATCCCAGATGGCTTGAGTTAAGGGAAGGAATGAGTGGTTGCTTATTTTTTCTTTACCGGGTTCTTAGAGTCATTTTACTGAAGACTTGTGGGTGAGGGGAGCAGCAGAGGTACAGTCAGTCAGAAGGGGCCGCAGCTGAGAAAAAGAGGGCAAACAGAATCCAGCAAGGTCTGCCAGGGCTAGAGGAGGATCTAGCAGATGGAGAGAGATGAGGTTGGTTTCCCAGCTCTCAGCTGGAGCTGTGATTGTCACGGTCAGGGCTGGGATTTCTCTGGGCACTTAACATTTACTGGGTGCCAGCCATGGGCCAGGCAGGGGCTGGTTTCTTTTCATGGAACCTCACTTCATCCTCATGACAGATCCAAGAAGGCGGATAAGAGGACAGTGAAGCCCATGGAGGTAAAGTATTTGTTCAGGGACACACGGCTAGGGAGCAGTGAGGCTGGGATTGGAACCCACGTCCGTGTGATGCCGCAGCCTCTTGCTCTTCCCAGATCAGCTGCAAATTGAAAAGATCGGGAGGTGAGACTGACGTGGGCCCACCCGAGAGCTGGAGCATGTGGGTGCTTACTCGCTCCAGTATAGTTTCCTACCAATTCCTCCAGTACTTCTCCAGATAAAGAAGCTGGATAATGAAGTATCTGTTTCCAGAAACATTTTGAAGGAAATCAGAGAGAAGCCAAAAGGGACTTAAGTTTCTCCAGAGAGGAAGTTGAGAAACTCAAGGATAGCAAACCACTAATGCCAGATGTTATTTATCCAAAGGTTTTTGGCTACGTTGCAATACTTTCTGGATCTCTGCTAGTTCTCTGCAATCTTTCTGAAGCTGCTTTGAGTTTTAAAAATATACGTACCTGAATTTGAAACCGTGGTCATTTAATCCAAAATACGCTCTTAAAACCCTAAATTCTTTGTAATAACAATGGTGGAAGCGCAGAAGGAATCACTCCAAATGATTATTTGAGGTAGTATTTTATTCCAAGTGGAAAAAATATTTCTGAACTGGCAACTCTTTCAGCTAGAGTAAGCTGTGTTTTTGCTTTAAAGAAAGATTACATTTAGCGCTCCCTTACTACATACACATGGAATGTTTCCTACTTAAATGTTTAATTATTGTTCCTTAATGGAAGGCCCAAAGGAGGTTTCACTGTAGCTGTCTTTGACTTTTCTACCCAAGTGATAACAAAAGCTTTTATGTTCAGTCATAAGGCAGCAAATAATGACATAGTCCCCTGTAATGGGTATGGAGAGGTGGATGTGGGAGGCTAAGGACAACTAAAATGTTCTCTTATAAAAAGGACTATTGATTTGTGACCTCAGTTCCCTAATTATGCTTTTTTCCCTGTGTGACATTTTCAGTAACATTCCAACTTTAATATCTTTACTTGTGATCATTTTTTTCTCTTCATTTAGAGAGTGTTTTCAAGTTACTATTTTTTGTTCCTGAGACTTGAGTCAGAGAATCTCTTTGAATTGTTTGCTTTGTTTTTTCTACCGGAACATTCTGCAGCCTGCCTCTCTATTCCCCGATACAATCCAACAGCCCATGGTTTAGTGCCCGCATTGTACTCCAGTACACTTCCCTAATTGATAGAAAACTTGGAATGGATTATTCCGCTTAATCTCTTTTTCTTCTTAATAAGGAGGGATGCAGAAACTTTTCTTTTTGACTCAGGCTGTTGAAAATGTTCCTAAAATAATAGCCCACATTCTTGCCTCTGTGAGCACAGTGGAAATGATTGCCTCCCGACGGCTGAAAACTTCGTAGTGCTTGAGAGCGGCTTTTCCTGATACCACTTCTCCTTAAATGTGTGGGAAATGGAGATTTGAAAGGAGTGGAGGTAAACAGCTTCTGGCATAGTTGCCAGAGGCCAGGGGTCCGGGTGCTGTGTCCCCGTCCCCTCCCTCAGAGAGGAGCTCAGGGTCCCGTGGGAGCCGGGCTTCCCTCCCCCATGTGTGGAGGAGTGACAAGCGTGCAGAATTCTCTCCATGCCCCCGGGCTGCGCCTCGCCGAGCGCCAGCATCCACTCTGCTCTTGCGCACGTGAGGAGGGGAGGCCTACCTCGGCAGTGAATGGCCAGGAGGCGGCTGTTTTGCAGTAAATCCTCATGATACCTACATTTCTTGAGTCGACTCCTCATGGAAGTTCTGGCTGATGAGGACCTGCTGCGGCACCCAGAGCTCCCCTCACCCTGTCCCACGGATGGTCAACCCCTCCGAGCCCCGCTGTGCTCCCCTGGGACCCGAGGCCTTAACTGCTGCCCTGACTCAGTCATGCCTCTGGCTTCATTGGAACTTTCCTTGCAACACGTTTGAAAGTGAAGCTTAGTGGGTAAGCTTCCGTGGTGGGGATGGGCTGCCCCGTGCTGGAGAGAAGACACTTTGACCTGACTCTCACGTTTTGCTGGGGTGGTCTCGTACCCATGGTTAAAAGGAGAACTTTCCTTTAAGGAGCAGTCGTCTGTGTGTGGGCGCTCATTGGTGGCCAGCACCGTAACAGTGGTGATCCATGTAGCAGGGGTCACACCCCAGAGCCTGGCCTGGCGGGGAAGGGTGTCTCCCTGGCTGCATTGCTCTTGTTTTACAGTCCATCCCAGGCAGAGAGATTCAGCGCTGTCACTGAATGTCATCCTCTCATTGCCAGGTGATTATTTCCTTCTCTCAGGAGGGAGGTTGCATGGGGAGTGCTCATTCCTAAGCCTTCCTAATGTTTGAAGTGATGGGAGTTTTTAAATTCCCCACCCCTGAGCCGCTTGTGAAGCACTGGCACCTCCCCATTGCCACCTAATCTGCTTCTGGACGACTCTGCCCCCTCCGTTGAGTCGGTGTGTTCTCAGAGGGAATGCAGGCTAACTTAGCTCAAAGGGAGTATGATGAGAGAGGCAAGTCTACAGAGCAAAGAAAGCCCTGGATGTTTTCCAAAGTGTAAAAGAACAGCCTTTTGGATTATCCATTATTTTGGATAATAGGCCATTTACACCGTCACTCACTTTTTAAAAAAATTAATTATTATTATTTTTTTTGCTGCGTTGGGTCTTCACTGCTGTTCGCGGGCTTTCTCTAGTTGCGGCGAGCGGGGGCTACTCTTCGTTGTGGTGCATGGGCTTCTCATTGCGGTGGCTTCTCGTTGCAGAGCACGGGCTCTAGGAGTGCGGGCTTCAGTAGTTGTGATTCGTGGGCTCTAGAGCGCAGGCTCAGTAGTTGTGGTGCACGGGCTTAGTTGCTCCGTGGCATATGGGGTCTTCCTGGACCAGGGCCCGAACCCATGTCCCATGCATTGGCAGGCAGATTCTTTTTTTATGCGGTACGCGGGCCTCTCACTGTTGTGGCCTCTCCCGTTGCGGAGCACAGGCTCCGGACGCGCAGGCTCAGCGACCATGGCTCACGGTCCCAGCCGCTCCACGACATGTGGGATCTTCCCGGACCGGGGCACAAACCCGTGTCCCCTGCATCGGCAGGCGGACTCTCAACCACTGCGCCACCAGGGAAGCCCCCTTTTTTTTTTTTTTAAGATCTTTATTGGAGTATAATTGCTTTACAGTGGTGTGTTAGTGTCTGCTTTATAACAAAGTGAATCAGCTATATGTATACATATATCCCCATATCCCCTCCCTCTTGCGTCTCCCTCCCACCCTCCCTACCCCACCCCTCTAGGTGGTCACAAAGCACTGAGCTGATCTCCCTGTGCTATGCGGCTACTTCCCACTAGCTATCTATTTTACGTTTGGTAGTGTATATATGTCCATGCCACTCTCTCACTTTGTCCCAGCTTACCCTTCCCCCTCCCCATGTCCTCAAGTCCGTTCTCTACGTCTGCATCTTTATTCCTGTTCCTGCCCCTAGGTTCTTCAGAACCATTTTTTTTTTTTAGATTCCATGTGGCAGGCGGATTCTTAACCGCTGCGCCACCAGGGAAGTCACTGTTGCTCACTCTTAATCACTCCAGTTGAGTTCCACGGCTATGTGAGAACTGATTCTATTATATTTTTCTCTGAATTTTATGCTCTGGATGTTTTTGGCACTCCCTGCCACCAGCCTCCCCTTCCCAGCGTCAAGCAACATTTCCATTAAATTTGAAAACCTCTTCCAAATGGAGTGCATACAAGAGAAATGAACCTCAGTGTGTAACAGAGGTGGTGGTTTTTCAGGTTCAAACAGTGTGAGAGGCATTTTGTGTCTGCTTAGGATGGGAGTAAGAACAGAAGAAGTTACGTGACAGCTTGTATTTGATTCTAGGGAAGGGTTTAATCAGGGAGAGAGAGGTGGTATTCAGAGTTTGAACTTGTGCACAGAAAGTTCCTAGAAGCGTACTAGAGTTTTAATTTGTTTGGTTTGTTTCTTTTTTTTAAATTGAGGTATAGTTTACATGTAACATTGTATTAGTTTCAGGTGTACAACATAATGATGTGATATTTGTATATGTTGTGAAAGGATCACCACAATACGTCTAGTTAACATCTGTCACTGTACATAGCTACAAAAAATTTTTTTAAAAATTTAATTAATTAATTTATTTATGGCTGCGTTGGGTGTTCGTTGCTGCATGTGGGCTTTTCTCTAGTCGTGGTGAGTGGGGGCTACTCATCGTTGTGGTGTGTGGGCCCTAGAATGTGTGGGCTTCAGGAGTTGTGGCACATGGGCTCAGTAGTTGTGGCTCGCAGGCTCTAGAGAGCAAGCTCAGTAGTTGTGGCACACGGGCTTAGTTGCTCTGCGGCATGTTGGATCTTCCCGGACCAGGGCTCGAACCCATGTCTCCTGCATTGGCAGGCGGATTCTTAACCATTGCACCACCAGGGAAGTCCCAGATTTTTTTTTCTTGTGAGAAGGACTTTTAAGATCTGTTCTCTTAACGACTTTCAAATATGCAATACAGTATTATTAACTGTAGTCACTATGCTGTATTATTTTCCTTTTAGAAAATAAATGGTAACTTTATTTCTTGTCCTAAAAACCAGTGAAATCTTTCTACTGTTCATACTTATTAATTACAGGAGGAATAAGAATCTCTTTATAGTCTTCTTTAAGGATAATGCAAAGTCTCAGATAATTGTGCTTAATGATATTGAAGGTTTGGGAATTCCTTGGCAGTGCAGTGGTTAGGACTCCACGCTTCCAACCGCCGGGGCATGGGTTCGATCCCTGGTCTGGGAACTAAGATCCCACATGCCAAGTGGCATGGTCAAAAAAATAAATATTGAAGGTTTCATATGTTGAGACATCTTTTGAAGTGTTAACTGAACTATTTTTAATAATGGTGCTTTCCTAAATTTGAGCACTTCACAGAGCCACCAAGAAACCTAAGTGGTAGTGGTAATATTTGTATTTAGAATATTTATCAGTTTATTATAATAAGTTATTCATGATCAACTTCTTTACCATCATAGGTATCCATGTTTAATACTGTTTTAAAATATCTTGTTTTTCTTGATCCTCAGATATTGATTGATACGGTTCTTGGGAGCATATGTGAAAAATACTCCAAGTTTTTTAAAGAGGATAGTTCAGCTTTTCATGTGCCTCTGTTGTGTTGTGACGATGTTATATATTCCTGTTCAATTACCGTCTGTTTAGATGTCTCGAAGTCCACTTGTATTTGCTTCCGATTGCTTCTGTAATAAACTGCCACGAACTTGGTGGTTTAAAACAACACTAAATTATTATCTTACAGTTCTGGAGGTCAGAAGTTCAAAATAGACCTGTCTGGCCTAAAAATCAGTGCCTCGGCCGGGCTGTGTTACTTCCAGAGGCTCTAGGGGAGAATCCCTTTCCTTGCCTCTTCCGGCTTCTAGAGGCTGCCTGCGTTCTGTTCCTTGGCTCAGGGTGCCTTCCATCTTTAAAGCCAGCAGAGAAACCTCCTCAAATCTCTGACTCTGACTCTTCCATCTTTTAAGGACCTTTGTGATTACACTGGGCCCACGCAGAGAATCAAGGATAATCTCCTTATTTTAACTCAGCTGTTAGCAACCCTAATCCTATCTGCAACCCTTATTCTCCTTCCCCCTGTAACCTGACCTATTCACGGGTTTCAATGATCAGGATATGGGGGCCATTATCCTGCCTATCGTACCACTTAAACTGCACGTAGCCAACACAAAATTCAGTTTTCCTACCCTAAACTTAGTCTTCCTCTGTTCTGTGTCTTAGTAAATCACTCCCCTATCTATCAGTTGAGCAAATAGGTACTTCAGAGTTATCTTTGATTCCAATCTTTTGTTTTCTTAATATGTAAATCTATCATCAACTTTGTGTATTTTGCTTCCGATAGCTTTCAGATCAAAGGACATCTGTCTCTGCCATACCTGTACTAGGGTACCTTTTAGGAGTAGGTACCCTGGTATAGTAGGAACCTCCTAACTACTCTCCCATAATGTTTTTTTTTTTTTCTGCTTTATTGAGGTATGATTGTCGCATAAAAATTGTGCAGTTGGTCCTCTGTATCCACAGGTTCACATCACAGATTTGACCAAACGCAGACTGAAAATATTTGTAAACTAATTCCAGAAAGTTCCAAAAAGCAAAACTTGAATTTGCATCTTGCAGGCAAGTATTTACATAGCATTTACATTGTATTAGGTATTATAAGTAGTCTAGAGATGACTTAAATATATTGGAGGATGCATTAGGTTACATGCAAATACTATGCCATTTTATATAAGGGGCTTGAGCATCTGTGGATTTTGGTATTGGCAGGGGTCCTGGAACCAATCTCCCTGTTGATACCGAGGGGTGAGTGTATATATTGAGGTTGTACAACATGATTATTTTTTTAAAGTGTACAGCATTTGGGTATATTCTTTTGACCTCTAGACGTTTTCCACACTTTGGCTAGAGTGGTCCTTAAAAATGCAAATATGCTAGTGTCATTTCTCTTCTTAAAAGCTTCAAGACAGGGCTTCCCTGGTGGCGCAGTGGTTGAGAGTCCGCCTGCCGATGCAGGGGACGTGGGTTCGTGCCCCGGTCCGGGAAGGTCCCACATGCCGCAGAGCGGCTGGGCCTGTGAGCCATGGCTGCTGAGCCTGCGCGTCCGGAGCCTGTGCTCCGCAACGGGAGAGGCCACAACAGTGAGAGGCCTGTGTACCGCAAAAAAAAAAAAAACCTTCAAGACAAAAAAAAGTCTGTGATGTGGTCTCAAGATTGATCCCGTCATTCTCTGTGGTCCTCTTTCCAGTTCCTACTCTGCCTCAAGGCCTTTATGTGGACTCTTCTCTCTGCTGTGAAGCTCTCCCATCTCCCTTGACTGCTCATCATCTTTACTTTGTTAACTCACGTTCATTCTTCATATTTTGATCAATACCCTTCCTTACAGAAAACCTTCCTTGTGCTCTTTGCTCTGTGTCAGGGACTCCAGCTGAGTGTTCTCAGACTTCCCTGTAGTTTTTCTTCATAACTCTTGTCACAGTTTGCAGTTTGAACTATTTTATTGAGTAGTTGAGTATCTCTACTCTGAATGTAAACACAAAACTGTCATATACACACCACACACGTGTACACACATAATTTTTCAGTAACTGTTCTTAGCTCTGCTATGTTGAAATTCCCTTTTCTGTGAGGTAGACTATAACATATTCCTGAATGATGTTTCGATCAGATATTATAACTTTCCTTTCTCATTTCTGTGTTTAAGTCTCAATCTTGTTCTTTTTACATCTTCTGTCTTCAAATCAGGAATGGGAAGAAATAACTTCTTCCTCCATGAATTCTAGTCTCCTTAAAATGTGACCATCGCTGTGTTCTCAGTCCCCCTTTTGTATTCCCCGGGGTTGGGTGGATGGTATGATGCAGGGCAGAGTTAAGGCCGGTCCTGGTGTTTCTTAGTAAAATCTGGGAGGAGGGTTTCCCTAACATCTGGTGTTCTGAAGGCTGCCCTCTGAACATGTGCTGTGGTGTACTTATCTCTGGGCCTTAGCCATAATTTAGGATTCAGGGATCATTGCTGTGATGCTATTACGTAATTTCTCTGTGTGATTGTTAATTAATTTCTCTCTCCTTCATTGGGCAGTAAGGTTCATGGGTAGTAATCATATCTGTTTTTCCTCTTCGTTTATTTCTCAGTGTGGGTGACCAACTATTCCAACTATTAGTTTAGGACTGAAGAGTTTCTGAGGAAATGGGACTTTCAGTGCTAAAAACGGGAAACTCCTGGGCAAATTGGGGTGAATTAGTGTATTTCAGTGTTTTCTTAGCGTAGTGACCGACAAAGTGGGTATAAAATTGTTCTTGAATAAATGAGTACAGAAGAGTTTGACAAAGGCTAACGTGATTGCAAGATGTTTGCAAGTGTTTCTGCTTCACTCAGTTAGCAAATATTCAGAATAAATACAGCTAGTCATTGTGCAACCTCACCTGTACAGTTATTAATTTCCTTCACCTTAGATCTCTAGCTTACAGTTGTACTTGGCAAGTGTTAATGAGTTATAGAGGTAGAGTATGAAAAGTGGAATTCAGTTGACTCAATGCTTTGTGAAGCAGATCAGTAATTTGTGATATTAAATAAGACTGGAGTCATGTGTTTGTATAGCATTTCAGTATTGCATTTTTTCCTTTTGATTTTGAAGAGTGTTTTGCATTAGCAAATAAGGATCAGGTAGCCTGAGTGGTCTGTTCCTATCCAGGACCATATGACATAACCTTTGTGTGGTCATCTTGAAATCCATTAAAAAAAAAATCAGCTATGATTCTGTTTTCACAATAATTATTATTAACTCATTAGTTCATTTAATCATCAAAACTCTAGACAGTGTAGGTATCATTCTACCCGTGTTACAGATAACGATATATTTTCAGAGAGGTGGTTAAGACGTATTGTTACTATATGTTAACAGACATACAACTTTTGTTCTGAAAGGTAGGGGTTGGTATGCTACACACAAAATACACAATATTGCTAATATTCATTTACTCCAGTTAGGCTTTATCATTTAAGAGATATCCTCACCTTATTTAAATTTTTCTTTAAATGTAAAATGAGTTTATACATGCTGGTAATCGAAATGTAGTCACATGCAGTTTTCTCTATGAGGATTAAATACTCTTAAGTAGAGTAACTAAAAAAATGCTACTTATTTCTTTTATTCTTTGGTTTCTTAACCCATTTATTCATCCATCCATCCATCCATCCATTTAATGTGTTTTATATGTCTGCTGTATTTCAGATATGTAGATTGGGGGATTGATAAAAAATAAAGTGATTAAAATCCAGTTTCTGTCTGGGTGAAATTCAAGGTCTGTAGTTGAATGTTCTTGGTAACTCCTACTGACAAGCAGTTAGCTTCACAAATATTTGCTGAGTACTTAGTGTCAGACCCTGTTGTTAGGTGCCTGAAATACATTGTGGAGAAGATCTGCACAGATTTCTTACACTCACATGTCATATAGTAGATGCAGACACACACATACACTATACACAGACATACGCACGCTACACACTACGTATGTGTATATATTGGGCTGGCCAAAAAGTTGGTTCAGGTTTTTCTGTAACCCGAACGAACTTTTCGGCCAACCCAATATACGCAAGTACCTATATTTGTATAGGTATAGAAGCATGCAGTTGCATACAAACATGTATATATCACTTGGAAATTTTTTTTTGTGTGTGTGTGTGTGTGTGTGTGTGTATGTTCACTCAGTTGAGGTTGACTTCAGAAAACAGGCATCAACCAAACATTTTTAACTTGCAGCCAGGGTCTTCTCTGGTCGGGTTTGCCCACTGCTTCTCTGTGGGAGAGACACAGGATCTGCCAGGCAGCCTCTTCACAGCTCTGGGTTTTATTTGTGTGTATTGTGCAGAAGAATGTTACCCCGGTGGCCTAATTAAGACCTCATGAATAGTGAGTGCCACATGGCTCATGTGTAATTTGCGTATCGTGAATATTTAGTGTGCCTCAGGTGCCTTCTGCACGTTTAGTGCCTTATGAATATTAGCTGTCTTTTGCATATTTAGTGTTTCGTGAATTTTAGGTGTCTTTTGGTCCTTCCATCCCTTTCTGTGTTCACATGCAAATGTTCAACTTACTTTGTCGTGTCTCATTACTTATCTATGCTTCACACATCTGAGGAGTTTCATCTATGCATCTATTTTCTTGTGTTATTGAGCAGAATTTCCAGCCGTGTTGAGCAGAATTGAATTTTCTCAAACAACACAGTAGGTGTACATCACAGATGCCCAGTTGTAAAGTTCCTTGAGCCTTGTACCAGAAGCTTTAGGGAAAAGAGAAATATATTTTTATTGTTTCTTTTTCTTTTTTTACTTTATTTTTTTTGAAGTATAGTTGAATTACAATGTTGTGTTAATTACTGCTGTACAGCAACGGACTCAGTTGTACAAATATATATTCTTTTTCATATTCTTCTCCATTATGGTTTATCACAGGATATTGAATATAGTTCCCTGTGCTATACAGTAGGGCCTTGTTTATCCATCCTATATATCATAGTTTGCATCTGCTAATCCCAAACTCCCAATCCAACCCTCTCCCACCCTCCCACCCCCTTGGAAAAATATTTTTCATATTCAAAATTTCAGGTCAATATCATGAAGTTTGTGGACGGAGATGGCAATGCTGTTTGAAACTCCTTTCTGTCTTCAGGGTTTTGAATTTAGACTTGCCAGTTTTATTCCTCTGTGTTGTAAACGTTTTTAATATTGTATAGTCCAAAGTTATAGTGTATGGAAATGTTATTTTGTAAGAAAAAGTGTTAGACTAAGGTAAATAGGTTTTGGGTGGCTAAGAAGCTCCATTTCATTCTGACCAAGAGTTAGATATTCATGATCGAACTCCTGGCTTTTGAGTAAACCTGGGAGCATGTTTAAGGTTAGCGGTAATTGATAGGATTGTTTGCATTTTCTGTGTATTATGGGAAGCAGTTCATTCCTTTTCATTAATAACTGGTCAGGTGTCTTCTCTGCCACCTTCAGAGAGGATCTCCTCTGGATTGTTTGAGAAGCCATCTTTGAAGAGACTCCCCAGCCACCCCACATATACTACCTAGAGAAGTGGTTGTATACAGTAGAAGGGCTTTCCCAGGGACTTCCCTGGTGGTCCAGTGGTAAGGAATCCACCTTCCAAGGCAGGGGCCGTGAGTTCGATCCCTGGTCAGGGAACTAAGATCCCACATGCCTCAGGGCAACTAAACCCGTGCGCCACTACTACTGAGCTCGTGAGCCTCAATGAGAGGCGCTGCAAACTACAGAGCCCACGTGCTCTGGAGCCCGAGCGCCACAACTAGAGAGAGAAAACCCGCATGCCACAACTAGAGAGAAGCCAACGCGCCGCAGTGAAAGATCCCGCACGCCTCAGTGAAGACCCTGCATGCTGCAACTAATGTAGCCAAAAAAATAAAATAAATAAATTTTAAAAAAATTAAAAAAGAAATTTGCCTTTTTTTAAAAAAAAAGTGCTTTTCCAAAGTGATTGAAACCAAATAAACCTTGATAAATTGGGGAAATTATCAAAAAATATACACATTATAAATATTTTATTATACCCTTAAAATATAAATATCCATTTACATTTTTTTTGTTGTTGTTACAGGGCCCAGGCCTTTTCTGAATATGAGGGATTAGAAACAGTCACATTTTTTTAGGATTATTTATTTGACAGACATTTGGGAACAAATACAGCTGGGTCTTGATAACAGACAGCAGAGTCGATGGGAGCGGAGGTGCCCAGGGTGCACGCGTGTATCTCATCAGCCTCGAGGGTTCAGGGCCCTCCAGTGTGTGGGTCCCTTCGTCTCGCAGAAGGACGGGGAGAGCGATGGAGATGTGCAGGTTGATTAGGAGAGCTGCTCCTATTGGTGTGACACCTTCAGTTCTCCTTTGTGTCTAGCTTGAATTTCAAGCTGAGCTTCTCTGCTCCACATCAGAGACAGAGCAGCAAAGAAGGGCATTTCTTGTATCGGAGGCTCTCCTTTGTGTTACTCTGGAGCCACCTAAGCAGGCAGGGCCTGGCAGCCTGAGCAGTGGTGTCCAGCAGACCCAGCTGCAGAGGGCACGGGCCCCACGTGTGTTCTGTGTGGGAAGAGCGGATCCCATGACTCTTAACGCTGCTTTGAATACGCAGAAGTAGCTAACATCCCACTCTGAGTGCTACGCCCCGGGCTGCATGCTCTGCCTGGTGGAGCACATCTGACCCTCGTGACGTTGGACGGCTGAGCAGACGCTGGCAGTGCTGTGCCCCTACCCCTCGCCACTGGAGCACCAGGTAGGGTGACCAGTTGTCTTAGTTTGCTTGCACCTGAGGGTTTTCCCGGGAGCCTGGACTTCCAGCGCTAAAAACCCTTTGATGAGTTGGTCCTCCAGCCTGTGACTCCTGCCTGAGGGCCCTGCAGCCCGAGGAGTTTGCTCAGAGCAGAAGCTGCCCTCCACCAGTGACAGGCTAGAATTGGGGGTGGTGAATGTCTGCCTCCAAGCCCCTTGAGGGGCAGCCCTGAGAGGTTCCCTGCGGAACTGGCTCTGAGGCCGGCAGAGGGCCCCGCTCACACACCTGGACCAGCTTCCTCCTTTGCTGTCTTTCCCTCCCCGCTTCCAGTGACCCCTGGGATCAGCTTCTGCATACATGACGTTCACTCAGCTGCTTGTCACAGAGTCTGCTTCTGGGAGAATCCAATTAAAAACATAGGGCTGGGAACTCTTTTTGCCCCCTTTTCACGTGGGGGAGGTTAAGTCATCTTGCTCAGAGTCGTTCGGTGGGCGCACCGTCGAGCTAATGAGGAGCTTTTCATTATCACGTCGTGTACGTCTTTGTTTCCATCCTTGCCCACTGGCAACTATTTCCAGAAAATCTAAAATTTTATTTATTCCTGTGGAATTAACAATAAGCAACCGTCAGCCCAGTGGGTTGATGGATGGTATGATATTTTGTCTGTGCTACACTTAATGTCAGAGGATTGAACGTGGAGCAGAAAACTCGTTGTAGAGGAGTTTGGAGCTGTTTTGACGAAGGAGAAATCCATCTTTCATACACAGTTTCCCAAACCAGGGAGTTGCTGACTAAGGACGCAGTGCTTATCCCTCGCCCTAGTGATGCTCAGCCTGGCCTTGGCTGGAAGCAGGACTTTGACGTCTCCGAGCAGATTGGATGTAAACGGCCTGCTTGTGCTGAGGAGTTGTGTCTGCTGCTTCTTGGCTGTCAGCCTGGAGCCTTCTATCTATGAAATGACTCATTATAAGGAAGTCTGTTAAAAACAAATCCCTCCCTGTTTTAGAGCATCTCTTAAAATTTCTCTTTAATTAAAGAATTTTGCTGCTTTCAGTTCTAGTTGCTGCCAAGAAACGTAGTGTGCATTGAGAATGGCTGTGATACTTATGGTACTTGAATTTCTTGTGAAGATGGATGCTTTGGGGAATGGGCGTATTTCCCTCTTATCTGAAAGCGAGCGGCTTGGGAATCATAACAGACTTAAAACTCCTTTCACGGCAAACCTACAGCCTAACTGAAAGCGCTCCAAGTTTCTCTAATAAAAGTGACTCCTGTCTCTGAGCATTTAAGTTTCTTTCCCATTGTTCTCAATCCCTTGTAGTTTTATAGGCTCTTTAGATTACCCATTGAAAAAAAGGCAACTGCCTGGCAGATGATCCCAGAAATAAAATGAGATTATGCAGAAGTGCAGAGTATAACCAATGCCCACGTTTAGGAATCAGTGGGAAATAGTTTACTTGAAAAAAGATGTAGAAGAATTTTGCCTTTGAGAAACTGACCTTTGACCATAAGTGCTCGCTTGCCCTTTCCAGTCTACTAATCCTTTCTACTAGTGCACTTCTGCCTTCCCTCAAAGATCTAAACAGACACTCCCTGGTTTTGGGAAATATGCTTTCATTCATTCATCACATCTGGCTCCTCATTTCACAGCTTCACATCTGCTTCACATCCTGTTCCCTGAAGGTGCCACACACACGCGTGCTTGTTCACATTGCTTTAGGTGCTGTTGAGTTGTAAGAAGATAAGAAATGCTGGGAAGGATTAAACCCAGTGTGAGTGTGACTTGGGGGCCTCTTCCCTTGGTGAGACTGAAAAGCAGATTCCTTTTACCTGTTGTTGCAGAGTGAAGAGAATGGGAAGGTAAGCTGAACTGGTACGTAGGTTGTAAGATGCAGCAAGAAGATGCCGGTTCTCTGAATATGAGGCACCTAGAGTTGTCTCAGAAAGGCTGATGTGTCCTCAGGAGTCGAGCTGTCTATTTGACCCCGTGGACCCCCAGCTTCTCAAAACACACTCTCTCCTTGTGGACTGTGGAGTGAATGAATTGCTCTGAATTCTTTTTGCACCTAGTTCTGTTTCTCAGGTCTGCCACCAAGTTTCATAGGTTTGCTAACCGCTTATAAAGTAGTGCTTAGCAGTGTTTTTCAAGATGAGGTGGTGGTGCATGTATTTCTAGAATACATAGAGTATATTTCCCAGAATGTGACAAACCTTCGTATTTTCTGCATACCTTTTATAATTTTATAGATGCGATTTTCTGATGTTCTCAACTTCTCCTCCCTAGAATGAAAGTTCCCACAGAAAACCTTGTTAGAGGATAAGTAGTCTCTAATAAATATCTTGTTCATTATATTAATTGGTCTTACCTGGACACAGTCCTTTCTTCAGGTGTCATGATGAGAAATACATGCAGTATTCCACATATGGCTATTAGTTTGGGATAATATTCTTTGCTCTCTCTTTTGTCATTGTTCATTTTTTTTCTTTGGTGAGGGCTGGGGGGAAGATGGTGGAGAAAGTTGGGGACAGTTAGATTTTGAGTCACTTGATACCGACCAGGGTTCTTGGCCTTCCCCAGTCAATAGAAATTGACCAGAGGCCAGACAGGAAATTCAGGCAAGACTTTATTGGGTCCCCTGCTGCAGCAGGGGGTAGCGAGTCTCCCTTGCGTGTCCCCACCTTAGGGGGGACCAGCTTGTTCCTTGTATGGGGTGGTAGGGGCGTGTCCGGGGCTAGGGCTGGAGGGGCTGCTTAGGTGGTCTGCCCACCCCTCTGGTGGTGGTGTGTGCAGGGGGTGAGCGCAGTTCCCTGCTTTTGCTCCCAGCTCCTCGGAAGTGGCCGTTGAGGTTTTTTGGTCTCTTTGTATCTTTCGTCCAGAATTTGCCGGCATGCATGTGGTTATTTTTAGTCGCTTATAGTTTCTTTGTATTTTGTTTCCAGTTCCCTGCTTTTGCTCCCAGCTTCTCGGAAGTGGAAGCGGCCGTTGAGGTTTTTTGGTCTCTTTGTATCTTTCGTCCAGAATTTGCTGGCATGCATGTGGTTATTTTTAGCCACTTATAGTTTCTTTGTATTTTGTTGCTGAAGGAGAGGTTCATCCAGGTGCAAGCACTGCAGCAAAGGCTTCCAGGTCCCAGCCTGTCTCATTCTCCCCCGAGAGACTCTACACCCTTATCCTTAAGGGGTAAGGGACCGAAGGTCTCTTCTTCTGAAACTTCTTTCTGCTGGACAGGGGCCGCAGACCCTAGCCTACCCTAGAGGTGTAGAAGTCCCTTGCTAACTGTTCCAAGGACCTATAGGGACCTGGGCCACCCTCTGCTGGAATGGATTGAATTCCTTGAGCCATCATGAGCCTTGCTTCAAACTGTTGCAGCCTAGAAGACACAAGCTCAATCAGAAGGTTAAATAAACAAGGGCTAAAAAGGAGAACAACAACAATAGCCATTAAAGGGCCTACAGGGACTTCCCTGGTGGCACAGTAGTTAAGACTGCATGCTCCCAGTGCAGGGGGCCCGGGTTCGATCCCTGGCCAGGGAACTAGATCCCACATGCATGCCGCAACTAGGAGTTCTCAGGCCACAACTAAGGAGCCCGCCTGGCGCAACTAAGACCCGGTGCAACCAAATAAATAAATAAATAAATACTAAAAAAAAGGAGGGGGGGAGCCTAGAAAGGGAAGGAACCAGGTTAACTTTGGGGGCGCGTCTGTGAGCAGAGAGGGAAAGCCCCAATAAAGCCTTGCCTGAATTTCTTGTCTGGCCTCTAGGCAATTTCTGTTGATTGGGGAAGACCAAGCACCCTGGTCAGTATCAACTATCTTTAGAGAATAGTCTCCAGTGATGTTGATTTTCTTCCTAACTGTAAGTCCTTCAAATAATTTTTAAACAATTCTTCTTAATTTTCTCTTACTTACCTGTCCTCTTCTTCTCCCATCATTTCCACCTGGAAGAGGGAAGGACACAGTAGCAGATCAGTGTGGATTGCTTGACCAAGGAGCATCTCCATTTAAAAAATTTGAGACCAGTTTCCCTGCCTTTCAGGGGCAGGACGGTGACAAGTACAGGAGACTTTTTTTTCTGATGGGAGTATTTCTTCATACACTGTAGCTACTTGAGTGCCTCCCAGAGAGCATTCTTGCTTGAACCAATGCAATTTTGATTGCCTTTCGCAAAATCTAGTAGAACAGGGATGGGAAGGAACACCCGCACTTTTGTTTTGTGATTCCTTGCGCTTTCAGACGTTCTTTGGGCAAAGATTGGCTACGAATTGCTTCAAGATGCATCCACTGAAGCTCGAGATATTCTTTCTTCAGTGCTGGAGGTGAACTCTTTGTTCTTCCCTTGGCCCTCATTGTCTGTGCTCGTGAGTGTGAGGGGGTTTCTCTTGGTGTGAACAGCAGCACTATTTTGAGAAGTTGACGCTCAGCCCTTGCTGCTATAACAGGCACGTAACATAGCACCCCGTTTTTCAAAACCGTTTTTGTTGGCTCGTGATTTGTGCTTGTAAAACGTGCTTATTTGGAAGCCCCACAGCTGTAGAGTTCTGTTTATAGACACTGAGCAGGTACAGTTAAGCTGACTGCCTTGTACAGGGGAAGAGTCTGTGTGGAATCAGGACCAGGGAATGGGAAGGTGGAGGCTGTCTCTACCTCACAACAGTGGGAGGAGCTTGGCAGCACCTACTAGAAGGCAGGCATTCTAGCTTGGGTAGACTTTTGAAGAATTTGGGCAAGATGTACTGTTTGGTACATTTGTTTTGACTTTGTTAACCTTTTTTTTTTAAATTGGAGTATAGTTGATTGACAATGTTATGCTAGTTTCTGCTGTACAGTAAAGTGAATCGGTTATACATATACGTATATCCACTCTTCTTTAGATTCCTTTCCCATATAGGCCATTACACTACTGAGTAGAGTTCCTTGTGCCATACAGTAGGTCCTTATTACTTATCTGTTTTATATTTAGTAGTGTGTATATGTCAGTCCCAGGCTCCTAGTTTATCCCTCTGCTTGACGTCGTTAATCTTAAATAGCCTTTGTAAATACAGGCTTTACTGGGTTTAGTTAGATATATGAGTTAATACAAATTCATAAAGTTCTTATTTTTTCAAAGGAGATAATTTTGAAAATGATTAGACTTATGATAAAAACTCTTAAGTGGTTTTTACTTTTAGGTATGTGTGTGTCTATACTTTTTTGGGGTCATTTTCAGAGTACTGCAGCTGTAGCCCAAGAAAAATTGGGAAGTGAAAAAAAATAATACTATAATATAGTAATCATGTTCTTTCGTAGCATACACATTTTGGCCTTTTGATGAACATCCCTAGTTTTTGTGTGTATATTTAAAAAATAATAGTTGTAATCATATTTCACATACAATTTTATGACCCATTTAAAAATCATGCCTATGTAAAAGTTTTATTTTTACTGGATAGTTTATTATAATCATTTTTTCTTTACTGCTTCACCTTCTGCAAATCATCAAAACCATCTTTTCCAATAACTTTAAAATGTTTGAATAAGTGCCTATATCTAAATTTTCTTAATTCTCATATTGCTTTTGCCATGCCTTTTGCTTATTTTAAATATTACTAAAATGAACACATTTGTGCTGATAGTTTTTCCTCTCTATTCCACGTTTTGGGTTATATTCTTAGGACCTAGTCTCCTAGAAATAGAATAACAATTCTTTTTTTTTTTAAATAAATTTCTTTATTGATTGATTGATTGCTGCGCTTGGTCTTTGTTGCTACGCCTGGGCTTTCTCTAGTTGCAGTGAGCCGGTGCTACTCTTTGTGGCGGAGCGTGGGCTTCTCATCGCGGTGGCTTCTCTTGTTGTGGAGCACGGGCTCTAGGCACATGGGCGTCAGTAGTTGGGGCGTGTGGGCTCAGTAGTTGTGGCTCGCGGGCTCTAGAGCGTAGGCTCAGTAGTTGTGGCGCACGGGCTTGGTTGCTCCGCGGCATGTGGGATCTTCCCGGACCAGGGCTCGAACCCGTGTCCCCTGCATTGGCAGGCAGATTCTTAACCACTGTGCCACCAGGCAAGCCCTACAATTATTCTTTATGTAAACCAAATTACTTTCCAAAGTGATTATGTGAATTTATACTTCACTCTGCAAACACTATATTCTTACTGATGCTCACGGTATTACTGAATTTCATGGTTATTATAACATAGTTTTAGAAATTATAAAACCTTGAGATAAAATCTTTAAATTCTCTGGGAAAATACACCATTTTAAAAAAAAGGATGGATGCAGGTATTACATCTGACCCCTTATATCAAGAATTTATTTTCAAACCATTCTGAAATTAACCTAAACAGATTTAGCAAAATCAGAAAGATAATCTAGAGTATTTTACACTTTATGTTTCAGGATAGGTGCTTTAAGCATGAACACCCAGAGCCTGACAGAGCATTGCCAACTGTCAACCCAGGGCTGGCAAAGAAATTTTCATTACCTTTTCAGAAAAGCTTGAATATTTTGAGACTGGTAAATAATCAAGGCCTGAGACATTTAAGTTCCTTGAACTTAAGAAAAATGAGTTTAAACTTCCCAAAGTAAACAGAGTACAAAAAGCTGCTGAGAAGATAGAAAATGAATACATCCAGGCCCACATTGCTATTACAGCAGATTAATTTTAATTGAGATAGAATGTGATCCTTAACCAAAGTTACAATTCTGGGAAGAAGAATAAAGCTATGGCTTAGAATATGACCACCATGTTTGCATCGTAAATATACGCACATATTTTATGAAAGGAAATCGAGGTAACGATATCAGTTATAACTTTTATCCTAGGCCAAAGACTATTACCTTAAAATTACTCCTCAAGCATTGTTTGAGATGAAAACCACATTTAAAGGTAGTTTTCTGCCTACTGATGAAAAATGAATTCATGTTAACCAACCAAGGCCTTTAAATGGAATAAATTATAATCAGATGTTAGATTTCGATCAGCTGTAACAAAAACAAATGATTCTTTTCAGAGATGAGAATTGATGGCTTAGCCCTCAAAGAGTTTATCTTTTTTCAGACTAAATGTCTTGAGAGGAGAGCATCTGCTTAATTTCCTAAAAACAGGCTTGTGATTTATCGGCGGCAAACTGCTGAGTTTAAGAAATGAGAGCTCCCCTAAATGTTTTCCTAGGCGTTCCGAATGAGGATGCCTTGATCTGTAGTAACTTGATTATGCAAAGCCACGTTTTACAGAAGGTGGAATTGTGCAGCTGGCTGTGGAGGAAGGACCGGGTGGGGTCGTAGGTCAGATCCTCTCTGAATGACTTCCTTGGCTGTCTTGCATATCTGAACTCGTTCCATAAACCTGTAGATTATAGTCCCAGTCCTCTTGAGTGGAGGAAAACGTTCTCCAGGCCTACTGAACACCTGCTGATTATATTCGCACTTGAGACCTCTTCTAATGAGATACAGTGTGAGGCAGTGTTGGCTCAACAGGCCTTGAGTAGAGCAAGTTGAGAAAAGGCTGGAAGCAGTTTTCACAGTAACATGTAAGTCTGTGACTGCTTCTTCCATCCTTTAGTTAGCCCAGAAAACTTCTCGAGGCTGTAGTGAATTAGGCTGCCTATCCAGAGCACTGGCGTGGCCTTAATGCCGAGAATGACTTAGGTTGTCAGATTTAAATCCTTTACTCGCCTCATAATAATTGTATTTCTCTGTAGCCCTGGGGTTCAGGTGAAAAGTGCAGTGGATGGCGATGGGCAGCTGGCTAGGATGATAGAAAACCAATTTGACTGAGAGTTTGGAAAGAAAAGCACTGACATCACCACGTGATTTTGGCAGTGTCTCAATGCTCGAGACTTAACTGTGTGTGAGAATTATCTGATGTGTTTATAAAAATGCAGATTCCCAGGCCCCCACAATGATTAAGATTCACTGGGATCTGAGGGTAGGGCCCACGAATATGATTTTTTTTCCACGAGCACCCGTCTCCCCGCCGTGTGTCTTTGAGCTGATATAACTACAGTCCACTGGAATATTAGAAAGCCCTTGTCCAGTTGGTTTGTTTGCTTCAGCAGATGATTTGAGCTCGTGGGAGCATCCAGTGAAAAAAAGGTAAATTTTGTGATACAGTTAAATGTATCGACAACTTAAAAGATTATGGAAAGACCGTGTGAATTAATTGTCCATTTGGTAGTTCACGGGTTACTTTTGTGGAGCAAGTGAAAGTATATAGACGGTACATTGACAGAGGTGGAGTCCTCCTTGTAGTGAAGATGACAGTCTTCCGTAATAGTTATTAGAGTGGGAGGACAACGACATTCTGTTGGTACAATTTCTAAAGTCATAGAAGAGTGGACAGCTAGACGCTCATTTAGTACTAGATTTAGTGCATAAGTAATATGAAGCATCACCAATATTGGGTAGGCCTGGGTAATTGTTCTTAATGATCTTCAGATACGTTCAGATCTGTCTGTTATGTGCAAAGACCTGTCTTGTTTTTTGACTGCTGCGGGCGTCATCTGCCCCACTGCCTTTCCATTTGGCTTGCCGTTTTCTGCTCTGTCTTCCCACTGGATTCTGCACTGCCAAGAAGACTTCAAAGCAAAAAGACTCCTCCAGTCTGTTGCCCCTTGAGTGGTTCACTTAACCACCTTTGTCCCCTGACATTCCTAGTGTGGTACTGCCCAGTCCCACTCTGGGGAGGTGGGAAAGCGGAACCCACTTGCAAGAAGCCTTGCTACTGCTGTCCTTGTTTTTTTTTTTTTTGGCTGCGCCACGCAGCATGCAGGATCTTTGTTCCCCAACCAGGGATCGAACCCGTGCCTCCTCCAGTGGAAGCACGGAGCCCTAACTGCTGGACCACCAGGGAATTCCTGCTACTGCTGTCTTGAAGGCTGCAGTGAAAAAGTCACATTTTCTTTTTGCTGCTGTTGTTTCATTGTCTGATACTTAAACCACTCAACTTAACCAGAATCTTTTAAAATAAGATGTCAGTATAAATATTATGAGGTCAAGATAAAAAAAATGAAGCAAAAGCATAATTACTATCTTTACAAATCATGGAAGAACATTAGGTCGACTTTGTACTTAGCAAGTGTAGTTGTAATGGCCTTAGGCCAGATTTTCACACTTGTCCATTATGTTCTTTCTGTGGCCAGAGTACTGAAATTGGCCAGTATATTAAAAATGATCATCAAACAATACATACATATGGTTTAAAAATGAAATTGTATAAAAAGGCTAATTAAAAAATCATAGTACCCTTATCTACAACACCATCTTCTGTTCCTTAGATGAAGCCACTTTTTACTCTTTGAGCTGTTTCTCCTAGTATTGTTTCTCCATTTTCTAAATAATCTATTCTTATCGCTTTCTCTTGATTCATTTCTTTCATACATATTCTGCTGTACTCTTGTGTGGTAGAAAGGATTTAGTTGTTCACTTTTCTCCTCCCTTCTCTTCCCAATAAAGTTAAATCACAAGTTTTGGTTAAATCAATATTCAATATTCAGTGTTTATATTATGTATGCTCTTGCTGTTCCCTGACAAGCCCAGGAATATACAAAGATTTCGTTTCCTTTTTTGACAGAATTTTGTTTTCCCTGGAGTTAACGATCGCCTTGCTTTTTTCCTTGAGCTTAATATTTTTATACTTATCACAGGTTCTTTCCACAACCTCTGTATCCTCTCAATATAGTTTTCTCCATGGTCAAGATGTCAGATAATTAGTTCCTTTTTTTTTTCCCTGATAAATCTTCTTCCTGAAGTTGGTTGTCATGATCCACCCTTTGCCATTTGCCTTCTGGGCTGGCTGTACAGCTGTCATCTTGGGATGCCCTTACCATCCGAGGAATGTTTTCTGCTTCCATCCTGGAAATTCTTTTTTTCCCCCCCTCTTTTCTGTCTTTAACTCTCAGTTTTCTGTATTCAGGAAAGTCTCTCACTTCCTTGGCTGAGTTCCTCATTTTGGTAGCATGCAACTTCGAATAGTGCCAGGAAGTAGTAGGGAAGTAATTTTTTTTTCAACTTCGCATGCCTGAAAATGTCACTGTTTCCTTCTGCTTGACTGAAATTTTAGCCATATAAAGAATTTTGGGTTGAAAATCATTTTGCCTTAGAATTTAAGGCTTTACTTCATTATAATGTAGCTTTCTATGGCATGAATGAGAATTATGATACTATTGTAATTGCCTATGACTTGTCATAGTCTCTCTGGAAGATTTTAAGATGCTTTTAGTTCAGGCGTGAAATTTCAGCAGGCTGTGCCTTGAGAAGGGTATTTTTTCATTCATTCATATCAGCTTAGATACTTAGTTTGCTTTATCAATATAGAAACATTTTAATTCTGGAAATTTTCTGGTATATTTCTTTGATATTTTCTATCCAGTTTTTATATATATATATATATATATATATATTTTTTTTTTTTGGCTGCATTGGGTCTTCGTAGCTGTGCGTGGGCTTTCTCTAGTTGCAGCGAGTGGGGACTATTTGTTGCAGTGCGCGGGCTTCTCATTGCAGTGGCTTCTCTTGTTGAGGAGCACGGGCTCTACGTGCCGGTGCTTCAGTAGTTGTGGCATGTGGGCTCAGTAGTTGTGGCTCGTGGGCTCTAGAATGCAGGCTCAGTAGTGGTGGCACATGGGCTTAGTTGCTCCGCGGCAGGTGGGATCTTCCCAGACCAGGGCTCGAACCCGTGTCCCCTGAATTGGCAGGCAGGTTCTTAACCACTGCTCCACCGGGGAATCCCCTATCCAGTTTATAGTCTATCTGTTTTCTTTCTTTCTGGAAATTTGGTTAGTTGGTTTTGGACTCTTGGATTGAACTTTAAAAAAAAAAGTTATCTTTCCTCCTTTATTTTACATACGTATGTCCTCTTGTTCTCCTTTCTGGGAGATTTTTAAAATTTTCCAAATTTTGGATACTGTTGTGTTATTTTTGTTTTATTTTTAGTTTACAAGGTTTTTTCTTGTTTGCTAAATATTTTTCTTTTAAAAATAGTATCCCATTTTTTGGAATGCGGTAGTTTTTCTTCTCCTTATAATACTGTAGGTTTAAAAAAATCCCCCTTCTCCTTCCTCTATCTTCCCCTGTTCCCTACCCTGTCCTTCCTTACTGTCACCTCGTCCTTCGTCTTTCTCCTCCTCCCCACATCCTCCTGCCCTGTTCTCCTTTCCTCCTCTCCTCCTCTCCCCTTTTCCCCGTCCTCCTCTTCTTTTCCCTTCTTCTCCTTCCCCTTCATCTCCTCTTCCCCCTCCTCCTTCTGTCATTTTGTTTTGCTCTTGTTCATATTTTCGAGTGAGGCACTAAAACATTTTGCATTGGTGGGATTTGTTGACTGGTGGTCCTTGCCAACCAGGGAGTGACCTTGTACGCTGATATACATTTCAAGGTAAATAACTGCTCTGTGGCCGTCTTATCACAGTGCAGTCCCCACCACGTAGAGCAGTACCTCAGCTAAGGTCCCGAATTAGAATATCATGCATTAGAACCACACATGTGGAGCACCTAGGAGGAAATTCTAACCCTAAGTAGGAACAGTTTTCATGGCAGTGCATGGTCCTTGAGTAAGTCTAAGTCACTGACAGTATAGAAAGGAGAAGAGGCATAGATATGCACTATTTAGATCATTTACTGAAAAACAGAACATTTGAAAAAGAAACACCCTTACCAGTATTGTTCAGCTAAGGGTCTTGGCGTTAATGGGTAGGACACTTCTTTATCGAGCTGGATTCTTTGTGACTACCCTGGATGGATGCTAAATGTCTGCACCAGTGCCCCATCCTGTGACGACAGAAAACACCCACGTATTTCCGAATGCGCCTCTGAGGAGTGGTGCTTCCTCAGGAGCGTCACTGTGAGCTGACTTAAGGAATTCCTGCCCCCAGTCACTGCTGTCCTTCCTCTCTGCTGTCCTGTACCCACAGCTCCTTTTAGGAAGAGGGGCTATTTGAAGTGCTCTGAGGCACGTAAAAGGGAAACTAAAGTTTTTGACAGACATGGGTATTCACAGCGTTCTCCCTGACCAGATTTTACTTTCCACATCTCCCCATGTCTCAGTCCTTTCCCATGTTAAACAGTCAGGTCAGAAGCTCCCTACCGTGTCCATACTTTGAATTCCTGTTACCTGTGACTCCCATACGATGTTCAACCTTTCAGAGTCTTGTCATGTTACATTACTAACTTCAAAGCACTTACAGGTAAGACCGTAAGTTCTTTGAGGTCAAAGTTGCAGGCTTCCATTTATTACATTCTTACAGAGTGCCTATTTGCATTTTTGGAGGTGAAAATAGAGCCCTTGGGAGGCTCCATCACTTGGAGTTACACTGCTAGTCAGTGGCAAACCTAGAGGTGAACCTAGTTTTCTCTGACTCCACAGCGTTGATCTCCTCTTTATATGCCTCAGGTGCTAAATAAGTATTGTTTAAATGAATCAGTAAATGAGTCTTTCAGCGTTAAGATGAATGGGAGCAGCCCTGATGTAAGGAAGCACATCTTTGCCCCCTCCCACCCCTGCACCCATTTTGGTGGAGGAGAATAGCAAACAGATTGCCGTGTATCCGATTTCTGCACATAACCTGAACTTTAAACATGCCTGGAACACATTTGGTTCTGATTTAAAACAAGTTGGCTTGCTCCATTGCCATGTTATTACAAACACAAAAGAAATATAAACGTCATTCTGTTAAATAACCATCCACATAGACTCTTAAATAGTTTTGGGTTGGGCCAGAGCTGGATATTAAGGAAATGGTTATTAATGTTACATATTTTATTCAAACTACTCTAATTCCTTAACCCTCCCAGCACCCCCACAAACTCTAGGCAACCTTTTTCTTTTTCCCTCAAAATGTTCCCAGGGGTTTAAGACAGATACAGCTTGGATTTCAAGCTGCTGACTCCTTCTCTTTGGAAGTATTCCTTGTTTTCGGTCCTTCAGACCTGTCACTATGCTCTCTACCTGAATCTTTGCAACCCTCTTTGGGTAGTAGCAAAGTTATTATCCCCTATAGTAACACAGTGACATGGAAATGTAATGCGAACCACAGTGTAATTTAAAATTTTACAACCACACGAGAAAGAAACTGTAAACAGGTGAGGTTAATTTTAATATAGTTTTCTTTAATCCAATATATGAAAATGGTATCATTTCAACATATAATCAAAAATTATTAGTGAGGTTTTACTTGCTTTTGTGCTGTCTTTGAAATCCACTGTGTTTATTCTTTCAGCACATCTGGTTCAGACTAGCCATACTTCAAGCACTCAGTAGGCACGGCAGCCGTTGGTTATCATTTTAGACAGCACAGCTCAATGGCAAGACCCATAAGCTATATAAAGGTCATGAATATCCTTTAGCTTTTCATAAAGCTAGAAGAGTGTTGCTTTAAAAAAAAAAAACTAATATTATGTAAAAACTCCAAAGTTGTCAAACAGTGTTTGTGACCACAGGCCAAACTAAATGGTGCTTCAGAGGTTGCTTATGTATGAAGAAATAGGGTGTGAACCCAAGACATTTGACACGACCAAAGTTTCTGTTAATCAGTTGGACTCAAAAGTCCATTGATGTATGTCAGGGTCATTAGCCCACAAGGAAGTCTTCATTGCAGGCCAATAAATTTGAAGTCTGAATAAACTCTTAGCCAGAGTGTCTTGAAGAGTTCAAGTTAGCTTGAAGCAATGAATAATGTAATTTAGATGTTCTCAGATTTTGGTGAATATTTGTTTTCTTACGTTTGACAGCAACAGATGCTTTCTGAAACTATATAGCCTGTAGATTACAGAACGCTGGCCTTTGCTCCAGCCTCCTGCTGTGCCCTGAGTGTGGCAGGGCCACCACCAGCTTAGATTGTCCCCAGCACTGGAATATTAGCAGAGGTTTATTGCCCTGAGAGATTTAACGTGGAAAAAAAAAAATCCCCTGAAATCTGAATTTTGAGACGTGTAGTCTGGCTAGGACTTAATTGTTAGAGTTAGCAGGTAGAAACTTTAAAGAGGCAGCAGTGGCCCCCACTGTTAGAAGAGATCAGGACTCCTCTCCTCACCCCCATCATTATCTATGTCATTTCTATTAGTTCTGTTGAAAATTTGATGGGAAATGAAAAAAAAAAAGCCTCAGTGGATGTCTTGGATTTTTGGTGTAAGTGGCCCATGCTCTTAGGTCAAATTATCATCGATGATCCATCTCTTTTCTTTCAAACTCTTAGCCATTGAGCCCTTTTAGAATGTGGTAAATCTAAATATAACATAGAAATATAATAGGTGTTATCCTTTTTATTTCATGTTTTATTTGATGTGACCTTTCAGTAAAAATGGCCTTCCTTTAATGTATAATTTATGTATAACGAGAACTATATAGTAAAAATTTTATCCTTTTGATTCATGCATTTTAGAGAGCATCTCTTTCTGTCTTTTGGCTAGCTATGAAATTTGGATGTGACTCACAGAGGTTTTCCAAATATTGGATTGTTTAGTGTTTTCAGCTATGAAGTTTTCTCTTTCTTTCTCTCTTTCTTTCTTTCTCTCTTTCCTTCTTTCTCTCTCTCTCTGTTTCTTTCTTTCTTGGCATTCCATCCACTTTTTAAATTTTATTTAATTTTTATTGGAGTAGAGTTGATGTACAATGTTGTGTTAGTCTCAGGTGTACAGCACAGTGAATCAGCCATACATATACATATACATATACAGTATCCATCCCTTTCCAGACTCCCCCCTCCCCCCTATAGGCCATCACAAGGCACCAAGTAGAGTTCCCTGTGCTATACAGTAGTAGGTCCCCATCAGCCATCCATTCTATATATAGTAGTGTGTACACGCCAATCGCAATCTTCCAGTTTATCCCTCCCCGCCCCTCTACCCCCTGGTAACCATAAGTTTGCTCTCCACATCCATAACTCTATCAGCTGTGAAATTTCTTACTCTAGGCATTAAGTTGTTAAAACTTCTTTACTCAGAGTTAGTTGCACATAATCAGAATTTCAATCTAGATAGTGCTAGGTTGATTAAGGTGTATGATGTTCAACACTGGGCATGATTTTATGGACTGTTATCTGTCTCTGCTATTACATTAGTGATTTGTCTCCTTTGGTAGCTTATGTCTGCATCATTTGACCTTTAGACTTTTGCCAGATTGCCTTACACTGTGGGCTGAAAATGAGGCAGTGACAAACCAGTAATGGTAAAAACTTGGTTCATTCTCAAATAGGCAGAAGTATTTCAAATGATTTTTTTTTTTTTTTTTTTGGCGGTACGCGGGCCTCTCACTGTTGTGGCCTCTCCCGTTGCAGAGCACAGGCTCCGGACGCGCAGGCTCAGCGGCCATGGCTCACGGGCCCAGCCGCTCCGCGGCATGTGGGATCTTCCCAGACCGGGGCACGAACCCGTGTCCCCTGCATTGGCAGGTGGACTCACAACCACTGCGCCACCAGGGAAGCCCTCAAATGATTTTAACTGATTTTTTTCCTAATTGGAGGCTATTAAAAGCTATTTATTCAAACTATTTAAAGGCATTCTGAAAAATGCAGGGCTTCGCTGGTGGCGCAGTGGTTGAGCATCTGCCTGCCAATGCAGGGGATATAGGTTCAAGCCGTGGTCCGGGAAGATCCTACATGCCGCGGAGCAGCTAAGCCCGTGCGCCACGACTACTGAGCCTGCACTCTAGAGCCCACAAGCCACAACTACTGAGCACGTGTGCCACAACTACTGAAGCCTGCATGCCACAACTACTGAGCCTGTGCTCTAGAACTCGCAAGTCACAACTACTGAGCCTGCGTGCCCCAGCTACTGAAGCCCACGCACCTAGAGCCTGTGCTCTGTAATGAGAAGCCACCGCAGTGAGAAGCCCGTGCACTGCAACGAAGAGTAGCCCCCACTCGCTGCAACTAGAGAAAGCAACGAAGACGCAAAGCAGTCAAAAACAAAACAAACAAATAAATAAATAAATGAAAAATGCAAAGGAGGAAGCCATAAATGACCCAATAATCCAACCACTCAAATAACACTTGTTAATATTTTGTGTTTATCCTTTAAGTCTTTTTTCCCCTAGCATATACATTACATGTATATGCACACATGATACTTCAATACAGAATTGATCATTTTGTACGTCTTGTTTTATAGCCCCCTCAAATATACACAATTTATTGCATTTTTGAACATGGGAATTTTTTTAACTGCAAAAATAAAACAGTATTTAAAGAAAAAATAAGAAGATGAGGAAAACCATCCTTAAATATCCAGCCACTGTTAAGATAAATTTAATTTTTGTCTGTTTCTTGATGTTTCTCTGTAGGTATACGTGATTTTTTTTTTTTTCAGGGTGAGTGAATTTGATTTTGTTCTCAGTTGACTCTGGGAAGCAGGTAGGGAGTTTTAGGAATGGTGAGGTCTGAACATCCTCCCACTTACTGTGATATACAACCTTCAAATGACACTATTTACTACTGGAGTTTAAACTTGGAGATATTCTTCAGCTGGCTAGAGTATTTAAATGTTTTTAACTGAGAATTGAAAAAACTTTATAAATTGACTTAATGTCCACTATTTCTTCAATCAATTCTCAGAGCTTTGCATGCCAGTCTAGAGTGTTAGATAATGATTGCTGAACACAAGTTCTCTGGGAGTATATAGAAACTGCACGTTCTACATCTTTTGCTGATTCTTCTTTCAGTAGACTTGTAGGGAACTTTTCTGAAAACAGTAATATACAAATAAAATATATGGTAAAGCTCTTTTAGCATATGGATTACATCGATACAATAAGTGAATGTTTTAAAAAGTTGTTAGTAAAATATTTTTGCAGGAGAATCAGACTAGCTAAGTGGTTACATTTATCTTTCAGGTGAACTTAAGGTGCAGCAACCTTCTTAGTTGCAAATGTGCTACAGTTGGGTTGTGTGGGGAAAAAAAAGGGAGGAATGCCCTGAATCTTCACAGATTTTTTTTTTTTTAGATTCTTATTTTTATTTTTTTTCAGTTATTTGTGAGATATAAGTCATAATTCTAGTTATTACTTTAAATATATAACATTATATCAGAACATATAAGATTTTTAGAAATTTCGTGTAATGTCTGAAACATTTATATTAACATATTTCCATACAAATAACCGAAAGAAAGTTTAGTATTAGTTGTTTTTTTTTGTTTTTTCTTTTTTTATACTGCAGGTTCTTATTAGTCATCAATTTTATACATATCAGTGTATACATGTCAATCCCAATTGCCCAATTCAGCACACCACTATCCCCACCCCACTGCGGTTTTCCCCCCTTGGTGTCCATACTTTTGTTCTCTGCATCTGTGTCTCAACTTCTGCCCTGCAAACCGGTTCATCTGTACCATTTTTCTAGGTTCCACATACATGCGTTAATATACGATATTTGTTTTTCTCTTTCTGACTTACCTCACTTGGTATGACAGTCTCTAGATCCATCCATATTTCAACAAATGACTCAATTTCGTTCTTTTTATGGCTGAGTAATATTCCATTGTATATATGTACCACAACTTCTTTATCCATTTGTCTGCTGATGGGCATTTAGGTTGCTTCCATGACCTGGCTATTGTAAATAGTGCTGAAATGAATATTGGGGTGCATGTGTCTTTTTGAATTAAGGTTTTCTCTGGGTATGTGCCCAGTAGTGGGATTATTGGGTCCTATGGTAGTTCTATTTTTAGTTTTTAAGGAGCCTCCATACTGTTCTCCATAGTGGCTGTATCAATTTACATTCCCACCAACAGTGCAAGAGGGTTCCCTTTTTTCCACACCCTCACCAGCATTTGTTGTTTGTAGATTTTCTGATGATGCCCATTCTAACTGGTGTGAGGTGATACCTCACTGTAGTTTTGATTTGCATTTCTCTAATAATTAGTGATGTTGAGCAGCTTTTCATGTGCTTCTTGGCCATCTGTATGTCTTCTTTGGAGAAATGTCTATTTAGGTCTTCTGCCCATTTTTGGATTGGGTTGTTTGTTTCTTTAATATTGAGCTGCATGAGAAAGCAATGAAGACCCAAAGCAGCCAAAAACAAAACAAGCAAACAAACAAATAAATAAATAATGTTTACATATTTTAGAGATTAATCCTTTGTCCGTTGATTCGTTTGCAAATATTTTCTCCCATTCTGAGGGTTGTCTTTTCGTCTTGTTTATGGTTTCCTTTGCTGTGCAAAAGTTTTGAAGTTTCATTAGGTCCCATTTGTTTATTTTTGTTTTTATTTCCATTACTCTAGGAGGTGGATCAAAAAAGATCTTGCTGTGATTTATGTCAAAGAGTGTTCTTCCTATGTTTTCCTCTAAGAGTTTTATAGTGTCCAGTCTTACATTTAGGTCTCTCATCCATTTTGAGTTTATTTTTGTGTATGGTGTTAGGGAGTGTTCTAATTTCATTCTTTTATATGTAGCTGTCCAGTTTTCCCAGCACCACTTATTGAAGAGACTGTCTTTTCTCCATTGTATATCTTTGCCTCCTTTGTCATAGATTAGTTGACCATAGGTGTGTGGGTTTATCTCTGGGCTTTCTATCTTGTTCCATTGATCTATGTTTATGTTTTTGTGCCAGTACCATATTATCTTGATGACTGTAGCTTTGTAGTATAGTCTGAAGTCAGGGAGTCTGTTTCCTCCCGCTCCGTTTTTTTCCCTCAAGACTGCTTTGGCTATTCGGGGTCTTTTGTGTCTCCATACAAATTTTAAGATGATTTGTTCTAGTTCTGTAAAAAATGCCATTGGTAATTTGATAGGGATTGCATTGAATCTGTAGATTGCTTTGGGTAGTATAGTCATTTTCACAGTATTGATTCTTCCAATCCAAGAACATGGTATATCTCTCCAACTGTTTCTTTCATCTTTAATTTCTTTCATCAGTGTCTTATAGTTTTCTGCATACAGGTCTTTTGTCTCCCTAGGTAGGTTTATTGCTAGGCATTTTATTCTTTTTGTTGCAATGGTAAATGGGAGTGTTTCCTTAATTTCTCTTTCAGATTTGTCATCATTAGTGTATAGGAATGCAAGAGATTTCTGGGCATTAATTTTGTATCCTGTAACTTTACCAAATTCATTGATTAGCTCTAGTAGTTTTCTGGTGGCATTTTTAGGATTCTTTTTGTATAGTATCACGTCATCTGCAAACAGTGACGGTTTTCCTTCTTCTTTTCCAATTTGTATTCCTTTTATTTCTTTTTCTTCTCTGATTGCCGTGGTTAGGACTTCCAAAACTATGTTGAATAATAGTGGTGAGAGTGGACATCCTTGTCTTGTTCCTGATCTTAGAGGAAATGCTTTCAGTTTTTCACCATTGAGAATGATGTTTGCTGTGGGTTTGTCATATATGGCCTTTATTATGTTGAGGTAGGTTCCCTCTATGCCCACTTTCTGGAGAGTTTTTATCATAAATGGGTGTGGAATTTTGTCAAAAGCTTTTTCTGCATCTACTGAGATGATCATATGGTTTTTCTTCAGTTTGTTAATATGGTGTATCACATTGATTGATTTGCATATATTGAAGGATCCTTGCATCCCTGGGATAAATTCCACTTGATTATGGTGTGTGATCCTTTTAATGTGTTGTTGGATTCTGTTTGCTCGTATTTTGTTGAGGATATTTGCATCTATATTCATCAGTGATATTGGTCTGTAATTTTTTTTTTGTAGTATCTTTGTCTGGTTTTGGTATCAGGGTGATGGTGGCCTCATAGAATGAGTTTGGGAGTGTTCCTTTTCTGCAGTTTTTTGGAAGAGTTTGAGAAGGATGGGTTAACGTTAGCTCTTCTCTAAATGTTTGATAGAATTCACCTGTGAAGCCATCTGGTCCTGGACTTTTGTTTGTTGGAAGATTTTTAATCACAGTTTCAATTTCATTACTTGTGATTGGTCTGTTCATATTTTCTGTTTCTTTCTGGTTCATTTTGGAAGGTTATACCTTTCTAAGAATTGGTCCATTTCTTCCAGGTTGTCCATTTTATTGGCATAGAGTTGCTTGTAGCAGTCTCTTAGGATGCTTTGTATTTCTGTGGTGTCTGTTGTAACGTCTTTTTCATTTCTAATTTTATTGATTTGAGTCCTCTCCTTCTTTTTCTTGATGAGTCTGGCTAATGGTTTATCAATTTTGTTTATCTTCTCAAAGAACCAACTTTTAGTTTTATTGATCTTTGATATTGTTTTCTTTGTTTCTATTTCATTTATTTCTGCTCTGATCTTTATGATTTCTTTCCTTCTGCTAACTTTGGGTTTTGTTTGTTCTTCTTTCTCTAGTTCCTTTAGGTGTAAGGTTAGATTGTTTATTTGAGATTTTTCTTGTTTCTTGAGGTAGGCTTATGTAGCTGTAAACTTCCCTCTTAGAACTGCTTTTTCTGCATCCCATAGGTTTTGGATCGTCGTGTTTGCATTGTAATTTGTCTCTAGGTATTTTTTGATTTCCTCCTTGATTTCTTCAGTGTTCTCTTGGTTATTTAGTAACATATTGTTTAGCCTCCGTGAGTTTGTGTTTTTTACGTTTTTTTCCCTGTAATTCATTTCTAATCTTATAGCATTATGGTCAGAAAAGATGCTTTATATGATTTCAGTTTTCTTAAATTTACTGAGGCTTGATTTGTGACCCAAGATGTGATCTCTCCTGGAGAATGTTCAGTGCACACTTGAGAAGAAAGTGTAATCTGCTCTTTTTGGATGGAATGTCATATAAATATCAATTAAATCTCTCTGGTCTATTGTGTCATTTAAAGCTTGTGTTTCCTTATTAATTTTCTGTTTGGGTGATCTGTCCATTGGTGTAAGTGAGGTGCTAAAGTCCCCCACTATTATTGTGTTACTGTCGATTTCCTCTTTTATAGCTGTTAGCGGTTGCCTTACGTATTGAGGTGCTCCTATGTTGGGTGCATATATATTTATAATTGTTATATCTTCTTCTTTGATTGATCCCTTGATCATTATGTAGTGTCCTTCCTTGTCTCTTGTAACATTCTTTATTTTAAAGTCTATTTTATTGGATATGAGTATAGCTACTCCAGCTTTTTTTTGATTTCCATTTGCATGGAATATCTTTTTCCATCCCCTCACTTTCAGTCTGTATGTGTCCCTGGCTCTGAAGTGGGTCTCTTGTAGATAGCATATATATGGGTCTTGTTTTTGTATCCACTCAGCAAGCCTGTGTCTTTTGGTTGGAGCATTTAATCCATTCAGGTTTAAGGTAATTATTGATATGTATGTTCCTGTGACCATTTTCTTAATTTTTTTAGGTTTGTTTTTGTAGGTCCTTTTCTTCTCTTGTGTTTCCCGCTTAGAGAAGTTCCTTTAGCATTTGTTGTAGAGCTGGTTTGGTGGTGCTGAATTCTTTTAGCTTTTGGTTGTCTGTAAAGCTTTTGATTTCTCCATTGAATCTGAATGAGATCCTTGCCGGGTAGAGTAATCTTGGTTGTAGGTTCTTCCCTTTCATCACTTTAAATATATCATGCCACTCCCTTCTGGCTTGTAGAGTTTCTGCTGAGAAGTCAGCTGTTAACCTTATGGGAGTTCCCTTGTATGTTGTTTGCCGTTTTTCCCTTGCTGCTTTCAATAATTTTTCTTTGTCTTTAATATTTGCCAATTTGCTTACTATGTATCTCGACCTGTTTCTCCTTGGGTTTATCTTGTATGGGACTCGCTGCGCTTCCTGGACTTGGGTGGCTATGTCCTTTCCCATGTTAGGGAAGTTTTCGACTATAATCTCTTCAAATATTTTCTGTGGTCCTTTCTCTCTCTGTTTCCTTCTGGGACCCCTATAGTGCGAATGTTGTTGTGTTTAATGTTGTCCCAGAGGTCTCTTAGGCTGTCTTCATTTCTTTTCATTCTTTTTTCTTTAGTCTGTTCCGCAGCAGTGAATTCCACCATTGTGTCTTCCAGGTCACTTATATGTTCTTCTGCCTCAGTTTTTCTGCTATTGATTCCTTCTAGTGTAGTTTTCATTTCAGTTATTGTATTGTTCATCTCTGTTTATTTGTTCTTTAATTCTTCTAGGTCTTTGTTAAACATTTCTTGCATCTTCTCAATCTTTGCCTCCATTCTTTTTCCGAGGTCCTGGATCATCTTCACTATCATTATTCTGAATTCTTTTTCTGGAAGGTTGCCTATCTGCTCTTCATTTAGTTGTTTTTCTGGGGTTTTATCTTGTTCCTTCATCTGGTGCGTAGCCCTCTGCCTTTTCATCTTGTCTATCTTTCTGTGAATGTGGTTTTTGTTCCACAGGCTGCAGGATTGTAGTTCTTCTTGCTTCTGCTGTCTGCAGTCTCCAGTTCTCTTTTTATTAACTCTCCTTCAAAATCATTTCATCTAATTTAATCCTGGGTAGTCTTCCTGTTCCTCTCCTGCTCTCCTGACCTGTGCTGTCCAAAATGCTGGCCACAAGTCACCTGTGCACCTGCTGGTCTTGGCGGGTCTCCTGGGGAGGCAGGGGGCAGCTTTTTTCTTTCCTCAGTGCTTCGTCTAGTTTCAGTGCTCACAGGGTGCTACGTGCAGAGGCCTCGCCTCCAGCGCTTCAGACCAGAGTTCCTCTTGCAAAACGGCTGCACCCCACACTGAAGTTCAAGATGGCCTCTTTGCAGATTTGAAGAATTATTTGTCAATTAGTTTGTGTAATTTGAATTTGGTTTTTTTCTTGCTTAAATTCCACAAGGGTGAAAAAACCCATTGCTTTTCAAAGGAATGTTTAAAGATATTCCATACTATATTTTAAATATGAAATACATAGCTCTTGTGTTTTTAGATTTGGCTGTGTAAAGAAAGCATCAGATGTTATGGAAAAGCATTTCATAATGAATTTAAATAAGTTTCCGTTTGCCCTGCGAAGAACTGAAAATCGAGCTTTTTCCCCCCATCTTTAATTCAGTAATTAACTAGACTTTCCCTGTCGTTTGGGAGACTGTAATAGTTTACACCTGTTTCAACTTTTGCTGTTTTTATTGGCCGTGGGTTTTGCCATCCCATATTTCTTATGAAGCAAAAATATGAAATAAAATAGGGCAAAGCATTGGAGAAATTATAATAAACATAAAAAATGAATTGTTCAGCTTAAAATATCAAATGCTTTACCTGCACAGTCCATGAAGCCATGTTTCAGTAGTATTGAAGTAATTTATTCCTGGAGTTCTGTGTCATGAAAATAAAGACAGTTGCTTTCATTGGCAGGAATAATCCAGGGTTTTTACAATCAAACAATTAACTTTTGGAACATCAGGCAGAAGTCATATTGTAAAGACAGTTAGAAAAAGCCTGCTAAATCGTTATGTGTGTGTTTATGTTACTGTGAGTAAAAAAGATGAGGGCGTATCAGTGTATAAGAATGAAGGCTCGATAGAACTGTTCTACCACAGAATACAATCAGACTTCAAAGGTCAGGGAACGCCATGACATCAAGTATGGGTTGGCTCATTCCACAGGTGATGTTTCCCCCTCCAAACATAATAAAAAGAAAACCATTGGGTCAAGAAATTACCATACCTCCTATATTTTCTTGCAATCCAACTCTCAGATGGTCTCCCTGGTAGCACGCTTTCTTCTTCAGTCGTAACAGTAGCTACCCAGCTCTAGTGTTGAGTTAAGAGTAAAATGACTAGCTCTTTAGTGCGTTTTCCAGAATAAGAATAGCTAAATTAAATTTCTAATACGTTTAATTTGGATAGAGTTGTGAATGTGGAAAGATCTTAGGGAAAGTTGTTTCTAGAACCGAATTTTAATTCTGTCTTGATCTCACTCGTTGGGTGGCTTTGAATATATTGGCCAAGGTTGTAAGTTGAATGAAGGTCTATATTGCCTATTTTGAGTCACCAGCATGGGACTTAAATATTTGTGGAATGAAAGTGAACTTCTCTTTCTTTTCTGGGTCTGTAGAATGAACATCTTATATGCCTAAGTTTATACTGAGAAAGAAATACTCCACAAACCTCCTCCCTCCCAGTCTCTCACTTCTTCAAGAGGAGTTGATATTTTAATACTGAGGAATTTAGAGTAAGTTTGAGAATGGAACTCTCAAATTTGAGCTCAGAAGGATCCCTCTTGGGGAGGGCAGATAATACTTCTGGTGAAATGTTGCTCTCCCTTGATTGGCTTCTGTGGCCTTGGTAGCTTTGTTTGGGTGGAGTCAGTAAAAGCTGTGCAGGAGACCCAGCAACCTGGGAGTGAGGTAAGCCTGCTCCCAGCAAGGACTGATGACAGACTCACCACGGTTTGCACTGGAGACAGTGGCTACCCAAGAGTCCCACCAGAGGCTTTTACCAGGTCCTTGTGGGCTTGGGAAATGGACATGTCTCAGGATTTAGGGGAAAATCAGGCTCAGGTTTGGAGTTTCTTGTGCATAAACATTTGGAATGAAAAGAGCCAGAGATTTTTGGTGTCAACGAGTCTGCCATCTCTGGCTCCCTCCCTCCTGTTCCCCCTCAGATGATAAGGTTGCTAAAGGTACAGGTTTCCGGTTAAGTTTTAGATGTTTTTCTGGGAACATAATTATAATTTGGGTCTAACTAAGGAAGTTCTCCCCATTTTGTTCATCCAGGGATTGAAAGGCCATTCTATGAAGTCTGTTTAGCTGGACTTGGCATGAAGGGGCATTTCAAGGTTGTGACATAATGCGTTTGTCATGAGCAAAATAAGTGTCTAAAGGAAGTTTCTGTAATAAAACGTTAATTGTATCATGAAATTTAAACTGATGAATTTTAATTTGTGAAGAGGTTCCCTGTGGGTGAAAGGGGTGTTTTTCTGCCTTGCTTGATAGGCCTTTGAAAATACCTTTGATTCTAAAATTTCTTTTTAAAGAAGAGTTCCCTCGATGTCACTAGAATTTGTTTCCCAATCTTTGTGCCCTAGTATGCAATTTTCATTGCCAAGCAGTTGTGTCATGGAGCAGGGGTGCCTTTAAGCTATTTTTGGCTTTAGAGATAAAGCCAGCCCAAGAGGTAGCTGAGTTGAAGTGCCCCAGGCATTTGTGTCATTAGGCTATAGGGTGCCGACCTTTTATCTTCCTGGCCCCTCTGGCTAGGACCAACCAAGTTTGCCAGTTTATTTAGAAAGAGTGAGCTTTGCTTATTTTGTTGTTGTTCGAAATTGCTTTTTATGTTCTTTCAAAAGCTTTCCTTTTGGTATATTTCTGAGTTGGAGTGAAAATCATAAGTTGTAGAGTTAACTACAAAGAATCTCTTTGTGGAAGTGTGTGACTCAAGTGCTCACATCGGTTCCTGTGCTTTAGTTCATGCTGTTGATGATGTGGTTATTGTGCAGAGAGTAAAGTTAAAATGGTATTGGAATTGTGCGTTCGTTTCCTTTTGCTGCTGTAACAAATCACAAGTATAGTGGCTTACAGCAACATAAATTTATTATCTTACCGTTCTGGAGGTCAGAAGTCAGAAATGTGTTTCATTGGGCTACACCAAGGTGTTGGCAGGGCTGCACTTCCCCCAAAGACTGTAGGGGAGAATCCATTTCCTTGCTTTTGCCAGCTTCTGGAGGGCGCCTATATTTCTTGGCTTGTGACCCCTTTGTCCACCTTCAAAGCCAGCAGTGTAGCATCTCTGTATCTTTCTCTGCTCTGACCCTCTCCTTTTGCCATCACATGTCCTTCTTTCTCCCTCTGCTTCTGTTGTCACATTGCCTTCTTGGACTCTGACCTTCACGCTCCCTTCTTAAAAGGGCCCCTTGTGATTACAGTGGGTCCACCTGAATAATTCAGGATACACTTCCCACCGCAAGACCCTTAGTTTAATCACACCGGCAAAATGCCTTCTGCATATGTAAGGTAAAATATTCACAGGTTCCAGGGATTAGAACATGACATCTTTTTTTTTTAATTTTTTTTTTAATATAAATTTATTTATTTATTTAATTTTGGATGTGTTGGGTCTTCGTTTCTGTGCGAGGGCCTTCTCTAGCTGCGGCTAGTGGGGGCCGCTCTTCATTGCGGTGCGCGGGCCTCTCACTGTCGCGGCCTCTCTTGTTGCAGAGCACAGGCTCAAGACGCGCAGGTTCAGTAATTGTGGCTCACGGGCCCAGTTGCTCCGCGGCCTGTGGGATCTTCCCAGACCAGGGCTCGAACCCGTGTCCCCTGCATTGGCAGGCAGATTCTCAACCACTGCGCCACCAGGGAAGCCCAACATGACATCTTTGAGGGGCTGTTTAGCTGCCACATATTAGAATACAGTTTTTAATTTATTATTTCTTTCTAGCTCATGTTTTCATACATTTCCCCAAACTCTCTTTGGAAATCACAGAAACATGTACTCTGCTCTGTTTTTTAAATGAAAACATGTCAATAAAAATACACGTTTTTACAAAATTATAGAAGATATCTTACATTTAACTGTGAAATTAAAGTTGGTGACAAAAGAATTTAGATGTTAATACTTACTACTTTTTGAGGGCAGAGAGGATTTCTTTGAATTCTGAATTCTCTACTTAATGGAATGTCTGCCACACTTACTGGGTCTTTAATAATTTTAGCAAGTGCCCTTGTTACACACACACACACCACACACACACACACACACTCGTGCACCTACAGGTAGGCCCGTTGATGGTATCGCCCACTAGGTGTTTGGGGTACCACGGTCTTCCGGGTTTCATTTTCCAGAAGTTCTTGATCCTGCTTGTTTCTCTGTCCTGGGCAGGGAGGGAACTCTTCCACCCTGTGCCTGAATCTGAGACCTGGTGTTTGCCTTCTGAAAGGTGCAATTTGATGCTTTTGCAAGCAAGATACCCTTAGCTCTTTGTTCCTGTCTCTCCACAGATTAAAAAGAAAATGTTCACAGAACTGTAAAACTTTTGCATGTAAAGAACTGGGCTTGTCCTTTATTTATAGGCTACCATTCAGATATGAAAACGATTGTTCAAATGCAATGACCTTCACATTAATCTCAGGTGAAATTTTGTCATCTGGGACCTTCACCATGACTTTTTAACTCCTTTGTTGTTTTGTCTCTCTCTTTGTAAATGTGAATAAAGAAGTGAGTTAAAGTGTAGCGTGTGATGCCAGCTGAAATCCAAGTAGATTATACAGTCATTGTAAAGCATAAAACTGAAATTGCTCTGAGTAGGCCTTGTCAGATGAGCCATCACTTGAAAAGGCAACCTCACACCTGGGACTGATTACAGACAGGAGGTGCTCACAGTACTATAGCTGATTCTACTGGTAGTTGCATTTGTTCATGTATGTAGTTCCTTGACTATGAGAAAACAAGATTACTTTCATCTATGTGTGAAAATAGAGACTTGTGAGGCTTTCAGACAAGAAAATGGAGTGTGAAGTTATCTAAAGATGTCTGATTGATGGATTAGTATTTTGTTCTGTATCCATTTTGCATTACAGATGAGGCCTACCGACAGGCACTGAGCTTTGGGGGAGCAAGGCTGGTACCTTGTTTACCTTTATATTCTCATACCTGATACTCGAGAGTTTTTTGAATACATAGATTGAAAAATGAAACTATTTTAAATGTATACATTTTTATTTACAGCTGCTGCTGAAGGAAAAGGCAAAAGTGGGGAAGACTTTTTTCAGAAGGTAAGTCACTTTTTACTCCTGCCTTGGCAATAATTAAGGAGAAATGTACCTGTCTCAGCAGCTACACTAGAAGCCCCTGAAAGCGCCCCTTCCATAGGAAGGAGAGTAGGTTTTGATAAGATAGCTGGAGATGCTTGGGGCAAGGGAAGGGTGGTAGGCTGTTTGGGACGTAACCATTCAAAGGCGGCTCCTTCTAGGCAAATTTAATGAAGTTTTCCCTTGGAGGCAAGGAGGCAGTGAGGGCTGCCAGATCTGCTGCCCAGATTATCTTCTTTACCGCCTGTTTCCTCCTTCCCCAAACACATACCTGACCTAGGGGGCTGGAGAGAAGGAGTCCCTCACAGCTTCTTCATTTCTGGTAAGCCTGACCATGGGCGAGGTAATAAAATTGACAAAAGATGTACCATTTAGACCACTTGCTCACAACTGGTAACCAAGTCCATTCTGTCCCCGGCTGCCCTCCGTAAGTTCTGACCTTCAGTGAAGCCAGCCTGGCCAGTCATAGAGGGAAATAAGAACGGATGGAAAATGATTTGAGATCGTGTGGAGAGCAGTTGATGAATTCTGGTTAGCTCTATTTGAAAATAAGTGTTTTATGTAAGGGAAGATGTCTGTCTTTTCAAAGAAATTGACTCGAGTCCCCCTTCTTCTTTCTTTTGTTCAGTTGAATTTATTTGTGTGTTTGTTGTTGGTTTCCAGAAGGCATGTGTGTAGGAAGAAATAACACAGTTTGTCCCAGAGTGAAATACAGCAGCAACTACGGATGAGGTTAAATATCACTGTAGAGGGTCATCAAACTTTTGGAGAACACCTGTGTGACCGGATATGGCTTTTACAGTCCTCCTCATTCTCTTGCCTTCTGTGTGATCTGCTTTTTTTTTTTTTTTTTTTTTGGTCAACTTCATCATTCATCTGCATTCTCTTCCAAGGATATTGAAAGCGAATATTTTCAGAGCTGATACTGGCATTGCCATTTCTTCATTCTGAAAATATTTGTTTACCACCTGCTGTGTTGTGCAACGCACTGGAAAGACCAAAATGAGCAAGGCGTAGTCCTGCCCTAAAGGACTTAGTCTGGTGTTGGATGATAAAGCCGCATAAATAGCAGGAAAGTCTGGGCCGTACAGGATTAAGCACTTGACTGGGACTTGAGGAGATTCAAAAGGACTTGTTGAGGTCTTTAGAAGAGGAGAAATTAGCCAAGTGGAGGTAGGCTTGGGTGGGTGGGAAGGGCATTCTAGGTGAAGAAACAGAATGGAAAAAGGCTCAGATGTAGAAGAATTCACGCAGCATTCATACTTCAAACATTTGGCTGGCATATGACATCGGAGAGTTCATAGTGCAAGGTGAGGTGTACTAGCCTATATGATGAGGTACCTTCTTTGTTTGGGCGGCCTTTCTTAAAGGGATTTAAATTTTAAAAATTTAAAAGTGCTGTGCTGGCCAAATAGAATGTACCAGACCACAGTTTTCCACCCCTGCTCTTTAGGCTCATGCTGTTGAAGTTCATGTACTATGTCTGAATCCGCCTTCCTTGGCATTGTCTGACGTTGGTTCATGTCCCACTTGTACTCAATACTTGGGCAATTCAGAATACTCTGCTTTTAGCTGGGGCAGGCTTGCCACAAGGGGAAGAAAAGAGAAGACAAATAGCAGAAATTGCAGATTTGCCTTGGGTTGGCTGTGGTGGCACAAATAGATGCAATCTATGGAAGGATTTTTGTTTCTTTTTTTTCTGTTTCTGAGTCCTTCTTTAACTTGCAAAGAGATGTAAAAAGCAGCCTATTCAGCTTTGTGTGACTCAGACATTTTAAAACCTGAATCGAAACACAGAGTATGTGGTCATAAAGGACCTTCATTCTTAGAAGATTTTCTAATATTTATCACTCTTTGCAGAGCCATATATACATTCCAGCAGTTTAAATGGAAACACATGTTTGAATCCAGGAACATGTGTGCATCCCGCAAACTGTGAGTTGGAATCATAGATTACATTCTTGGTCACAGGTTAATGAAGTCTCTGACTAAATGGAGTACTTTTTAATCTCCTCATTTTCTTCTTTTGTTCAATAAAGTATCTTCCTGATTGACAAGTGTCAATATAAGATTTGGATACTTACCCTGGAAAAAACCCTGCAGCTTACTAAGAGGCAAGCATCCCAAATTTCAGAAAAGTAATTTTCAGTGTTTTGACCAGACAGAAGTAGACATTATGGTCTGTCTCCAGTAGAATGAAGGAGCAGAGAAGTATTGAATTCTCCTCCAGGAACTTTCTTCTAGTCACACATCTTCCATTAAAATTAATGGCATTTGGGGAAACATTTGGGAACAGAAAATAAACCACATTGCTGGTCATTAGCATGTTCGAAAAAATGCTTTTCTTCTCCCAGGGAAATGCAAATATGAAGGTTCTATATGCTTATTGTTAGAAGATATTTTGGTTTTTTACTCTGGAGTGTGTATCACAAACCAAAATTAGAATCTCTCTTTGAGCTGAGTTTAAAATTTGACTATCCTGACTTTAAAAATATCTAAGTCTGGAAGGATACCTCCCGGATTCATACTGCCTCTCCCTAAGGAGAGGATTGGAAGGGGAGGATGAGACTTGTATATGTTACTTTGGTTTTTTTGGACCATCAAAATATATGTAAAATCACTACTGGGATCATCAAATGTATTGTCTCAAATTTGGAGCTATGATTTGCAGTTGTTCGGTTTACTGTACGCTTAGACTTCTCCCAGGTGTCACACTTAGTGTTTGTTTCGGAGATCTCCCTGGTTTTCTGTATACTGTTTTACCGTATGTGTTTAAAATGTTTTATTTCCACTGATATTCTATTAGGGTAAAAGACTAACCTGTTACAGCCGATAATGCCAACAATATCGTGCCTTAAAGAACAGTTCTTTACAATTAGAAGCATCTTAAAAATTTGAAAATAGGGGAATGGTTGAATAAATTTTGGTGTATTCACATCATGAAATTATATGCATTGTTTAAAAAAAACTAAGTAAATCTTTACCCATTGACACAGAAAGATACTTGCAATGTATTGCTGAATCAAAAAGCAAACATGTAAATAGTATGATTTCTGTTTTGCAAAATACATATAAAAACAAGATAAAATTTAGGTCTGAAATGGTACACATTTCAGATAAATAAAACCATCAACAGAGATCACACCTTTTTATTTTGTCCTTTCCACATAGTACAATTTTTAAGTAAGTATGTACATCTTTTGTAAAGTTTTTAATGAAACAATAACAAAAAGGAAAAAAAAAGAGCAGTTCTTTATTTTACTTTCATGTAACATTCTAAGGAGAATATTCCGCTTGGTGGGTGGCATTGTCCCATGCTGTCAGTGAGAGACCCAGATTCCTTCTAAGACAGAGACCTGCTGTTCCCTAAGGCACAATCTCATCTGTATGGTTAAAACTGGGTCATCACCATGGCCAGATGGGAGCTGGCGAGAAGGAGGAAGTGTGCCGTGGTCTTAAGGCAGGTCGGGTCTGGGTCTGGCATGTGTCAGTTGTTCTCACGTTCTCCTGGAGAAAACTCCTGTATGATGAAGCCTTATGTAACTGCAGTCATAGGGGTGGGAGGAGGAGCATCTGGAGGAAATACTGATCTTGCAGGCGCTCTTTATCAAAAGACAGATTAAGGAAAAATGAATGTGGTCGGAGGGTAATATCTCTGTGTGTTAAGCCTTTGAAACGTTTTGTATTATCTTTTGGGGCTGCTCTAAAAATTTGTACCACAAATTGAGTGGCCTCCACACTAAAAAATGGGTTGTCTCACCTTTCTGGAGGCTGGAAGTCCAGGATCAAGGTGTGGACAGGGTTGGTTCTTTCCTAGGGCTGCGAGAGAGTATCTGGTCCACGGCCCTCTCCTGGCTCCTGGAGGTTTGCTTGCCATCTTTGGTGTTCGTGGCTTGTAGAAGCATTGTCCCCGTCTCTGCCTTCTTCACATGGTGTTCTCCTTGTGTGTGTCTTGCTGTGTCCAAACATCCTCTTTTTATAAGGACACCAGTCCTATTGGATTAGGGCTCACTCTAATGATTTCATGTCTCTAATTACATCTGCAGTGACCCCGTTTCCAAATAAGGTCGCATTTGAGGTACTGGTGGTTAGGATTTCAACATACGAATTCTGGGGGACACAATTCAACTACTAATACCTTTTAATGGAGGAAATAAAGTTTGTAGAACATTTACTATAATTAGAAAAATTTGGTAGAATTGTTATCATGTTTTGATACTCAATTTGATCTATGGATTTTAACTTCCTAGTCATTTGTACTAAATCGTTTTCTTTCCTTATAGCAAGTCATTTTTAAGTTGTCTGTAACAAATACACAATTAACATGCAAGAAAGAAAAAAAATCTACTTAGTCATCCCACCTTTGAAGGAGAACTACTATTTATACACCCTTAGTCCTTTTTTCTATGTATATTAACAATGTAAAGTGCTTTTTAATATTCTCTGATTGGCTGATGAGATTACAAATTAGACTCTTTTTATTGGATACATCCCAAATGTTTTTCTGTGTTGAAATTTGCAAGTTCTCCAGTAATTGTACTTTTTATTCTTTGGCTCTAACTATATTTACAAAAGGAGGGAATGGATACAACTATTGCTGTTCTCTCTAGTTCTTTGTCCACTTCTCATGGAACCTTAATTGAAACACATGGAAATGATCTGCCAGGAGTTTTACAGTTCTTTGGCCAGTTGTTCATGGCTTACTCACTGTCTGTCCTGTTTCCTTTAATCACTTCTTTTTCTCTTTCTCTTGTGAAATGACTACTTTTTTTATTTCTCTTGTGAAATGACTATGGCGAGATCTTGGAGGGGAAAATGTGTTACAGTGTATTAGGTGGGGATGAGTAAAGTGATTGTATTACAAATGTGATTCATCAAAGCAAAATGCTTCAGGAATCTCGAATCCCAATGGCTGAAGAAGGGAAAATCCATTCAGCATCATAATTGATGAAAGCCAAGTTTTCCATTACATTGGGTTATATACATCGTTTCACCACAAAGTACACATCCCATATTTTAAAGTAGGGATATTTTATACCCTTAAAATATTTTGGTTTAGAAAAGTGACCTTTAAACTGGTTTTTCAGAAGGGCTTATCACTAAGACTAATATAAATAAGAAACTGTTTGATGGTTTATGTGGTATATTTTTATTACCCTCAAGCTCATCTTGTTAGGCAAATAGATTTCTTTTGTCATTTTGAGACTGGAAGGTAGCAAGTGTTGTCTTCTGGGGTAAATTGCTTGGAGGAATATCTGTCTCCCTTTGTACCTCAAAATGAGTGCATTAGTTGGTCTTAGATGGGGACCACTTGAATCTTTTTATTGGAGGTGGGAGGCAGAAATCTCTAAGTATAATTGCTTCTACTTCCTCCACTGACCATGATTTTGTATAGGTTGAATGGATCATAGTCCTCTGGTCATAGAAATAAGTTTTGATTTAATTATTTAAAAGTGAATTCACTTCATTATAGCCCATGATATACTTTCTCTAGCACTGAGTCTTTATGCTTAAACATTTAAAATCAAATTTGATTTGAATGAAATTAGGATATTTAAGGTTTTAATCTCAGTATGTGTTTCAGTAGGTAATATATTCACGTGGTTCACAATTCAGACATTCCAAAAGGACGTGTATATACAGTGAAGAGTATTTGATGTCACAGTTCTGAAGATGGGCTGAGGAGGCTGCAGAATGAGTGTTGATTTTGACTCCAGACTTAAATGTTGTCACCACTGGATGTCATCACGAATGGACAGTTAGGCCTTAAAGCCAACATTCAGGGACCCTGAGTTCTTATTTCTGATGACAGCGTTATGGACTTGAGCATAAGTTTCATTGAGAGAGTCTGTGATCGCTGTTTTCTCCTACAGCTGGCTAAATAGGGGTAACTGGCACGTACAAGACTTAGAAAAAATGGACAACCCCCCGAACAGGTTATTCTGGTCATTTCTTAATTATATTTATTTTTAAAAATTAATTTTTTTTTTTTTTGTGGTACGCGGGCCTCTCACTGTTGTGGCCTCTTCCATTGCGGAGCACAGGCTCCGGACGCGCAGGCTCAGCGGCCATGGCTCACGGGCCCAGCTGCTTCGCGGCATGTGGGATCTTCCCGGACCGGGGTACGAACCCGTGTCCTCCGCATCGGCAGGCGGACTCTCAACCACTGCGCCACCAGGGAAGCCCTAAAAATTAATTTTTATTGGAGTATAGTTGATTTACAGTGTTGTGTTAGTTTCTACTGTACAGCAAAGTGAATCAGTTATACAGATACATATATCTGCTCTTTTTTAGATTCTTTTCTCATATGGTCATCTTTCAGAAAGTTGTTAAGGGTAAGAATCTGTCCTGTTTTTATATCTTCTGATTTGTTCTGTGTCTTCCATCAGAGTCGAGCAGATAAACGTTAGTGAGAAAAGATTAAGAAAAAGACTGTCTTAAGTGATTTGCTCATTCTCTCTTTTTCTTTTCTAAGTTCTGTCTTTGTGTTGACTTGAATATGGGTGTCAAGCCCATATTCTCGAGCATGTTGTACAGTCACCTGTTGAGTTCTGTCATCATATCAGGTACTTGGCTTTTCTTTCGGCAGTCATTTCACACAACTGCTTTATGAAAACCACAATTGCTGTTTTATTCCTCTTTCTGCCTCCATGGAGGTAGGGGATGTCATTGGGGTTCCTTTAAACTGTGTGTTTGATGGCAGTGAATATACCCTAATTGCTATTATGATTTTTTAAAGTGAATAATAATAGTTAATTTAAATGAATACCCTATGAAAGTTTAGTCATTACTGGTTTAAATGTCTCTTGAACCCAAACTCAAACCATTGGATCATGTGGAAAATCACATTGAGTTTATGATTGGATTACTATGTAGGCCTTAAAAAATCATGTAAACATTACTAGGGCAGAAATTATTCCAGAATGTTAAGTGTCTGTCTCAGTGATGAGATTATGGTTGATTTGTATTCTTTCTCTATACTTATTATGCAGTGAACCCCTATTATTTTTAAAACCAAGATTAATCATCACCACCACCTCATGGAGAGAAACAGACCGTAATGGCTAAAGTAGGTTGAGGTTGCCCATGAATGCATAAATTATTGCCAATTTGTAGAACATAAAGTATTTTGTTGAAAGAAGTGTAAAAGGTCATTTGTTTCTGCCACCCATGACGTACGGAAGTTCCTTCTGTATCTTCTACAACAGGTTTAAAGACAGTACAGGTCTCAGATGTATATACAAGGCAGAGCATTTTTAGTCAGTGCTGATTTTCAGAGAATTTCCCCCTTTCTTTTCATCCATGTGATCTCCTTGTTTTGCCATTTGGAGGTATAAAAATTTTTTTGAAGATATTTTTTTAAATAAAATCTGTATGTCTTCTTTTCTTCAGACTAAAGGTATTTAGATTTTATTTATCATATAACTCAATTTTCAGATCCCTTACCATTCTATTCACTTTCAGGAGCAAGATTTTACAGGTGGCAACAATATCTGGGTACCATATTTTGGGTATAGCCTGACGAGTACGGCTATAGTGAGACCGTGATATCCATGATAGGGATGTGATCCAGAAGCAGCTAAAGATTATATAATTTTCAGGCACTGTCAGTTGGTCACAGATGTGAAGAATTGGCTTTTTTTTTTTTTTTTTGGGCCATTCTTCATCCAACTGAAGAGGAATGTTTGGCTCCAACTGTCATTACTAGGTGTATAATATACATTAAGGTTGCTAGAATCCTGACTGGCAGGTTCAAGCCCACTTATAGATAGCTCACAGGCTCTGTCACTCTAAACTCGACCTGACATTTGGCCTGGAGACCATGTGGCAGTGAAGGTGGCCAGAACATGAAAGTGTGGGAAGCATCCCTTTGAAAGAGTTCACCTGGTTCTGGGACTGTGTAGTCAGAACTCCTGCGTGATTTTCTTTCTTCATTATGGACTTCACAAGGTTACCTGGGAAAAGGACTCAACCACAGCCTGACAGCCCATAATAAAATGATGGGGCCAGTGCAGTGACTTTTAGTGTGACTCCAGTGAATGCTGTGACATTTAGTAAAGAGCTTTAAGCTTTACTGCTTTAAAATGGGTTTACAGAAGAATTAGTACATGTAAAAATTGGGTGTGGTGGTGATGTCCTTTTCTTCTAGACAAGGATCTGAATAGTCTTGGATTGATTTTTTTTTTTTTTCAGGGTCAGAGACCTAGTTGGTGGCAGCCAGGACCTGCAGAGTGCTTTTCTGACTTTGACTGTTGTTCATAAAATATAAATCATTTTCTGTAAATCGCTGATTATCATGCCCTCTTGGGTGGACTGTGCTCCTATAGTGAGAAAAATTCTGTCTAAAGCTGTAAGTTTTGCTGAGTAGGACTCTGAATTAGAGTCATTGTGGTACATTAGAGGGACAGCCAAAGGGCTGAAGCAAATTAGTACAGTAAAATAAATGGTATGGATTTTGTAGTCCTTTATATTTTGTTTAAACAGATTTCCAAATCATATTAAGGTTGGTTGGTCTGATATTTCACTATTTTATTTTTTCCAGGAGAGTTATAATAGTGACTTATTGTCATCTCATGAATCAATACTTTCTTCAATTTAGGAACTCTTGCTGTTTTTTAAAGAACAGCCTTTTGCTTGATGGCGTTTAAAATTTTTCATTTTATTTAGACAAAACAGATTGCTTTAGAATTTGTACTTTGGCTAATTCAACTCTTACCTTTTGTCTCTGAATAACACCTTTAAACTTATGGACTTTGTCATTTATGTGATTATATGCCTGCCTTTCCACATACCCTCCCATGAAAAAAGGAGAGGAGCCAGGTGTGTTTTGCATCACCTGTTTCCCTGCTCTTCCAGCCACAGCTGACAGGCCCAGATGTGGCACCAGACCCAATGAGGAACCTTCTGTAGACACTGGCCACGACCTGTGTGACTGGCTCTGAAAACTCACTGAGCGAGACTTGTCTCTAACAAATTGGGGAAACTAAGACCTAGAGTGGTAGTAGGGACGCGGAGGGAAAGGTCGTGGTGTCGGGTGGGGTCGGGGAGAAGCCAGGGGTGACCGTGTGGGCCACGGGAAAATGCTGGGGTCACAGGGAGAAGGAGCTGTGAGTCAGCAGAAGAAACCCATCCACAGAAGGGAACATGGAACAACAACAATCAAGAAAAAAAAAAGAGAGCGAGAGAGCGCGCGAGAGAGCGAGAGAACGAGAGCGAGAGAACGAGAGCAAGAGAGAGCGAGAGAGCGCGCGAGAGCGCGTGAGAGAGCGAGTGATAGAGCGAGCGATAGGGAAGCAGATATGCCAGAAGTGAGCAATGCCTCTTGGGGGAGCTGGAACAGTTTGTGGTGCTTCTCAAGTTTGGCTCAGTAGGTGCTTTTGCAAACTTCTTCCCTTCTCTTGATATGCTTGAGAAACTTTGGTGTCTGTGTGTAGTATAGTTTAACCCCTCGATGAGTATCTCAAATTAAGTTATATCGTTAAAGGAGCGGTGCTCCCTAGATAAGACGTAAGACATTCTCCCCAAACGGGTCATTAAAATATATATACAGCAGCATATATATATATATATATATATATATATATATATATATATATATATATATATATATATATGAGTTCTATTCAGAGAGAATGTTCATCATATAGTGGTATAGTATATTTTCATGTTCTGCAACATATACCACAGTGTATTGTAAAACATGAAAATATACCATACCAGTATATGATTAACACTCTTTCTGAATAAAATTCATATATATGTGTGTATATATGTATGTGTTTGTATATATACATATATATATGTTGTGTGTGTGTGTGTGTGTGTGTGTGTGTATATGAATAGTATTCTTATTCAGGGTGTGTTTCTTTTTGCTCGTCAGTTGCCAGCATTATTCAAGGAATCATAAGGTCATAATTGCTGTTAATATCTTCAGTGGAAAAAGCTTGTGCTGGCCTTATTTTCCAAAAAGATTTAGCTGTGGGCTTTTATTGTACGTTTTAGGATTTCCTCCTTCTCCTTGCACATTGGCACTAATATATTGTTTTAGTCAGTGTTATGCTTTTTGTGGGAAGTTTGTAGTCAGTCAACGTGAGGAGGGGTTAGTACAGCATACAACATTTTCTGTTTTTCTTAGTGGTTAGGGAGAACACTTCGTTACTCTTTGCCTCTTTAAGTAACATGATCCTTGAATTAAATTATTAAATATCCTGAATGTTACTCTCTTATTTTGTATGTTCAGCAGTTGTGGATTGTCCCAAACTAGTTCTTTTGCAGGTTTTTATTTCTTTGGAGGCAAGTTCCTTCTTGAAAGGAGCTGCCTTTTGTCACTTTAAGAGGTGAAAAAATAGATTTCATTACCGTTTTTCCCCCCCTTGGTGAAATCAAAATGATTTAGGATAAGTGTATAAGTATGTCTTTCCTTCCTTAGCATTTATTACCGTTAGTACTCTTGTCATTCTAGATTATCATTCAGTCATTCAAATTTTCTGCTTCTTAATAGTTAAAGTGATGACGATTGGGAATGAAGGAATTTAGCCAGAGATGAAACCAACTACAGGCAAATATAGAGGCTTCTGTGTTTCCTTCTCAGTTTTCTTTCTTGAGTTTTCCATCAATTACTTTTTTGAGAGAGAGAGAGAGAGAGAGAGAGAGAAAAACAAAAACAAAAACCCAGCTTCAATTCCCATGTGGCTGTTTACTTTGGAGTTGCCAAGAAACCTTAATCCCATGTGAATAAGAAAACTTTAAACTCAGTTAGCTTGGAGTTGTTTTCTTAAATAGAACTTCTTCCTGTTATATTTGTCTATGGGATTTTCCAAGACAATTGTCCAAATCCATGTGTAAGTCAACAGGAGATGCTGTTTGAGAAACTCTGTGGCATGGTCCTTAGGTTGGTAGGTTGGGAGAGCCTAAATATTTCCTGGTTTCAGCCAGTATGTTGAGAGGGAGTTATTAACAAAATTGAAGAAATAGTATATTTTAGCATTTATTTGGAACATGGATGTGGTGTTTCTTCTCATTTGTGAGTACCACTTCACTTTAGCATCCCTCTCACACATTGAAAATATGGTGTGCTAGGACTTCCCTGGTGGCGCAGTGGTTAAGAATCCGCCTGCCAATGCAGGGGACACGGGTTCGAGCCCTGGTCCAGGAAGGTCCCACATGCCGTGGAGCAACTAAGCCCGTGAGCCACAACTATTGAGCCTGCGTGCCACAACTACTGAAGCCTGCATACCTAGAGCCCATGCTCCGCAACAAGAGAAGCCACCACAATGAGAAGCCTGTGCACCACAACGAAGAGTAGCCCCCGCTCGTCGCAACTAGAGAAAAGCATGCGCACAGCAACGAAGACCCAACGCAGCCAAAAAAATAAATGAATAAAAAGAAAATGTGGCGTGCTACCTCATGCTCTGTCAATCTGGAAACTCTGTCTTCTAGTTTCATGGGAATACTAAAGAAGAAATAATTTCTACCTTCAAAGAACTTTCAAGCAGAAGGAGAAAGAAGTTTATAAGAAAGGGTTAGAATGAATGATGAAGTACACAGGCTTTACAGAGATGCCAAGGAGGCCATTCATGAGACACTTACCACCCTCCCTGTGAGCTATACACTGTGCAGGTGCAGGATCGTGGAGGGGAAACGGGCGACATCTGGTCCCTGTCCTCAAAGCGGTCACACTCTAAAGGAGAAGTGGCACGGAAGTGCCACCCAGGGTGGCGAGAGCATGTAACAGAGGAAACAGAAGGAGTGATTTGTTCTCCTGTGAGGTATCAAGAAACGCTGCCCTCAGGAGAAAATGTTGGAGCAGGAATTTGAGGGAAAGGTAACACATGATTAGTATGTTGGGTAAGATTATGTCAGGCTTTGTGGAAGAGTTTCTGAGCAGAGAGCAGGGTTGAGATTAGGTTAAGATGTCTTCTAGACCTGTGATAAAGTGACCTAAATGTCTTAATGGAGGCCAGATGGAAAGGCATTCCTCACGGAAAGAACACCCTGAGTGCCTTTGCAAAGGCAAAATAAGAGACAGTGGAGAATGTTTTTCTGTCCTGTGGCCTAGAAAACAAATGAGTTAAAAGTGATATATATCATTATATCATCTTTTTCTGAGCTAATTACTCAGAGTCAAGTGGACGGTTGAGAGATGAATAGAAGGTTTGGAAATCCAGATTAAATTTAGGAGATCATACTGTTTGTATTCATTGTCTACTGAAAGATGATGAGAATTAAAGACGATAGCCAGGGTAACCAAACATTTTGTGTTATAGCTTGTTTTGCAGCTTTTGACTTCTTTGTTAAGTGCTGGCTTTAGGGATGTATTATTACTTTTTTCTTCCCTCTACTTTCTTGGAGGAAAAATGCATTCCCAGGAAGATTAACTTTTAACTATGCTTTGAAACATGAGTTTTCAACTGTTGTGATACCTTCATTGCATTTTGGACGATAAAACTTCCAAGTTTGGAATGATGGCTATAAAATAAATAGGATCGTTTGACTAAGTCCCAAACCTTCTATGATAGGCAGTTTTTTAAAAATGTATTTTCCAGGAGGACAGTTGAAAATTTTGGCTTTGCAGTTTACTCCTGGCTGTGTTTTATGGGAATCAGACTAAAACTTCTGAGACCAATGATTCCAATTTGGCAAATAATAGAAAATTTGGTTCTATTTGTTCAAAATTAAAGCCTCTCTTAAAGAAATTGTTGGCTATCAACCATTTAGCATGTTCTAGTGTTAGCCTTAAACCACCATTATACAATGATTGAACACGTACAGAGAAGGCCAAGAATATTCGAGATCCAGTATTGTATGCAGAATAAATATAGCCAAGTCTCATTTTTTCAGGGCAAGGTTTTCTAACTGAAAGAAGTGGAATTCATGTTCCCTTTCCCCTTTCCCTAACTCTACCATGAACCATTTTAGAGTTAGTAAATTCTTAATCTGCAGCAGTATCCTTAACCCTCATTGGTGTAGGTTTGCCTGTGGATCTTTTAAAAGCTATTGATGTCCAAACTAGAGATTCTGATTTAATTGTTCTAGAAGTAAAGCTTGAGCATTATTATTATTTTTTAAACTGCCCAAGTGACTTAAATATGCAGCCAAGGTTTGGAACCACTGATACAGCATGTGGGCAAGTGCAGAGAGAAATTCTAAATTTGTGTTGGTCTCTAATGCTGATTAAAAGGAAGGAATTGTATGTATTTTGCGTGCGTTTGTGTCAATTATGAACGGATTTCACTTTCTGTTGAGTTTCATTCTCTTAGGACTAAGTGTTCCATGGTACGATTTCCAAAAGGATATACTGTGGAACACTAGTTCTGTATTATGTTAATAAATACTGTACTTTTAAAAGTTCCATGATTAGGTAAGTTTGAGGAATGCTGTTATATACAGTTAAAAAAGCCTCTTTCCTTCAGAACTGCTTGCAGCCACTAATGTGTTAGTTATTTGCATTTTGTGAATTTGTTAGAGGAATATATATTATGCAGCACTTCATAAAACTATTTGATCATTTTTTTTTCCTTTTGGTGACAAGAGAGTCTATAGAATTAAACAATCAGTGAATTATTTAGAAATTCCTTTTTTCCACTGACCAAGATTTGTGTTAGGGCTGGACGTGATGCACTTATACAACGGAGACTTTCTTAAAAAGTGTATTTCCTCAGTGAGCCTCATGATGGGGGAAGAGTGTAAATCATTGCGGAGTACATGATGCTTTGCTAAAACACAACTGTTATCATTTGATAACCGTGCTCAGAATTTTTTAACATCTTTCCATTGCCTCCCAGATAAAGCTTAAATGTCTTTAAGCTTTGGCATTGAACGTTCATTACAGTCTGGTTCCTTCCTGCTTATTGACCTTTGTCTCCCAGTGTTCCTTAAACCAACTCCCCTGGTATCAACCAGTGGGATCCCCAAGCCATGATCATTCCTGACTTTTGTGGCTGGAGATAAAAATATCTACCCACCTAGAAAGTCTTTTTCTCACCTTGATCTCTGACCCTTTCCAGTTGTATAGCTAAAAGTCCCACCATTCTGTGGCACGTTCCGGGCTGGCCCAGCCTCCGTGGACAGTTTTCATTTCTTTATACGTTACACATCTGCATCACTTTGGATTTTATTAAAAAGTTAATTTTCTTGTATTGTTGTTCTGTTCTTTGGAGTTGATATACTAATAGTCCAACTAGTTTCTGACTTCTGAATTGAGAGAGTCAAGTATTTTGGGGTCTAACCCATTGGTCTCTGTGCATGGTTGGGGCTAAGTAACTTCTTAGAATCATGTTATTGTAGGACTGAAAGGGACCTTAAGAGATTTTCTAGTTTAGCATAGAAATGAGGAAAGACCTAGAGAATTTAAGCTGTTTGTCCAAGTCATATAACTTTCTAATTGTTGAAGCTGGAGAGGAAACCCAAGTCACTCTTCTTTTCACTGCACTGACAGTTTATATCTTTTAAAAAAATCCATGTGCTCTTTCAAGAAAAATTAAAATCTCATGGCCTTCTTTCTTGTTAATGGCAAAACAGTAAATATCATTACTTAATACAGATCAAAGTAATGAGAGAAAGTGCTGTCTTGTTCATCACTCTTCCAGCCTACCCCCAAATTTTGATGCTTTGGAGGTTCTTAGGGAACACTTGTTTGAGATGGTGTTTAGGAAGCTGGGTTTTTAAACCTTGGATGTCCCAGAGGTGATTACAGTGTGCATTCCTTATACCATCTCCTGCTTATCCCTTCCTCCCTTTCCTGATGCTATGCCCTCATTCTGAATCAATCAGTGCAGGAAACAAATAAGAGATGTCAATATTATGAAGAACACTAAACTAGGTACCATGAGATCTGAGTTCAAGTCCCAGTGCAGTCACCAATGATGAAATCTTATGCAAGTCATTTGGTTGTTGAGACGAGTACTCAGTTAAAAATGGAGACAGCTCCTCGTAGAATTAGTGTTAAGATCAGTTGAATATGAGCGATTTCAAATTGGTTGAAATTGAAAAGCTTTGAGCAAATGTGAGAGATGATGGGATTCTTCTGAGACCCTTCCATGTCAGTGCTTGCATCTCTGAGGTTGAGGGAAGCCTGCAGGGCTTTATTGTTTTAGGATGGGACCCCTTGTTTTTATTATTGTTATTTTTTTGGCCATGCCACAGCTTGTGGGATCTTAGTTCCCTGACCAGGGATTGAACCTGGGCCCATGGCAGTGAAATCAAGGAGTCCTAACCACTGGACCACCAGGGAATTCCTGGGATGGGACCTCATGTCTTTAATTGCTTGGGGCAAAAACCACACACACATCTATAATATTGTTGGTAACTCTTTTCAGTTTAGTGATAGTAACTTTTATTTGGGGATACTACTTTCTGGATTCTTACGTTGAGAAAAGATCCCATTTGTTGGTTTGTTTTTTTATTGAACTATGTTAAATTTTCTTGGTATTTGACAGTAAAAATATTTTTTTCCTTAGTGACTTCCTTTTTCTTGAGGTGGTGTTGATGGTGTTAAGTGCTCATGCAATGGAATAGTTTGCACTATTAGAAATCCTAGTCCTCCTTTGTTATGGGATGGAGAATTGTCAGGGAATGATGGCCTGTGGCTGGGTGAGGTTTGCTACCAATAAAGAATCATCAGGGCTTCCCTGGTGGCGCAGTGGTTGAGAGTCCGCCTGCCGAGGCAGGGGACACGGGTTCGTGCCCTGGTCCAGGAAGATCCCACATGCCGCGGAGCAACTAGGCCCGTGAGCCTCAACTACTGGGCCTGCGCGTCTGGAGCCTGTGCTCTGCAACAAGAGAGGCCGAGACAGTGAGAGGCCCGCGCACCGCAATGAAGAGTGGCCCCCGCTCGCCGCAACTAGAGAAAGCCCTCGCATAGAAACGAAGACCCAGCCCACCCAAAAATAAAAAAAAAAAAAAAAAAAGAGGGGCTTCCCTGGTGGCACAGTGGTTGAGAGTCCGCCTGCCGATGCAGGGGACGCGGGTTCGTGCCCCGGTCCGGGAAGATCCCACGTGCCGCGGAGCAGCTGGGCCCGTGAGCCATGGCCGCTGAGCCTGCGCGTCCGGAGCCTGTGCTCCGCAACGGGAGAGGCCATGACAGTGAGAGGCCCGCGTACTACAAAAAAAAAAAAAAAAAAGAATCAGGGCAAATCGAAGTTTCATTTTGGATGAAAAAATATTTCTGTTCTGCTTGGCAGAAGAGGATAAAAAGAAAATCCAAGCAACTTTTTGATTCAGGGGCTGCCAGTTCTCTCTGGGTGCAAGGAACGTTTCATGTCTCAGCCACAAGAATTTGCCATTTTGGTTCAGATGTGCATTGTCTTCCCTCCTCATGGCTGCTCTGCTTGCAGCTTGTGGCTTCGTGGCTCTTGGCTCTGAGCCGTGAGAGTCCTTTGAAGACCACTCATGAACTCCTTTTTCTACAGCCTGTTGGCCTCTTGGTAGGGGTAGTGGGAGCCATGCATCATGATTGTTTTGAAAGATTTATTGAATATTGAATGTGGGACACTGTTAGGCCTCTGCAGGGACCTGATAAGACAGTGATTCTCTTGGTTGCTGATTGTAAGTGGAGGTATTTATTTGGGGATCAGGATAGGTTTGGATATTGTAACTGACAGTTAAATTGGTACAGGCATGGTGGGCCTGTGCTGTGAGTGCTGGGGGGAGCCACTTACATAGGACCTGTAAGGTGAAGAAGACCGGGAACTTCGGGCGGATATGAGACAGGATGATAAAAGGGTGGAATAAGGAAATGAGAATGAAGAGTCTTGCTAGCATCTAGTGGTGTGGAGAAGAAGAACATGAAAGAATTAAGGATGACTTCAAAGTTTCAAATACGAAAAGGACAGACATAGTACCATCTAGCAGGAGAGCTGTTTTGGAGAAGCATGTTGACTTTGAAACCAAGGTGGAGATGTTTGGTAGAGTGTAGCAGAGAGATCAGGGCTAAAAATAGTGACTTGTTTGGAATCACTTGCATTATTCCAGCAATAGTGAAGTGGTTTATGTAAAACTGCCTATAAGCTAGGAGTTTTCTTAACCGTCTCCTTAACATTATGGAAAATAAGCATTACATTTTATGGTAAGTAATTATGGAGTTGTTTTTTTTTTTTTTAAAGGAGATTTGAAAAAAATGGCTAGAAGATATCCAATAGGAAATGCGAGCATATGTGTATTCTTTTTGAAATGTGGGTCTGTATTTGGAAGCGCTCAAGCTGCAGTGAAAGGAAGAAGCTTCAGTTCTTTGTCTTCTGCCTTCGTTGCTCTCTTCCTGTCTCAGGTTCCTCTCCCCTAACTCCCATGCCCTCATTTTGGTCTCAGTGCTTCTGAGATGTAGACCAGTGTCTCACTGCCACGTATGCATCAATATGTGGTCACCCGGAGTTCACAGACTTGAAAGTTCCTTCTTCCAAAGAGTCACTTGTGTCACATCAGCCTCCCCAGTGGTTTTGTGGTATGGTCGTAATGAGAAAGGAGGCCCAAGGCTACTGTCCCAGTTTATTAACAGCTGGTTATTGGGAAAAGAGCATCAGATGAGGAGAAAGAAGAGGGAGATCATCCCAGTGTTGGATATCTTTTCTAAGTCTCTGGGTCCTTATTCATTAAGGAAGGGGCGAAACATCTGGTCTCTAAAGCTGTGATATTCTGCCTTTTTAGTGCACAGAAGTGAGACCCATATCCATACTATAAGTGTTCCCAATAAATCAAGACAGGGTCCAAGCAGCAGCTCGTAGAGTGTATTTGTTCGTCATGGGAGATTTATGTAGCACTCTTACATTTGCCAAGGCTTTTATTTTCCTGAACTCCCCAGTAAGATAGGGCAGGAGCAAGGTCCTCAATTGTTAAAGCAGTCTCAGTAAGCAAGCCCACCAATGGAATTAATCCAGGTTCATCTTCTTGGAAACCATGTGGTAATGACAAATGAGAGCACGTACAAAAAGCTTTATGATTTGCCCCGAGCCTCATGACTAGTTCTCGTCAACTGAATTTTGGACAGAAATGGTCATTTCTCATTAAGCATAAGAAAACATTATTTTGTCCTCCCCTTTCTGGTTGAGGCAATATATAGTAAGTTAAGCAATATAAGTGTCTCAGAAAGGACTGGATGAGAAAAAGAATTGAATCCACAGCCTAGTTTTTGTTGTAGGTTCACAACATATGCCCTACCTTTGTTTAGTGACAACATTCCCTGCAGATTTTGTTTACTATTTGTTACTTGTGCCAAAATGTTTACCTGTAAACAGGTAGGAGTGTCATGAAATGTAATAACTAGTCTTGATTCATACTGAGGAATGCTGAATTGTGACTTCTTTACATGTGAAATTTTAAGGTGTTTTCAGTCATTAGATTCTAAAGAAATTACAAACTGCCTGTCTCTCCTTTTTGTGAGTTTTTAATTCCAGAGGCCAAAAAAGTTTACATACGTAGCTTATAGACATTTGCTTAAATCTTAAAGAAGGTTGTTGAAGCCCTGGAGTAAAGTTATTCAATACATATTTGTTGATTGAGTGAATGAAATGATTTACTCATTAAAATTTTTTTCGAGTTTTTTAATGTGTGCCAGGTACTGTGTTGGGCATCAGTGGTGAATGATTTAGATGTAAGTTCTGCCATTATGGAGCAAACAGATTTTACTGAAGGATACAAACACAGTACAAGAAAATAAGCAGATAAAACCATGATTGATTGTAATCCGTCTGTGAAAGAAACATGCAAAGTACTAAAATGGGGAAAGGCTTATTAAATGGATGAACATATCAAGTAAAAAAGAACTCAGTTTTTTTAAGTGAAGTAATTTCAGGGGACAGCTAAATTTTAATCATTTCCTTGGAATATACAAAAAGCTTTTTATAGTATTTACTTCAGCTTTCAAAAGCAATTCTTTACTCTCCCACTTACACTAGCGCATTTAAGAAATCTTACCCATGAAGGATATGATTGTGTTTTCTTTAGTTGTCTTTATTGGAATTCTTTTACAGTTCTTCCAAAACAGTACTACATTCCTTAGAGCTAAGCCTCAGCAGGAATAATGAAGCATCTCATTTGATGTATTATTCCATTACCTATGATGTCAAGACAGTTGGTAAAAAATTTCTTTTTATAGAGCAACCAAAGGGTGGGGAGGGGGAGGGAGAGAAAAACCGATTTAAGCCAATCTGAACAGTCAGATCCCGAGGAAATGATTTAGGGAAGCTTTATCATGTGATGGCTGCTATTCATTATCTACTCTGTGTTGGACAGACTCGGGGTTTTGTTTGCCTTTTAAATCAGGGCAACACTTGGATTGTGGTTTTGCTGTCGTGCCCTTTCTTCATGTCGGAATTTTTCTAGGGCTTGTTGCAAATTCCAAGGCAGATGTTTGTCTTCCTGAGGTTCAGGGATGATTTGGCGCCATCTAGGTTGATCTTTTGCTTTCCCTGGAAGAACACTGTTGCTGAATAATTTCAAGCAGTGACAACTGCTGGAAGGAAGTGTATGGTGGTGTCTTCATGCCCCGAGCTAGGCAAGTCTTGATTAGTCTTAAAGAGACGAATCATTTATAATTTTAAGTTCTAATAATATAGTAAAGCTTATCACTTGTATTTTAGGAAACCAGTAGCTTCTACACTTTCTAATGACGAATGAGTTGGACACGTGGTTAATAATATGGTTAGACAGAGGAAACCTCACTCTAGGGATTCTTTGTTTTTTGTTACTGTGGTAAAATACATATACCATAAAATTTATCCTTTTAACCATGTTTAAGTGTATAGTTCGGTGGCATTAAGTACATTCACGTTTTTGTACTGCTTAAATTCTTGCTGTGAAAAATCAACCCATCTGAATTGTATTTTGACATTAAGATAGTCACTTCTTTATAGGGGAAAAAATTTCATGTCGAATCACAGAAACGAAATATTTTGCTGGAAAGATAAAATTTGAAGTTGTAATAGCTTTGCTGCATATTTATCTGGAATAGCCAGGATTCTTAGAGGTCAGCTTTGCACATTTCAGTGAACAGTATCTAGTCACTCTAAAGCCGGCATTTAGAATTACTAAATAGTTGATAGATGCTGGGTGCCTAGGAAAAAGCACAAGGCGTTCTTTGCATTTTGTGAGGGGCTGGATACTCTGTGCTTCGGGAGTGAGCGAAAATGCACAGCAGCTGCTGATCGTGGCTTCTTTTTTCTCTTTTATTTGATGCATTTTAATAACCAGTGAACTGGAATGTCTTCTGTATTTGTAGATATCCATGTATACACACAAGTAGGTTACAATTCCACAGTGGCTGGGTGACCACAGCAGCTGCATGCATACAGGTGTGCCTGTGCTTGATGGGGAAGCAGGTAATTTCCAGACTTGTTTCTCAGACTTCAGCAGATCTGATCACTTCAATTTTTAATCCACGCTATATCAGCGATTTTGTTTCTTTATTGGCCCTATAACATGTTTCTACATTTCACAGTCTTTACTGTGTTATTTCTTACTCCGCATTGTGAAAGATGCTTGTGGGAAACAGCACTTGTATGGAGCTCAGTCCGTCTTCCCTGAAATGCTTATTAAGTCTGCGTGTGTGTCGTGTTCCAGGATGGAAAATAGTGACTCTGGTAGGGCAGAGGAGGAGGTCAGAGAGAGGAGTTCTAGGCTGGCGTTATTCCTGGAACTTGGTGGAACTTTTTCTCTAATGAGTTCCTGGTGATTTGAGAACACCTGCAAAACCTTTCCCTCAAGTCTGGGCTGCGCAGTCCCCGTTTCTGTTCCACCAGTCTGGCCCTTTGTCCTCTCCGCAGCCCGTGGTCTTGCAGGAAAGTGTGGTTGAGTGCACGACCCATGATTTAATTGGACAAATCAGCAAAAACACCTACGCTCCTGAAAATATGGACCATTCATTTGTATTATTCTTAGACCATAATGCCTACGAGGTGACATTTACTTTGGGGACTCGTCAACCAGGTCTGTCTTAGATACCACTGAACAGAATTTTGTGTTGTCTGGCTTTCTCAACCAACCGGTTACTTAAAGGAAAGCCGAGTTGAATTTCTCAGCTTAAAAACTGGAGCGTTTAAATCCCTGTGGTTGGCCTGTCTTCTCAAGGCTTTGTGATGGTGCCAATCTCAGATCGGGATGTGAGCCTTCGAGGGAGGGGTGATAGTCTCGCTTACGTGACATCCTTGTGCATCCAGAAGCGTTTGGCTGCATCCAGCATTTGAAGCACCCTCCCTTGATTACAGAGCTCTTTGTTGTCTTCTTCCTTTGCATCTGATTTTGTCAAGCTTCCCAGATATTTCCTGAAGCGGTTTCCTCCGTAGTCATCTGTCACCATCTGTCCATCAGAGAAACCTTTCCATTACCTCCAGATGCAAACTTGGCTGGCCTGCGTTGAACACAGCATTCTTCTGTTTTCAGGGTGAGTTCTGAATGGCACGGTGGTCAAGCTTTAAGGTACACTGTGTTATCCCTTGTTTCACAAAGTGTGAAGGGAAAATAAGAGTTTGGAAATAATCTGAGGTGAGGAGCATTAGGGTTTGTATACAAAACACACCTCAGAATCGGAGCTTCCTCCATGGCCAAAGCTGAAAAGCTGACCGGTTATAAGAAGCACAAATTTTAGAAGATTAAAACTGTGTCAGGGCTTCCCTGGTGGCCCAGTGGTTGAGAGTCCGCCTGCCGATGCAGGGGACGCGGGTTCGTGCCCCGGTCCGGGAGGATCCCACATGCCGCGGAGCGGCTGGGCCCGTGGGCCGTGGCTGCTAGGCCTGTGCATCCGGAGCCTGTGCTCCGCGACGGGAGAGGCCGTGGTGGTGAGAGGCCCGCGTACCGCAAAAAAAAAACAAAAAACAAAACTGTGTCAGTGGTTCAGGAAGATCACAGGTTTTATGGTTACAGGAGCCTCAACCTCCGAAGATCTCTTGTGAATTTGCTAAAGGAGACCCTGCAGTATGTGTCTGGTAGACTGTGTTGTCAACAGCAACTACTCCCAGCTGCTGTATGATTATTTCTGGTTACGTCTCAGTGTGGGAGAAATAGAGTTGCTTTTGTGCTACTGTGAGTTAAAGCAGTTAATTTAAAGTTAATTTAAAGAATTTAAAGTATCTAGGATGGGGGCTTCCCTGGTGGCACAGTGGTTAGGAGTCTGCCTGCCAGTGCAGGGGACACGGGTTCGAGCCCTGGTCTGGGAAGATCCCACATGCCGTGGAGCAACTAGACCCGTGCAGCACAACTACTGAGGCTGTGCTCTAGAGCCTGGGAGCCAGAACTACTGGAGCCTGAGTGCCACAACTACTGAAGCCCGTGTGCCTAGAGCCCATGCTCCACAACAAGAGAAGTCCCTGCAATGAGAAGTTTGAGCACCGCAACGAAGAGTAGCCCCCGCTCGTCGCAACTAGAGAAAGCCTGCGCAGCCGCGAAGACCCAACGCAGCCAAAAATAAATAAATAGATTTATTAAAAATAAAAATCTAGGATGACCTATACAGCTGTGAGACAATCCTCGATGAATATTCCTTCTCCCAGCTGAGTTAGATAACGTGGTGATCGAGCTTTTATTATTACTTATTCTTTTTTTTTTTTTTTTTTTGGTACACGGGCCTCTCACTGTTGTGGCCTCTCCCGTTGCAGAGCACAGGCTCCGGACGCGCAGGCTCAGTGGCCATGGCCCACGGGCCCAGCCGCTCCGCGGCATGTGGAATCTTCACGGACCGGGGCACGAACCCGCGTCCCCTGCATCGGCAGGCGGACTCTCAACCACTGCGCCACCAGGGAAGCCCTTACTTATTCGTTTTTATCCTTACTAATAATTCTAGCAATAGCACCACTTTCTAACACGTGGCTTTTCCTAGTCCCTATAATGTGTCAGACATGGTATTGAGGCACTTGCTGCAGAAGACATCTCGTAATCCTTGCAGAAACCTGGCAGAAGCTTTATTCTGAATTCAGGGAAAGGAAACTGGCTCAGACAATTTGACTGACTTGGCCCGTGCGCCTTGTACAGATTCCACCACCTGAGACCGAGAAGTTGTGAAGAGAGGGCAGTTGAGCTCTTTTCAGCCAAATCTTAAAAAACAGTCTAGGGAGTAGCCTTTTTTTCACATTAACCCATGCAGCACAGATATAGACCCCCCGGCCGCCCCTGCACCTGGGCGCCTCTGGTTTCTTTGTGGCCCCCTGTGTGTCGCAGGCGTGCTTTGTGGCATTCCACAGCTGGCTCCCTTTAAGACTCAGAGCTGTGCGTCCAGAGCCACATGAGAGTGATTGGAAAAATTAGATAAGAACAAGTATTTTCTTGCTTTGATTTTTTAAATATTCTTAAGCTTTGAAAACATAATTAAGTTTAATTCGTCTAATGTTGTCAGGAAGGGCAATCTTTTAAGGAGGAAAAAGAAAAAGCCTTCCATGTAAAGATATTTGAGATCTGATAATATTTCTACCACGTCCTCTTGATTAAAAATTTAAGTGAAAAACAGTGTACAGGTTCTCTCCTTCCATCATTTTGACAGTATAGCATATGTTGAAAACTAGCTTTAATATGCCCATATATATTTTAAGCCAGAGGCAAAGTTACTTTTAAATGTCAGTTTTTAGTAACGACGTTCATAGGATAGTATTGTGTCTACACTCTAAAAGGGTGAATGTGTGTTGAAACAAAGCGTTTGCTTTATATGGACAGAAAGGGACCCCCCACCCCCAACCACTGCCCCCCAACACACACACAATTTGTGGTACCTTAGGTCAAGGTGGAGAAGCTGATGATAAGTTTTAAAGAGGGTTTGCAATTAGAACCACATTGGCATTTTGGCAGTTATTTATTTTTCCAGGGTGAACGTGCTTTCAGAAATTGCCAGTGGTTGCTAGGCAGACTTCAACAAACACAAAGGACATTACCCAAGCGTCCAACCTGGCTGGTTTCTCAATTTGAGTTTTGTGATCCTGGCTCAAAATGTAGTCAACTCTATTACTGTTTGAATTTGGAATACAGAATTTTGCCAGCAGTCACATTGTCATTTGAGTCAGTAGTGAAGTGAGTTTTCTCCCCAGGAGGCCAGGTGACTGACTTGAAGTAAGGGCGTGCTGTGCAAGACTGTGGGCCAGGTCATTTGAACCGCCTCAAAGGTGAAGAGAAACTATATAAAGAAAACAACTCCATCTTGCCAGGAGGAGTGGCCTTTTCCTTTGGTGCTCTCCTTTCTGATGACTGGATTTTCCTGCTGGAGATATGCTGGCTTTTTTTTTTTCTTTTTTTAAATCTCTTTCTTCTGGCAAATGAACAAAATTTTCACACACTCAGGTACACTTAAGTCCTTTACATAAGCAGCTTTTCTAGATGAATTTGGAGCAATGCCAGTGAAACTGAAGAAATACATGTTTTTCTGGACTAGTGATTAGACGTGCAAAGCTGTTGAAAAATAATTGTTGAACCATAGGTCTGTACATTTACTTATCTTTGTTTTGCACTGACTCTTCTGGCCAAGAACAGTACTGTGCTATTTACTATGAGATGGAAAATGTAGACCAATTACGAAGGCTAAATGTTTCAAAGACAATACCTTTTAAATGTGTCAGTCATGCTGGGGGCAAGATGCTGATAAATACAACTTTCTGCTTTCCCAAATAGAGTCAGTATGCACATTTGGGATGTTTATGAGAATGTGAAATATGAAGTTTACCGTTACCTGTAAAAGAAATATATATGAATAACGCATTGGGCTAAAATTCTCCATAATAAACAAACAGAATTAGCTTTACCATACTTCCTGGTGAGGTATGACTATCATATATCCTTCCCAAAAGGCTTAGGGTCTCGCAGGCTGCCTGCATTATCTGTTTGGATATCATTACATAGAGATGAGGCTGTGGCGATTACTGTAAAGATCGACATCCTTCTGCGTATAAACTCTCATTGCTAATAACCTGTTTTAATTTGGCCTCATGTGTCTAGAACATTTTGATTGAGACTCGCATGGTATCTGTGCGCTTCTTGCACAGAACCTCTTAGGAAACTCACAGTAGAAATAATGGAAGTTCACAATGGTATTTTAGGCCGTGGGAGACACTCCTGTGGAAAATGCAACAGGTAGTGCTGCCTTTGGGAGATACAGGGTCTCTCTTGCCTTGTCTGTTTTAGGGAGTTCACATGTTAGTTTTAAATACAACAGAAAATGTTTCTTTTTATAAGTTTATATTCTATTTGGAGAAATAGCTTTTTCTTTTTTTTTTTCCCCCCAGTAAAAATGCTATGTACTCGTTGACAGAAAAAAAGAGTGTAGAGAATTACAGAGCAGAAACTAAAGAAAAGCCACATTCCTGCCTAAAGATACTACATGCACGTTGGAAGTATCTCTCTAGTCATCTTCCTATCGTAGATAAACCTATATCTATAATTTAATTTCATTGTCATTTACTCTGCCAAATAGTCTATATTGTGTTTTTTATAGTCATCAACTTTTCTTGTTCATAAATATTGGTTTACAGTATCCTGTTTGATGATCATGGGATCGCTTAATAATTTTCTCATTAGAATATGAAAATGTTTTATTTAATTAGAAAATTAGCATTTAACGTTGAATATTTGTCTATAGTAACCGTTGAAAGAGAGGATGCCAACTTTCTGCTGTAAGAAGTTTAGTCTATAAAAGCATGGAAAGGATACCGTTTTAGGAAAGAGCGGAAATGTCAAAATCTCTTTGCTGCTTTAGAGAATCAGAAATCCTTGGCCTTTAGCTTAGTTCAGAAATTTGAAAGAACTTAAAGATCATTCATGAGTTTAGGAAGTATTTTAATACCATAAAATACTAGTTATCTGGAATCCAGAGGAACGCGTCATAGTGGTTATAGTATCAAAGACTGTGAAGGAGTGATTTTGCCCCAGGTGACTTTCCACACTCCTGAAAAGCATCATCTTCACCATAATCTGTGTCTTTTGGCTTGTCAGCACTTTGAAAACGTAAGACTTTTCCAAGTCACACAACCCTCTTTGGCTGTTCACAATACTTTTATGTCTTGTTGATGGGGTATAAAGGATTATCCCCCACCATTACAAGAATGTGTGCTTAAGGGATTTGGGGAGTGCTTTCTCAAAAAAAAAAAAAAAAAAAAAAAAAAAAAAAGTGTGTGTGTGTAATCATGGGAGAGAAGCACAGCTCTGCAAACATGAAACTAGCTGAAGTTTTCTCCAGCTCCCTTTGGTGCTTTGCTTTGACCAGAACTACAGAGAAAAGTTGACAAACGTTGCCATGATTGACTGATTTTATAAAGTGCTGTAAACTGTTCTGAGGACACACTGCATTCAGCAATGTATTTTCCAGAAATCACAATTTTTCCCCCAGCTTTAGGGCACCTTGAGTTCTTTTTCAACTTGATCTAGGGTCTTCATGCCTTATTTTAATCTGAAAAGGTTTTCAGAAATAAACATGGCATAGCCAACTGCATTAAAAAAAAACAAACACTTCGCTTATTCAGCAAGCCACGAGGACATCTTGAAAGGCGGTGTCAGCTCTTTTGACTGAGACCTTGTACAGTAGAACATGGTTGAAGTCATCTGCTGTAGGAGTGTGTGGTACTTGGAGGTTTTAGATGCTCACAATATACAAAAATAGCCCAGCGCGCGCATGTGCGTGCGCACACACACACACACATATACACACACACACCATGCTATATCTTTAACTGCCAGAGTGCCGAGGGACAGAATGGCTCAGTGTTGTTGGAAATCCTCTCCATTGTCTGAGGATAAAGCTACTTGTTACTCTTGCCTTTCCTCCTACTCAAGATGACTTCAGATCTTTTTGCTTCTCTCTTTCCTTTTTTTCTTGGTAGTTGCTCTACACGAGATTTGAGTAGGACCTTTTCCTGTTACCCCACAATTGGCAACTAGGACTCAGAGTGGAGGGCTCTGTGGCCCTGGCACTCTGGAGAGAGTGTCAGAAGAATTGCCAACATGTGAATCTGTACACTTCTGCACATTTATTAAGAGGTGGCAGAAACTGCTGTTAATACCAATAGCCACCATGACAAGCCACCCCTCTTCCCTGCAAACCCCCTACCCAATAAGAAGGTTGAAGTGGGAAGGAAGAGTTAGAGAGTCATTGGGCATGTTGGGCTGGTGGGAAATGGGGGTGGTCCCCATAAAAACAAGATGATCCCTTGGGAGAAGGGTCTTTCCAAGGAAATCTCTCATAAACATTGGGCATGTCTGCAAGAGGAAGACTAGTGTCTTAACTACATAAGCAACAGTCTTGCTGATGTGCCCCAGTGTCTGTGTGAGGTTTGAAAAGAGCACTGGGGAGAAACTCTCCCAAAGTTTACTGTGGGTCAAGTTGACACCACTGAAAGTAGTTGGGCTGGAGAGCTGTCTCTCTGTTCACCCACCCATGAAGCCTGATTGCTAGGTGAGGAGAGCCCAGCATCTAGAGGCCACTGGGTATTCTCCTGGTGTCGGTGGGTAAGGAGACATGGAGGATGTTGGTTTTCTCATGTCAAGGAAGTGTGCAGTGGAATCCTCATGGCTGCCTCTTGAAAACTCATATAGACTCCCCGCAGGAGAGCCACACCTGCAGACCTTACCTGAGAGGTTGTCAGCAGCTGGTTAGCATTAGTCACAGAAGCACTGGAAAGCAGTGGTGAGAGGATTGCTGATGCACCCAGGTCAGTAAGGAGGCATTTGCTTTTTCTTTCATCCTTTTTTCCCCCTAATAGCTAACCTGCACTGGCATATGCTGCACACTTTCCATGTGTTATTTCATCTGATCCTCCCAACATGACCCTGTCATATAGGTTCTATTATTGTTCATATTTTACATACACAGGAAACTAAGGCACAGAGAGGTTTAGTATCTGGAATTTGGATCGAGGTGGTCTGGCTCCCAAGGCCACGCTATAACCACCATCTTGTCATACCATCTGAGATTAAAAGATGGAACTTTCAGTTTTTTACTGTCACCAGCAGGAAGAAATACATTTTATATCCTGACCCAGTACACACCTACATAAAAATAAATAAATGGGAAAAAGTTAATGAAATAACATTTACATGTAATACAACCTGAATTTTTTCTGTTCTTTTCTGTTTCGTTAAAAAAATGCTAGTTACCACCTACTGAGTAGATGCTCTGCAGCTTAGAAGAGGTTTGGAGGGAGGAAAGAATAGCGCCCGTTCCCTGTGTGCCTTCTTTCTGTAGCTCTCTCCTCTCCTCTCCCCTTTGCACACCACCCTGAGTTTCCTGAGCTGTAAATCTGGCTGGTCACGGAGAGTGGGGTTAACAGAGTTGGTTATGAGAGTGGAGAGTTAACACTGCACTGGACTGAGTTTCTAATACTGAAAGTGACCAGAAATTGATGGATTCTTACCTTCCTGGTAAGAGATGGGGAAGAAGGATTCCAGAGAGCACAGTTGAAAGTAGTGATGTCGGGGTTCATGTTACTGTCCCCCCCAGTCCGAGCTGGTTATATCAGCCTTTGACTAAACGACAATGTGAGGGGCTTGCAATTCAAGTAGGATGACCTTGTCCTCTGTGGGTCTTGCGTGTCATCCATGGAATATAGGCTATCCTCTTCTTATTCACTGCTGATGTGGGGCTATTGGGGTGCTAATTTCAGACCTCTATCTCTTTTGTATTACTAGCCCAGAGCAGATTTTATTGAAATGACTTATTTTGCCAGTTCAGACTTATTTATGACTGCATTTATTGCTTACAGCACATCATATTCATTCATTCCTCCTTGGTTTATAATTTATTTTCAGTAAAACTCAGCCTCTTTATATCCTTTTTAAAAATATATCCTTTAAATAAGTTTTTGAAGTCAACCTGGAACTCTCTTTGTTAAAAATAAGTCAAGATGAAAAAATGTCTCGGTAGGAAAAGAAACCAGTGGCAGTTAGTCCTTGAAAAAGAAGTACAAGTGTTAATGGCAAAACTTCTGTTAGACTTCATTGAATCATGCTTTCTAGAGACCAGAAAGTTACTGGGCTCCCTCTTCACCCCACCCCCAATTTACAAATTACTTCTGGAGGCGATGAGGAATGCCTGCCTTGAACACTTTCCAGGCTAAAATGATTGTGACCAGGCTCTGAGCTTTGTGACCTTAATCGCCCATTTGTCTCACAGTTGGAGTGAAGCCAGCCTCTTCTCTAAGGCAGGTTTTGGCTTTCTTCACGTGTACTTCCGCACCCCAGTGAGATGGGTTGTTGGTCTCTCCTTGGCTCTAGGCCATCATCCTGTACTGAGACACGATGAGCGGGAAAGAGCCACACACGCCAGTATTGTGGAGGACAGCCACTACATCACAGACTGGACTTTTGATGAGGAACTGCTGGGGAAATTGCTGACAGATCTTAATACCCGCAACCTTGGTGCTCCTGCCTTGAAAAATTGGCGTACTTTTTAAGCTTTATGGACACTGTTGAGTAGTGTACAAATGTGGTTTCTCTCTTTGCTTGAGGGAAGCAGGGATCAAATTTGCAGCCCGGGACAGTGACTATTCAAGCCCTGTGGTATGAAATTCTGTGTCCCAGTCCTTCCCTTGGTTTTATTCTTCTCCCATCCTAGTTTTCCTTCTGGGATTCTCTCGATTCTTCATGGGATACTTTTGTTTCATACGTGCTCTTTAAGACACCTCCAGTTCTCATCGTGAATGACGTACGTCCAGAGTGCCATTGCCAAGTAAATGTAATGTGTGTTTTGAAAGCCTTAGCTTTGCTTATCTACTGCCTTAAGTAGTGGGTGTAATTGAAAACAAGTTATGGCTCCAAATTTATAGTGGGAGAGCAGGACCACAGGTTTTCTGTAGACCTTGAACTCTTGTTCTAGTTTTGGCAAGGGTAGGTGTGACTAAGATAAAAGTGGATTTTTCTTGAGATAGCAGGATGAAGATGACTGAAGGGTCATCTTAATTACTCAGTAGAGTTAGCTGATGTGAGATTTTAAGGAACCATCCACAGGGACATTCCATATTCAGTAATGAATTGGGACAGAAAGCATATTAAAAATTCATACTTGGGAATTCCCTAGCAGTCCGGTGGTTGGTACCCTGCGCCTTCACTGCTGAGGGAGCAGGTTTGATCCCTGGTCTGGGAACTAAGATCTCGCAAGCTGTGCAGTGCCAAAAAAAAAAAAAAAAATCATACTTAATATCTCAGAAGGAGCGGGTGGAGTGTGAGGTGTTGATCCTGAGAAGCAAGAGAACTGTTAGCCAGTGATGTTACTTTGAGAAGCCGTTTTCCCTTTTCTAAATTAGTCTTCCCCTCTATAAAGTGAAGGAGCTAGACAAAACGAAAATAACTCTGCCAGCTCTAAAGTTCTGTGATTTTCCAAATGCAGTTAAAATAGAACCCTTGAAAAGAGCATTCTCCATCACAGCGTGTGTAAGTAGAAATTTGGGAGTCCTGAGATTTGAGGTCCTTCGTGGTGGCTGAATTAACATTAATCCTCACACCGTCGTTGCAGTCTCTTGGCAGAATGATCGGCGTTCAGACCCAGCAGACAGGTGTTTTCCTCGTAATTTGGAGTAAAGCAAATGGAAGTGATTGTGTATGCACACACTCGCAGGCAGCTGTGATTATAAGTTACCAAGAAGGTTACTTACTCATAGTCATATTCTTGGTGAGTTTTGATATGCCCATTGTAGCTATTTAATAAGCGTTGACTGTTCTGACTTGGAATTTTATAGTATCGTCCATTAAAAATGGTCAGTTACATAATGCCTTGCTACCTTACCTTAGAATTCATTTGAAAACATTTTATAAGGACACACCATTTTAACCTTGGAGGAGACCTTAGAGTCTACCTTGTTAAACGTTTTTGTTTTATGATTTTGGGGAGAAGGATGTTTAATGTGGTTATTGTCTGGCAGGAGGTAGCTTGTTTTTATTTACTTATTAAAGAACTCTTTTTTTTTTTTTGCGGTACGCGGGCCTCTCACTGCTGTGGCCTCTTCCGTTGCGGAGCACAGGCTCCGGTTGCGTAGGCTCAGCGGCCATGGCTCACGGGCCCAGGTGCTCCGCGGCATGTGGGATCTTCCCGGACCAGGGCACGAACCCGTGTCCCCTGCATCGGCAGGCGGACTCTCAACCACTGCGCCACCAGGGAAGCCCTTAAAGAACTCTTAAACATATTCTGTATGTTGGGTAGAAGAGAACAAGCACTTTGCCTAGCACATAGTTGGAGCTTAGTAAGTGTTAAGTTTTTTTCCTCCTTTCCTCAAATGAGTGTTTGCTATTAGTGGAAGGCTTTTTAATTTGAAATCTGTACATAGGGAGGCTGAGCACAGGTTTCCTTGACAGCCTGTTACATACACTAGAACATTTGGGCCATGCCAATAAAGATTTTAACCACTAATACAAGAGACAAACAGGAAACTAATGGACTAGTCACAGTAGTGCATAGTTATAGCCTTAGAGCTAATCATTGAGTACTTTTAATAAGGTTGTTGAAATGTTGTATTTAAAAGGCTGGTTATTCTCTACGATTTGGTGTATATTTAGTCAGGGTGACTGATTTTGATGATTTGTCCTGCTAATGGTAGCTCCCGTATTTCATGTAAGAGATTGCGTGTTCACTGAGATGGGCAGACACAAACACTTGGCCCCGAGTTTGCCTAAGTAGCCAGAAAGAGTTTGGGGATTCATAGAGTTGTCTGCAAAATTCCAGGGGTATTGCATCATCTTCATGGGTCTGGTTAGTTTTCAGTTCTTTTTGAAACTCAGCCCCACTGGTGGGACAAATGCTCAGGGACTCACGGCCACACAGAGATGGTGCACCCCAGAGGCAGTAGAGGAAACTGAAAGCCCTTTTCGTAAGCGTTGAACTACGCACTTCTCTTCTGAAGGGTCGCTTTATTTCCATGAAAACGTTGTTCAGCATTTCTTCAAAGTTTGAGCTCAAAATAGTCCAGCGTGGAAAACGCTGGAGTCCAGCCTTCATTTGCCATCTGTCAAATCCACAGGTCTGTTTGAATCAGAGTACTATGCATCCTTAACCAAGTGTCACCGCCCCTGCTTTGTTCCAGCAAGTACATGTTTAGCCTGTATAGATTGTGACTTCAGTTAAGAAAGCATAGTTGTTGAAATCGTAGAAGTCCTGATAAGTTTGGTCTTTCAGAATTCTTAAAGTTCCTTCATCTGAGAATACAATTCTAGAATTCACAACCAGCTGAACGAATTAAAGTAAATGACATCTCCACACACACTACCAGGACTACTTCCAACCTTCAGTATATTGCAGACGGTTGACTGCATCTGGGTGTACAGACCATTTATAATCTTGACAATGTCTCCACCATGACTTACCATGTTAAACATTTATCGAACATCTGTTGTGAGCTAGACACTAACCTGGGCCTTGGATTTGCCTGTCATTTAAGTGCCTCTGCTTTCTGCACTAGCTTCACTTTCCAGCCCCTTCAGTTTCGGCTTTTGTATACTAATCATGTGCTGTTGCCAAATGGGCTGCTCGCTGCTCCCAAATGCAGCAGTCTTGCCATTTCATCTACCTGAATGCTCTCCTTCTATCCCTCTTTTTGCCTATTGATGGATTATTCTTGAAAGGCCACCTGCCATGTTTTTTTAGTGAAAGCACCCCTGATCACGGGGAGCTGGAACCGATCCTTACAAATATGCTATATGCGCCATCTATCCCTCCTGGGAGTTTTTGTTTGCATGCAACACTGCATTGCAATATAATAGATGTGCTATATCCAGATAAAGGCAGAGGTGGTTGTTTTTGCATTTTTGATATGTTTGAAAGGAACATGCACTGTGGTAATTCTTGTGTCACAGTAGGAGCTCACTGTCATTGAATGAACATTCCTGTGATTTAAGTGGCACCCACTTAATGTACACAGTGATTTTGGAGAAGAGTGGGTCTGGGTCCATGAAAGTTACCTTAGTGCTGGAGGAGTTCTTGAAAATAAAACAGTTCTGTGTATAAGTTAATTTAAATTTTGGCTTCATTAATATGCTTACAGGATTCAGGATTCGAAACATACAAAAGTGCACATACGAAGTTAAAAGATCTTCAGTCTCTTTTCCCTTCCCAGCATGTAATGAATATTTCCAGTTTTGCAACTTGCCTTTTGTTGTCGTTTAACAGTATATCTGGGAACTTATTACAATTGAATACATAAAGATGACCCTTGTTTTTTCTTCCTGCTGCATGTTAACGTGTTATTACGTTATATGGAGGCAGCGTAACTGTTCCCGACTGGGGAACCTTTAAGTTGTTTACAACTATTTATTGTAACAGAGATGAATTTTCAGGCATTTGCAAAACTAGAGGAGGAGGGAAAATAAACTAGAAGAAGTATAAGATCTTGAACAAAGAGAAGGGTATTCTTTGAACATAGAGACAATTTTAATAGCTACAGTTTGTTTTATATAAATTCTTTTTTTAGTGAACAAAATTTAAGTTTTAAAGAGCTACTTAAAAACCCATTTGGTACAAGTAGCTCTTAGTTGAATATGCTTCTTTTTGTTTCCAATTTAAGTTGATAGTTTATTTATTTCCAAGGATTCTATAGGCAACTAATGTTTCTAATAATTTATATCCTTATCTGAGATCAAATTTAGTAATTGTTTTGGGATGTAATAAGCATTTGAGAGGTTAAAGACTTGCTTTGCCATCACTACTAATATCTTCCTTACAGTTTTCGTAGTGCTGTCTCTGCTCACAGTAGCCACCTCATCACTTGTGTTGGAACTTTGCTGCTTAAGATAGGAGGTTACAGTTATTCAGGATTGCTGTCTTAAAGAATAGTTTTCAATATGTGGATTATGTTCTGGATATAGACATGTGAGTTTATGCTAAATACAATAGTTTGGGCAGCAGTATCAACCATTTGCTGAGCAATCGCTGTGTATCATAGAGTGCCAAGTTGGTGGATTCTCCTAGGAGCATTAAATACTGACCCTGGATTCTCCCCACCCAAAGATTTAGTTGGTGGAAGGGGAAGCTTGGGGGTATTGGGCTTTTTAACAAGCTCCCAGGGGATTCTTTGTTACTAGAGTAAGTTTTCCTTTTAAATAATGTTGGATCTCCAAAAATGTTGCCAAGAACTCTTACACTCCTGTCACCTAGATTCCTAGTTGTTAACCTTTTACTGATTTTTCTTCCCTTTTCACTAACCTGTCTAATGTAATCTTTTTTTGAAATAATGCTCCATCACCCTTAAATGCTGTGGTGTGTACCTTCCCCAAAGACGAGCCTTCCCCTACGTACATATATATTTGTAATGACCCTGGAGTCTCCTTCCCCCTTCACCACCATGCTTCCCCTTCACTACCCTCCCCCCTCCCTGGGCTGTTAGATTTGCACTCTATCCCCTTTCCTGTCCCACTTCCTTGGGTGTTAGTGTCACCATGCTGGGAGGGTAAGACAAAGGAAAGTAAGGGAGGATGGGAAGGAATGGAAAAATTGTCTATCAGCCATCAGGAAATCAACATTTTACAAAACCACCATACAATCCACACACCCTGTTCAAATTTCACCAAGTGCCCCAGTAATGTCTATCTTTCCCTTTCTGGTCCAGGATTGTATATATGAACATAGGTGGAATTTAGTTGTCATACGCATCAGTCTTCTTCAGTATGGAACCCATTCCTACATCTCTTCCATGTTTCTCATGCCCTTGACAGGCCATTCATTCTATAGGGAAACCCTCAACTGGGATCACTCAGTGTTTTCCCATGACCGGACTCAGGCCATGCGTCCTTGGCAGGAATGATGCCAGACTCTTTCAGGTGTTATCAGGTCAAGAAAAATACTGTCGGTCTGTCCCACCACTGGTGGTGTTAACCGTGATCACCTGATGAGGTTGGTGAATGCTGAGTCTGTCCACTGTGAAGCCACCATCATCCCCATTGTATTTAGTTATATTTTGTGAGGAGGTGTTCCCATATTGTGCCAATATCCTATTCTTCATCAAATCTCCGCCTGTAAGCCCTAGCATTCTTTCATGACTCCTTCCTTTTTAGACTACCACTTGATAGCTGCTGAATGGTGATTATTTATTTTCATGATCCCGTCTACATTTATTAGTTGACATTCTGTAAGAGCTTTCTTTTCTTCCTTATTTGTCAATTAATTTATCCATTTAACTTAGTATGGATTTATGAATTCTCATTTTATTCATGGGTTTTCATCTGATAATTTCATTATTTTGATTCTCAGATTGTCCCAGATTTGGGATCTTTCACGTTGACCCCTGTGTTCTTTTGACAATTTCCCATCATTCCTTGAGCATTTTCCTACTTTCAGGCACAAAAAGATGTTGCAGGCTTATCTTGTACGTTCCCGACCCTGACCCCAGCCCTTGTTCTTTTGAGCGGAAGATGGTAGCTAAAATCATGATCTGGGCATCAGTGGTGCTGTTGTTTCCAGGCCCTCTCAGCAGGCAGAACTAGGAAATATATATGTGTCTACATGCATACATACATGTAAATCTGTGACTATTTCTATATTTATCTGTCTGTATAACTTTAGAAAAATGAGTTTATTCTGATAGTTTAATTTGTAATCCACTTCCTCGGTATTCTTTCTAGCCTTCCTTCTTCTCCAGGAATTGAGAAAGCTGGCTTCCATTATCCGCAGTAAATTAATTTTATGCCCAATTAATTAATTAATTCTGCTTAATGTAGCCAGTATTCCAGCCGCTCAGAAATCCTCTTTTCTGCCATCATTGTGCTCCCCCATTCTCCTCTCATCCTGGCAGCCAGGCACTCTGCCACCCATGTCTCTGCATGGCATTCCCTCCCTGTCATGGTTCCACTTCCTCAGATTTCAATATCTTCATGCCAGGAGTGAGGGAAAGGGAATGTAAAGAGAGGACCCCCCTCCCCCTGCCGTGATTTCATGTGCTGTCAAAGTTGAAAATCACTGTATTTAACACATTGCATACGTTATGTCTGATTTAAATATTTCAAACCATATATTCTTTTCTCATGAAGTAGTTGAGGTTTGAGAGATGTATCTTTGTTATCAGCTTGTCTTTTTCTAATTTCTTCCATAAGTGGAATAGAGATAAATTCTTATTAATTGTGAGACTCTAGCAGGGTATTGATAGCTGGATTTTATTCTGATGTTTTTAATTTCTCTTTGTGGTAGTAGGATGTGGTTTCCAAAATGGCCTGATCTGGTATATTGGTAGCAACCTGGTACTGTCAATGTTTTTAAGGGGGGAGATGCTTTTCTTTTCTTTTTTAAAAAAATGTTATTGGGGTATAGTTGATTTACAATGTTGTGTTAGTTTCAGGTGTACAGCAAAGTGAATCTGTTATATATATACATATATCCACTCTTTTTTTTAGATTCTATTCCCATATAGGTCATTACAGAGTATTGTGTAGAGTTCCCTGTGCTGTATAGTAGGTCCTTATTAGTTATCTATTTTATATATAGTAGTGTGTTCTTTTTTTAGAAAATTTTATTATTATTTTTAAATTATTTATCTATTTATTTTTGGCTGTGTTGGGTCTTTGTTGCTGCCTGTGGGATTTCTCTAGTTGAGGCTAACAGGGGCTACTCTTCGTTGTGGTGCACAGGCTTCTCATTGCGGTGGCTTCTCTTGTTGCAGAGCATGGGCTCTAGGCGCATAGGCTTCAGTAGTTGTGGCACGTGGGCTCAGTAGTTGTGGCTTGCAGGCTCTAGAGTGAAGGCTCAGTAGTTGTGGTACATGGGCTTAGTTGCTCCACAGCATGTGGGATCTTCCTGGACCAGGGATCAAACTCACGTCCCCTGCGTTGGTAGGCGGATTCTTAACCACTGCGCCACCGGGGAAGTCCCTAGTAGTGTGTTATTTAAATGTGTGACTTTACAAGGGCTCGCATGTTGAACTTGGATTTCTCTCTTAGTCTCTGAAGTTCTTTCATGCTTCTCTCTGCTTCTGCTTTCTCACTAAATTCAGAAGCACTGATGACAGGATGGTCCCATGTCTTTTCTCCCTTCAGTTTGGAAATGGCATTTCAAAGAGGTAACGCATCTCCTAGACCAACCCCATCCCTTTTGGGAAATCTGGAGGGAGAGGTAGCTGGGAACCAGTGGCCTAGATTATAAAAATCAAAGCCCCAAACCTGATTATAGTCAGAAGAATCCTAGGAGTGATCTAAAGCTAAGTTCCGTTGCTTTGTGATTCATGATGATCTAAGACTTTTCATCTGTTTTTCATTTTCTGCAGATTGTTAAGTTGGTTGCTATTATCGACAGTGTTTAAGTTTAAACAATTAAAATCAAGGTATAGAGTTACCTACATATGCTGTGTTCAGATTTTGCTCATTTGTTGGCATATATTCATTCTGCAAAAGTTATATGGCGCAAGTTTACTTCAGATGATCTCTTACATAGTGGAAAATATCTGAAGTCAGTTGGAGGGTAACAGAGTACTTTTTGTAAAATTTCACTTTTACCTAAAAAATTGGATTAAGTATTATGGAATTTATATGAATTTCAAATCTGATATAATTTAGATTTTAAAATATTAGGCTTTGTAGTAGCATTCATTTGACTAAAGATTAAATTCCATAGCTTGAAGATTTCATATAGTTATAAATGATGAAGAAATCAAGAGACAAAAGCATACAAATTAGAGTATAGTTTGAAGAAAAAAATCGGAAACAAAGAGAACTAAACTTTTAACTTTGAGAACTTGCATATTTTGGAATTCTAAAATGTTAGGAGCAAGGGATAAAACAAAGTTTCATCCCTTATGTTCTGAATTTCTGTTCCTTGTGTTTTCTCTGTGATGAGGTTCTTTGTGAGACGCATTGTCCTACAGCTCTGTTGTCTTGGTGTGTGGGTGGTCCCTCCAGGCCAAAATACTGTTCACACGGTTCATGGAAATAATCTACTAGAAGTGTATAAATGCCCCAATGGCTTGTAAAAAAAAATATTAAGATAGTGTTAAAGCATGAACTTTGAAATTTTTTTCTAAAGTTATCTGCATGAATTATGCCACATAAAATTGCTTCTTCAACAAAAGGATATTCCATTTGATTTTTCTGATTCTGGAAAGTACATTAATTTTTTTTATAGGTATATTCCATTTTAAAATGCCTCAATGAAATAAACCTTTTAAGAAGGATTGTCACATGTTTTCCACTAAGGATAAAGAAGGAGGTTAAATATAAGGCTTTAAACTAAAAGCGGGAGTAATTTTGTTGTCCTTTAGTTCTTACATTAGAAATAGGATACCAGAAGTCAGCTAAGTCTCCATAGCAATCATCTCTGTTTATGAGACGAATAACACATTTCAGTCTGGATTTTGGGAAGAATTCTTGAAAAGTGACAAAAAGTTAGCCCAAAATAACTGGTGTTTTGACTTGAAATTCAGTCATTGATTATTTTGCATTACAATGAGAAGGTGTGCCATGACCACTGATTACTTTTACAGCTTTCCTATTTGAATTCTTGTCTGTGGGAACATAGGAAAAGAACGATTTTGTTGATTATACTGCAGTTTCATGTGGTTAACCCTAACGTATAATAAATTATGATAAAATACAGGATTTTTGTAATGATCTGGTAAGAAGATGGAGAAGATATTAAGGGTTCTGACTGATAAACATTGTCAACACATATGGAAAACCTGGATCATCAGTTACTTTTCCGAAAATTCAAACATGTGCAACTAAAAGAACCTCTTTTTGTGCAGTGTCTGGAGTACTGCCTGCCCCATTGTAGGTACTCAGTAAGTGTTTGCTGAGTAAATAAATGAAAGATATTTTTATTTGTAAGTTGGTTTTGAAAATTCAGTTTATAAGTTTTAGTTAAAAGAGCAGTTTCCTTCCCCTCAGCTTCCAGCACCTGACAACCCCTGATCTCTTTCTCTCCCTTCAATCTTTTTGCCTTTTTCAGAATGTCATTTAATTAGAATCTTGTAGTAGTTAGTCCTATGTCTTCTTTCACTTACAGTAAATCTTGTGAGATTCATCCAGGTGATTGGGTATATTGGCAGTTTATTGTTTTTGTTCAGAGTCGGTCTGTTGTATAGTTTTTTGTTGTTCATTCACCAGTCCTTAGGCATTTGAGTTGTTTACATTTGATGGCTGTTATAAATGAAGGTTCTATAAAATTCACGTACAGGTCTTTGTGTGGACATATGTTTTTGTTTCTCTTGGGTAAGTGCCTTGGAGTGGAATTGCTGGCTCATATGGTAAGTGTATGTTTCACTTTATCAGAAACTGCCAAATTGTGTTGTAAAGTGGCTGTACGATTTTGGCTTCCCACCAGCAATGCATGAGAGTTGCAGTTGTTCCACATCCTTGTCAGCATTTGATATTGTCCATCTTTTTAATGTTAGCCATTCTAGTGGATACCTTAGTAATTTCTCCTTGTGGATTTATTTACATTTTTCTGATCACCAGTGTTGCCGAGCAGTTTTTCACGTGCTATTGGCCATTCATGTGGGGTCAGTGTCTGTTCAACATTTTGCTAACTTTTTATTGGGTTGTTTATTGAGTAGTAAGTGTTCTGGACACAGGCCCTTTGTTGGAGATATGTTTTGTAAACGTTTTTTCCCAGCCTGTATCTTTGTTCTGCATTTTAAGCATTTTCATTTGACTCTTTTTATATAATTTTCATCTCTGTAGTAAATCTATCTCCCCCGCTTATGCACACGTTGATCATTTATTTTCAGTTAGATCCTTATCATATTTATAACTATTTTAAATACCTTTAAATACTTGATACTTAAGAAAATCTGGGTCATCTTGGAGTCTGGTTCTGTTGATTATGTCATCTACTAACAGTGGCTCTATTTTTTTCATCTTGTGTCTAGTAATTTTTTTTTTTTTTATGGTATGTCGGCCTGTCTCTGTTGTGGCTTCTCCCGTTGCAGAGCACAGGCTCCGGATGCGCAGGCTCAGCGGCCATAGCTCACGGGCCCAGCCTGTGTCTAGTAATTTTTAAATTGAATGTCAGGTATTGTGTGCTAAAGGACAACAGAGACTGAGGTAAATAATATTAACATCAATAAATGGTAACTTCTCTTTTTCCTTCAGGCCCTTAATGTAGGTATTTGTGTCAATATTGTCAGTAGTTGAGCTGAATTTGAATTTTGTTGCTGTATTTACTATGAGTACAAAACAGGCTTCAAATTTCCGCAGTGGTGGCCTGCTGCTAACTTGAGCTTAGGATGAGGTCTGGGGGGCAGGAAGGTTTTCTGAGTGTTCCCGATCCACCTCGATTTTCAGGTCAGTGCTGCATGCCTGGGCCGCAGGGCGCTCTCTGTGTTCTTGCCTCTTCCCCTGCAGTAGACTGCTGTTGCTTGTTACTTGGTTCAAGGTTCACAGTGGGGTGGAGGGTGAGTTGATATTCTCCCTTCTCCCTCAGCCTCAGTTTTAGGCAGGCCCTCTGTGCCTGAGCCTCAGGAAAGGGGCTTTCTCAGTGTTCCTGCCCTCTCATTTTAATTATTTTTGAAATCTGTATGATTAATTTTGATAGTATCTTGTTCCTTCAACATACTTCTGATAAATTCTTTTACATCTTTAAGCATAAATGGTCTATGTCAATTATTATAATATCTGTATTATTTTGGTGGTCTTTTTCTGTAGCTTATTGTTTCTGTTATTCCTCACTACTCATAGGTTTTCCTCTCACCTCTTTAGTGATTTTTTTTGATTGTGAGCTCATGTTCATTGGAATTTTTTTTTTTTTTGGGTTTGCGGGCCTCTCACTGTTGTGGCATCTCCCGCCGCGGAGCACAGGCTCCGGACGCGCAGGCTCAGCGGCCATGGCTCACGGGCCCAGCCGCTCTGCGGCATGTGGTATCTTCCCGGACCGGGGCACGAACCCGTGTCCCCTGCATCGGCAGGCGGACTCTCAACCACTGCCCCACCAGGGAAGCCCAGTGTTCACTGGAAGTTTATCCATGAGAGTTTTTTGAAGACTATGTTTAAATCCCTTTGCTCCACGTAGTGTTTGTCTCTCTGCCTGGGAGCACAGCCTTAGCCTAAGGCCATTTTAAACTAATTTGTTTTGTTTGTGAATTCTGTCACCAAGGGTGCATGAATATAGACTTGGGTTTAAGAATTATCAGGGGATAGGGGAGGGGGCGGGAGGTTGGGGTTAGCAGATGTAAGCTTTTACATGTAGACTGGATAAACAACAAGTTCCTACTGTACGGCACAGAGAACTTTATTCAATATCCTACGATAAATCATGATGGAAAAGAGTATTAAAAAAAAGAATATATATGTATAACTGAATCACTTTTGCTGTATAGCAGAAATTAACACAACATTGTAAGTCAGCTATACTTCAAAGAAAAAAAATGTGAACACTGCTTTATTCTTTCAAAGGAAACAAAATTTAATCAAAATCCTATTTCCAAAACAAAATAAAAATCTAATTTACTAGGGAAAGAAAAAAGAGTGACGAGTTCACGTGAGGTCTGAGGAGTCAAATTTAACAGAGAAACTGCTTATAGGAAACTTGAAAAATGAATTTGAACTGCTAGATGAATACACTCGAGAAAAAAACGCTGTTGATAATGTTTGTTGTACTCTGGTGTTGTGTCTTTGTGCTGGGCAGTGGGAAGTGTGCTGCTTAGAGTGGAGTCCCAGGCACACTGCAGTTCTTAACTCTGCTGGTCATACAAACAGAACCATGAGCTTAAAGCCACCAGTGGCCTTGGGCTTGGACAAAAGGAAATGCTGTTTTAGATGCAAGCTAGTATATATAGGGTGGATAAACAACAAGGTCCTACTGTACAGCACAGGGAACTATATTCAATATCTTGTGATAAACCGTAATGGAAAAGAATATGAAAAAGAATATATATATGTATAACTGAGTCAACAGTTTGCTGTACAGCAGAAATTAACACAACATTGTAAAGCAATTATAGTTCAGTAAAATTAAAAAAAAATTATCGGGGAGACTTTCTCTCTTTTCCCTTGTTCCACCAAGGAAAAGCCAGGCACTCATCACCATGGTCCATCATTAAGGGGGAGTTTTATTTTACTTCAACCTCTGGGGCTTTATGTGAGTGTTTTTGATGTGAACTTTATTTTCTGTTCTCTGACCGTGGTGTGTTAAAATCCAGGCTAAAGGCTACCAGGTAATAATGGACATTTCTGTGGCAAATGCTTACTCCAACTTCTGCTTATCTCTTTATCATTTCTGATTTCTAAAGAATTTCCTTACATTCCAAAATACATTTTTATTTTTTAAGATGTTTTCTACTTAAATGGCTTTATCTGAGTATCCGGTTTACCCTATTGCTGGAAGTGCAAGTTCTATATGCTATATTCTCATCCCTCTTGCTGTAGCAGTTGATAAACTGCGTCATAATCATGTAGTTTTGAATCCTTAGCCAAGCACAGAAAAGGTGGGAGGAGGTAGTATAAAGACTTTTCCGTTTATATTCAAGTGTATTTGAGCTGGAGACACATCATCAGTATTTATTAGCTGTGTGACACTGGGGAAATTACCTAGTTTTTGAGTCTGTTTCTTTACCTGTTAAATGGGATAGTAATGCCTACCTTTTACAGGACTAAAGACCTGACTAAATGAAGCAACCTACAGAAAACCTCCTCCTTGGCGTTTCCCATATTAGGCATTCAAACGTTAAGATCATGCTTCCTCTCAAATGCCCAGTGAATTATTCAGTATACACTTGTTTTCCCTTGAGTTCCCCTCTGCAAGGAACTTAAAATACAAAAATCTCAGCCATTTGCTCCATTTGCTCCTATTTGCTCCTGTCTTCTCTATTTAATATTTAAGCCCTTTTGACAGATACATTGGAAGTGATAGCTTATTCTGCCTTTTCAGTGATGAACTAGAAAGAGAGGTTCACAATTAGGCCAGATGGAAAAAATCTCAATTCAGTGCAGCTTGACAGTTTCAAGGAAGGCACAGATGACTACTTGCCAAACTAGGATTTTATTTTCTACCTAATTGCGATGAGTTTTGTACTTCTGTGGATTATAAACAGGATACAGAAGAAACTACTCATTTATTCCCTTTGGCCTTCTAGTTCTTTAAGAGCTAACTCGCAAAGAATGACATTTAAATATAGCCTAGATATACAATTTCTCACTTGCTATTAATGATGCTTCTTTACCAAACTTTAATTAATTAATTTTTTTTGCGGTACGCGGGCCTCTCACTGTTATGGCCTCTCCCGTTGAGGAGCGCAGGCTCCGGACGCGCAGGCTCAGCGGCCATGGCTCACGGGCCTAGCTGCTCCGCGGCATGTGGGATCTTCCCGGACCGGGGCACGAACCCGCGTCCCCTGCATCGGCAGGCGGACTCTCAACCACTGCGCCACCAGGGAAGCCCCTCTTTACCAAACTTAAAAAAAATTTTTTTTATTGGAGTATAATTGATTTACAGTGTGTTAGTTTCAGGTGTACAGCGAAGTGAATCTGTTATACATATATCCACTCTTTTTTAGGTTCTTTTCCCATATAGGCCATTACAGTGTATTGAGGAGAGTTCCCTGTGCTATATATAGTAGGTCTAGTAGGTCCTTATTAGTTATCTATTTTATATATAGTAGTGTGTATATCTCAATCCCAATCTCCCAGTTTATCCCTCCCCTCCATCCCCTGGTAACCATAAGTTTATTTTCTACATCTATAACTCTATTTCTGTTTTGTAGATAAGCTCATTTGTACCTTTTTTTAGATTCCACATATAAGTGATATCATATGATATTTGTCTTTCTCTGTCAGACTTACTTCACTCAATATGACAATCTCTAGGTCCATCCATGTTGCTGCAAATGGCATTGTTTCGTTCTTTTTTATGGCTGAGTAATATTAACATTTCATTGTATATATATACCACATCTTCTTTATCCATTCCTCTGTTGATGGGCATTTAGGTTGCTTCCACGTCTACCAAACTTGTTACTGTGAAATCACCATAATGATTTATTTATTTTTTGTAGTGAAGATGTGAGGCACTTGAGGGAATTTTATGAAGTCAGTTCTCATTTGTTCACTGTAATCATGAAAAAAATATAGCAAAAAGTGGAAGTAGTTTTAATTTCTCTGTTCACGATGTTTTTTCCTTTAAAACTTAGATGTGTTGTCAAGTATCAAAACTTTTAAGTACTCTTTTAGGGTAGGAGAGCTGTTCCTTTTACTGCCTTCTTGTGGAATGGGTGAAGAAGAGTGAAATGGGACCAAGGCATGGAAGACAGGGTAGAGGTGGAGGAGGGGTGGGGGGAGAAGGAAGTCTGGGCGTCCATCTTCAGTCCCTCGAAAACCAAATTCACATTTTAACGTAATGGAAATGTTTAGCTGAGTCTTTTTATTTTGCATATGAGAGAATAGAGTGTCAGAGAGGTGACTTATGAATATATAGGATCTATAGCTAGTTAATGGCAAAACCAGGAGCGAAGGATACTCCTGACTCACAGCTACATGATCCAAGCAATCTCTTTAATCTCCCTAAACTTCCTCTTTAAGTGTTAAAGGGGGTCACGCCTGCTTTAGAAGGTTATGTGGATGAAGTGTGGAGCTCGTGTGTGTACTTATGAAGTGTTGATGTATACCAGGTGCTCCATAAATGTTTTTTTCCTTTGTCTCATCCTGACTTACTGTAAATTACTTTTTGGTGTAAACATAATAAGTAGAAAATTGGCAGTAAGCACAGAATTAAATATTTTATGGTTTTCCACTTTTTAACAAAATGCACAGGGTGCAGACTGGAAGTAAAACTTCTTTTGGAAGATTCCCTGAATCATTTTAGCTTGAGAAAATGGAGTTTTATATCATCTTTAGATGCTCTGATTTCAGTCAGTGCATATTATTGCCTTGGGTCAGGTACATCAATTTATACAAAAAGCTGTTGTAATGACTTTTCCTTGCATTTTCTTCTGTGAAGTCCTCTTGTTGTGGGCTTCTGATCTTCACCGAATATCCTTATAAAAGAAAGGGAAAATATCGATAAAGTTTCACACTTCAACTTTCCGCTCAGTGTTTTTCCAGATGAATTCACTGCGCTCTGAGTCTCACCTTTAGGACTGACCCTCGTCGCAAACAATCTTGACATTTTCCTTTAGCACAACCGCCTGTACCCCAGTAGCCACATTTGAGCTTTACATGACTTCATTTGCCCTTTTAATGAACACACATTCCAAGCATTGCATCAGTTTAAATGGCTGGCATGTGTAACTCGACATTCTCTTGTTTGGGAAAACTCAGTTTTATTGATGACATTGAGTCCTGGTGTTTGTTTACCACATTTATTGAAAGCACTTTGCTTTGGGCCAGTTTCAGTATGCAAACCAGGACCCATCAACTTGTAAAATAAGATTTCTCTTCCCTCTCTAAAACTGGGGGGTGTAACTAGTTCAGTGTTTTTCCTGATCAGACCAGAGAAGAATTTACAAACTGAGGATTTGGGACCAGCCTTGTGCTCACTTAGCTATTTCTTTTTCCTTTACTTTAACAACAGGGCTCTAAGAAGACATAGTGGCTAGATGTTTACTTGAGGGATTAATAAACCTTTCTTTCGGAGTTTAAAAAGATTATCAAAAGTTTTATACAGGAAGGGTCCAAGCTGATAGCATGTACAGTAAGGAAAGCTACTTGTCTTATAATATTCCCCATACTATATGTTAAAAACTTCACTGCTGAAAATGAGCAATAAATTATGGTTTCCCAAGCAGTGAGTATGTAATTAAAATACTTATGATACTAAATGAAAACTCTTTTCATATATAGTATTGACAGTATTGCTTGCCACATAAGAAGCTTTCTGTAAGGATTGGTTGAATAAATGAATGAGAGTTGATATTGAGTGTTTTAATTTGTTGTTGGTTTTGAAAATACAGTTTAATTAAAAGTCTTAATTAAAAGGATAATTTGAGCTAGGGCTCAAGGTGTGGCCTGTGGTCTGTTATGGTCAACATCATCACTAAGTCTCCAGAGAAGACCCTAGGAGAGGAAGATGGAAAGAGGTTGGCTCCATGGGAAGGATTTTTCCTCTGCCTCCTTCTCTACCTGCTGCTTCAAGAAAAAGGAAACACTTTGACTGTCAGTCACGCAGGCTCTGACCAGCATAGTGTAGATCCTGTTGTTTGACAGAAAAGCTTCCATCCGGTCATCAGCTACAGCATCCCACTCATGTCAACATCTCCTTCACCCTGTCCACCATCCTGGAAGTGGATGCACAGCTTCAATTGATGATGTCATTCCTGTGACTAAATATGATCTCATACAATCCATTCATCAGGTGGAACCCAGAGGAATATGAGGGCTTCAGGAAGCTCAGCATGGCCCCTGAGAGCCTGTGGCTTCTAGATACCTTTGAGTTCATGGATGTGGATCAGACACCTACAGGTCTCATGGTTTATGTCAACAGTGAAGGTCCATCAAACACGAGAAGCCACTGTGAGAGGTCCCCATCTGTAACCTGGACATCTTCTGTTTCCCCTTTGATGAACAGAACTTCACACTGCTCCTCGGCCCTTTCATCTAAACAGGTGGCCATCAGGCACAGGTCCAGCCTCTGCATGATGAACCTTCTGGTGCCTGGTGGTTTCCTGTTTGTCCTCAGTGCCTTCAGCTTCTTCCTGTTGGCAGAAAGACGACGACACTTCTCCTGGGCTCCACCACCTTTCTGCTCATGATGTATGACTTATTCCTGGCCACTGGCACCCCCTCATCAATGTCTGATTTGTCCTGTCTATCTCAGCCTGCCGGAGACCATGTTCATCACCTGCTTGCTGTACCTGGCCCCCACACATGCCTCGGTAGCTCTATTTTCCGCTTCTGCACTGCACCAGCCCAAGAAAATGCTGCCCTATTGCAGCCCAGAAAGAGAATAAGGGTCTAGGTCTCACCTCTGCTCGCCTGCCTGGCCTGAAGGAGCCAGTGGAGTTGGTAGGGAAGTTGCCAGGTACCGGAGAGGCAGAGTTAAATGGATGCCCTGCATCAGCAAGGGCCAGTAGAAATGTGAGACTCAGAAGCAGCACTTGGTGGGCTTGTGGGTGCTGTTGAGCCACATGATGGGTACCCTTCTCTTTCACCTCTCCCTGCTCTTCTCGGCCTCTTCCATCATCATGGTCATTGTCTTCTGGAACCCCTCAGCAGGTGTCCACGTGCCAGCCCTCGTCTGGAGCTTCTCTTGCCTCTGGAAACCGGTCAGGCACTCATGCCTGTCCAGATCCCAGCCCCCAGCCCTGGCAGCCACCTTGTTTTTTAACCCAGTCCTTCTATGCAGTTTCAGACCAGGCCTGGATCGTCCTCTGCGCTCTCCAGAAGTCACGTCTTTGCCCCTGCATGCCGTTGGCTCCCCTCAGCCAGCCCTGGAGCTCTCTCTGGCTCCTCAGGAATCAAGTTCCTGGACTTCTTTTGTTGAATCGTCTCCCATCAACCCTTTTGCAGGGGGGAAAAAAAGGGGACAATTCGACTTTTTTTTTTTGAAGGCATATTTTTAGTAAAATTTAACTAAGCCTTTAATAATTTTATAGTTACTAATTTTTGCCAAGAATGACCTAGGAATCTTCCTTAAGTAAAACACTTGTGTTTGGTAGTGGAAATTAAGGATATAAGCAGTATTCCTAGGGAAACATTAAAAAAAAAACCATTAATGAGTAACACAGTGTGACATTTGGTATGCCAGTGTTAGTTACCTACTTCTTAAATAGGTCCTAAAGACCTACCAATGTATCAAAATAAGAAAACAGTATCCAGGAACTTCCTTGGTGGCACAGTGGTTGGGAATCCGCCTGCCAGTGCAGGGGACACAGGCTCGAGCCCTGGTCCGGGAAGATCCCACATGCCGCAGAGCAACTAAGCCCCTGTGCCACAACTGCTGAGCCCGCGTGCCACAACTGCTGAAGCCCGCGTGCCTAGGGCCCGCAACAGAAGCCACTGCAGTGAGAAGCCTGCGCACTGCAATGAAGAGTAGCCCCTGCTCTCCGCAACTAGAGAAAGCCTGCACAGCAACAAAGACCCAGCACAGCCAAAAATTTTTTAAAAAAGGAAGAAAACAGTACCCATTAAAATGTTACATAATTCAGAATGACCATTATTTTCCCTGTATTAGCTGGAAGTTTCCCTGTTTTTTTCTTGAATTATCATGGTGTCATTGCTTAAAATGCATTACAGTAGTTCTGCTTAACCCTTTTTCTGCAAAGTCCATATTTTGGGCCCTTGATAATGATTTCATATGGCATAAAATATTAATTTTCTTGGTGATTGAATTGGTTACAAATTCCTTAGTAGTCAACATTCATGGATTCACAATAAAAGTGAAGATGTGAAGGAAAGTAAGGAAGAGTACATTTGTCTATATTATTGTAAAATTTTAGTTAATGCTTTTATAGAAATGCATTGTTTGGTTACTTAAGGCTTTTCTACCATTTTATTATAAAAATACAAAAATGTTGAAAGGATTATGCAGGGAATACCATATACCCACTCCTTACATTCTACAGTTTTTAAATATTTGCTTCATCACACGTGGATCATCTATCCAGCCTTCTGTTTATTCATGAATCCATCTTTTTGCTGCATGTCAGACTGATGTGCAGACAGCACATGCATACCAATAACTGGCATTCAGTATTTGTTCATGGTGTTTTGTTGCTTTTAAATTTAAAATAAATGTAGCATTCACTGTGTTTTGACAGATGTGTAATATAAATCCATGTAACCCAAACTCTTATGAAGATATAAACCGTGACTTGAAAAAGTATCCTCCTACCCCTTCCCCTCAGCCCACTTGAATATCACACCCCAGCCGTTCTGGAAACCACTCTTCTGAGTTTTTTTTTAAACCAAAGATTAGTATTTTTTGTTCTAGAACGTATCTTGAAACATACGGTATGTACTCTGTGGTGTAAGACTTCTTTCACTTACCATAATGTTTTGGGGTTTCATCTGTATTGTTATGTATATCAGTAATTCATTCCTTTTTATTAATAAGTTGTATTACATCATATGAAACCCACCAAGGTTTATCTATTTCCTGACTGTTTCCCATTTTTGGCTATTATGAGTAAAGCTGTTGAGAACAAGCCATTTACTTGCTGGGTATTTCCATCTGATTAACTCAGGAGCTTAAAAGTTAGTATATTCAAAATTGAGGTTACCCAGCTGTGTCTTCTCCCCAAGTCCCTGTGTCAGTGAATGGCACCGCCCTTCAAAGTGCTGTCCAAGGCATAACCTTGACTGCTTCGTGTCCCTGAGCTCTCACACTTCATCACATACAAAGTCCTGCCAGTACCGTCTTCATCACATTTACTCACTTTGCCATAGTGCCGAATCACGATCCTGTTTGAAGCCATCACCATTTTCATCTGGATTGCCACCGTAACCTCCTAACTAGTTTTCTTGCCACCTCTCTTGGCTCTCCCTCTATTACTTTCTCCACACTACTGTCAGGGATCTTTGAAAAAGCACACATTGGATCATGTTACTTACCTATTGAAAAATGTCTGGTTGTTTCCCATTGCTCTTAGGATAAAAAAAGTAAAATCCTTACCATAGTTTGCAAGGCTCTGCATGATTTGACTCTTGTCTCTTCCCTGGTTCTCATCTTTCTAACCACACTGGGTTTGCACGTCGCATAATGCTTCGCGCCTTAGGCTTTATCCTCCTCTGTCTTGGCTCAGTCTCTCTAATCGGGTCATTCCCATTGACCCACAGTTCTGTTCTGGTGTCTCCCATTTTAAAGACAGAGAAAAACTGCCTGTATTAGTTGGGATTAGAATTGTCTGTGGCAGCAGAAAATCAAATCAAAGCAAAATGATTTTTTTTTTTTTTTTTTTTTTTGCGGTACGCGAGCCTCTCACTGTTGTGGCCTCTCCCGTTGCGGAGCGCAGGCTCAGCGACCATGGCTCATGGGCCCAGCTGCTCCGCGGCATGTGGGACCTTCCTGGACCGGGGCACGAACCCGCGTCCCCTGCATCGGCAGGCGGACTCTCAACCACTGCGCCATCAGGGAAGCCCCAAAATGATTGTTTTTAAGATAAGTTGGAAGATGATTTCTCCTGGAAGAATTGTGTAGCAGGACAGTGCAGGTCTGGGGTGGTGCCAGTGCTCCCCCAAGACCTCAGTAAACCAAATCGATTCTCCCTGTACAGTTTCCCACTCGTAGGTTATGGCCTTTTTATCTTCATAATCCAAGTTGGAACTTCAGAAATCACAGTCCAATCAGCAGAATGGAAGAAAGGACAAAAGACATCCACTCATTGGATGATGAGATTTCTCAGAATCTGCTAACATTTCCCTGGGCAGAACTGAGTTACCTGGCCACACCTATTTTTCAAGGAAGGCAGCTAGAAATCGGAGGTTCTAATTTGGGGAAAGTGGACGACTGGGGTAGGTATTTGCCATTGCCATACCTCCCTAGACCCCCACATTCCTCTCCAGCCACCATCGTGTTTTTCTGTTTCTTTTTAGAATCAAAACTTGAAAGAGTTGTCTATTAATGATATTCTACTTGTTCAAAGCCCCTTCTCTTCTCATCTCAGCCCAACTCCTGTGCTCACCCTAGTTGGTTGTGTCAAGGTTACCTGTGATCTCGGTGTTTCAAGAATATAAGGAATATGGACAAGTCTTATCTGATGTCATTTCTCGGTAGCTTTCAGTTCTTTTTCCCTTGAAGGACTTTCTCTGTATGTGGATCAGTCTTGAGCTTTTTATTCATCTTCTGTGACTTCATCGTCTGCCATCCTTCTGGAAACTCATTACCCTCTTATTTTTTCAGCATCTCCTATTCTACCCAATGCGTGAATGCTGGAATTTCTCAAGGTTTAGTTTTTCTGTTTTTTTGTTTTTTAATTGTAGCAATAGATACAAAGCATAAAATTTACCATAAAAATGTCACCATTTTTAAGTGGCATTAAGTATAGTCACATTGTTGTGCAGTCATCCTCACCATCCACATGTAGTACTTTTTCAGCTTCCCAAAGTGAAATTCTGTAACCATTAAACAATAACTAGCCATTTTCCCCACCCCCACTTCCTTACAACTACCTTCCTACTTTGTCCCTTTGAATTCTCAAGGCTGGTTTTGCATCTAAATTGGGAGCACCGTGGGAATTCCCCCGCAGTCCAGTGGTTAGGGCTCCACGCTCTCAGGCTGAGGGCCTAGGTTCAGTCCCTGGTCAGGGAACTAAGATCCCATCCTACAAGCCGAGTGGCATGGCCTAAATAAATAAATAAATAAATAAAAATAAATTGGGAGCACCTTTATCTCTTCTTTGTGCCCTTCCTATGCGAGACCCTCAGTTTCCATGACCTTAAATATCATCTGTAGAATTGCAAATTTATATTTTTGATCATATTTTTTCCCTTCAATCACTAGGTTCTTAAAGCTTTAGCTTGGTATTTCCACTTGGATGGAAATCCACTTCAACAGCTCATAGACTTTAAAAAATATATAACTTGTCTAAAACTTTTATTTTCTCAGTCTCATTTGTTCTTCTCCTTTCTTCCAAGCTCAGCTATCCAGTTATTTAAACCAGAGACATGCCTGATAACTTAATAACTTCCTTTCCCTCCACCCCCCACCCCCCAATCAAATCAGTCATTAGGCTTCTGAGTTCTACCCTCAGTACATGTTGATTTGATTCGCTTTTCTTCATTCTACCTTCCTAACCTTCACCATGCTCCCATCATCTCTTGCCTGACAATTGCAATGTCCTCCTAACTCATCTCTCTCCTCCCAGCCCGGATCCCTTCAATGTGTTCTTTTAAACACAAATAGAGTCATGTTCCTCCAAGTCTTTTTTTTTTTTTTTTTTTTTTTTGCTGTACGCGGACCTCTCACTGTTGTGGCCTCCCCCGCTGCGGAGCACAGGCTCCGGACGCGCAGGCTCAGCGGCCATGGCTCACGGGCCCAGCCGCTCCGCGGCATGTGGGATCTTCCCGGACCGGAGCACGAACCCGTGTCCCCTGCATCGGCAGGCGGACTCTCAACCACTGCGCCACCAGGGAAGCCCCCCTCCGAGTCTTAAAACCCTTCATTGCCTTCCTAGTACTCTTAGAATAAGATCTAAACTCCTTACCATGGCTTTCCAGGCTTTGATGAGTTGGCCCTTACTGTCCTCTCCACCTCACGTGTTGCCACTTTCTCCTTCCAGCCTGGTCTTCTTTCAATTCCTTTAACACCGAGTTCCCTCCTGCTTCAGGGCTTTTGGGCTGTGTGGTACTCCCCTCCTGCAATGTTCTGTATGTATTTTTGACATCCTTCAGGACTTGGCTTAAATGACCCTTTAGAGACCCGGAGGGATTGCCCCAGCCAATATTTAGTAGAAACCCTCTTATTGTTCTGATTCAGAGCATCCTGTTCTTTTTTTAACCCCCCCAATGTTAAACAATGATTTCTTCCCGTTCTTTCTTCATTTCCCCCAGTAGGTTTATTTTATTATTATTTACAAAAATTTGTTCCTTTTCCCCAGTAGATTGTAAATGTTACCAGGGACTGTTTAAATTCTATTTCCTATGACATACCTAATGTTTAACACAATGACTGACACACATTTGGCAGGCAGTACATATTTGTAATGAATGAAAGCCCATCCCTCTCCTTGGCATGGTTTGTGTTACCCCCATGGTTTGTGTTACCCCCACGGTTTGTGTTACCCCCATGGTTTGTGTTCCCCCCTTGTGTTACCCCCATGGTTTGTGTTCCCCCCTTGTGTTACCCCCATGGTTTGTGTTACCATGCTTCATATTGTGGCTTGCTTTTTTGAAGGCTGCCTTCCCTGATTAATAGACTACATGGCATCTCTGTATCAGATGGTATCATTGCAACTTTTAAGTTTCTTTCTTGAAAATTCTTATGCTTTCTAATTATACATTGGGCAGGGTTGTTTGTTTCCCTGACTGTACTGTCAGCCTCATGAGAGCAGTGGCCATGGCTGTTTTCATCAATCATTGTTTCCCATCAGATGAGCATCTTGCTCCACACTCATCTTGTTTCGTACATGAGCTCATAGTGGTGAAAATATACCTCACCAACTGGTTGACATTTCATACTATGATAGTTATATACCATTTTATCAGATGTGACTAGGTGCTGGAGATGGAGGATATATGGAGAGAATCTTCATTTCTTGAAACCAGAATTTGGAGAGTTGAGTGATTTTTAATTGGATTCTCCTTAGATGGTAAGAACCTAAAAATTTGCAAGAGAAAAACTGTTTGGAACTTTCATCCTGAGCATCACATGAAGACATCTGAAATATTGCCAAGTGCAATTCTTCACTGTTGAGGATTAATGAAATCCTGGTCCATCTGCATGTTTGTCTTTCCAAGTCTCCCTTGTGACATCATTAGTGAGCTTAAGCCTCCAGAGAAGCTTCTTTGGAAATTTTCATAATCAATTAAATTCATTTTTGAAATGTGTAAATTCTTTGAATGTTACTCATAACTTTTTATGGGCACCACACATTTTCCTATATCAGAAAGATTTAAAATTACTTTTGCAGAAAAATACATTTGGAGTACAGTAGATATTTTCTACCATGCCATATAAATTCAGTGGGGTAACACTTTATTTTTCTGGCATGTTCTCGGAAGGAATGATTTCCAACATTAATTCAGGAAAGTCTAGTGGTTTTAAAAATCCTACCATGTGCAAGGGGATTTGCCTGTCACCTTGTGTTAATTGGCCTCAGTTTCCCAACAGCTGTTAGCCCTAGGCCTCTCCACCATATACCCTCAACCAAAAGTCAGGTGCTGGGCTATAAAGCTGTCTGTTCATTCCTTCTTCCTAAGATCAAAGCCTCGCTAGTTATAAAATGCCCGGGGCCCCAGCTTTTCTGATTCTGGTAGAAGTACTGTTTATTCACTCTTTTGAGTATTACCACAGTCCTGATATTTTTCCTTGAACCCATTTCAGGTAAACAGAAGACGAATGGATCACTTGCTGGTTATATTTGGCATACAGCGTGTTTAGTTTAGGCCATATCATATTCATTCAGACAGTGATTTTGATATAAATGATGTGTCTGCCAACATTTTAAAATTAAGGAGATTTTACATAACCAATCTGTTTTGGTAGCTTTTCTTGAAAAATCTGGAAGGCTGGCTCTTTTGGGCCGGCTCCTGCACATGCTAGTTGGAGCTGGTGATATCAAGCAACCACCTTGGACAGGACAGGTGGTCTCCTGTTTGGTACACCCTGTACCACTCCCTGTTGTTTCCCTGACACTGAGGTCAAGTGTCAGTTACCATTTATCCTTGTACTATTGGTTTTCTCATGGTACAATAAAATAACTCTTGTACCCCTGTCTGTCAGTCTAGGGGAAATATGAGTGAGGGGTAGACAGTGAATTCCAAGAAAATGAGAGAAGGTATATTTCTTTGGGGAAATGAATAACTTTTATATGTCTATTTTTTTCTTTTGTGGAATGTCTATTTGAATTAAAAGCATGCGCTATGCCCCTTCATTGTTAACAGTTCCTTTCCTGGTTCCTATAGACATACGAATCAGGGACTTCGGATTAGATGCATGATCCTATAAAAAGAAAGTGACTCCACCTTTGGGTCCCTCAGAGGACAGTATATTGATCTCCTCGAAGCTTACGACTCTCTTGGAGTGAAATTCCCAGGTATCCTGTCTGTGACTTGTCAAGAGGGTAGCTGTTTCTGGCTTTCCCAATAATTAGGCCTTATAGGACGTGGCAAGTTCAGTATAAGTAAAACAAACTTTACCGTAAGGATTGTATATTATAAAAAGGGGATTGAACCATTTTTAAAAATAGTAATGTCACATAACTGGTTTAAGAGAGACAATACAGCAGCTCTGAGGAGGGAAAGATTACATCTGATTGAGGGGATCTTGAAGTTGCTTTTATGTTTCGCCTTGAACAACGGGTAGAAAATCAGCAGCAGGAGACAGTGAAACCGTAGAACAGTTTGAATAAAGGAAAAAAATTGTAGGGATCAGGTGTGGATAGGACAGTGGCTAGAGGTGTTGATGAAAGTAGAGGAAACTGAGGAAAAGCAAAACCAAAAAGGTGGATTGAGGCCTGGTTATGGACAGTCTTAAACGCTAGGCCAAGAAGTTTGCACCTAACTTAAGGGATAATGAATAAGCACTGGCTGACTTTTGAATTAGGGGAGGGACTTATCAGAGCCTATGACTTGAAGGGGAAAAGGCTGGAAGTGCTGCCACCAGTGGTGAAAGAGAGAGAATCACTAGGTCTGTGCAGCTTCTTGGTTATGGTAGTGTGGGGGGATGGGCAGCGGGGAGGGAGGAGCTGGAGGGGAGGGGTGGGGATAAGGTTTTGAACAGATGGAGTCGAGTATGGATGTCCGAAGGAGGACCTGGTTTGGAAGGCGTATCCGATAGGATGCTTTCAGTTTCAAGTAACAGGTTGGCTCCAACAACATGAACATGTGTGGGCTTACGTTACTGAAGAGTGCAGAGATAAGTGGGCTTCAGGAATGGTTGATCAAGAAGCTTCATGATGTCATCCAAAGCTCAGATGTTCCCTGACTCTCAGCTCTGCCTTCCACATGGGTGGCTTTATCCGGAAGCTGATCCTCCTCATGGTCACGGGTGGCAGCCTGTAGGAGTCGGGCTCCATTTGTCTTTGTTCACATCTAGTGGGATAGAGAAAATGTTTTCAGAAATTATCTTACAAAAGCCTGAAAGCTTCATTCTCAAAAGCTTCCATTAGACCACTTCCCACTTGTCTTTGGCCCAAATTAGATTACATGACTGACTATTCTTTTTATTAATTGTGGTATAAAATTTAATATCTTAACCTTTTTTTGAGGTACAATTGGTGTATAACTTTATGTAAGTTTCATGTGTGCAGCATTACGTTTTGACTTCTGTGTATGCTACAGCATGCTCACCATCAAAAGTTTAAATTTTCTGTCACTATACAGTTGACCCACTGTAGCCATTTCGTCATTCCCCCCACCCCCTTCTGCTCTGGTAACCACTAACCTATTCTTTGTATCTATGTGGTTTTTTTGGTTTAGATTGGTTTGTTTATTTTGTTTTTGTTCTTTTATGTTCCATATGCAAGTGAAATCTTACAGTATTTGTCTTTTTCTGTCTGACTTATTTCACTTAGGATAATACCCTCAAGCTCCATCCATGTTGTCGGAGATAACTACGTTCTCTTTTTTTCTGGCTGAGTAGTATTCCATTGCATATAAATATCACATCTTCTTTATCCATTCTTCTGTCCATGGGAACTTAGGTTGTTTCTATATCTTGGTTATTGTAAGTAATGCTACCATGAACATAGGGGTGAGTTTATCTTTTTGAATTAGTGTTTCATATTCTTTGGATAAATACCTAGAAGTGGAAAAGCTGAATCATATGGTAGTTCTATTCTTAAATTTTTGAGTTATCTCTGTATTGTTTTCCATAGTGACTGCTACCAATTTACATTCCTCCACCAGTGTATGAGGGTTCCCTTTCTCCACATCTTCTCCAACACTTGCTATTTCTTGCCCTTTTGATACTATCCATTCTGATGGGCATGAGGTGATATATCACTGGTTTTGATTTGCATTTTCCTAATAATTAGTGATGTTGAACATCTTTTCATGTGCCTGTTGGCCATCTGTATATTGTCTTTGGAAGAATGTCTATTCAAATCCTCTGCCCATTTTTCAATCTGTTTTTTTTGTTGTTGTTGAATTGTGTGAGTTCTTTATATATTTTGGATATTAACCCCATATTGAGGATATGATTTGCAAATATCTTCTTCCATTTGGTAGGTCATCTTCTCATTTTTTGGTGGTTTCTTTTGTTGTGAAGAAGCTTTTTGATGTAGTCTCATTTGTTTATTTTTGCTTTGTTTCCCTTGCCTGAGGAGACATACTAAGAAAGATATTCCTAACACTGATGTCAAACAGCATACTGCCTATGTTTTCTTATAGGATTTTTATGGTTTCAAGTGTTACATTCAAATTTTTAATCCATTTTGAGTTAATTTTTGTGTATGTGTAAGTTAGGTCTGGTTTCATTCTGTTGCATGTAGCTGCCCAGTTTCTCCAACACCATTTATTGAAGAGGCTCTCCTTTCTCCGTTGTATTTTCTTTGCTCCTTTGTCATAAATTTATTGTCTATATATGTGTGGGTTTATTTCTGGGCTCCCGGTTCTTGCTTGATCTGTGTGTTTGTTTTTCCACCAATACCATGGTGTTTTGATTACTATGGCTTTGTGATCGTATAATTTGAAATCAAGGAGTGTGCTACCTCCAGCTTTGTTCTGTTTTCTCAGAATTGCTTTGGCAATTTGGGGTTTTCTGTGGCTCCATAAAAATTTTAGGATTGTTTGTCCTAGACCCGTGAAAAACGTTGAGACTGTGTTGAGTCTGTAGATTATACTTTGGGTAATATAGACATTTTAACAATGTTAATTTTTCCAATCCAGGGAGCATGGACTATCTTTCCATTTCCTTGTATCATCTTCAATTTCTTTCAACAATGTCTTACAGTTTTCAGTGTACAGGTCTTTCACCTCCTTGGTTAAATTTATTCTGAGGTATTTTATTCTTTTTGTTGTGATTGTAAATGGGACTGTTTTCTCAATTTGTCTTTCTCCTAGTTCATTGTTAATATACAGAAATGCAACAGATTTTTGTATATTGATTTTGTACCCAGGAACTTTACTGTATTTGTGTATTGTTTCTAGTAGTTTTCTGGTAGAGTCTTTATGGTTTTCTATGTATAAAATCTTGTCATCCACAAATAGTGCCAGTTTTACTTCCTCCTTTTCAATTTAGATGCCTTTTATTTCTTTTTTTTGCCTAATTGCTCTGGCTAGGATTCCAGTACTTTGCTGAATAAGAGTGATGAGAGTGGGCATCTGTGTCTTGTTCTTGATATAACTTTTAGTTTTTCACCAGTGAGTTTGATGTTAGCTGTAGGTTTGGCATATATGGCATATATACATGTTGAGATATGTTCCTTTTATACCCGTTTTATTGAGTTTTTAAAACGTAAATGGGTATTGAATCTTGTTGAATGCATTATATGCATGTATTTGGATGATCATATTATTTTTATCCTTTATTTTGTTAATGTGGTATATCATGTTGAATGATTTGCAGATGCTGAAACATCCTTGCATCCCTGGAGTAAATCCCACTTGATCATGGTGTACGATCCTTTTAATGTATTGTTGTATTTGGTTTGTTGTCATTTTGTTGAGGATTTTTGCATCTATATTCATCAGAGGTATTGATTGGCCTGTAACGTTCTTTTTTGTGTGTTGTCTTTGTCTGCTTTTGGCATCATGTAAAATGACTTAGGAAGCATTCCCTCCTCCTCAATTTTTTGGAAGAGTTTGAGAAGGACAGGTACTAAATCTCATATGAATGTTTGATAGAATTCACCTGTGAAGCTGTCTGGTCCTGGACTTTTGTTTTTGGGGAGGTTTTTGATTACTGTTTTAATCTCCTTACTGGTGATTGGTTTATTCAGATTTTCCTTTTCTTCATAATTTGGTCTTGGAAGGTGGTATGGTTCTAAGAATTTATCCATTTCTTCTGGGTTGTCCAGTTTGTTGGCATATAGCTGTTCATAGTATTCTTTTATAATCCTTTGTGTTTGTGGGGTATCTGTTGTAATTTCTGCTCTTTTGTTTCTGATTTTCTTTATCAGAGTCTCTCTCTTTTTCTTAGTGTAGCTAAAGGTTCGTTAATTTTGTTTATCTTTTCAAAGAACCAGCTTTTAGTTTCATTGATCTTTTCCATTGTCTTTTTAGTCTCTATTTCACTTATTTCTTCTCTGATATTTATTATTTCTATCCTTCTACAAATTCTGGGCTTTGTTTTTTTCTAGTTCTTTCAGGTGTAAAATGAGATTGTTTATTTGTGATATTTTTGTTTGTTTTTTGAGGTGGGCCTTTATTGCAGTAAACTTTTCTCTCGCTTCCTCTTTTGCTGCATCCCATAGATTTTGGTATTTTCATTTGCCTTCAGGCATTTTTTGATTTTTCCTTTGGTTTCTTAATAGGCCCAATATTTGTTCAGTAGCATATTGTTTAGTCTCCACACATTTGTGATTTTTCTAGGTTTCTTCTTATAGTTGATTTCTAGTTTCATATCACTGTGACCAGAAAAGATGCTTGATACGATTTCAGTCTTCTAAATTTATTAAGAATTGTTTTGTGTCCCAACGTATGGTCTATCCTTGAGAATATGCACTTGAGAAGAATGTGTATTCTGCTGCATTTGGATGGACTGTTCTGTTTAAATCTGTTAAGTCCTTTTGGTCTAATGTTTTATCTAAGGCTGATGTTTCCTTGTTGACTTTCTTTCTGGATGATCTATCCCTTGATGTAAGTGGAGTATCAAAGTTCCCTACCTTTATTCCATTGCTGACAATTTCCCCCTTTAGATCTGTAAATGATTGCTCTATATATTTTGGTGCTCTTAAGTTAGGTTCATATATATTAACTGTTATGTCTTTTTGTTGGATTGTCACCTTTTTTTAATTATATAATGTCCAGTTTTGTCTCTTGTTGCCCTTTTTGGCTTGCAGTCTGTTTTATCTGATATGAGTATGACTCTGCTCTCTTTCTTTTGGCTGCCATTTGGTTGGAGTATCATCTTTCATCCCTTTACTTTGTGCCTATGTTTGTCTTTAGAGCCCCAGATGATTCTCCTGGGGGCCGCATATGGTTTGGTGTTGTTTTAAATCCACCCAGTCACTTGTCTCTTTGTATTGGTGAATTCAATCAATTTACATTTAGGGTGATTATTGATAAATAAGAACTTAGTACTGCCATTTTATCTTTTGTTTTCTGGTTGCTCTATTTCTCCTTCTTTTCTTTTTCCTTGTGTTTCTGTCTACCATTTTAGTTTGGCAGTTTTCTATAATGTTTTTCTCAGTTTTCTCTTTTATGTTTCATGTCTCTGCTCTAGATTTATTTTTGTGGTTATTGTGAGATTTGTACGCAGTGTCTCAAAGCTAAAATAGTCCTTTTTATGCTGATGCTAGAGATAGCATTTTATCTTCATTTACATCTAAGGGTTCTGTTCTTTCTTTTTATGATTTTGTTGTTGCAAGTTCTCCCTTTTTATGTTGTGAGTTTGTTACCAAATTGAATAGCTATAGTTTTTTTTTTCTGCTTTTTTCCCTTTAACCTTCATGTTATCATTAAGTGCTTAACAACCTACTCTGACATAGAGTTGAACTTTTCTGATTTTTCCTTTCTGATTATTACCTTACTCAGTTTTGTGTACTTTTTGCCTTATCATTTCAGGTAGAAGAGCTCCTTTCAACATTTCTTGTAAGGCAGGTCTGGTGGTAATGAACTCCCTCAAAGTATGTTTACTGAGAAAGCCTTTATTTCTCCTAAAAATCTGAAGGATAACTTTGCTGGATAGAATATTCTTGGCTGACAGTATTTTATATTTGAGTATTTTGAGTATGTCATTCTCCTGTCTCTTGGCTTGTAGAGTTTCTGATGAGAAATCTGTTGATAGCCTAATGGGTTGTAGGTTGCTGTCTTTTTCTTTCCTGGCTGCTGTTAAAATTCATTCTTTGTCATTGACTTTTTGACAGTTTTAATATAGTGTGTCTTGGTGAAGGTCTTTTTGCGTCAACAGATTTAGATATTCTTTTGGCTTCATTGGCTTCATATCTAGTTTCTTCCCCAGATTTGGGAAGTTCTCAGCTATTATTTCTTTAAATAAACTCTCTGCTCCCTTCTCCTTTTCAGATACCATTATCCTTATTTTGCCTTTCCAACACTTCTTGCCCTTCCTAATGGATAGTTTTAGAATTTCCTCATTTTAAAAAACCATAGCTCTCCTGAGTCATTTCTAGATTTGTATATTCAAGTTCACTAATTCTGTCTCTCATATGGTCTGCTCTGTTTCCAGTGCTTTCTTTTCTTCTTTTTTTTATTTTTCCTGACTGTGTCATGTGGCATGTGGGATCTTAGTTCCCCAACCAGGATTGAACCCATGCCCTCTGCAATGGAAGTGAGGAGTCTTAACCACTGGACCACCAGGGAAGTCCCTCCAGCGCTTTCTAACGCATTGAAAAAATGTCATTTTTTGAGTTCTTCAGCTCCAGAATTTCTGTTTGGTTCTTTAAAATTTTCCAGTTTCAGTCTCTTTGGCAAAGTATTGTTTCTGTTCATTAATTTTATTCCTGAGCTCATTGAACTGCCTTTCTGATTTTTCTTATAGCTCACTGAGTTTCTTCATGACAGCTATTTTGAATTGTCTGTCATTTAGATTGCAGTATTTGATGACTTTGAGTTGTGGAGAACTGTCATTTTTGTGTGTGTGATACTATGTTGCTATGGTTTCTCATGGTGCTCGGTGAGTTGTTCTGCTGGCACTTTTGAAGTAGCAAACACCTTTCTTCTTTAGGTAAAGCTTTTTTCATTTGATTCTGACAATTCAGCAGGTTGGTAATTAGAGGCTTTTCTTTTGTTTTTCAGTAGGTGGTGCTGTATTACCAGTTTTGGACTTTTCTTACCTGAGCTGCCTCCGGCTATATTTGAGAATTGGCACTTTCCATCCTCCGCTACCTGTCTGTCAGATGTGTTTCCTGGGGCCCTCATTGTCACTGCTTGTGCCTTTGGGGTTGGTGGTGCCTTGCCGCTGCTGGTGTCATTGCTGGGAACACTGGGATGGTGGGTGTCACCACCATGTCTAGGGTCGCCTGCGTTGCAGGCAGCTGCTGTGGCAGGGCAACTAGGAAGGGTGGGGAGATGAGTTGGGTGCCTCTGCTGCATCCAGGGCTGTTGGGTTCATGGGCACTGTTGCTGTGAGTGGGAGGGGGGCTGGAGACGTGGGCACTGCAGCAGCTGGAAGAAGCAGGGTCACAGGTCCTGCTGCTGCTGCTGTGACTGCTGCTGCTGCCCAGTCCCCTGGCTGCAGGTGCTGTTGCAGCTGGGAGGCCAGGGCCATGTACCCTGCTTCCCCTCCTGCTACTAGGTTCTCTGGGTTTGCAGGCTCAGCTGCCATGGCTGGGGGGCCAGGATCATGGTCACTGCCTCTGCTGTTCCCCTGGTTCCACCTCCTCCATGTGTTCCAACCCACCCACCTATAGGTGTACAGATGTGTGGAAGTCTCTGGCATCCTGGTGTGTTGGGCAGAGGAACCTTTGTTTGAGTTATGGATGTTTCACTAGTTGTAGATTAAAGGGAGAGACAAGGGAGTGTCTCATGCCGCCATGATGCTGACATCACTTCATTTTAACCATTTTTAATTGTACATTCATTAATGTCGTTCACCCATCACCACCATCCATGTCCATAGTTCTTTTCATCTTATACAACTGAAACAATAACTCCGCATTGCTTTCTCCCCATAGTGCCTGGAAACCACCATTCTACTTTGTGCCTCTCTAATTTTGACTCTCTGCTTTTCTCACATACCTAGAATCACACAGTATTTGTATTTTTGTGACTGGCTTATTTCACCTAGTGTTATGTTTTCAGGGTTCACCCATGTTGTAGCATATGTTAGAATTTCCTTCCTTTTTAAGACTGGATAATATTCCATTGTATGTATAAACCACATTTTGCTTATCCATTCATTCTGTGATGGACACTTGGGTTGCTTCCACATTTTAGCTACTTTGAATAGTGCTGCTGTGAACATGGTTGATAGTTGTACACATATCTCTTTGAGACCCTGACTTCAGTTCTTTTGGATATATACCCGGAAGTGCTAAATCATATGCTAATTCTATTTTTACGTTTTTGAGGCGCTACCGTAGTGTTTTCCACAGCAGCTGTACCATTTTACATTCTCACCAGTAGTGCATGAGGGTTCCATTTTACCCACATCCTTGCCAACACTTCTTACCTTCTGTGTTTTTTGTTTTTTGATAGTAGCTATCCTAATGGGTATGAGGTGGTATCTCATTGTACTTTTGATTTGCATTTCCCTAACGATCACTGATGTTGAGTATCTTTTCACGTGCTTGTTAGCCATTTATGTATCTTTGTTGGAGAAATGTCCTTTCGAGTTCTTTGCCCATTTTTGGACGAAGTTGCTTTTTTCTTTGTTGTTGAGTTTTAACATGACTGTTTTTAAACCGCTGGCAATGGGAGTGGCATCACTCTTAAATAATTGGGTTGATTTTGGATCCTGGGTAGACAACGTACAGTGTCAAGTTGCACGGAGAAGATTGTGCTCAGCTTAAACATGTCTGAGGAGCTAGTGAGATATCCAGGTAGAGAGAGCTTAAAAGGCTGTGTGTATGAGTCTGGATTCCGAAAAGAAAGAGCAGAGGGAGGTTTTACTTCAGAATAAGTTCTTCAACTAACTGATGTTGAAGCTTTTAAAGAACTATCTGGCAGAGGCAGTCATGCCTACCATGTATTCTGATTGCCCCTTGCATGTCCCTGATCCCTTTGAGTTGGCAGAGATACATATGTAGTCATGGCCAATGGGCTGTGGGGGAGGTAGTGTGTTTCTCTTCTAGGCCAAGGCAGTAAAAGAGCGATGCAGGATTCTTCCTGTTTTTCTCCCAGAAGGAGACTGAGGAGGCCATGGATTCCAGATGGGTGACTGTAAAATGCAAGGGCCTCCGTCTAGCTTGGGTCCCTAAGCGTGTAGAGCCAGGCCCCTTGCCGACTCATGCAGGCCATTTAACATGAGAGAGGAATCAAGTTTTGTTGTGTTCACCTCCTGAACACACTCCATTTGGAGTTGTTGCAGTAGCATAGCCTGCATGGAATTTTATCTCTTTTTAATGTCTCAGGGATGCCATTATAGAGCTGCTGTTCTGCTGATCTGTTATTCCTCATCAGCATCAATGCCATTGGGGATTACTGATCTAAGTAAGATTGTTGACTTTGAGAAGATTAAGATGAACTGGTGGTAAAATGTATTGCCTAAAAAAGCATAAAAGTGGATTCATGTAACTGGAGTCACTAGGCATATGAAAAAGAGGCTAGAAAATTAACAATCAAAGGTTGGTAACTTGATTTTATTAAAGATATCAATAGTATTACATTTCCCCCCAATTTATATACTGTTTCACTCAAGTTACACAAAAGTTATACTCTGATAGTTCAAGTTTAATAAATCTCTTTATAGTTACTCCTGATGTCAGGTAGAGATCTGGTTCATCTTTTTGAGGAATTATAATAAAGTGATACTTGGAGAATGGAATAGCATTAAGAATCACAAGTCCTTATGTCCCAGGGGAACCAAGAAACTGGTTTTTCACTAACATTATAGGTGATCGTGAATAACCCACTCATACCCCATGAAAATTCTCCTTGGTTTGGAGCACAGATGGGGAAGTGGGAACCATGCTTTTTTTTTTTTGCCCACAAAGTGTCTTTTACATTATTGAAATAGGTGCCAACAATTAGAAATCCTATTTTAAAATGGGTGGGTGTGACCTGTCCCCCCAAGCCTGTGCCAACCATAGGCTGGAACAGAAATGACAGAACTTCCCACCTACACTTGGCCCAACTTGCCAAGCACTGTACTTACCCTGCCACCTCAGACATTGTGGCTGGAGAGTTTGTTTATTATAATGCAGATATCCCCTGGGAGAATGAATCTCGTCAGTGATTTAGTGTTTACTTTCATTTAATGACTATTCACTCAGTTCATTTATTCTATAAGCATACTGTGCAAAATGCCATGCTTTGGATGAGTTAAAGGAGACTTTGTAGATGGAATGGCTGCACTCTGTGCTATACCGTGTGTTGTATAATTGGAAAGTCTTCTTTTGTTTTTGATTGAATTTTATTATTTATTTATTTAACTTTTTAAAAAGTTTATTTTATTGAAGTATAGTTGATTTACAGTGTTGTGTTAATTTCTGTTGTACAGCAAAGTGACCCAGTTTTTAATACATACATATATATATATGTGTATATATATATATATATATATACACACATTCTTTTTCATATTCTTTCCCATTATGGTTTACCACAGGGCATATTGAATATAGTTCCCTGTGCTATGCAGTAGGACCTTGTTGTTTATCCATTCTATATATACCAGTTTGCATCTGCTAACCCCAAACTCCCAACCCTTCCCTCCCCCGCCCCCCTCCCTTGACAACCCTGTCTGTTTTTTATGTCTGTGAATCTATTTCTGTTTTATAAATAAGTTCATTGTATCTTTTTTTTTTGATTCCACATATAAGCAGTATCATACAATATTTGTCTTTGGCTTACTTCACTTAGTGTGATAATCTCTAGGTCCATCCATGTTGCTGCAAATGGCATTACTTCATTCTTTTTTTTTTTTTTTTTTGCTGTACGCGGGCCTCTCACTGTTGTGGCCTCTCCCGTTGCAGAGCACAGGCTCCGGACGCGCAGGCTCAGCAGTCATGGCCCACGGGCCCAGCCGCTCCGTGGCATGTGGGATCTTCCCGGACTGGGGCACGAACCCGTGTCCCCTGCATCGGCAGGCAGACTCTCAACCACTGCGCCACCCGGGAAGCCCTACTTCATTCTTTTTAATGGCTGAGTAGTATTCCACTATATATATGTACCACATCTTCTTTACCCATTCCTATGTCAGTGGACACTTAAGTTGCTTCCATGTCTTGGCTGTTGTGAATAGTGCTGCTGTGAACACTGGGGTGCGTGTATGTTTTTGAATTAGAGTTTTCATCTTTTCCAGATATATGCCCAGGAGTGGGATTGCTGGATCGTATGGTAACTCTATTTTTAGTTTTTTTTTTTTGGTATGCAGGCCTCTCACTGTTGTGGCCTCTCCTGTTGCGGAGCACAGGCTCCAGACGCGCAGGCTCAGCGGCCATGGCTCACGGGCTCAGCCGCTCCGCACATGTGGGATCTTCCTGGACCGGGACACGAACCCATGTCCCCTGCATCGGCAGGCAGACTCTCAACCACTGCACCACCAGGGAAGCCCTATTTTTAGTTTTTTAAGGAACCTCCCTACTGTTCTCCATAGTGGCTGTACCAATTTACATTCCCACAAGGAGTGCAGGAGGTTTTCCTGAGAAAAGTGATTTTAAAAAGCTGAGGAAAATGATAAGAGAAAGAAGGCAGATTCAGGAAGTCAAATATCTGTCTTAATAGAGAAAATAAGTGCAGAAAATATTAATGAAAGATGAGGAGGAAAAATACTTTCTATGTCTGGAAAAAAGTCTCCTCTTCCCTTCATGATCTCTTCCTTATCACTGCTAATTCCTTTACCAATGCTTATTGAGATCCTAAGTGCTAGATTCTAATGTTTAAAAATGAACAAGATACAGTTGTTGGTCACCAGGAGCCCAGTTCATTGGTGGGACTGGCAACCTGAGCAAAGAAAGCAGCACGATAATGTTGCCACACCAAAGTGAGGGCGAGGAGGGAGAGAGAGAGCTGACATTTGCCTGGGAAAGTTGGAGGAGTTTTCACAGTGGAGCGCACATTTGAGCTAGGTTTTGATGGATAAGTAAGTGTTCTCTGAACTTTCTGAAATAAATGAGCTAAACCTGCCTATAGTGTGAACGGTTTGAAACTCCTTATCAGTGATTTTCAATGGGGTGAAAAAGGTAATCTTCACCTTGCAGAGTGATGTGGGACCCTAAAAACGACCTTGCAAGCTGAAACCGTGCAAAGCCCTTTTAGTTATCAATGGGAAAATGGAATGATATGCAACCTTTAAAAATTTTTGTCAAAACATTAAAAAAAATCTGTTCCTAACAGTCGTAAATGTATAGGAAAATGAAAAAACAGTAAAATTAATATTTATTCAGAACACTATATTTAAACATTAGAAATACTGAGAATTAACGTGTTTCATTTCTTTGTAAAAAGCTTGTCGAGTTGCAACAGCGCTAGCTTTCTTTTTGTTGTATAACTTAAAGCAGCAGCCCCCAACCTTTTTGGCACCAGGGACCAGTTTCACGGAAGACAATCTTGCCACGGACTGGGGGTGGGGGGTGGTGGTTTCGGGATGAGTCAAGTGCATTACATTATTGTGCACTCTATTTCTCTTATTATTACATTGTAATAGATGATGAAATAATTATACAACTCACCATAATGCAGAATCAGTGGGAGCCCTGAGCTTGTTTTCAGTTGCCACTCACTGTGAGGGTTTTGATATGAGTCTGCAAGCAATTGATTTATTATGGTCTCTGTGCAAACCTCTCTGCTAATGATAATCTGTGTTTGCGGCCACTCCCCAGTGCTAGCATCACCACCTCAGATCATCAGGCATTAGATTCTCATAAGGAGCCTGCGACCTAGATCCCTCGCATGCTGCACAGTTCACAGTAGGGTTCGCGCTCCTATGAGAATCTAACGCTGTGGCTGATCTGACAGGAGGCGGAGCTCAGGTGGTAATGCAAGCGATGGGGAGCGGCTGTAAATACAGATGAGGCTTCGCTCGCTCGCCCACCACTGACCACCTGCTGTGCGGCCTGGTTCCTAACAGGCCATGGACCAGTACTGGTCCGTGGCCCGGGGGTTGGGGACCCCTGACTTACAGTCTGGAGAGAGCATCTTTTCTGTGCCTTGAATTGTCAGCATCATAAGTCTGTATCAAATTCCAACATTTCATCTTTTGTACTTTGAAAGCTGTGAGATGTGTCCCACAGTGGTTTTAATGTGAGTTATTGTGCTGGCATCACCTCCCCTGGGACATCTTCATCCTTTTTGTGACTACAGCTTTCATTTTTAAATTTCAATACCTTTGTCTTCACTAAGTTCCTCTGGCTGTGTATTCAGAGTCTCACACACAGCGGCAGTCTCATTATTCCCGCTGTCACCTATTGATTCTTTTTAATTTAATTAATTTATTTTTGGCTGCATTGGGTCTTCGTTGCTGCGCGGGCTTTCTCTAGTTTTGATGAGCAGGGGCTACTCTTCATTGCAGTGTGCAGGCGTCTCATTGCGGTGGCTTCTCTCGTTGCAGAGCACGGGCTCCAGGTGCATGGGCTTCAGTAGTTGTGGCGCGTGGGCTCAGTAGTTGTGGTGCTTGGGCTCTAGAGTGCAGGCTCAGTAGTTGTGGCGCACGGGCTTAGTTGCTCCACAGCATGTGGGATCTTCTCGGACCAGGGCTCCAAGCCGTGTCCCCTGCATTGGCAAGCGGATTCTTAACCACTGTGCCACCAGGGAAGCCCTCAGCTATTGATTCTACACCCATTGACATTGGATTCAAATGCCAAGTCCAGCAGTATAACTTTTTATTTCTTTGCTGCACTTTCATCTTCGTTGGCCAATTTTCACTTTGGGTTATCCATTTTCATGTCACTTGGTTTTATCACTGGAAGACAGGAAGTCAGCACAATTCCTTGCTTTGGTGTCTGTGCATGAACTGATTACAGACGTCGCATGAGAAACCAGAGACAGACTTTGAAAGAAGCAACATGACTGATCGCTGATCGACATGAGCATCTGTTATATATGAAGTGATTTGTGAGCTGAAGAGCTGGCAGTGGAATTTCTATTTGATGCAACTACTCACAATCACAATTAATAGAATTTGGTAACTGGAATGTAATATTGGGGAATTGGTGGTGTTGAACTGAGCTGTGGTAACTAAAATCCATGCGTATCAAAACTTTGCAAAGCCAGGACTGTCTCTGTGGATATCTTGAGTGGATTTTCCTGCCCTTTGTGGGAAGTACAGCATCTGTAGTGCTGGCCACTGAGTGCCAGTGAGGCCCTCTTTTGTGTCACTGTGACAACCAAAATGCTTCCCACATTCTCCATATGTGCTTGGGGTGGGGATAGGGTCACTCTGTCATTAGTTAATTGGAATGTTGAGGGGCGGCCACTCTGCTGCTGGTGAGCACTTCAGTGTTCATGGCAGAGTTCTGGAGCCATCTCCCCATGAGTGTGTGGTGCCTTCCCTTCCTTCGTAAGCCAAGTGAGGCAGAAATTGCCCTTGCCTGGGGAGTCACGTGACTAATCGTCTAGCGGGGCTTTGCCACATGCCTGTCTGCTGCTTAACCTCTTTGAATTCTGATTTCCTTATCTATAAAAAAAGGTTTACAAGATTGTTGTGAGTACATGGTAAGTGTATGTGAACATCAGGCAAATGTGAGCAGTTGTTCTGACAATGATGAATAACCGAATCACTGAGATGCATTTCTTGGATTTAAAATGAAATACATCAGAGGCCTCTAATGTCTCAGCAAAATCAGTATCCTCAGCTTTTAGACACCCCCTCGTGTGAGAAGTTCACTACTTTCCCATCTCCACTTTTCAGTGTCTCCTAGTTGCTCTTTTCTCGCTTTGCTCCCCTCATGGTGAAGTTCAGCAAATTGACTCCTAATCCATCAGTATGTGAAGCACCTTGAAACAGCTTCCTCCCTGAAGATAGACCTTATTTCTCGATTGTTACAAGGAAAATAGAGCACACAAGAGTTGGTTTCTTGGAGAAGCAGGCTGCAGATGGCGCCCAGCTGGTAGGCATTTTGAATGATGAATTTTCAGTAGTTTAGAGTGTAAATGTCGAGCATTCTTTTCCTGGTCCAAGAATAAATATTTCAAGTAAAGTCAGCATAAATAGACTTGTTTCAGGTTGATCTGACATGCTGATTACTCACCTGTGGATTTTTAACTTTACGTCTGGATTGAAGAATTTGGTGAAATAAGCACATTAGTAGAATGTTGTTGGTTTGGCAAAGGTTTCCTTCATCTGTAAGATATTATCCTGTAATTGCTGCAGACTTTCAGAATGTTGTAGTATAGTGAGCATTCATAGATATGTTCTCTTTCCACATGGTGTGCTAATCTGGAATTTGTGGGAGATGGAAAAAATCTACTATGACTTGAGCATTGAGGAATATAAATGGAAATTATTTTTATCATGAGTGAAACTACATGTGTAATTTAAGTTATGCTTGTTTATTTTATTCTAATTTTGGCAGGTTATTTAAGGACAGTGAAATTATTTAAATGATTCCATGTAAATCTGTGATAATTTTTTTCAATAGCTGATAGAAGTTTCTTCCAATCAGAAAAAAGCGTCTGGGCTTCCCTGGTGGCGCAGCGGTTGAGAGTCCGCCTGCCGATGCAGGGGACACGGATTTGTGACCTGGTCCGGGGGGATCCCACGTGCCGCGGAGCGGCTGGGCCCGTGAGCCATGGCCGCTGAGCCTGCGCGTCTGGAGCCTGTGCTCCGCAGCGGGAGAGGCCACAGCAGTGAGAGGCCCGCGTACTGCAAAAAAAAAAAAAAAAAAAAAGCTTCTATATTCCAGCTTATATAAACATTACCCTCCTTTCCTTCTTTCCCTCCCTTACTCCACAGAAACTAAAACCAAAATAAGAATATATGATTCCATGTTTATTAGGTACCTTTTTAATATAAGAAGCAATGCTGTGACTCTTTGATCAAGGAAACTACTCCCTGTTTATGAAAAGCAAATATGAATTAGAATGTTAAGATGGCTCTTTAGTTTCCAAAGCTATTATCAGCTTCTATCTTGATCAGATTTTTCATGATGAAGTACCCTTACAGATAAACTATAAAAATAGGTGTTCCGCCTAATATCCACAATCTTAATTTTAATTGCTTCATATATTTCAAAATTGGTATTCTTAGGTCACATACTCTTGTTAATATAAGTATTTGCAATTCATTATATCTGAGATTAGCATAAGAATTAGGTTACATTTTAATAATTAGTCCCCTGTAAGTAATGAGTACAGTAAGCCTAACAACAGAAATTTTAAAAGTTATTTTTCCAATAATTATATTTTTAGATGGACTCCTCCAAAATCTCCTCTCTCCTCATGACCTGTAGAATTGCTGCCTATTATGAGAGCAGCTAAAGAAGCCTAGCAGAAATTGGTAGGACTGAGAAGAGATTCTTTTGAGAGTGAAGCTGTCCAGAAGTTGACACTGACCTATTTGAGGTGCTATAAACACACAGCATCCAGAATTATGAGTTAGAACAAGTCTTTAAAATATTCAAGGTATCATTTAATGTTTATTGAAAATGACTCAACATCAGATATTTGTTCTTCAGGCTTTGATTTTTGTGAAGGTGGATGCCAGAACAATAATACAATTTAGGAAAAAAACACCAGCTGGGACTCACTTTAGGTTTCTTTTTTCCTAAGACCGAGGATAGTCATTTCCTTCTCAGAGGTTTTGTGGCTTTGTATACCTAGGCATTCCTAGCTTAACTGACATCAGGGTATTTATAGATTTTGTTTCACAAGGAAGCACTAGTTCATTTTAAGCATGTGTCCCAAATTTCAATTCAAATGTCACACAACTGGGGGACATCAACAACTTATATTTTGGAGAGGGGTTGGTCAGTGTTAGCCACTTAATTGAATTATTCCTTGAATGCAAACTGAAGTTTTTGGACATCATCCTGATTTGCTTAAAAATTAGGGCATATCATGGGTTTCTGGGAATTGATTTCATTGTGAAGTTTTGCAGGAATTAATTGGATTGTGGGAAGTGTATATTATCCTTTTGAAAAGGTGTCAGTGTTTTTTCATACATTATAAGATCTACAGAATGAACTGCTCCAGTGTTCCTGTTTCCATGCTTTTTAAAAAAATGTCACTTTAATTCTCACTTCTCTCTTAAACCTGTCTGGATTTTCTGAAGACAGTGAGAGATTGCCCGCAGCTCCTGTGACAGTCGCTTCTGTTCATCTCCTTTCCCAACATGCTGACCCTTTAGATGCACTAAGAACTTGTTACATCCACAGCCCAGTCTTCTCAGCGACTTTGACATGACTTGTGTCCCCACCTAAGCTTTTGTTCAACTCAAGGACATGGCCTCTGTGAAAAGGAAAGAAAGCCTTTAGGTCAGGGTCGTCTGGTAGCCCTGGGACATCTTTTTAACAACATGTAGAATTCACCTGTAAGCTTTCTAGCTGTTTTTTGTTTTTTTTTTTTTTTGCCTCTAGGAGAAATCCTAGCTTTATCTCTGAGCTCCATTCATTAGCTGCTTTATTAAGGTTACAACATCCAGAATTATGAGTTAAAACAAGTATTTAAAATATTTAAGGTGTGATTTGATGTTTATAGAGCATGATTCAAAATTAGTAGTTTGTTGTTTAAGCTTTGGTTTTGTGAAGGTGGAAACAGGGGCCATGATAAGAGTAAAAAAAAAAACTCGATGGAACTCACTTTAGGATTTTTTTTTCTTTTTTTTTGAGATGTAAGATAGTCATTTTTTTCCAAGAGGTTTTGTGGCTTCTCTAATTTCAGCCACAAGCTTCCTGACCTCACCTTTTCCAGTTTCCCTATCTACAATACTTATCTTGATGACCATTTAGGACATCTTTTTAAGCATAACATGGTAGAGACAGAGCCTCGGACTTGCTGCGTGCCGAGATTTCTGACTTTTGAACTCCCCGACCCCCACCCGTATCCTGCTTCTACCAGGGGACATGCGTGTCAGCCCCCTGTTGCAGTAACTCGGCTTCAGTCCTGGGATTCCTGGAGCAGTCTCCACCCACACCCCCAGGGGAGAACTGCGCTTCCGCTGCCTCCTCCTGAGCATGCGCCCTACTGCTACTCTGCTCTTCTGCTAGTGCTGCTCCCGTAATTGGCTGAGGTGAAAACCAATGACCAGTGTGCAATGTCTGAGCTGTGGGAACTGACTTGGAGTCACCAGAGGGGCTGGTTTAAAAAGCTTCATTGATAACTTCCTGACTGCCTGTGGGTAGTTACCCCGCTGGTTCTCAGAGTTTACCTGTAGCAGGTGATAGCGGAGCACAGGTCCTGGCTGACTTTGTGTCGTGTCTTCAAGTCTCTACTGTGCATGCCCGTGTGCGGAGCCGTGGGCAGCTGGAGAAAACACACAACAAGGTTCCTGGCTCGGCGGTGTGAGGGGGTTTCGAAGCGCCTCTGCTGCACTGAATCCCCCTCAGCCCTCCAGGGTACCTGCTCTCCTTCCTTCTAGAACTCCCTACACACACACTCCTCTTCTGCCTTGGTCACTTTCTCCCCTCTTTCCCCAACTAGCCAACTTTTCCTTCTCCTTTAGGTCACAGTGTTAATAGGCATTTCCTTGAGATAACTTTTCTTGACAGTACACTGCTGGGTTAGGATCCCTTCAGTACACTCTTGTTGCCGTTCCCCATTCTGCAGCTTGGCACCCAGTACCTAATGGTGGGTTAACTAGTATTCTCCTCGCTAGACCACGAGCTCCTGGAGGGCAGCCCGGTCTTGTTTGCTCTTGTATCCCTAGTGTCTAGGACAGTGCCTGGCCAGAGGTCATCAATGTGGAATGAACACAACAACGGTATTACCGAGCAATCGATACGTGCCACGCTCTGTGCTTTGGGTTTTCCACATATTTTCTTAGTGAAGCACGACAACTCTGTGAGTCATTAATTGTACAGAGGAGAAAAGTGAGGCTGCTGAAAGTAATTTGCCCAACATGAAAGCGGCAGAGCTGGTCCTTGATTCTCGAGCCACCTGCCTTTCATGACTAGATTCAACACAGTGATGAGCGTATAAAGGGATGCCGGAGAAGGCATCCATTCAGAGCTCCGTGTGGGGACTGCAGCCTGGTGAATGACCTGTGAGGTTGGCCTTGGCTGGCCACAGTCAATGGAATTGCCTTTTTTTTTTTCCCTAGTCATATGGGAAAGGTCAGCTCCAGGTGCCAAATTCCAATAACTAATAATTTTTTTTCTCTAAAAAATTTGACATTTATTGCAGGTCATTGGACTTTGGAGATCATGTGGTATAGAAGATAGAACTCTGGTTTTAGAATTAAGGATACTAAGCTTAGGATATTGTCTCTTCCTCTCAAAGACAGTGTGGATGTGGGTAGGTTGAATGTAATTTTGGGGGGCCCCATCACTTCACTACACAATAGAGACACTGGACTGGTGTGAGGTCTAGAGGGAGTGTGTGTAAAGAAGGCATTTCAACTTGATGGCTGTTACCTGCTAATAGGATATTTTCTGTGGCAAATGATTTTCTGTTATGGAGCATCTGTTGGTGTTTATTTATGGCTGCGTGGGGTCCTCATTGCTGTGCACGGGCTTTCTCTAGTGGTGAGCACGGGCTACTCTTCCTTGCCATGCAAAGGCTTCTTATCGCGGTGGCTTCTCTTGTTGCGGAGCACGGGCTCTAGGCACGCGGGCTTCAGTAGTTGTGGCACGTGGGCTCAGTAGTTGTGGCTCGCGAACTCTAGAGCACAGGCTCAGTAGTTGCGGCACACAGGCTTTGTTACTTCGCGGCATGTGGGATCTTCCCGGACCACGGATCGAACCTGTGTCCCCTGCATTGGCAGGTGGATTCTTAACCACTGTGCCACCAGGGAAGTCCCTCTATTGCTGTTTAATAAAAAGAGATGATCATATTCAGGGTGGTTTCTGGGAAGCTCTCCAGATGATTAAGATTTCAGGAAGTTATGTCTTCCAACTGTGTTTGACAAGGAAGCTTCTTTATTAAGTCTTATAGTTATGGAACCTGATGTAATTTACTGGATTAAATGGCCAAATTATTTCATTCACAAAAAGTATATAGATTATTTTCTTTCTGCCTCCCCACCAATAGCATTATAAATAGTAAGATCTTAATTTCCCATTTTATCTCTTAAGGTGCCTTAGTCACCTTAGAGGAAAACGCGCAGTCTAATTTTAGTCACTATGCGGATATGTGTACAGTAGCTGGAGCTAACAGGTGACAAAATGTGACCAATGATAAAGCCCTCCTAAATGGGCCTTCCTGCCCTCGTTTAGTGACTGATGAACTCATTCATAAATTTACTTTAACTTGGCTTTCAGGACTTGAGTGACTTTGCAGGTTATATTTTGGGGAGCCCTTTACTAACCTTCCCCCAACCCCGACCTTTCATGATAGGAGCCAGAGTCACCTCTGTGAGCTGGCCCTGTGCCAGCACCCACCCCATTGTCAGGTAGTTGCCTTTTTTGTCTGTCTGTGTCCCTGACTTGACTGTAAGCTCGCGAACACCAGGAATTGTTTCTTATTCATTGCTATGGGTCCTGGCACTTGGGGCACCTAGGGAGGCTTTTGACAAATATTTGTAGGTTCTTAAAACCAGTCAGTCTGCACAAATCCTAAAGCATGTTTTCAAATGTGTATATACACATTCTTTAAAGATGGAGGCCCTATATTCAGTACAGTATGGTGGTTAAAAGGACGGTTTTTGTCAGCAGTCTGGGGTTTTTATCCCCACGGAATAAAGGAATCCACTTCCTAAGGGTGTTATGTAGATTCATTTGCCCAAATAGATCTGCGCTTGCTGTGTGCAGGGTAGAGCGCTTTTATTTTGCAGAGACAAACTATAAACAAGTAAACACAGAAAACAGGAGAATTTCAGACTGTGGTAAGGGTTAGGAGGGAAACGAACACAGTGAGCTGCTTGGGAGGGTGCCCGAGCGGGAGGGGGAGCCGGGGAAGGGGGCAGCTGGGGCCCTGAAGGGGGTCCGCTGGGCGCCTTCCTGGGGAGGCTGTATGGCCTCAGTCGAGGAAGTTGAGGGGGGTGATAATAATTTATTTTATTTTAAAATACGGATTTATGTGTCAGCCCCAGTCTCCCAATTTATCCCTCCTCTCCCCTTTCCCCCTGGTACCCGTAAGTTTGTTTTCTACATCTGCGACTCTATTTGTGTTTCGTAAATAAGTTCATTTGTACCTTTTTTTAAGATTCCACATAGAAGCGACTTCATGTGGTATTTGTCTTTTTCTATAGATAACTCATAAGGACCTGCTGTATAGCACGGGGAGCTCTATTCAGTATTTTGTAATGAGCTACATGGGAAAAGAATCCAAAAATGAGTGGATATATTTATATTTATACCTGATTCACTTTGCTGTGCAGTAGAAATTAACGTTGTTAATCAACTATACTCCAATAAAAACTAAAGATACAGATTTACAGTTAACTAAGCAGTTTCATGGAGAAGACGATGAAATACGTGAGCAAGGACAGCATAGATGGGAGGAGAAGGGGCAGGGCCCAGATCCGGAGAGTTGGGGCCAACAACCTCCAGGGCCAGGCCAGTCCCTCGACTTTGTAAAGACCTCACTTTTGTTTTTCAATTTTTAATAGAGGTATGGGTGTAGGGAGCTATTTCTGTTAAGAAAAACAGCAGTGCAGGCACCATGATAAATGGCCAGTGAGTAATACAGACACAGTGATGAGAATGGTAAGTGGCTCCTGATCTCATTGTGGGAGACCCAGTGGGGGTTGGAGGGCAGCCCAGGGTCTCTTGACCCTGACTAAAGGGGGCATCTGGTCCTCAGTGCCAGCCAAGTGTTGCCATGTGGGAATGTGGGCTCCAGGTGCTAAATCTGCACGTTTTCCAGAGAAACAGAAATGTCTCTGTGAAATTCCCAGATTTAAAAATGTTGGCTTACATTAAAAAAAAACTTATGGCAGATTGCATAAGAATGCATCTGTGGGCTGACAGGCCGAAACATCTGCTGCAAGCCCTTTGCTGCTCTGATAAAGGGGATTAAGTGAAGTATGATGCATGTTAACATGTTAACCATTTAGCCTTGTGCCCAGAACGTAACCAACACGGAGGTACTTTTTATTAATTGCGCTGTTCATGCGTTTCATTGCCTTCACCATTAATTTGTTTAGTTACCTCTAAATCCATAGGTGGTAGTTGCTGTCATTTGCCTACTGATTTGTTCAGTTCTTTGCTTTTATTCAGTTGTTGGGTGAATTTTATATGCATGGTATGAAAGTAGACATTAAACTAGGCTAATTTAAGTGATAACAGTGGAGAAGAATGAAGGGTTAGCCTTTCTCGGTTACTCATTTTTCTCACATTTACTGTCGACTTCCTTTGCTCTGCAGACGCCTGAATCACTTGTTCTTGGGCTTCAGCACATTTGGGTCTCAAGTCTTTCTGGCCAGCATTAGGTGCGTGTAACTGCAAAAGAACTGTGGCAGAAATGCCACTTTAGAGAGGCGAAAGATGATAGGAAATGCAGCCTTATGACGTGATGTCCCGTTTAGAGGCTTTTCATCAGTTTTAATGAAACACAAATGTGTCCAAAGCAAGCTAATTTTTTTTTTTCCCCCCAGAAAAAAAAAAGCTTCATTTAGGAAGGCCTAACCCACATCGTTCTGTATGACAAGGATCATGTTTGGTGTGTTGCAATCTGTTGGTGATTGCTTTATTCAGCACAAGCATCTTGGATGGTTTGGCAACAAGTTGGGTTAATTACTTGTTCATGTACTTTTTGGTCTCGTCTCTACGTTAGAATTCTGGAGCATCACAGAGAGGAACGCTGGGAGTAACAAAATATATGTGAATATTTCTAATAGATTAAAGGCTTATAAAAATGCATCTCTTTCCTTCCCCCAAGGGTTTTTTTTTTTTTTGCATTGTTTTAAAAGGAGATCATTTTGTTGCATCAACATGAGCCTAAGGACTTGAAAATAATTTTTTCCGGGAAAAAAATCTGTAAGTACAGGTTCTTAATTGAATCAATAATTTTCTCTTAATTTTTTGCTACAGATCATGGAGGAAACAAATACGCAGATTGCTTGGCCATCAAAACTGAAGATTGGCGCCAAATCCAAGAAAGGTAAATCCTGAGAGATGCAGAAATTTTTGGTAACGGAGACTGCGGAATTCCTGCGGGTTTCCTGGGGAGAAAAATCAACCTTTATCCCTATCATATTTGTCCCCAAGTATTTGTTAAATAGCAATATTTGGGGAGGATTATCATAATGAAAAATAATGTACAACCTTTTATCCAACAACAGAATAATATTTTTAAGTATTCTGTTGTAATAGAAATGTTATTATAGATGATATTGTGGCAACTTAACGATGTCAAGGATGACTATTCATTCGGTGACCATGAGTCATGGTCACTGTCTCCACATATAATAATGTGTTTTCAACACATAAACTCCCACTGCGTACACTTTAGGGTTCTTGTTTATGTACCAGATTTAACAGCTGATTGTTTTCCCCTCCAATATGCTAGGAACTTGGATTTCCTTTTTTGACTGCTTATTCTCCTCTCCGTCTGTTACGCAGTGAAGAACACACTTGATTACTCTTTTAGGCTGAGCATTTCCCTTGCCTGGCCTTTCCTCTGCTTTAACCTAGAGGACACTCACTAATGTGTGGATGGTCAGAAAGGGAAATATAGGACCCTTATTTCTTCCAAAATTACATAGTATTTTCTAATGATCTGCCAGTATATACTTTTATGGACAGCTTTTCTTTTTCAAGGATAACCTCAGTGTCAGGAAACTTTGTTGTGTATACTTCGTTAAAAATGCATGTAGTCACTAGGAGATAATGGAAAACTATCACCAAGCAATTAAAAACGCGATGATTGTGTGAGCTGAGCGTTATCTCTTGTGGTCTAGCTTTTTTGTTGTTGCTCTTGAGTTTTGTGTTTGCTGCCCCTTCTCCCTATGACTTTTATTGCTAAATGATACTAAACACCACAAGATTGGTTAATTTTCTTGTTTCTTTTCATCCAGATTGTCTTCTTTTAATCTCATTTTATTAGAGCTACTCATCACATGGAATGTAAATTATTTTGAAGTTCTTGTTATGAGTGTGGTTAACTGGACGACAGTGGACTGGAATTCCTACTGAAACACTGATCTTGTTACTTTCTTATTTGTGACCGTAGTGGCGAGGGAAAGGGAAGCTTATGTGCTAAACGGTGAATTTCCAAGTGGAATTCCACAACTTTGTAGAAACCTTGCATTTGCTAAGTGCTATAGGATATATTCTCAATTAATCTTCAGTGTGTTGAGATGTTTTATACTCATTATGCAGAAGGAGAAACTGCTGTTAGTGGGTATCTACCTATTTGGTTGTTTGCTGCCGTACAAAACTCCCTGGCCGGCCACTTGGGTAAATTGGAACTTGAACATGAACTGGAGCCTTTCCCTGTTGTCAGGTATTTTTACTTAAAGAATGACACGAGCTTCATTACTAGCTAATAAAAATGTAATTTGATCGGTCTCTAAAGAAAACCCCCTAGGAAACATGAATATTAAAACAATCCCAGATAATTTTGGATGGCTTACTCTCTTGCATTATCCACGCTACGGTTTTCCCCCCACTATCAGGAGAAACTGAGAATTGATTCATTTTTTTAGTTTAAAATGTGGTTACAACTTTAGAGATGTTAGATAATACGGAGATGGATAGATTAAGATAGTGTTTTAGTTTCCAGTCACTGACACATTAAACCCATTCAGAATCGCCAACTATATTCCACATTATGATTATATACTTTGCTTTGAAAATAAGAATATCTCAGCACTACATTTGAGGGCATTTAGCATAATTTCCACATGGTTAAAAGTTAACCTTTGGAATTGTGCCTAAGAATTGATCCCTCCAGGCCTAGGTCTACAGACATCATTTTATTTTTTATTATTTATGAAGTGCTATAAATGTACACAGTACTGTATGATGAGCAGAATGTGCCAGAAGAGAGAGGTGGAGCTCAAGGAAGAAAGAAAAAAATGAAAAGGTTTCCTCAGAGGAAACTGCTGTTGAGAATTGACTGGAGTTGCCCTTGTTACTTGAAGACACAGCTGCTGAATAATCAGATCTTGACTAACGTCCCTGATATGTGTATTCCTGTATTATTTTCTAAATGGTGTAATTCAGAGATGAAGTTTGTTTGACTACAATTCGTATTGAGTAAAAGTAAAATGAAAACGGCAGGGGGAATTTTAGAAGGTAATTATTTGCTCTTTGATCTGATCCTTTCTTATCTCTCAATGTTGTAGAGGAAAGAGTTAGTGGTCTTTCTTTTAAGACTTCTTCATTCCAAACTATTATTATTCAAGAGACCAAAGAATATAAAAGTATCTAGGGACTCATGCCATGTTTTGGATGATTATTGAATTCTAAATCCCATGGTGATGTGAAGGTTTAGAATATACAGATGATCCCTAGTGTGCCAGAGAGGCAATGCAGCCATCTGTTTGTGTTGTATTTCACCTCCTAGATTTATGATGCTTATTGGCCGAATATTTGAGCCTAGACAAACATTTTTCATGGCTACTGTTACCATAGTCTGTCCCCTTCTTTACCTTACTGGAATCAGTCCTGTGTTTTTCAAATAAACTTCTAGTAGTCCTGTCCAAACTGTAATTTTTAAGTCATCAGTCCTTTATCAGAGCAGCTGTATGGCTCCTTTGGTTGATGTGCTGGTAGGATCCTGTCTGACAGAAAGGCAAAAAGCCAACAGCCCGAATTTGACATCATTTAGAAACTTAAGATTCTTCTCTAGAGATTCTGGCTCAGTAAGTCTGGGGTGGGACTGGGAATCCATATATTTAACAAGTTCCCTTGGTGGCTGTTAAGGTTGAGTTTGGGAAACAAAATCTCACCATCCGACATGGAAATATCATGATTTAGTCACTAAGGAGACCATGCGTTCAGGAAGCAATGGCTGGATGATGACTGCGATTGAAAAAGAGGCAGAACTGTTTGGAGGTAAACTACTCCTGGAGTGTTCCTCTGCTGTCTTCCCCTATCTGCCCCTGCGATCAGGTTATATTCTGGTGCCCAGTTAAAATAGACGTTTCGGGCTTCCCTGGTGGCGCAGTGGTTGAGAGTCCGCCTGCTGATGCAGGGGACACAGGTTCATGCCCTGGTCCGGGAAAATCCCACATGCCGCGGAGCGGCTGGGCCCATGAGTCATGGCCGCTGAGCCTGCGCGTCCGGAGCCTGTGCTCCGCAACGGGAGAGGCCACAGCAGTGAGAGGCCCGCGTACCGCAAAATAAATAAATAAATAAAATAAAATAAACGTTTCATCTTTGGGGGGGAAAAACAGCCAGAATCCTTCAGCAGTCAGTCACTTCTCTTGGATAATGTCCACCTTGGTTTCTAAAGAACTGCACCTGTATGGATTCACTAATCTTAAGTTTCTGTCATCTTTGCAATGAGTTAATGTGAATGAGTTTAGAACGATGATAACCTCATTGTTCAGCGCCTGTGTGAAATGTAATTTTGGGTAAAAGACCATCTGGTGTTTGTCCCCTCCCTCTACCCCTCTTCCATGCCACCCTTCTCCCCCTTCCTTCTCCCCTCTCACCTTCCCTTTCCCTTTCTTCCATTCCCCTTTAACCATAGAGAATACACTGGAAAAAATGTACTAGGAACATTGTCAGTTAGTAAGCAGGGCATTTTGGGGAAGTGCACATTTTATGGTATAAACTCAGGGACTATAGAATTTAAAAAAAAATTCCCTAGTATTTGAAATTATTGGGAGATCGAATCCTTATTAGAGTCAAAAAGAACTAAGAATTTAAGATTCAGTATAATGGCACTTAAATAGGGATGTCTAGGATTGTCTTAATGGGGGTCATGATGAAGAAAAATAAAGCAATACTTAGTATTTCTTCTGTATAACATAAATTTATTTTGAGTGGAAGAAAATAAAACTTTCCAACTGTTGGAGTCAGAATACTAGAACATTCTGCTTTCCATAGAAAGACCTGAGGTTTGTGCCTGTGAGAGCAGTATTCACGAATTAAGGTGGGGACTTCCCTGGTGGCCCAGTGGTTAAAACTCTGTGCTTCCAATGCAGGGGGCCTGGGTTCGATCCCTGATCAGGGAACTATGTCCCGCACGCTGCAACTAAGACCCGGCGCAGCTAAATAAATAAGTAAATACTAAAAAAAAGAAAAAAGAAAAAAAAAAAGAAGGTGCTGGGAGTTCCCTGGTGGTCTAGTGGTTAGGATTCCAGGCTTTCACTGCTGCGGCCCAGGTTCAGTCCCTGTTTGGGAAGCTGAGATCAACAAGCTGCATGGTGTGGCCAAAAAAAAGAAAAAAGTTAAGGTGTATAATACTGTAAGAGCTTACTAACAGAATAACTTCAGGCACTCATTAAAATTTTGAAAGTTTTTCTGAATCACAGCCTATTTTAAAGTAAATGCAGCTTTACTGAAGTACAAATAATATTTTGAACAAGTTTGAGTGTTTCGTCAAATGCAAGTCCTGCCAAAGCTGCCTTAACAAGTAGATAAAAGTGATTTGGTAATGAGAATTTATCGCACTGGTATTATTGTGCTGATGCTCCGTGATGTTAGATGGAGTTTATTCTCTCAAATAAGGTAAACATTTTTCTTACAGTCTTCTTCTTGCTCTGAATTTGCTCATCAGTCTCTTTCTTCTTAGACTGGCAAAGGTAAATGTGGCTAAAAATTGTTTAAAGTTTTATGCCAAATTCCAAATAACTAAGGTCAGCGTTAATGAAGCTTTATTGTCTTTTGTTCTGGGAAGAGTTGTCCTGCAGAGTTTAGCGATAGAAACTGTTGTCTGCAAGTGTTTCTCTTACGACACTTTCGATGCCCCAAGACAGAAGGAATGAAAGGTGTTGACTGGGCTGCTTTGATGTGTCCTGTTTTGGAGGCCATTTGGCACCAAGTTTGGCCATTCTCTTCCTCCTAGAATAAACAAGAGGATCATCAGAATTCCATGAAGTTTTATTATTTTTGGTTGTCTTCCATCAGAACAAGCAATATCTAATACAAAATCTTAGCATGAGAAAAATTGTAGACTATTCACTTTATTTTTTCCAGAGGAAAATGTTTTGCTGAGTGTACTTAAACTTTTGTCGTGTGTTCACATTGGACTAGATAAGGATTTTAACGTGGTATTTATTGCTCAAAGGGCAGAGGGCAGAAAGGAGGCCTGGCATAGCACATGGACCACAGTATTTCCAGTGGTGGGTTGTGACCTATTAGTGTATCAGAAATTAATTTAGGGGTCACAACCAGCATGTAAAAAAACCACTTCTAAATTAGAAAACATCAGAGTGTAAGAGTATTGTTTCATGAAACCTTTAGTCATGTATGTCACTGTTTGTATATACAAACAAATACACACATATATTACTAGGTCATGATGTAAAATGGATGATAAAGAAAGGTCAAAGAACACTGTTCTAGGCAGTTAGTTTCTCAAAGGGTAAAGAGTACATGCATTTTGTTCATCACTGTGTTTCTAGCACTGTAACCAGTTTATGGTTGGCGATGGGTCCCTCAACTCAACTCAGTCGTGGATATAGTGGAACTATGAGTAGAGGTGGGAGTGTATATCACTAAGGTGTATTGTGTAGGGAAAAGATTTAGAATCACAGCCTTCACAGAGGAGTGGCCTTCACTATTGAGAAAATTATTGACTAATAATTTTGGAAAGAAACTTAAGGAAAATGATCTGATGGTTGTCACTCATGGGACCCTTGAATGAGTAAAACTCTGGTACTATTCTTAGTGGGTGTGTAAATGAGACTCAAGACGCAGCCTCCTGGTTGTCTTCCAGACCGGAACTGTTTTGATTGTGGTTATTTTAAGTAGAATTTAGTTATGTAATTGATACATGAATAGTAGTATTGACTACTACCATTTGTTGAGACCTGCTGGGGCCAAGCACACTGCTAAATATTTTACATATATAATCTTATTTACTGATCGGAGCAACCCGTGGTGATAGTCTCATTTTACAGGTGAAAAATCTAAGGCACATGAAGGTCAAATAACTTGCTCAGGGTTTTACAGTTAGTAAGTAGCAGACTACAGGCTTGAACTCTTATCTGTTGTCAGAACCCCACATCCAAATTACTGTACTCTAATGCCTTTTCTCAACCACAACCTGGTGGAGAAAATACCTTTCTTGATGCCTTTTTTTAATTCCGGGGTGTTCTCTCATGTAGCATCCCTTTGTCAACTGTTTCCGAGAATAGCTGATTATAGTCAGTAATAACAATCAGTTTCATAATGCCTCAGTCCTTGGGAATTCCAGAGGCTTGAAGATGGGCTAAGTTTAGCATGTCTTTACAGGTATAGATGACACTTCAGTTTTCAGGGCAGTTAGATCTGACAGTTATAAAAAATATGAGGGGAATTCCCTGGTGGTCCAGTGGTTAAGACTCAGTGCTTCCACTGCTGCGGCCTGGGTTCGGTCCCTGGTTGGGGAACTAAGATCCCCAAAACCACGTGGTGGAGCCAACAACCCCCCCGCCCCGCCCCCCCCCCCCCCCCCCCCGTGAAACTGCTCCTAGCGGTGTTCATGTAGAAAAATGCCTGCTTCTGAATTTTAACTTGATATTTCATGCCTTCATGTGCTATTTCCTTAGGAAGAGACTTTCTGATTTGTCATTAAGCTAAACAACTTTGAAGATGGATTTGAAAGGAAAGTAAGCTCAGAATATGTTATAAATTGCTTGGGGGGTTTTGCTTGCCTTTTTGCCTTCCATCTTTGATAGTAATTTCTACGACCTGTCCAAGAACCTTTGTATTTCTCCTGGGTAGAAAGATTTTGTACTTAACATTTTTGCATATTATTGATGTGACTCACCATCAATCGGTGAATGCTAATTAGGGGCCGCGAGTAGGAATTCAGCCAATGAGCTGAAAACGTTGTATGCAGCGTACTAATAGTCTCTCTGGTTAGAGAGCGCATGATCTAACTAGGACGTCTCAGAGGAGGATAGAGCCCTGGGGTATTTCTAGTTCTTGAAGCTTCCAGTATACTTAAACAATAAAAGGCTTATAAAAATTAATATGTATTTTAAATATACAATTTGTCAGTATATCTCTTTCTACGTGAATAACCTCACTTGTAGATAGTACCAAACATCCAAATATGAGATCCTTTCTGATTACGTGTGCTCTTGACATACAACATACACACACATCATTTCACAGGTGAGATGACTCATGCTCTGTGACATATTATCAGGACTCAGGACCTGAGCTTGGGTTCATTTCTTTCTTTCTTTTTAATTAATTAATTAATTAAATTTTGGGCTGCATTGGGTCTTCGTTGCTGTGTGCGGGCTTTCTCTAGTTGCGGCAAGCGGGGGCTACTCTTCGTTGTGGAGCACAGGCTTCTCATTCCGGCGGCTTCTCTTGTTGCGGAACACGGGCTCTATGCACGCAGGCTTTAGTAGTTGTGACATGCGGGCTCAGGAGTTGTGGCTCACGGGCTCTAGAATGCAGGCTCATTAGTTGTGGCGCATGGGCTTAGTTGCTCTGTGGCATTTGGGATCTTCCCGGACCAGGGCTTGAACCCATGTCCCCTGCATTGGCAGGTGGATTTTTAACCACTGTGCCACCAGGGAAGTCCCTTGGGTTCATTTCTTGATCTCTAGCTGGTTCCCTTATCTTCCCTTCTGAAGGCCCCAAGGATTAGCTTACTTGCTCATCTTATAACTGCCACAGGCTAGCTGCTCTTTCCAGTCTTTTCTCTCTTTCCTGTACCAGGGCCAGAGAGGAAGATGGTTTTAGCTTTTCAGCTGTCCTCTCAAACCTGAAATAAGCAAATATACCTGATGGTTTTTTAGAAAGATATTTTTCATTAACTTAGTAAGGAAACAAATTTGGAGTAGAATGGCGAGGTTAGAAAGTAAGTGGAAAAGTGAAAGCATTTAAAGAATAAGACAAACCAGAGACTGGGAGAAAATACTTGCACAAGATATATCGGCTATTACCCAAAATGTACAAAGAACTCAAATTAGGAAATGAACAACCCAATTAAAAATCGGGCAAAAGACCAGAACATACACCTCACCAAAGAAGATATACAGATAGCAAATAAGCATATGAAAAGATGCTCAGTATCAAAAAAAAGATGCTCAATATTATATGTCATTAGGGAATTGTAAATTAAACCACTACACATCTGTTAGGATGGCTGCAGTCCAAAACACTGACAACACCAAATGCTGGTGAGGATGTGGAGCAACAGGAACTCTCATTATAATGCTGGTAGAAATACAAAATGGTTCAGCCACTTTGGAAGATGGTCTGGCAGTTTCTTATAAAACTAAACATAATCTTACTATACAGTACAGCAGTTGTACTCCCTGGTAGTTCCCCAAATGAGCTGAAAACTTATATTCATGCAAAAACCTACACACAGATGTTTATAGCAGCTTTATTGATAATCAAACTTGGAAGCAACCAAGATGTCCTTCCGTAGGTGAATGGATACTGCCAGACAATGGAATATTATTAACTGTGGAACTGCCAGACAATGGAATATTATTCAGTACTAAAAAGAGATGAGCTCTCAAGCCTTGAAAAGACTTTGAGGAATTTTAAAATGAATATTAAATGAGTATTAAAATGAGTAGTACTAACTGAAAGAAGCCAATAAGACATACTGTATGATTCCAACTATGTGACATTTTAGAAAAGGCAAAATTGTGGAGACAGTAAAGAGATTAGTGGTTAGTATTTGCTAGGGGCTTGCGAGGAGGGAAGGATGAATAAGCAGAACACAGAGGATTTTTAGGGCAGCTAAACTGTATGATCTAAAATGGTAAATACATGTCATTATATATTCATCAAAACATACATTCATCAAAACCCACAAAATGGGTTTTGATGTCGATGTGATGTTGACGTTTGGGGAAGCAGTGCCTGAGTGTGGCGAGGGGCATATGGGAACTCTGCTTTCCATCAGTTTTGCTGTGAACCTGAGACGATTCTAGAAAATAAAGTCTTTATTAAAAAAGTAGTCCTAGATATTGGGCACAACACTTTATAATCAGCATTTTAAAGTGTATTATATGCAAAGATAATGTTATATGAGCAATAACTCCTTAATGTATAAGTTTAAAACCATGAACTCTCTTGAGAACCAGTGAAAAGTTTTGTAAAATAAAAAAAAGAAAGTGAGAAGGATGATTAAATGGTAAATCACACCTTTTTATTCCCCGGAAGGTGACTGGAGCCAAGTCATGATCTTTCTTTGTGACCTCTGTCTCCTGAGGAGCGCTCCTTTTCCCTCAGTTGTCTTCTTATCCTGAACAGATGTTTTATTTTTATTATTATTTTTAAATTAATTTTTATTGGAGTAGAGTTGATTTACAATGTTGTGTTAGTTCCTGCTGTACAGCAAAGTGAATCAGTTATACATGAACATATATCCACTCTTTTCTAGATTCTATTCCCATATAGGTCATTACAGAGTATTGAGTAGAGTTCCCTGTGCTATACAGTAGGTCCTTATTAGTTACCTATTTTATATATAGTAGGGTGTATGTGTCAGTCCCAATCTCCTAATTTAAGTTTGTTTTCTGCATCTGTGACTCTGCTTCTGTTTTGTAAATAGGTTCATTTGTACCCTTTGTTTTTGATTCCACATGTAAGTGTTATCATGTGATATTTGTCTTTCTGTGTCTGACTGACTTCACTCTGTGATAATCTCTAGGTCCACCCATGTCGCTGCAAATAGCATTATTTCATCCTTTTTAATGGCTAATATTCCATTGTATATATGTACCACATCTTCTTTATCCATTCCTTCTTCGATGGACATTTAGGTTGCTTCCATGTCCTGGCTATTGTAAATAGTGCTGCAGTGAACATTGGGGTGCAGATGTTTTAAGTCCATTGCCTTTAGTGAAGAAATTGCTATCCCAGGATCCCTTCTAACTACAGTTCTTTTTTCCTTGTTAAACCCTATGAGGAGGAAGAGCAAAAATATTTATTTGTCTACCTTGTAATAAGCCTTGTTCTAGGTGTGTTATCTCTCATAATCTTCACTATAACCTTATATGAATGACCTTATTATCCCTATGATACACGTGAGTAACTGTTGGAGAGGTGGTATAACTTCTTCAGTGTCATACACAGAATTTGAAATGATGGAGTTAGGCCATAAACCTTGATTTCACAGTTCAAGGTAATTCCCTCCACCCCCTAAGCATGAGCCTAGGTGCTCATGATGAGTTTGGTCACCAAAGGAATGAAGATTCACCAGCACGTTCATTTAGGGAAACCCAGGTTGGGAATATGTTTCTTAACTATCTCTTTAGGAAGAAATGCAATCCTAACTCCTTATACCCACATTTTAGAAGCTTGCTGGATGTCCATCTTTAAAATTTTTTTCAACCTAGATTTTTTATTTCTTTGTGCTTTTTGCAGTATTTTTCCTTCCTTTTCTCCTCTTTTAAAACCCATTAATGGTTTTACTAGGATTTGCATAAAATAATTATCTGGAGTAGTGGTTCTCAAGGTGGGATGGTTTTATGCCCCAGGGGACAGTGTGGAACTGCCGAGATAGTTTTGGTTATCACATCTGAGAGGTGGTGCTACTGGCCTCTGGTGGTTAGAAGCCAGGGATGATGCTGCAGCACACAGGACAGCCACCTACAATAAGAATCATTTGATGCAACATGTCAGCAGTGCAAGGCTGAGAAACGCTGAGCTTAGAGGAGCAGGCGTGGTATTGGGAGACAGCTCTCTGCACAGCCCTGGATTCTTTTTTATTTTTATTTTTGTAATTTATTTTTATTTTTAGAATTTTTACTGGAGTATAGTTGATTTACAATGTTGTGTTAGTGTCTGCTGTACAACAAAGTGAATCAGTTATACGTGTACATATATCCACTCTTTTTTAGCTTCTTTTTCCATATAGGTCATTACAGAGTATTGAGTAGAGCTCCCTGTGCCATACAGTAGGTCCTTATTAGTATCTGTTTTATATATAATAGTGTGTATATGTCATTGCCAATCTCCCAATTTATCCACCCCCTCCTTTCCCCCTTGGGAACCATAAGTTTCTTCTCTACATCTGTGACTCGATTTCTGTTCTGTAAATAGGTTCATTTGTACCATTTTTTTAGATTCCACATATAAGCAATATCATATGATATTTGCCTTTCTCTGTCTGACTTCCTTCACTCAATATGACAGTCTCTAGGTCCATCCATGCACTGGATTCTTACTAGACCATTTCATGCAGCCCTTTGCCTTGTGTAATTGGTTTCTTTTTGCAGCACTGGAAACGGGATAGTTGATCTATATTAGTGACTCCTGAAGAAAGGGCGTACATACGTAACAACATAGGTGAAGCGATGGAATTTCAGTAAGAGAGATAAAACACGGTAAGAGGGCCAGCCTGTGCACTTTAAAAGCTAGTTTGCAGTCAAGTTTGAATTATATAGTTTGTGCAACTTGCACTGTGTGTTTACTCTCCATGAGTGTTTCAGCCCAAGTTTCAAGTTGTGCCTGTAGCTCCGGTGCTGGGGGATGGATGGACCAGCCGCCCTCCCAGTTCCTGCTGTCTGTGTCTTCCATTCCTCCTTTCTGGAATGCATGGTTGTGATAACTGTGACAGTTGCTAAGGTTTTATGACCATATTTGAACACCACGATGGTGCCATATGCTCCTAACTTGGCCTGGAGATGGGCATCAGATTTTGATGGTTTCCCAAGCCATGTGTGGCATCTCCCTGGCTTTCCTCTGTCAGTCACGGCACTGCTGGACAGAACTCGGTGACGTCTGTCAGGCCTGTTGGTAGCAATTAGATTATTTTCAAGAAGACTTTTGCAGTTGCAAACATGACCGAAGTACCATGTGGCATTTCTCATAAGCTAAGGAAAACAACATCATAGTGGCAGCCTCACTTCTTCAAATGGTCTTTCTGTGGCACTAAAACATAGTTTGTGGCTTATTATAACATTTTCATACAAACCTTGGTACTAACAGACTTTTTTTTTTTTTTTTTTTTTGGCGGTATGCGGGCCTCTCAGTGCTGTGGCCTCTCCCGTTGTGGAGCACAGGCTCCGGACGTGCAGGCTCAGCAGCCATGGCTCACGGGCCCAGCCGCTCCGCGGCATGTGGGATCTTCCCGGACCGGGGCACGAACCCATGTCCCCTGCATCGGCAGGTGGACTCTTAACCACTGCGCCACCAGGGAAGCTCCTAACAGACGTTTTTATCAAAAGATATCAGAGAGATTTTAGGAATGAGGAGTTACATTCTCTTTATATCTTGTTGCCAGAAATTACTCCTAAAGCAAATATGTCTTGCCAACAATAAAAATAAAACAAGCACACAGCATATGTATGTTTTTGGCTATTTGGTCTGTGCAGAATTATATATTATCACTTTATGAAAATGGGCTCATGCTATACAGACAAGCATTTTTGCAATTGGGCTTTTCCTCTTAAAAAATAAGAGGATGTCTTCTGTGTAGGCACATAAATGGTGATATTCCTTTTTTGTAGCAGTATGAAATGCCATTGTGTGTTTGTGGGGTACGGATATACCGTAATGTGTTTTGACACATCTGTTTTAATAGACTTTGGCCTATGTTCTTTTTTTTTCCTACAATGAATGTCAGGTTTATTTGTCCATTTGTACAGGCTTTTTTGTTGCATAAATTCTTACAAGCAGAGTTCCTAGGCCACAGGCAATGAGCAACTTTGATAATTTTTAGGATTGCCATCTTGTCCTCCCAATGACTGTTGAACTCCTACCAGAAGGGACTGGCTTCTTGAAAGGAAACAACTCTTCCCTCCCATCTTTGCCAACACTGTGCTTTCCCATCTTCAGGCAGCCTAAATAGTGAAAAATACATTGTCTCACACACTTCCTTAATTAACAGAAAAGGTAAGCGTGTTTCATCTGTTCATGGAACACTTGTTTGTATTATTCTGTCAATTGCTTGTCCTTACCTTTTGTTGGTTGATTCACATCATCTACCTATTCTAGCGAGTAGTTCATCTTTTCTTTCTAATCAAATAAAGACGTTTAAATTGTTTTTTCTACTTGGAAATTTAAGATTACTTATGCTTCTCTCTAACTGTAGTGTCCAAATGGCTCATTTCTCACTATTAATATTTACTTAGAGTAATTCATGGATCATTTCTATTCAAAACTAGAAAGAAATGAATTGACCTTAAGTAGTAATAATGTATTAATTTTTGAAGGACCGTACAAAAGTATGCATGAACTTTTAAGACATTGGATTTCCAAAGTAAACTATTTAAAGATTGGATTGTCAATATTAAGAGCGTGGAAATTATATAAATATATAGATATACTCACACATATATACACACGTACATATAGATATGTATTTATGTATGTATATGGATGTGTGTGTGTCATTTGGCAAGGCATGAGAAATAATTATAATATTATTCAGGAAATCATTGATCTCCTGAGTTTTCTTGGTGTAACAGAAATAAGAGCCAGTAAGTCATTTGCCTGTATTTGCATGTATTGAGCTTTAGTTTTGTATTTTAGTGGGAAAAGTTTCTGAAAATTTTTCCATTCCCCCTTTTACGCAAGGGAAGGACACCTAAATATGTTATTTTGGATTGACTTGTATTCTGTTTCTACACTGTCTCCACGTTTAGAGTGGGATCCATAAATAAGAGTATTTAGTTTTTGGTAAAATTTACTTCCTCTTCAACCTTCAGTTGACTTAACAGAACTACAGTCTCCGTATGCATTGCACTGTTTCAGAAGTGCCCCTTCGCTTTCTTTGGGTGGTCCTCACTCTTTCTCAAATCTGATACAGCACCAAGGAGTCCAGATTTATTTCACTTAGCTGGGAGATATATATGAACTCAGCAGAGTGAGGCTGAAGAAAGGAAAAAAGACTCAGCCACTGAGGGTATACATGTTTGAGATGAAACTATATGCCCCTATTTCCTTTGCTTTCACCATCAAGTGGGTATATTTTAATCTAATCCTCTCGGATTTTCTCCCTAGGTCAATGCCGAGTCGATTTTTATGTCATAGGCAAGTTATGTAACACTCTCTCTTTCCACACCTGCAAAATGTAGTATCTGTATAGTCTAGGTTTGGAAATTCATTCGAGTTCATTGCAAAACTTTAGTTTTCAGTAAAGTTTTTTTCAGTCACATTGACTTACGTTCTGTTCCCCAATCCATTAAGCCATTTCATACCTTTGCACCTGCTGTGTCTGCTGCGTCTCCACCTTTCGTTTTCCAACCAGTCAACTCCTAGTCATCGTTCCACATCCATCTCAGATGACATGTCTTCCTGGAAAGCGTCACCTGTACTCTACATGCAGTTCACACTCAGTTCCCTATGCTGTCAGTACCTTATGCATTTTTCCATTTTGGCACTTTCCAGGCTTGTGTTGTATCAGCCTAGACGTTCGCCTTTCCTCCTGGACTGCGACCTCATGGCCCTGTGTCAAAGGCCAGCATGTCTTATTCCCTTCCGTGTGCACAGTGCCTGCCAGGAGTGGAGTTATAACTTAGGAGTTAAAGTTTGCATTATCATTTAGGTTTAGAACAAATTTGAAATTAATTCAAAGTCATTCTGGTATCTTTTGAGTCACTTTGGAGAAAGTGAAAAATGTCCCTGTCAGCTCGGCCGCAGTGTTCCCAGTTGAACATAAATACCTCTTGCAGAGTATAAATAATCAGACAGGGCTACTCCTTCAGTATGTCTGAAGCAAGACTGAGACAGAGACACTCTGCAGCCACAAAAGTAATTAAACATCCCTCTCTTTTGACTGACCTGAGTGAAAGTGCTGCTTTACCAACAATGATGATTCCAGCTCTGCTTTCATCCTCTGCCTTCTGTGTTAAATTTGCCAAGATACTCAGTAAATTTCCCCACTTCCTGACAGCTTCCAGCCCAAATCTGGCCACCACTTTCCTAAGACCTCCTTGGAATCACCCAGAACAAACCCAGGTTCTGTAATAAGCTTCCTTCAGTTTCCTTTTCGGATGACCCAGTCCCTTTGGTGCACTCTCTCTCTCTCTCTCTCTCGCTGTAGCAAGCTAAAGAAAGCTCGATTTATTGACTACAGTTGTGTTCCTGGTGGTCTTTAGCTAGTGGGCCCTGTAGGGAGTGTTGGAAGAATTTAAAGGAGCATTGATCTCAGTCTCTGCCCCTTGGAACCTTAGAGTTTGGCCAGAGTTTCCTGCCCTTTCACTTTAAGCACATTCTTTAAAATGGCATTGTTTGCTGTCAAGACTAGAATTCAGAGGAGCAGGAGAAGAGTGCCAGCCACAGCCAAGGAACATATTCCGTAGGAGTCGCTGCTTCCTAGTGTGGATTTCCAAAGGGCAGGTAGGGTTGAGGCATTCTGTGTGGGAAAGGCTCAAAGCTGAGAAGGATCATTGTTTGTTAGAGGAAGAGAAGGTGAAAGGGAGAGAGTGGGAAGAGTTGGTGGCCAATAAGGCTGGGCAGGTAGGGCAGATCAGTGAGGGCCATGACCTCACGTGAACCTCGTCCATCCTGTAGTCAGTGGAAAGCCTGGAGTAGGGGATGATCGCAGGAGATAATTGATAACTGTGGTAGGAAGGGGTTAAAGACTGGGTGACGAGGGTAGTGAATCGTATTTGATAAATGGGATCAAGGGAGACTTTTGGAAAGGTGAGGCAGCACAACATGGTGGCTTGATAAAAGCAAGGAACTGGGGCTGCTGTCGCAAATGGTGTTCTTTGGCTCTCGGCCTCCCTCTGAGTTTACCTGTGGTGGGCATCTCCCATGCATGCTGACAGCTTCCCATCTCGAGTGCTGGGTTGCTGCCCTTCTCCCCCACCCCGGGGTCAGCCCTGTGGGAACTTCCTCCTCTGGTGCAGAGCAGCTTAGAAGTGCTGGCAGTGATGCTGGAAGTGAACTCTCCCAGGGATGGCCTTCAACGTTAGTGAAGGACTGGAGTCAGAAAACACCTGTCCAGTTTCCCCTTCTCTCTGTGGGACAGTGCTGCGACATATTGTTCATGTCCCCTCAGGATGTCCCAGGGGGATGGAGCCCCAGCAGTGGCTGATCCATTACCACTCCCCTTATTGGCTCTCCTCACCCATGTTTTCCTTACTCCCTAACTTGTGCTCCCTGGAATCACCTCCCGAATAAATTGTCGCAAGTAAGACACACTAACCCAGGTTCTTGTCTCAGGGTCCTTTTTGGGGGAACCCAAGTTAAGATGGCTATCCTGGTCGATTGAACAGTCATTATGCCGTGGACAAATGGAGTTGGCATTCTCTCCCAGTCGTTAATTAACAACTCTGTTTTTTAGTGGAAAAATGACTGCATTCATCTCAAGTGTATTTTATATATCAGTGTAGAAATATGGCAAAATGATTTAGAGTTCAGGGCTCATTTTGAGAAAAAAATGCTCCAAACCATCTGCAAAAGTATTAAAATGATCCCAAGTAGCACATAGGCACTTGAAGCAGTTTCCAGGCACATTAGATTGTTTTCAACAAAGAGAAAAAATATACACTGTGGGGAGAAGCAAGAAGAGAGAAAGGGTCTGGAAACCCGTGAGTTTAGCAGGTCAGGAAAAAGAATGTCAGTGGGTGAGCAGAGCAGGAGCCCTGAGCTTCCTCACCTGGGTGTCATCCCGGTGGCTTAGGAATCCTAGGCCATTGGCAGCTGTGATGTGATTCTTGCCAGGTTAGCACTGACAATCAGTCACAGGGAGAGGACCCACCATAGGATCATTTCTGTCCATTTGTTGTGTTCTCCTGAAAGTCATGCTGAGTGGCTTCAGCCAAGTTAGGGAAGATATTTCCGTTCCTAACAAGATAGTTGTCAACTATACTCCATGGGGATTCTGAAATATTTACTTGACAGTAATCAAAAGAATTTCATTCTTTTCCTATTTTTTCCTCATGATCATATTAGCATCCAACTATTTTAAAAGTCAGACCTTGATGGAGTTTTGTAGACAAATGGCAAGAAAATTGCTTATAACTAAAGGAAGCAGTGAATCCATCCGGTTTCCATGAACAATCGTACCTGCACTCTTCAGCATTTGGAACTTGATGGTTGACTGAAAAGATGCCTGCACAGGGGTGGTCCTGTCTATTACACTGCCTTAGAAAATGAAACCCTGGCTTTACTTAGCCCTGTGTTCTGTGTTGGACCTTATTCTAGAAGGGAAAGAAAGTATTTACTGATGTTTTTCTCCTAAAATCTATTAATTTTATTGAAGTGAATGGAAAGCATGGATTGTTTGTTTACCATTTAATAAATTTTGGAGAGCTCGTATGCATTACTTTATAATCTCATCAGTCGTATGAATTAAGGAATAAAATAAAACTTGAATACTTTTTAGAAACATTATTTTTTTTTATTCAGAAGATTGTCACCTCCATTGAATAAAACATCATGTACAGGAAAGTAAAATTAAGTAATGATCACATTAGTGACCTTTGAGAGAACAGCAGACTCCAGGATACAACAAGCAGGAAAGGAAGAGGCAGCAACTAATATTGAAGGGTGTCTATCTATGAAATGAAAGAAAATGGTAATAGTTGGAGTGGTTGCTTGACACGTCCGTGGGTTGAGGTGAATTGAGTTTATTTTTCTTTGACTGTTTCATTCGTTTCTTATAAAAGTCAGTTGAGTGAACTTCTAGGCTGAGGAAGTGTAGAGAAAAGAATGACACTAGGGAAAATAGGAGAGCGGGGCTAGATTTAAGATGACAGGTGTTGGGGCTGAAGTTAGTTAGCCTTGGGCTATTCACCTCACTTTGTGAGTCCTTCCACTGATATTACTATGTTCATTTTAGTCAATAACCTGTTTCAATGTTTGCTTCCTACCTGTAGTCCTCAATAGACTCTGCTAGGTATGGTCACAGGTTTAATGCCTGAGGTCGTTGATTCTGCCAGATACATGCCTTGTAGAAAGCTTGGCTTGGAGTATGTCCTCGATAAATGTCTGTTAAACGGGTTTGAACATGTTTTCCTGAGTTTGGTGAGAAGAAGGAGAGAAGAGTAAAGACTGTGATGGATTTAAGAGACAGGGGAGAAGATTGAGTGTAAATTTCCTCTACTTTGCTCAGTCTGTTTGGAGATGAAGTCATCTCTTGGGAACATAGGAAGATGCTTTGGAGACCTGAAGAAACTGGGGAGCGTTCAGAAGAGCTGCTTATGGAAAATGCAATAGAGATGAATAAAAAACTTGCCAAATCAAATTAGTATACAGTTGAGGCTGCACAGTATGAATTTGCAGTCAGATTTCTTAGGACAGTTATATGCCTTTTCCCAGTTCTTTGGTCACTCAGAAGTGGAGAACACAGATTAGGGGGATTTTAGGGTATGTGATGAGAGGGTGAAATGGTCGACCTGGGGGTGGGATGGCACAGGGAGAAGTGAAGCCAGCAGGAAGCTAGAGAGAGGGCAGGGCACCGGGAGACATAATATCCTGGAGAACTTGCAGGGTTGAGGGCATTCAAGAATTGCATTGGTAGGAGATTGTAGCCACAGGAAGAAATGACCAGTTAGAAGAATTCTTAGAAGTGGCACAGTCTGGGTTGTGATGAGATCCAATTTATGGCTGGGTTTGTGGGTTACTAATGTATAATTAGTTTCACAATTTAATAATTCTGAGCACCTTTAGGATTGTTCAGCAAAATTAAATTGGATTCTTTAAACAAGCAAAAAAGAAACTTGTTAAGGAGTTAAAACCAAGGAAGATGGAAACAGTTAGTGTCAGTATGACTCTAGTTTACTGAATTCTGTGTGATTTCAAAGCTGGGCAGCCAAGCTCGTACTCCTTTAGTCATTGACTTTCATGTATGGGAAAATGACTTATGTAACAGCCAATCAATGCTTTTGCTAGCCAGTTTTAAAATGTTACATGTGCAAACACCTCATAACTTATGCATGTTTTCCAGTGAGAATTACATCATAGGTGGAAAGAAAATAAAGGCATCCATGATTCTTAAATTCTTAAACATAATCTAGGGACTTCATAACTTCCTAGTTATATAATTTGAAGTCATTATGTAATCTCATGGCTCCTTACGAGGGGGAAAAAGTCATATTTCTTATAGAAATTCAACAGGATGATTGGCTGAAGATCATTTGTGTGTGTGTGGATGGACTTTTGCGAATACTCGGATATTAATTAGAATTGAACTGATCTGACCATCTCTCTGGCTGCTCCCTCTGGATCACCCCAGTGACCATCTAGGTCACCTTTCAGTTCCAGAACATCAAAAGCTGTGACCTGTGCCAGCCTGGAGCTATGCACAGGATTCCTTGGAGGCACAGGGAGTGTTCTCCAGCCTCCCAGCCATTCCTTCTATTCCAGGCCTTTGACTCTGCCTGAGTGGCCATTTATGCTCAGCCCTCCTTCCCCCCAGCATCCCCTGAATTGCTGTAGCAGCAGGGTCTGTTGGTGACTTCCAGGATGTGGAGGCTTTGGCTGCCCAAAGCCACGTCTGCCCAAAGCCATGGCTGCCTCTGTTCTGATGAGGCAGACAGCACACCTTCAGGTCTCTGATTCTTGTACCCCCAGTTACTCATCATGGGGTCTGGCCTCCCTTACTGAGAAGTGAGTTCAGCGGGTGAAGGCAGATAAGAGTCTCTAAGGATCTGGTTGCCTGTCCTGGCTGTCTTTCTCCCTTTACTAGCCAGAGTCTTATTTGAACTCAGATCCCTGCCTGGTGTAGGTATAAGCTGAAGTCCACTATTCCCTTTGAAATGCAAATCCATTTTGCTCAAATCCCTCCCCATTTGCAGTGAGAGAGAATCCGTAGTTCTCTAGAGCAATCTGGTGGGTGTGGATTTCGGGAGACTTGCGTCTAGTCATTTCTGCCTTATTTAAAGTATGGCCGAATTTCCTGTCCTGTGCCCTTTATTATGCGTTAATGGCAAGGAGCACAGCCTTTCCTTTTGGATTTCCATCTTGTAGATATCAGCCGTGCAAGGCCTTTGTGGCTGACTTCAATGTGTGAGGGGGCAAGAGATTTTGCTTAGCCTGCTCTTTTCCTTGGAGACTCTGCTTCCTGGCAGCCCCCTCCCTACTGCAAGCCCCGCCTCCAGTCTCTGCCCTAATATAATTCAGCCAACATTTAAAAACATCAAATGATCTCTCTGCCTTCATGTTGACCGTGGTCGCCGTTTGGGCTTCCTTGAAGTATGGATCATCTCCTCTGAGTTCTGGCTTGTGAAGGTACCTTTTCCCTCACCTGCCAGTCTCTAAGAGGGGAGAGGAGCCAAGGTGCAAGTGTATTTCACCACCAGTGTGAACACATCGTATCCAAAGGCAGAGATGGCTCCTTTGGGGAAGTAACCAGCATGTGTTTTTGTTTGTGTGTTTGCTTGTTTTACTTTTACAAATCCACATGATTCTTGAATCTTTCAAACTGTGGACCTGTGGACCCTCACCTAATGCCTGGGACCTTCCTGGTCACCTCAGGCTTGGTAGACAGCTTGGATTACCAGTCTTAATACTATAAATTTAGCACCATCTGAGGAGATATCTTACAGGTGCTTGGTTTCCTGAAAACATGTTTTTAGGGGAAAGTTAGTAAAAAAAAAAAAAAAAAAAGTAATTTTTTTTTATGCTGAAGTAAGTTCTAGAAGACTTGTCTTTTTTTTTTTTTTTTTTTTTTTTTTTTGCGGTACGCGGGCCTCTCACTGTTGTGGCCTCTTCCATTGCGGAGCACAGGCTCTAGAGCGCAGGCTCAGCGGCCATGGCTCACGGGCCCAGCCACCCCGCGGCATGTGGGATCCTCCCGGACCGGGGCACGAACCCATGTCCCCTGCGTCGGCAGGCAGACTCTCAACCACTGCACCACCAGGGAAGCCCTGCGTTATTGTTTTGATTGATGTTTCTTAACAACTTCGTGGGGAGTTGGTTGCACACTCAGTGCATTATAAATGTTCTTTATAATTGGGGATGCCAACATCAACTTTAATGTAGATTGTTAGTAGCATTTTTACTTAAAAAATTTAATTATTGAAAAAATTTCTACCGCTTTCTCTCTCATATCCACAATGGATGAGAACCTGTTCCTTGCGTAATATAATTTTAATTAGACTGAAAATTCAGTGATTTGACCAACTCTTCCTGTCCATTAAAATTAAGTCTTTGTACCCTCCAATGGGAAGAGTTAAAAATGAGATCAGGGGGCTTCCCTGGTGGCGCGGTGGTTGGGCGTCCGCCTGCCGGTGCAGGGGACACGGGTTCATGCCCCGGTCTGGGAAGATCCCACGTGCCGCGGAGTGGCTGGGCCCGTGAGCCATGGCCGCTGGGCCTGTGTGTCCGGAGCCTGTGCTCTGCAGCGGGAGAGGCCACGGCAGTGAGAGGCCCGCGTACCGCAAAAAAAAAAAAAAAAAAAAAAAAAAAAAAAATGAGATCAGGTAATAAGCATGTCTATTTTCATCCAGATAAGACTATCCACAATGGGTTTAATCTTTTAACCTGTTTCAATAACAACGACTATCATTTATTGAACACCTATTACTAAGTCAGGCATTGGATTACAGTATATGTGTTTTCTAATTTATCTCACTCTAATGAATTCTATGACCTAAACATCTCATCTCAAATGCAGGAACTGAGGCTTAGGGTTATGCAGTTAGTACGTGTCCTGACTGGAAATTTGCACCTACAGTTCATTTAGCTGGTAGTCCCTCTTGACGGTGCTTAGGGCTTCTGGTATAGAACCCTGGACCTGACCTTTTGTACTTGGATGACACGTGTATATTTTTGAGCACTTTAATAGTTAAATCTTTCTGATTTTAGAAGATGATGTTTTTATTACATGTCATAAGCATAGATTAGAGGTGGCTGTGCGACCCCCATTCATCCTGTGTCTCTTACTTACACACAAGACATTAACTGGTAGCCTTTTCTTCTGGAACAACTAACATTGGCCTCGTACTTTTTTTCTTTTTCTTTGGGTCATCATCTTAAAAATATACACCTATTACCACGGAATGTTCTGCAGTTGTTTCTTAAGGTTGAATAACTCAATTGATGGTAAATATCTTTTAATCAGTGTACAAAGGAACAAGTTTACTCCAGGGAAAATCAGATCTTCAGACTGTTGTTATGTAAAATGAAACTTTTTTTTCCTCCTGGAACTTGGCAGGGTTAAAAGTCCAGGAGGAAAAGAATATGTGTGCGGGTGGGAGATAGAGAAAATGTGAAGAAGGTGACTGAGAAATGTAAGCAGTTGATTAAAAAATAAGCAGAAATGTTAACCTCATAGAGCTTTATAACTTTATCTCACTAATATTAATATTTGCCTTTAAAAGGTGATAGAATTTATTGTTGCTCTTTTCGGTACAAAACCCAACTGAATTTTACTGAGAGAAAATGGAATTTTCCATGGAACAGTAACAAGGTAATATAGACATGATCAGAATACTGATTCTGGCTATGTTTTACGTATTTACTTCTCCTTGAGAAAACTTAATGCCTAAGTGTCCAATGTCTCTAACCGGATAGTTAGAAAAACCGTTTTCATACTTTACAATTGCAAAAGGATTCATAGCAAAGTTCTGTGAAAAAGCAAGTCTCTTTTTGTATTGAAAATATAGTCTTTAGAAACTGGATTTATATTCACTTAGCAGTACACCTGAGTGATATCAGTTAACAGCTTTTTAATCAAGTAATAAACTAGTAATGTATAGGGAGATTAGATAGACAATCATGGTGTAGCTAAAATAAGCATAACTCTGTAAACACCTGTAATTCTTCTAATTTTTATGGATTGCTGAGAATAGGACTTTGTCAAACAGTTACCAGCCCTTGAGGTAGTGCCTCATGCATAGTAGGTGTTCAGAATGGTGTGTGTGTGTGTGTGTGTGTGTGTGTGTGTGTGTGAGAGAGAGAGCGAGAGAGAGAGAGAGAGAGAGAGAGAGAGAGAGAGAGAGAGAATTGGTGCATGTGTGGTTGATGCCTGGATCAGTGGGTTGATGTGTGAATACACGAGCTTAACCCCTCCGTTTGCTGTCAGTGCAATTTCTTAGGATTCTAATAACCAGTGGTTCCTCTTCTATACCCTACCTCCTTACTCTGGTATACTTAGAGACCATGCTGGATTAAAACTGGAATAATAATCCCAGGCACAAAGTCCAAATAAATTGCAGTGGAGATTGATAGCCTCAGTATTCTAGACATTATCAGTCCCCGACACCATCAGACCTGCTTCCCTGCCTTCCCAGATTCAGCTAAAGCCGAGAGAGTGAAGTGGCTCATTGGCTGCTGCAGCTGCTACGTGATCCGTCAGCCTGGCCGGGTAAATGCGTGTCAGGTTGGCCTTGATTATCTTGGAAGGACCTTCTTTTATGCTCTAAAGATCTCTAGTACAGGGCAATGGTTAGGAGCATGATGTCTTAATCCAGAACTGCCTATGTTGGAATCCTGGCTCAGCTACTTACTAGTCATGAAACAGTGGGCAGTAGGCCACCTTAAACCTCTAGATTCCTCATCTGTAAAATGGGAACACAAGTAGTAGCTACCTCTTAGGAGATTTGTATTGATGTCTACCTCAGATTGTGAAAGCTTCACTTCCAACCATGGGAAAAGTTTTTGAGTGTGGTTGCTAACATGCACAGGGGTCTGGACAAAAATGAGGGTGATTCTAACACACAGCCAGGGCTATATTTAATTATTCACCTGCCACCCTGCCTCTGGTCATCTGCACCTGTTGGAGAGCAAACACCCGCTCTCTGTGACTTGTAAGCTTGGCAAGGACTTAAGGTCACTGTTTCCGTCTAGGTGCCAGTGTTTAATTAAACTCTTCAGAGTCTGTGATCATTATGATAAAAATATTCATTCTGGTAGAGTTTGAAAATGCTTTCTGGTTAGCACGAGATTTTTGGCATGGGTTGACTGTGGTTTTTGTCTATAAATTCCTGAAATGCTGACAGAGTTGAATTTATTTTTGTTTTAAATACAATTGCTAACATTTCTAAGCGTCCATATGGACTCGATAAATACTTTGCTTCTGCTCACTGGATGTATGAACTGGATGAAGAAGAACGATTATGATTTGGGGAATCCTGAACATTTTTCTTCATTTAGTTTGATGCCGAAGCGAATTGGAAATATTTCTTTGGCATCATAATTTTGGGGTTTCAAAATTGTGTTTGGATTTTCAGGAAATTGGTGGTAACTTTACATTAGCTGAGAAAACTGAATTTTAAAATTCTCAGTGAAGAGGCAAATGATCCGTTTTTCATAGGAAAAACTCCTTTTTCAAAGGAATTCGCTGCCACGTTGTCTGCAGTGGCTTTAGGTAGTACTTGACCTTTTGGCACATCAAGAAATTGTTTTCTTTGTCTAAATATTAAATCAATATTTGAGGAAGGCTGGGTAGTATATGGTATGTGGTGCAAGGGCACGAAAACAGTCGGCCATGTGTATTTCCACATCTGCAAGCAGATTTGGTTTCTATAACTGTCAATCAAGCAGATCTTATGGAATGCATTTTCATTCTCTCACTAGTTGCCCTACAAATTCTGGTTCTCCAGGAAATAAATCACAATGGCCTTTCTGCTGGAGGTAGACGGTGAAAAATGATATGAGGGTATAGTACATCCAGTCTTAAGCAGAAGTAAATTGCTTTTTAAATTTCTTTTATACTGTGAAAAAGAAAACATTTTTTCCCCTAAACATGCATTGTCTGTGATGGGATAGGCTATGTTCTCTTCATGACTGTTTTTTTAAATTTCTCCCTGCGGCAGGGTGTACTTGGAACATGTGTTCTCCTGTTTGGATTCCGTTGTCTGGGGCTATTTTTTCCTTCCTGCTCCCAGTGTTACTGGAAACACTCACCCTTTCTGTATTAGCTGCCACGCAAGTGGAGGTGCCTTCAATTGGGACGTGCCACACACTGTTCAAACCTTTGAAGCCAGCCAAGTTTCACAGGACACAGAGCCTTCCGGGGTGTTTTTCATCTAACCCCTCTATGCGTATGTCTGTCTAATGAAGGGGTTAGTGTTGCTTGTGCTTAACAAATGTGTCCACTGAGACAGGAAAAAGAATACGAAATACACCTTTGAAAGTACCTGGTATATCTCAGTCATTTTGCTAGATCACAGCCACCCAGCCAGGCAGGGATTACCACCCCAAGTGAAGATTTGGAAACGGACCCTTGCGGCACTCTTGGGAAACTATCCAGCTAATATGTGCTGGTTTTTAAACCTGTATCTTTTAGAGTCTAAAGCCTGCCTACCACACCAGTCACCTCACTGAATTTTATTGTGAAGTGAAACATTCAAGATCAGCAGTGAATATTGTCAGGCTGGAAAGATATTCACAAAATTCCAATCTAGGTCCCAAACTGGGTTCTTTGTACCATTAGGTCCCTGGATGGAAATGCATTTCTCCAAGGTACCTCGTTCTTATCCTGACTCAAAGTGACTTTATGATCTCCCTAAATTTGTCCCCCCTTCAGAGTTCCCGTTTCAGATGCTCAAGCCAGAATCCCAGGGGTTATCCTTGACCCCTCTTCCTGTCTCACCCTCCACATTCTGTCAGGCGCGAAGTACCATTGATTTTACCTGTTAAGCATCACTGTGTCAACTGGAGGAATGCCTGGGAAAGAGGCAGGGTGGAGGCCCAATTTAGCTCTGACACCTGTGAAAGGAAGCATGCTGGGAGAGGAGATGGGGCCAGGGGAGCCTTAGATGGCGATGCAGACCTGACAGCGCCTCTGCTGGTCCAACAGCGGCTCTGGAGGGAAAGTTGCCTGTTATAGAAATCCCATTTTGAGCAGAATTGATAGAATCCTAATATGCCTCTGGACTTAGTCTTTGGCTGGGGGCTCCTGGGGAAGAGCGTGGCCTGGGCTGAAAAGCTGAGGTAAATCCCGAGGCCCTGCAGCCGGAGGCAGTCGGCTAACTACACTGTTGCAGCTGCACTGCAAGTTCTATCTGAAAGGGAAGTCTGAACAGCGCCCCCCAGTGGCCACCACCTTTGCTCCGGTCTGTCCACCCCTGAGCCCAGTTTCTTCACCCACACCCCCAGTCAGCTGCCTTCCCCTCTCACCTGGACTATACGGTACTGCGACTGCTCTGCTTCCACTCTGATCCATCCCTACAGCCGTTTTGTTTTGTTTTGATTTTTCAGAAGGTGGCTTTAGCCAACAAACACACATTTAAAAGTTGCTTCTTCTTGATAGGCTACGTCTAGAGGTAAGACTGTATTTAAAATGGATTTGTACACGTCGCATTGAATGAATTATCTTTGGCAGAATTATGGCTTATTTGCTACCACCTTTCAGGTAACTTGTAAACCAAGAAATAGAGCCCCCAAAGGAGTTACATACAAAAATACCAAAAGGTGGCAACAGGGAGATATTTTCAATACATTTTCTCTGGTGTGACTTTTACACCACAGGAAATATTCAAATTGCAAAGTCTTCCTTAACACAGAAGGATTTGTTTCTTTGTCCTTCTTTTTCCTTTTTCTTTTTGTTACAGTGTTTCCACTAGAATACAGCTGCTGTGACACGTGGAATGGGATATTTTTTATTCTCATGTGGTTCCATATAAGAATTTTTAAAATGAATGCTATCCTGGGGCTCTAGTATTTCTAACCTAAGGCTTTTGAGCATCACAATCCCTGTATGAAGCCAGGGTTGGATGACCACCAGTACACAAACTGAGGTATAATCCTATTATATCAGAATTTCAAGATAATTTCCTTTCCATGACCACCAGGCCCCAAGGTCTGGGGAGAAATTCCCTAGTGGGTGATTTTTTTTTTTTTCCCCCTGATGTTCCCTCTTTGCCTTCTCTTGTCCTTCTTTAGGACTCACCTCTAATGATGTAATTAGTGATCTTGTCACACCTTTATTTTAAACCCTTAGGCTAAATTCCAGGTGGGGTCCTGAGGGAGCTGTCCTCTGTCTACCTTTTCACCTCTCATCCCGGCTCACCCTAGATCCCAGAGTTGGGATCTTCCTCTCAGAGGGAGTTTCCTGGTTGATACATTTGTCGAGGAATGCCCTTGCCCTTGAGATCAACCTGTGTGGGAGGGAGGGGTGGAGAAGAAGGCCTGGCTGGGTGCAGGGAGGAGGGCACTGCAGTGCAGGGCCCATGACAGGTCCCCCCGCCCTCAGTGAAAGCTTTGGCATTGGGAGGCCCTTCAGAGCTGTCCCAAGTTGGGTCAAAGGGCCAGGCCTCTAGACCATGAGGTGGATAGTCCCTCAATGCTGTGGGAAGAAGCTAGGACCAGGCAGGGGAGTTTTCCTCAGTAGAGGCTGAAGTGGAGGCAGAGGGGCTGACCCCTCCCAGCATTTTAGGGGAGCGAGTCCTTCGATCCCGCAGGGAGATCTGCTCGGCTCCCTGCCTGGGCTCCTCTCCAGCCAGGCGTGACGTCTCCCTGCAGCCTCTGGGCCTGCTTGCCTGTTACTGATGCCGAAATTTGGCCTCTGTACGCTGGTACCGAATTGAATCTCGGAGACAGAGTTCTGGGTGAAGTAGAAGAGAATAGCTTTATTGCTTTGCCAGGCAAAGGGGGCCACAGCAGGCTAATGCCCTCAAAACTGTGTGTCCTAACCCAGGGGCGTCTGTGAGGAGTTGTATAGTCAAGGAGTTGGGTTGCTAATAAGGATCAGGGTGCGTGCAGGGCCTGCATTCCTTCAGTCTAGAGATCTTCTGGCACCATGTGGTCTCATGATCTGTGGTTCTCAAGGTTATTGAACTGTGACCTTCTCTCTGGAACATCTTCCATTTGGTGGGTGTTTTAGTTCTGGAGAAGAGCTCAAAGAAATCGTTATGTGTATCCCTTGATGGGGAACCAGGACCCTGCCCCAAGGCTGCGTTCTTGTTTCTTGACTTCTCCTCCCTTGTCTCCGCATTCCCTCCTTTTCCTGATTAGCAACAGTTTGAACTCACCTTTTGGAACTCAGGGAAAGGGACACAGAAAGGCTTTTGTGCCCAGGAGCCCCACAGGGTCCTGCTCAGTTTCATTATTTCTTTCACCGGGAAACTTCTTGTTTGCTACTCTGCCTACTTCTGTTTACTCTTCAGATCTTACCTTATGCAAAACCCAAAGAACCCTATATTTCTCCTCCTTTGTGGTTTCCATATCACACTTGTCATTATTTGTTTACTGTGTTTATTCTCTATGAGAGGCATAGCCCACTACATCCCTGAAGGGTGGTATGTGGTACATACCAGGCATTCAACAATAGGTGTTGACTCACTAAAATGGGACAGAGTGTTAAATTTTTTTTATTACTTTGCTTATCATATATTTCTTCTCTCATAAATAATTTAAATAATATGTAGAATTCTGTGATTACATTTGGACTTGCTTTACTCATTACTTCATCGAACGTAGCATGCTCTTTTTTCTTGCACTTCTTATTCTTGTGAAAAATCAAGTACCAGATAACTTGTGTGAGTCATCACAGAGGTGAAAATATTGGTCAGTTTGGAGCATTTATGACTGACTAAATTTCCGTAAAATTCAGGAGGACTACAATGCTGTCTTTCCAGTGCATGTATCTGTGATTTACTGATGTATTTTTTGGAAAGTATAAATAAGCAAACAAATTTTAAAATTATCTCCATTCTTATTAAAGAAAGACTGTATATGAAGATAAATATGTATTTACAGAGTAGTTACAGTCAAGGTCAGTGTTATGATATAGAATTCTCATGTTAATGGGAGACTTACTAAAGCACTGTACTCTTTATGATTACCTAGTACTTGACAAAAGAGAAGTGAGCCGAGTAGTATGAGGGAAATGGAAGTCTAAATTTTTTGTCATGTTTAGCCAAGATGAGAAGCATTGATTTGATTGGAGAAGTAAAGAGAAATAGAACTGGATTTACAAAACCTTGGTTTAATATTTTCTATACTTTATTCCAACAACTCTTACATGAACTGCAAGATTTTCCCCCTCGTGTTCGTTTTTGAGATAATATAAATCTTAGCTCAACAAGCTCCTTTGTTCTTAGAATCGATCTTCCTTAAATTAAGTTTATAGTTCTGTCAAATTAAAAATATTTATATATCATTTTCTCAGGAAATTTTAAAGTTTCTCCCTTTAAGAGGAAGTAAAAATACTTTCGATAACTTTTTTTAGTACTCTGGGAGCTTAGTATATAAATCCTAGGTGAGTGGCTCATGTTAAAGCCCCCTGGTTACAGAAGGCTGCCCCTTTGAAGTGGACAGTCTGAGCAGGTGTTTGGTTATTGGCTCTATAGAGAAGTCATCCAGTTGGCCTAGCTTTGATTCTGTATTGAAGCTTATAGAATGTGTGTCTGGGCCAGGGAGTCAGAGGGCCTGGATTTGAGTCCGCACTGGATAATGTCTTTTTGGGTTCCCTTAATCTTTTTGACCAACTTCCTTATCTGTAAGATAGGAGTTATGACTTCTACTGCATGAGTAGCTGCAGGATTCACGTGCAGGAATCTGCAGCAAGTCTCCCGAGGAGCCCTAGCACAAGGCCCCCAGCAAATGGTAGCGATTATTATTATGACCAGTGCCTGGAAATAGCATATGTTTTGATTTCCCAACTTCAAAGTTAACTTTGGAAATGAAGGTTTATTTCCCCATTGAATTCTAAAAGTTTTACACATGTGTAAAGAAAAGACTGTTACAATTTAGAAATTATATTTTGGAAACTTAGAGTCTTAAAATTTTTTGGCTGTTCCCCGAAACTCCTTTGACATTTAAGAGTTTGCAGGTATTTCAAAATGAGGTCAGGTCTGATTCATTCGGATGGTTCTGATGGTTTCTGAATTTATTTGATTATATTGAGGCTTTTTGTTCCCAGTATTTCCCTGGATTGTGTGTGTGTGTGTGTGTGTGTGTAATCAAGAGAAGATATGGAGTGCCTGGGATTTTGGTGGAAAAAACTCATCAGGAATTAATAATTTCGAAATCAGTGTTGATGTCTTTCACTTTTGTTCTTGAGTTTTAATAGCTCCCCAGGACAGAGCTGAGAACAGAGTGCCATGGGAGTCCACAGAAGGAGTGACTAACTCATTCTGGAAGACCTCATAGAAGAAGTGACATTTGGGTTGGCTTTGAAGGATGAATTGTTTGCCAGATACAGAACAGGATGGGTGTGGGGTGGCTTTTACAGACCAAGGGAGCCATACGTGAAAAGGCAGAGCCCTGAGAGCACATGTATTTCATTAACGGTAAAAAAAAAAAAATTAGCTGCTGGGACCATAAGAAATGACAGTGTGAAAGCCGCCCCCAGACCTGTGGGAGAGTGGCCACCAGTGGGCAGCGGTATGTCAAGATACTGGAAGAGGATTTGGGCCAAATTGAGAAGGGTGTGTGAATCTTAAGGAGTGTGTTCTTCACTTGGAAGGCAGTGTTCACATCTGTACTTTTTAAAAATTTTATTTTATTTTAAAAAAGATTTATTTATTTGGCTATGCCAGGTCTTAGTTGCCGCACGTGGTATCTTTTAGTTGTGGCATGAGGGCTCTTAGTTGCAGCATGTGGGATCTAGTTCCATGACCAGGGATGGAACCTGGGCCCCCTGCATTGGGAGCGCAGAGTCTTAGTCCCTGGACCACCAGGGAAGTCCCTCATCTATATTTTGGAGAGGTGTCTGGGTGGAGGAGGTGAGAGGATAGATATAGTTGAGAGATGAGACGTGGGGACAGAAATAGGAACAAAAGAGCTTAAGAGTGAGATACTTAGGCAATAGGATTGGTTTGCAGGAGAAAGGATTTTAATTAATATGGGATGTGCATGATATTACATGAGCTTTACCCCCATATTTAAACCTTTTTTTAAAGCATAGAAACAGGAGCTTTATTCTCTAATGTGCTGCATTACACACTCAAGGGAATGGTTCCTCTTTCTGGCATCTCTTTCATCAAAAGAAAATCCATCCTAGTTGCATCCATGTTGCTGCAAATGGCATTGTTTCGTTCTTTTTTATGGCTGAGTAGTATTCCATTGTATGTGTGTTCCACATCTTCTTTATCCATTCATCTATCGATGGACATTTAGGTTGTTTCCATGTTTTGGCTATTGTGAATAGTACTGCTGGGGAGGGAAAGACCAGGAGTTTGGGGTTAGCAGATGCAAACTATTATATATAGGATGGATAAACAACAAGGTCCTACTGTATAGCACAGGGAACTATGTTCAATATCCTGTGATAAACCATAATGGAAAAGAATATAAAAAAAGAATGTCTTTATGTGTATAACTGAGTCACTTTCCTGTACAGCAGAGATGGGCACAACATTGTAATTCAACTATACTTCATTTAAAAAAAAGAAAGAAAAAATACACACACACACACACACACACACACACACACACACACACACACACACACACACACAAAAGAAAACCCGTCCTGTTTGGTCCCACCCTGGGCAGAAGCTGCCCTGAGCAGCGTTTTGGACCCAAAGTGAAAGGCTAATGGAGAGAAAGGGTGGGCACATACCACAGAGCCCTCAGACACCCTAGGCCTGGTGGGACATCTGGGAGGGGATGCAGCACAGAGTGACATCCCAAAAGACCTACGTTTCCCCACACACAGTCACAGAGCCAAGCCCACGAAAGAGGTTAGTAAAGTATTTCGCAAGTGATTTTTTGTTTTTAGAAGAAAAAATATCAGTTCATTCCTTAAAAATAAGTCAAGTATGGGGAGGGGAAGGGTAAGCTGGGACGAAGTGAGAAAGTGGCATGGACATATATACACTACCAAAGTGTAAAGAGATAGCTAGTGGGAAGCAGCCGCATAGCACGGGGAGATCAGCTCAGTGCTTTGTGACCACCTAGAGGGGTGGGATAGGGAGGGTGGGAGGGAGGGAGACGCAGGAGGGAGGGTATATGGGATCATAAATATACGTATAGCTGATTCAGTTTGTTATAGAGCAGAAACTAACACAACAATGTAAAGCAATTATACTCCAATAAAGATGTTAAAAGAAGTCAAGTAAATTTGCGAAAGAGTAATTAAAGTGAAACAGCTTTTGTTCTCGTTATGTTATTTCCCATCACCTTTAATCTGTTAACATGCTCTGTGAGCTCCAAGAGAACAATAATAGCATAATAGAAATCTATCTCAAAACCTGTTTTTTTAAAGTCTTAACACGAATCATATCCTCACAGAGAGTTAAAAAGATTAAATATGTTGTCCAAGGATTTTATAGTTAATAAGAAGCCCTTATATTTAATTCCATGCTGTTTATTTTATGTGATACTGTTTCCCTATTGAAATTGTTGGCTTTAGGGTTTGAGGCCGAGAAACAAGTCAAGGCTGACTTAACGGCTTCTGGTCTGACTGACCACAGTTGCTGGCGCTTCTAACTGAAATAGGAAATAGGAGTGAAGGAGCAGTTCTGGTTTTGTTTTTTGTGTGTGGAAGCCATTTGAGTTTGGACTTGTTGCATTTGAGGTGGTTGGTGGAGATGTTGGGCAAGCGGTTGGAATACAAAAAAGACACGAAAAGCATATTTTGGACCTGACAGAACTGTAACTTTTTCTGTTATAAAACAAGCCATTAAAGTTTGGATATTCAGATTTTTTTTAACATCTTTATTGGTGTGTAATTGCTTTACAACGGTGTGTTAGTTTCTGCTGTATAACAAAATGAGTCAGCTGTACGTATACTTATATTCCCATATCCTCTCCCTCTTGCGTCTACCCTCCCACCCTCCCTATCCCACCCCTCTAGGTGGTCACAAAGCAACGAGCTGATCTCCCTGTGCTATTCGGCTGCTTCCCACTAGCTATCTATGTTACATTTGGTAGTGTATATACGTCGATGCTACTCTCACTTCACCCCAGCTTCGCCCTCCCACCCCATGTCATCAAGTCCATTCTCTACGTCTACCTCTTTATTCCTGCCCTGCAACTAGTTTCATCATTACCATTTTTTTTTTTTTAGATTCCATATATATGTGTTAGCATACGGTATTTGTTTTTCTCTTTCTGACTAACTTCACTCTGTATGACAGACTCTAGGTCCATCCACCTCACTACAAATAACTCAGTTTCGTTCCTTTTTATGGCTGAGTAATATTCCACTGTATATATGTGCCACATCTTCTCTATCCATTCATCTGTTGATGGACACTTAGGTTGCTTCCATCTCCTGGCTATTGTAAATAGAGCTGCAGTGAACATTGTGGTACATGACTCTTTTTGAATTATGGTTTTCTCAGGGTATATGCCTGGGAGTGGGATCGCTGGGTCATATGGTAGTTCTAATTTTAGTTTTTTAAGGGACCTCCATACCGTTCTCCATAGCGGCTTTATCAATTTACATTCCCACCAACAGTGCAGGAGGGTTCCCTTTTCTCCACACCCTCTCCAGCATTTATTGTTTGTAGATTTTTTGATGATGGCCATTCTGACCAGTGTGAGGTGAAACCTCATTGTAGTTGTGATTTGTGTTTCTCTAATGATTCGTGATGTTGAGCATCTTTTCATGTGTGTTGGCAATCTATATATCTTCTTTGGAGAAATGTCTGTTTAGGTCTTCTGCCCATTTTTGGATTGGGTTGTTTGTTTTTTTAATATTGAGCTGCATGAGCTGTTTATATATTTTGGAGATTAATCCTTTGTCTGTTGATTCGTTTGCAAATATTTTCTCCCATTCTCAGGGTTGTCTTTTCATCTTGTTTATGGTTTCCTTTGCTGTGTAAAAGCTTTTAAGTTTCATTAAGTCCCATTTGTTTATTTTTGTTTTTATTTCCATTTCTCTGGGAGGTGGGTCAAAAAGGATCTTGCTGTGATTTATGTCATAGAGTGTTCTGCCTCTGTTTTCCTCTAGGAGTTTTATTTTTATTAATTAATTAATTAATTGTTTATTTTTGGTTGCATTGGGTCTTTGTTGCTGCGCACGGGCTTTCTCTAGTTGTGGCGAGCGGGGGCTACTCTTTGTTTCAGTGCACAGGCTTCTCATTGCAGTGGCTTCTCTTGTTGTGGAGCATGGGCTCTAGGCACACAGGCTTCAGTAGTTGCAGCACATGGGCTCAGTAGTTGCGGCTCATGGGCTCTTGGGCACGGGCTCGGTAGTTGTGGCACATGGGCTTAGTTGTTCCATGGCATGTGGGATCTTCCTGGACCAGGGATCAAACCCATGTCCCCTGCATTGGCAGGCAGATTCTTAACCACTGTGCCACCAGGGAAGTCCCCCTCTAAGAGTTTTATAGTATCTGGCCTTACATTTAGGTCTTTAGTCCATTTTGAGTTTATTTTTGTGTATGGTGTTAGGAAGTGTTCTAATTTCATCCTTTTACATGTAGCTGTCCAGTTTTCCCAGCACCACTTATTGAAGAGGCTGTCTTTTCTCCATTGTATATTCTTGCCTCCTTGATCAAAGATATGGTGACCATGTTTGTGTGGATTTATCTCTGGGCCTTCTATCCTGTTCCGTTGGTCTATATTTCTGTTTTCGTGCCAGTACCATACTGTCTTAATTACTGTAGCTTTGTAGTATGGTCTGAAGTCAGGGAGCCTGGTTCCTCCAGCTCTGTTTTTCTTTCTCAACATTGCTTTGGCTATTTGGGATCTTTTGTGTTTCCATACAAATTGTGAAATTTTTTCTTCTCATTCTTTGAAAAATGCCATTGGTAGTTTGATAGGAATTGTGTTGAATTTGTAGATTGCTTTGGGTAGAAGAGTCATTTTTACAATGTTGATTCTTCTAATCCAGGAACATGGTATATCTCTCCATCTGTTTGTATCATCTTTATGGATATTCAATTTTATTATGGCTTTAAATAAAAGTTTCTAATGATGATGTCCCAAGTGGCCAAAGTAGTCACTTTGAAAATTTCTGTTTTTTTTTTTCTAGTTGCAGTATTATTGATACTTCATGCCCAAGTATCATACTTCATTTTGTATGTGTATATTTTGTCAGAAAGCTGTCTGGAAAAAAGCTTTAGGAGAAAAATATCTTTAAGCATTTTCTTTAGAGAGAAGCATACTATCTCTAGCTCCTGGGAGTATTTTAAGGATTTCCTGATACTAGTAAGTATCCATGTGAATGGATTGTTGTATCTCAGTGGTGTTTTCAAGAGTTTTTCATCTCTGCCATGAGGTTACGTGTATGATTTTTTAAAAAAATTTCTGTTCTAATTGTGTGTCTCATACAACTCTGGCTTCATCTGCTTAAAGGTTTATACATCAGTGTTATTAGATGCTGGTTGCTATCGATATTCTTTAATTTTCTGCCATTCCTTCTACTGTTGTTGTCCAAGTAAGTGGAGCACCAGCTATTAGATCAAGAACTATTACTGCCTTCTTATGTTACGGGCTTCTCAGAGTATGGGGAGGTGAGCTAGACCCCGCAATACTCTGGGAGGCATAAAGTTAATGTCAAACAAGCAATATGAATAAAAGAGTTATTATATCAATGCAGAAGGCACTTTTGCTGGATGGGGATTGGTCATGGTTTCTTTTTTTTTAAGATTTTTTTTGATGTGGACCATTTTTAAAGTCTTTATTGATTTTGTTACAATATTGCTTGTGTTTCATAACGTTTTGGTTTTTTGGTTGCGAGGCATTGTGGGACCTTAGCTCCCTGACCAGGGATCGAACCCGCACCCCCTGCATTGGAAGGCGAAGTCTTAACCACTTTGTTGGACTTTGCCAACAAAGTCCCTGGTCATGGTTTTATAGATCATTTACTCCTTGTAGGATAATGGCTCAGAGGGTATTTAGGTGGTGGGTATGGCAAAGGGTGTGTCAGAAAGGTACACAGCATATTTATAGAATGACAATCAGGCAGATTCGGCTGGAATGCAGAGCTCATGGAATAATGTAGTTAGAGACAGGCTTCAGATAAGGTGGCTTGGAACCAAACTGAGGAGGACTATAATATCTGATTTCTTAAGAAAGTACACTCCTCCAGTCTCTTAGGATGAGCCTGGCTAGGATGCTTCCGTGGGCTGGTGTGAGACTACCAGGCCAGCTCATAGTATAGTGCATACATGCTTCCAACTAGTTGGGGATCGGGGCCTCTCCTCTTCTCCCCGCTTGGATTTTTGTTTCTCTGATGCCATTTAATTTCACCATTTGGAGAAATTGTTATTTTGATGGTGATTTTCAGGTAGACTTAAAGGAAAAGATGAAGGTTGCTGAATTTCTTTTAAAATATCAGCAGAAATAAAACAAGGAGACAGCAGCTGTGAAAACATATGTCAGACTTCTCAACTGTGGTCTTATCATGCTAGCTTCAGTGCAGGCTCACCATGTGCACTTCAGTTGCCATGACTACCTGCTAGGCAGCAGAATCCCCCTGGTTGGTGTGCTCTAGCATCAGAATTTTCATGGAAAGGAAATTTAAGACTTTTCAAAGAGTGAAGTCAATACTTCTTTTTCTGTAAAGCAGATGGGTTATACATTTTTTAAAAATAAAAATGGTCACTACAGTTTTGATTTCCAAGTTATAAGTGAAGCCAGACTTGAAGGTAGTGTTTCAAGGGCTTTGAAATTCTGGCATGTAAATGGTTTCTCCTATATGGTCCCCATGACAACAAAACTGCTTGCAGGTATTAAGTATCATCTTTGCTGTAAAATATTTGTCACAAAAATGCCTTCGATTCTTATCACTACCTAATAAGCTGAGGCAGAAGACTTTAGCTGGTTCAAGGTGTTATATGGACAAATATTTCAAGATCTTTTTTTGTTGTTAAGAGCTTAATAAAATTACAATCATAGGTGAACTGTTAAAAAAATTGAGTGATGTTAAATCGATGTTTTGTTCACTTAAAAACAAGTAACTATTATTTCAGTTGCCAATTGGAAAATATATATCATAAATAAATTTATGATTAAAAAATTGAAATTCCTTAAGCATAGCAAAAAATTGCTGTTTGAATATTGGCGATTTTGTAGTGTGATAAATAATGTCTGGCATGCACCCTCTCCCCCTAATTTTTCCACCAAAGAAAAATTTCATTTTCAAGTTAATACCTGATGAAGCCATGTATTTATTAAAAGATGTAATTGAAAAATAGTTTTAGTGTTTTAGTTCAGTGGCCATTGTAATGTGTGCTCTTTGAAGCTTTGTGAAGGATTTAAACTGTTACCCGGGTATAATGAATGAAGTGTCATTTAAGGAATAAGCTGTTTTATTCATTAACCAATATCACTTGAATTTTAATAGGATCATTTTTTTCCCCCAAAGTGACATTCTTCTTGTATTTGTTTATTGTTAAGTATTCTGTTTTATTTACTGACCATTGAGGGGAAAGCATGAAATCTTAACTTCCATGATGAACTTTTCATGATTTGGCATCTTTATTCTTATCTTGGGTAAGAAACCATTTGCTAAGTCCCCCTCTGTGAAATCCAGATGTCTCTGTCTGGTGCTCAGGACAGTGTCCACTTCTGGACCATGATCCCAGGAGAAGGGTGCAGGGAGTCATGGCAAAGATACCGGGAGATGGAGGACACTTGAAGGTGAGCAGGGGTAACTTCATAAGAGCTGAACCACGGAAATAAAGTTAGTTACAGCAAATGGATGGGATTGATGGCCTGGAAGAAATGAGAAAGCTGGACTAATCCTGAGAGATCTTACAAGGGTGTTTTTATTTGGTCTATTTCCCAGATTCAGTCAGACCTTAAATTGGATTGTCTCTTGTCTCCGGTTATGACCCTATTTTGATACATCCACATTCTTGATTAAATGTCATAACAAACCACTTCACTTCCTTTGACCACATGATGACTCTAATCTTCCAATGACTCTTCGTCCCAAAACCTTAAATTTTAGCCACAGGATGTGGTTGTCCGTGAGGTGTTTTCTGCAGCTTCACATCTTTCACAGCGTAAACTATTGCTGACAGTGTGGGCACTGGAGCCTGACTACCTGGGTTGGAATCCTGGCCCTGCCACTTACTAGCTCTGTGACCTTGGACAGGTTATTAACTTCTCTAGTCATAGTATCTTCCTCTGTGATATGGGAATAATAATGGTACCTGCTTCATACAATTATATAAGAATTGATAGGGACTTCCCTGGTTAAGAATCTGTCTGCCAGTGCAGGGGACACGGGTTTGAGCCCTGGTCCGGGAAGATCCCACATGCTGGGGAGCAGCTAAGCCCGTGTGCCACAACTACTGAGCCTGCGCTCAAGAGCCCACAAGCCACAACTACTGAAGCCCGGGCGCCTAGAGCCCGTGCTCCGCAACAAGAGAAGCCACCGCGATGAGAAGCCCGTGCACCGCAACGAAGAGTAGTCCCCGCTCGCTGCAACTAGAGAAGGCCCGCATGCAGCAATGAAGACCCAATGCAGCCAAAAAGAAAAAAAAAAGAATTGATATATCACAATTGTGTAATATGTTAGTTTTCTATTGCTGCCGTAACATGTCACCACAAACCGAGTGGCTTAAAACAACAAAAATTTATTTCCTTGTGGTTTTATAGGTCACAGTTCCCACACGGGTCTCACTGGGCTAAAATCAAGGTGTCGGCAGGACTGTCTTCCCTTGTGGGGTCTCTAGAGGAGAATTCATTTTCTTTCCTTTTCTGGTTCCAAGAGGCCACCCACATTCCTTGACTCATGGCCTGTTCGTCCACCCTCAAAGCCTTTCTATGGTGACATCTCCATCCGACTCTCCTCTTCTGCCTCCCTCTTCTAATTTTAAGGACCCTTGTGGTTATATTGAGCCCACTTAGATAATCCAAGATAATCTCCCTGTCTTTAAGATCAGCTGATTAGCGACTTTGATTCCATCTGCAACCTTAAATAGCCTTTGCCATGTAACCTGACACCTTCACGGGATCCAGGGAGTTAGGAGGTGGAAATCTACGGTGGGTGGGTAATTATTCTGTCCCTTTTCCCTTTTCATCTCATGCTATCCTAGTGTTACGGAGTAGATGCTTATAGTTTCCCACAGTTTTTTTCAATTCGGAGCAGGTACGTTACCACAGGCAGAAGAGAGGTGCGAAAGAAAGAGAAAAAAGTGGGAAGAATTATGTGCTGATGCTCTTTTTTGCATCTACATAGATTAGAGATAATTCTGTTGTCATATCTTTATAACCATCCAAATTGACCTTCCCCTTTGGTTAGTGCCTCTGAAGGTTTGCTAACAGCAGCTAAGAAGATACGAACAACATTTAATCCGTTTATCCATGAGAGGTCGTTTCCCTACTGAAACTTTTTTTTGCTTGTATCCATAAAATATGACCTAATTACATCAAATATTATGATTTAGAGCGGGCAGAGACTTAAAACAGTGAAATAAAATGTATTGACATTTGCGAGGTGGCTCACAGTTTACAAATGTTTTTATAAAAATTATTTTATGACGCCTGTCAGCATTTTGAGAAGTGAAGCAGCCCAAATCGTTCAGGCAACAAAGTCATCTCTAGAGATGTGCCTGCTACTTGCTTCTGCCAGAGGATGGGGTAGGAAAAACACCTACCTTCTTCCTTAATTGAAATTTGGCAGAGGTAGGATCAGTGGGAAGAGGGAAAAATGAGTTCCCATTTCTACAGCCCAGGAAACTACGGGGACAAACGTGATGGCTGCTCGTTGTTTGTGCCTGTGTTTCTATGTCAGTCTGGTTCTCTTTGGTCCTTGATGTGACTCAGTTTGCAGGGGTGGGATGGGAGAGAGAAGCATTCTTCTCCTTTGCTAAACCAGGCCAGGAATATATTAAGCCGTTGTTTTCTAGTGCAGTGTACATTTACCAGCACACTCAATGATTACATTTAATAAAAAGGGGATGGAGGGAAAAATGTGTGCTGAGTTCATAGAACTCGCTAAACAAAAAATTTTGTTAGCTGATGTGTCAACAGCAGCGAAATAATTCATTCTCTCTTTGAAAAGTGAATGCCAATAACAATAGCCATGATTCTGGCAACGGAATAATGCTCCAGAGGGTGACTTTCAGCTCTTGGCTCTCTTCTTTCCCTCTGTTTCCAAAGGACATTCTCCCCAACAATAGCACCAAGTGATTTATCCTTGCTCATGTCAGCCGCTGAGGTTCGAGGGACCACACAGTGTGGTTCGTCGGCCAGGTCTGTAATTACAAAGGAAGTACTCTTTTTTTTAAAAAAGAGAAATACAAAGTGACATATTTGTTATTAAAGCCTTTTGGGGTGCTGTGGAGAAGATTACCCTTATAGCTTTGGGGTGCTGGAGTAAATTGTGTGTAATAAAGTCATGCCCATTTTCCTACTGTCTTCCTTGGCCCTGAAACTTACAAGGTCAATGACGTGAAGGAGGCAGCCCTTCCTTAAAGATGTTAAAAGATACCGGAATGAACTTTATGTTGACCAGCTTCTAAGTCAATGAATAATTGATGTAAGTCTCTACAACTTTTTTCATTTTCTGAGAGTATATAAATTTTAAATAACAGGCACTAATGTGCTCTTTCTAAAAATAGGTATTGGAAAGCTGCTTATAGCCTTTAATTTGTATCTGTCAATTTAATTAGTCTTTAAAATATAAAAGTAATAACAGTTGTTAGCTCTTTTGCTGTGATCAGGGATCAGCTAACTACATTCCACAGACCACATCCGCCCCGCCACCAGTTTTTGTAAATAAAGTTTTATTGGGATGCAGCCACATCCATCATTTACGAATTGTCTGTGGTTACTTTCCTGCCTCAGAGGCAGAGTTGAGTAGTTGAAATAAAGACCTTATGTCCTGCAAAGCCAAAGATATTTACTCTCTGGCCCTTTACAGAAAAAATAGTGTCAGCTATTAGACAGGTAAGGTACATCACACCATACTAGGTGATGTGGGTTCAAAAATTATTAAAGGGTGAGTCTCTAGTAACTTAGTACATAGTTGGAGAAAAGATATCCCTGAGTTTAAGTGATGGCACAAGTCAATTTAAATTCATTTATTCAGTAACTCAAATCGAGTGATTTTTGACTGCCTCCGGGGAGCCAGGCGTTGTTCTAAAGTGAAAGAAGTAGAAGTAAACAAAGAAGACAAAATGTCTGCCCTCATGGGGCTTGCAGCCTAGTAGAGCAAAAATTTTTAAATTTTAATTTTAAAAATCTGAGGTTCAGACTTTTAAAAAAGGGGGGGCATGGAGAATGAAAATATCTCAAACCAGTAATTCTCTGAACTTTTTACATATGGTTCGAAATTACATTTATACACGGGTATAACACGGCAAATAAGATATGCGTGTTTTGGTATGGTAGGGGAAAATTTGATTAGGCAACAGGAAACCTGTTGTATTAGTCCCTGTTCAATCTCTTTTTGGCTGAATGGCCTTTAAGGGTTCTTAACTTCTCTGCAACATGGAGGGGACTGTACTCTCTAAGTGCTTCTCGAAGTTGAGTGTGTATCAGAATCATCTGGAGGGTGTGTTAAAGCGTAGATTGCTGTCCCGCCCCCTGAGTTTCTGATTCAGTGGGTCTGGGGTGGTGCCTGAGAATTTTCATTTCTCACATAGTCCTGGGTGAGGCCAGTTCTGCTGCTGGCTTGGGAAACTGCACTTAGAGAACTGCTGCCCTCCAGGATCCTAGAGGCCCGTCCAGTTCCTCCAGTATTTTTAGACTCCCTGAAAAAGGTTTATATCTCTTTGAAGGAGACTAGAAGGTCCCACTAATGATTTGACTAAGGTGACTACTTAATATTCAGGACTGTTTACTGAGGAAAAGCTTCCAAAGAAGTGAGAATCCTAAAATCTCTTCTTATGGTCACTTGGATTGATGTGCATTTAGTAAATTTTATATAGTTTCTTTGGGAAAATTAATGCACGCTCAATTCTAAGGGTGGAGGCCATGATTGTTCATGATTTTCTGTTTGTATCCCAAGTCCACAGTTGCAGTAAGTGCTCTGTACTAATATGTTTAATTGACCCTAAACTTAGGGGACAGGATGCTTTTTTAAAATTTTTATTGGAGTATAGTTGATTTACAATGTTGTGTTAGTTTTAGGTGTACAGTGAAGTGAATCAGTTGTACATATACATACATCCACTCTTTTTTAGATTCTTTTCCCATATAGGCCATTACAGAGTATTGAGTAGAGTTCCCTGTGCTATACAGTAGGTCCTTGTTATCTGTTTTATACATAGTAGTGTGTATGTGTCAATCCCAGTCTCCCAATTTATCTGCTCCCCCTGCCCCCCCCTTAATGCTTCTTAAGGTCATGTTCCTGAGTTGCTGCTGGTTTTCTGTAAAATTCCATTTAGAATTAAGGAGCATTAATTCCACTGGGTGCCAGAACTCTAAAACTGTTCATAACATGTATTCTGTGTCTGCAAACTGTAAGAAGTGTTTTGACACAAGAAATATGAAAATATGAACCTCTGTGTCCCAGTTTGCACAGACAATGGAACTGTGCCATCCACGATCACTACAGGACCAAGAGCTATTATGGCTGTCAATTTTATAAAAAAATTTTATTGAAGTATAGTTGATTTACAGTGTTGTGTTAATTTCTGATGTACAGCAAAATGATTCAGTTATATATGTATATACTTTTTCTTATTCTTTTCTATTATGGTTTATCATAGGACCTTGAATATATAGTTCCCTGTGCTGTACAGTAGGACTTTGTTGTGTATGCATCCTATATATACTAGTTTGCATCTGCTAACCCCAAACTCCCAATCCATCCCTCTCCCTCCCCCGCTTGGCAGCCACAAGTTTGTTCTCTACGTCTGTGAGTCTGTTTCTGTTTTGTAGATATGTTCATTTGTGTCATAGTTTAGATTCCACATATAAGTGATATCATATGGTATTTGTCTTTCTCTTTCTGACTTCTCTTAATATGATAATCTCTAGGTACATCCATGTTGCTGCAAATGGCATTGCTTCATTCTTTTTTATGGCTGATTGATATTCCATTGTATATATATATGTACCACATCTTCTTTTTCCATTCATCTGTTGATGGACATTAAGGTTGTTTCCATGTCTTGGCTATTGTGAATAGTGCTGCTGTGAACATAGGGGTGCATGTATCCTTTCGAATTATAGTTTTATCTGAGTATATATGCCCTGTAGTGGGATTACTGGATCATATGGCAACTCTATTTTTAGTTTTTTTTTGCGGTACGTGGGCCTCTCACTGTTGTGGCCTCTCCCGTTGCGGAGCACAGGCTCCGGACGCGCAGGCTCAGCAGCCATGGCTCACGGGCCCAGCCGCTCTGCAGCATGTGGGATCTTCCCGGACCGGGGCACAAACCCGTGTCCCCTGCATCGGCAGGCGCACTCTCAACCACTGTGCCACCAGGGAAGCCCTATTTTTAGTTTTCTGAGGAACCTCCATACTGTTTTCTATAGTGGCTGCAGCAATTTACATTCCCACCAACAGTGTAGGAGGGTTCCCTTTTCTCTGCACCCTTCCCAGCGTTTATTTTGTAGACTTTTTAATGATGGCCATTGTGACTGGTGTGAGATGGTACCTCATTATAGTTTTTTGTGTTTTTTAAATAAATTTATTTATTTTTATTTTGGGTTGTGTTGTATCATCGTTGCTGCACGCGGGCTTTCTCTCGTTGCAGTGAGCGGGGGCTACTCTTCGTTGTGGTGTGCAGGCTTCTCATTGCAGTGGCTTCTCTTTGCTGCGGAGCACGGGCTCTAGGCACGCGGGCTTCAGTAGTTGTGGCACACGGGCTTAGTTGCTTGTGACATGTGGGATCTTCCCGGACCAGGACTGGAACCCGTGTCCCCTGGATTGGCAGGCGGATTCTTAACCGCTGCGCCACCAGGGGAGCCCCTCATTGTAGTTTTGACAGCTGTCAATTTTAAGATGCATCACGGCCATCACAACTTGGTTGGTGTTGAAATGTACATCTTAGAGTCAATTAAATACAATAGATAAAAAATTCTATGTGCTAGATATTATGTTCCTGCCCATAAACTGGATTGAGAACATTTTTGAAATGCAACAGGTCGATCATAACTAACATTACCATCCAGCTGTTAGCACTTCCACGTGGAAAGTATTTTTAAGGAAGACCTAAGTTCTGCAGATCTGAAGCACCTGCTTTTTAATTGGAATCAGTCTTTATTCTTTTGAAGCCACAAATATTTTCTTACGTGAAGGGTTCTCACTGAACACAGCTGATTCCTATTTCATGTTTGTCTTCTTTTTTGGAAAAGACGTTTGCTTCCCCAAGTTTTTTCTCTTGCTCTCTGAAAAGAAATGCTAAGGCTTTGTGAAATAGAAACACAACTCTAGAGGATAAAGTATTAATCACAGGGCTCATTGAAGAGGTTTAAAATGGAAGATGCACACACCCATATCAATAGCAATGGAAGTGTCACAGGGCTACAGGCTTCCAGAAATGATTCTTAATTCAGGAAGGGCCATGGGTTCCAAATGATTGAAGTTGTTTTTCTCTTCTCCACTAATTTTTTTAAATCATCTGTTCCCGTAACTTATGTAAAATCTCCTTTTAAATTTCTCTACTAGTAAAGTGATTCTAACATAAATGGTACAGTTGCCAAAATATTGATCACACCCATTTCCTAATGTCTCTCCTGTGATTTTGATAGATGTCACACAGCCTAATGTGCTATCAGTTTGGGGATATTATTGGTAAATATTTGTAATAAAAATATAGATATCAAAAAAACTATGTCAACCATAGATGATTTCCTGAAATTTTAACTGAGACTTTCATTAGTAGCAGCTGGGACCCAGGTGCTGGCATTCTCTCTGTTACGTGCTGGTCATCTTCTTGCCTGTCATCTGTGGTCAGGAGGGAGGGGAGGAAGGCCTGCCTGGTGTTCATCACTCCTTCCTCTGCTAATGGAAAGTTCGACGGCCTGTGCTGGTCTAGCCCCAGTCCAATGGCTCAGAGTTATCTTGTTTTTTTCTATTTGATTTTACCTTTCAGGTGTAGATCTTTGATCCCTCTGGAGTGTCTTTTTGTATATGACATGAGATAGGGATCCAAATTTATTTCCATGAAAGGAGTCAGTTTTCTCAGCACCAGTTTCTAGATAAGCTGTGCTTTCTCACTGATTTGTGATTTCCCTTGTTAACCAAGTTGATGTACACACACGCACACGTACACATGCACGCTTTTCCTCCTTCCCTTGTATTTTTCTGGAACTTGTTCTTTTCGTCTCTTAGATATCATAATATGTCTTAGTTTGTGGTAGGCAAAGACCTTTTTTTCTTTTCTTGTCCTGTCCTTGTCCTTCCCATTTTCTATTCTCTTCTGTACTGATGTTTTCTTTTCCTTTTTTCTGTTTCTTGCTTTTCCCATTTTATCATTGACAGTGCAGTGGAGATGTCTCTGCATATGCACCATATTAAAGAGCTTATTAACGTTTGTGTTTCTGTTTCATGGATCACCAATTTAAAAAGCAGTTTTGAGGTATTAGGTATGTGAGAAGCCTAGATTCAACAGTCGCACACTAAAAACAGTAATATGAAAATCTTAACACACTGTCCACCACAGAAGTTTGTGGCTTGGTTAGGTTTTGCTTTGTCCTTGTACTGCCAGGTGGAACAGTGTGTTCACCTAAAACTACAACATAGCCCTGAACAGTGTTGCCATTTTAGATTTTTGTCTCTGTCACCCCTTATCTGACTAAAAATAATTATTGTATGGGAATTGAGAGTGAAGAACTTTGAGAGGAAGTGCTTATTTTCTTGTATTCCAAGGACAAAGGGACATTTTTGATTCTGTTAAATCGTACTTGAAAGATGCTGCATAAATTTAGTCAGTTCCATCAGCAAACTGGGTAATCCTGAGGTTGGAAACGGGGGGGTCTGTAAAATTGAGTCACGGAGGAATAAAGTACCTTTGGCCACAAGTTGTTTAGAAAAAAGCAACACCACCAAACCTTGCAGCTGTTTTAAAGTGGGCGTTTCCTCTTGGAGAGAAGTCCAGAATCTCTCGGAGTTCTATTCTGATTTCTTCGTAACTTGCTGAAGGTTGGCAGCCTCTGCTCAGCTGATGACACACACTGCAGGGAGCGGAGGGATGTCTCATCTGTGCCTGGGGTGGGTGGTCCCCCCGGGGGAGCCCAGGGATACCTCAGGCGTGGCTGGGAGATTTTCCTTCTGTGGCTGTCTGTACTGTACCGGCTTTAGGGACGAACATGTGTGTGTGTGCGCGCGTGTGTGTGTGTAACACTGTACTTGAACTCGAATTTCCAAGTTGAAATTGTTTACCTTCCAAATAATCGAGAGAAAAAAGAGGAAACCTGAAAAGGGACTCTGGATGTGTAAATGCTTTTCTTGTAGCAGATCAGAATTGCGAGTGGGTCTCCTGCAGACCCTTAGGGTTTATTGCTTGCAATTCCAGACGAATTACAGTATGTATTGCAGTCACTGTATTTAGGTTACATCTGCTTTCTCTTAAAGTTCCTTGGTAAACCGAAACTGCTAGTGAGTAGAAGCCTGACTCTGAAAATTTTGAAAAGCAGCTGTGTCCAGATCACAAGATTTTTCTTTGTTTTTGTTTTCATGGAGGAATTGTTCTGGGTTTGGTGACTATTTACTTAAACCAAGTACAAATGCAGGGAGCTAAGTAGACAGCCTTATTTTAGCCTTATGAACTTTGGTTTGTTTGATTCCTTTTTTTTTTTTTCCTAAACTGCCAGGGCACACGTTTTAGTGTCTACCCCGCTTTTGACCTCCAGCTCTACTGTTTTGCGTTTGGTTATCTTGAGGAAAGATGGAGGTGAGAGCATTTGTACTTAACTTGTACTCAGCCTCTGCGGTCCCAAAGTCAGTGGGGCTGTCAAGTTAAAAACAGAAAAGCTGGTTGCTCGGTGGATAGCTGAGACTCTTCATGTGATTTCGGTTTACACTTGGTTGGGTTTCACATTACAGTACATTTGGGGAATTATTTCTTGGGCTCTGGCAACTCTGCACCACTTCCTCCATGTTGGGGATTTTCCATCTGAGGTCTTCAGGAAGAATTACACAGAGTTTGTGGAAACTCACCATTCTGAACGGACAAAGGAAGAAACACCTTAGGTTTGAGTGGATGTTTTTCCATTACATTCCTGGATTGGATATGTTTTTTTCTTTTTAATTGTTTTTCCTTTTTGGTGTGAGTATTAAATTCCATTCTGGAAGGTGAATTTCAGTTGAGTTTTGGGGAAACCTTTGCAGCGGCGGTTGAGTCTGGATTAGACTCTGGGGTTTCCAGCGGCAGCTTCCCTGCCCCGGCCGCTCCTGTCTCTTGAACAACCTGAGAGACTGCGCCTGTGGACACTGTGCTAATGGGTCACCTCTCAGTTCTGCCGTTTTCGTCGTGGAATGATCTCACTTTCCCCATTGGTGTTCGTGAGCCCTCTGTCTGGTTTTGCCCGCCTTTCTTTTTTCCGTTTTCCCTCTAGATTTTTTCCCCTCACATTTCCGTATACCTCTGCTTCTTCTCACCCTTCCAAGGTCATACCTCTTCTTGTTCCATTTTCACTTGTGTCTTCAAGTCTTGCATCTTTTCCTTTGAAAAAACGTTCCTTTTTTCTTCCGTGGCCTGTTCCGACATCATCAAGATGGAGACCTTTTTTTCAATTCCCTTTCATCGTGTGGAAACCAGTAGCTCTTTTCTCTTAAAGACCAGTTGGAAAGGCTTCTTCTTGCTTTTCCTAAGTGGACTGGGTTGCTACTTACTTAGAAACCACAAGCATTCCTATGTGAAATTAAACTCGCTGTTTTGAGATTGTGTGTGGGGTTAGAAGAGGGGGACATGGTAATATTTGGAGTCTCTGGCCTCTACCTCCCATAGGTTTTTCATTAACATTTTGTTGATTTTAAGCTATTCTTATATTTGGGACTAGTTTCCTGAGTTAACCTCTGGTTCTCTTTCTAGCAGGGCCCTGTTGGTTTGCTTTTTTCTCTTGCCCTGTTTCTACCCCAGACGTTTTCCATATGACCACACCTCTTTCCACAGAGGTTCTTGGTCATCAGGACTCTTTAGCGCCTACTAGTGTTTTTGCCAGAATGTTTTCCGTAATACCTCTAGTCACATATTAAGTTAGCAGTTAATTCCTTTGTGAAGAAAAGCAGGTATTTAATCAACAAAATCATATTTGTGCAAATATATCTGTGTTAACACTCCAGCAACATTGAGATGCCTTCTAAAATGGCTTCATCTCACAAAGAAAAGAAATAACTTTCTAGCCTTTGTACTGTACTGTGTAAACCATGCTATCAAAACTTACCTGTCTGAAACTCTGGGACCTAATAGAGTCAGATAACGTGAATTTATTAGATTTTGATTAGATTAGAATTTTCATAGGTGCTCACATTAAAAATTGCAGTTTATTTTCTTGGTGCTTTAATTTCTTAATTGCTGTGATAAGAAAACTTATTTTGCATTGAAATAACCATATGTAATTAAAATACACACTGCTGAACATAATTCACATGTATAATTAGATACCTCACTTTAGAATATACAAGGGGTACATATAAAATAATGTCAATTCTCTGGCCCTGGTGTGAAATTAGCCTCCACGTTGGATGTTATACTGCCTGAATATTGTGGTCTTGGATTTATATTTGCTTATGAGTGTGGACATTTCTCAGTTGTGAAATACAGATTTCAGTAAGTGCTTTGAAATCATAGCACGTTATCTGTAGGAAGAGTATTTGGCTTTACCAATTCATTGCCCGACTGTTGCATTTCTGTGTTTCTGTTGGAAAATGCACCCCTAATTGAGATGTGAGTGGTGAAAAGTACAACAAATATTAAAGTGCCTCTGTGTAGGCCTTGATTTATGCTTGAAAGATACAAAAATAAATATCAGAGCGTCCATTGCCAGAGTGTAGCTTATGATTAATAAATGGATGTTTTGTTTCAGAGGATGAATATTCAGGATTTCTGACTTAGGTTTCAGTTGCTTCAAGAGGTCTTGTGCACAGAGAAGGGCAGGAAGGGTACAGGCCTTTTTTTTTTAAGCATCTTTATTGGAGTATAATTGCTTTACAGTATTGTGTTGGTTTCTGCTGTATAACAAGGTGAATCAGCTATATGTATAAATATATCCCCATATTCCTTCCCTCTTGCGTCTCCCTCCCACCCCTCTAGGTGGTCACAAAGCACAGAGCTGATCTCCCTGTGTTATGCGGCTGCTTCCCACTAGCTATCTGTTTTACATTTGGTAGTGTATATATGTCCATGCCACTCTCACTTCATCCCAGCTTACCCTTGCCCCTCCCCGTGTCCTCAAGTCCATTCTCTACGTCTGCATGTTTATTCCTGTCCTGCTTCTAGGTTCATGAGAACCTTTTTTTTTTAGATTCCATATATATGTGTTAGCATACAGTATTTATTTTTCTCTTTCTGACTTACTTCACTTTGTATGACAGACTCTAGGTCCATCCACCTCACTACAAATAGCTCAATTTCGTTTCTTTTTATGGCTGCGTAATATTCCATTGTATATATGTGCCACATCTTCTTTATCCATTCATCTGATAATGGACATTTAGGTTGCTTCCATGTCCTGGCTCTTGTAAATAGCGCTGCAGTGAACATCGTGGTACATGACTCTTTTTGAATTATGGTTTTCTCTGGGTATATGCCCAGTAGTGGTATTGTTGGGTCGTATGGTAGTTCTATTTTTAGTTTTTTAAGGATACTGTTCCATACTGTTCTCCATAGTGGCTGTATCAATTTACATTCCCATCAACAGTGCAAGAGGGTTCCCTTTTCTCCACACCCTCTCCAGCATTTATTGTTTGTAGATTTTTTGATGACAACAGGCCTTTTCTTAACTCCACACACCTAAGTCACTTCTCGCCCTATCAGAGAGGCTGGAACCCCATTCAGGTCAGTCGTTCCCAGGTATTCTGAGCAAAAAAGGAGGTGGCAGGACAGGGACCAGTATAAGACTTTCGTCGAAGATTATTTGTTGATTTAGATTGCTCGTGGGTAAAGTTTGTTAGAACCGAGGTGCCATAAATACCGATGTAGTCTGTCCTTAAGCCTGAAACCTCCAACTCAGATCAGCTGTGAGCAACTGGCTCTCACATCAAAGGCTTTTCTTTTTGCTGGCACAGCAAAAGGTTTGAAGTTCTTGGAAGTTGGCAACACTGAGAAGCTGCACTCCCTGTGTCAGAAACAACCCCAGGAGAGAACCTTATGAATGGTGCTTGGTTTCCAACGCCATTCGCTAGAAGACAAAATGTCCTGACATGCATTTGCAATATGTTTTCTCTACTGTCTTAAAAAATTATATATCCAGGTTTTTTTTTTAACTGGGACCAGAGCCATCATGTAAAAAAAATTCTTTTTTGACTGGCAAAATATATTGCATATTTTGTACAAGTCCAGAAAAACACTTATCGAATGTTACCTGTTCCAAAGTTTGTAGTCCCCAGTTGTGTGTTGAGCATGGGCCGCATATTAGATATTAGATTATGTAGGGGCCCTCACAGTAGGTACCTAAAGGTTGCTGGATCGTTTCTCTTGCCCTCCTGCCTACCAAATACTATGAATTCTACTGAATAAAAAATGGAATTTGTGGCAGATCCTGGTAGAGGCAATTATATTGCTATCGTGAGTATGACACTCAGTAACAAAGCAGTTCTTGGCACATGGTTCATTTACTTCTTTTCCCCCTCCCCTCTGAGAGCTGTGACAGAAAGCCAGCCCATTATTTCTTCCTGTCCCTCATCTGGCAAAGGCAAGTTTACGTCTAATAACCAAACTATTGGACTAAATAATAATTCCATTTCAACCCTTTAGATCATTACCAAAAGCTGTCAAGCATCAGAAGTATTTCATCAGCCATTTCTTCTCACTATCTGTAGGTCCAAGATAATGAGACAAATGGGACTAGCTTCTATTATTTCTTACTTGTTGAAAATTTCTGTTGCTCTTGGGAATAAAAACTATTAAGTTCTGTAAAGTGTGATCAGAGAAAAGAAACTGAAATTAAAACTGAGCATTTGTTCCAGTGGGATTTTTTTAAAATAAAAGCTGGCCACTTACTGAAAGCCCGACTTAGATTCCAAGGACAATAGCTTCGGGCATTAAAATAGAACTGTAAATATTTTCAATATGAACAAGATATCTGTAAAATCTGAAATCTTTGTGAAATTTTCTAGAGGAAAAACATCAGGCTAAATATCTGGGAAGTAGGCATTTTCAGCCCTTTTGCTGGTACATGGAAAGGATTAATTGGTATGGACAGCTTTGGGTATTCACCGTATATATTGGTATAGTGCCATAGAACATTCTTCACCCAGTTACAAATCACAGTAGGGAAAGGATGAAAACTGCTAAATTGTTCTTTTATTGTTAAGACAGTACTTTCTGTTTCCTCTTTTTCTATAGTGTGAAAGAAACTCAGTGTTGGCCCTCTGTTTTATGGAAACTAAAAATAAAATTATACTAAGAGGAAGGGCAAAGGAGTGAGAAAAATTGTTCCTTTTTGAGGGAATTGTGGTCATCTGAAACATGACATAATGCTAGCTGTTTTTCATCAGCACGTTTTAAGCAAACACATTCTTAGCTCTGTTTTTGGTTTTGATCGTAAGTCCACTGTGAATTCATATATTGTGGGAAGAGTTAATGATGCTAAAAGAAGCCTGGTTGTTGCCAGGTGTGAGAACGGGATTGGTTTTCTCAAGGAACCCTTATTCCATCAAGGGTGTTAAATTACTGTAGGTTACATTCTCGCAGCAGATTGGTGAGTCCCCAAGTGACAGTTTCCACTATTTTCCAGTTCTGTGGTGTGTCTGTACCTAATAGTTTTGCTTCTTGTTAAATTGTAGAACTCATATATTATGTTACCTTCCACAGAGAAGCTCACATGTACATTCCAGGTGAAATCTCATCACTGTAAATACATCATCACCAAACACCATAGAATACATTTTCTAAGTCTTTAAATACATTTATTCAAAGTAAAATTGAACGCAGAGAAATTTCTGTTGCAAAAAAAATGCTTTTCAGAATCTATTTTAATGGGATTTAAGTTGTCTTTATTAATGGCCTTGGGAATTACTTGTTTTAGAGTTCAAGGATAATTTTACCGCCAAATGGAAAATCCTGACTCTCACACAGATATAAATTGAACACGTGTTAGAGATTTTATTTATCTAATTATTAGACAGATGTTACAACCCTCTCACAGGAGAAGCACAAATTTATATGGAATAAAGGAATGTCATATGAATTTATAAATGTTAGCTGATGCTGGCTTTTTCTAATGGGAAGGAGAAATGAAGTTAATTGAATCACCATGGGACAGAATTTATTTGCATGTCTGTAGACAACACTTATTTTGCTTTGCTCTTAGTTATATAAAATTTAAGGAGTTATAAATAGTTCAAAGGCAGTGAAAGGCTAGCATCAGAGAACCTGGAAAGATGAGCTCTAAACCATGCATAGTTTTCCACTGGAGACTCTGGTAATCTGTTTTGCTTATCATTTCCTTACATTAGTTATGCTCGACATAAATGAATATTTGTTGGAACCAGAGGAACTTGCTGAGAGGTAACACGCAGCCTTCCTTAGGTTTTTTCCTGAAAGGTCAAAGGTTATTTAATTCCTTTACAGACAAAAAGACTTCTTCATTCTATGTTATAAAAGATGTCAAGTTCATTCTTCAGGGGTATGATTTAAGATTTTGTAAGGTAAGATGCTAAGAATTTATGAACAGGATGATGAGTTTGTGTGAAACTAGATGATGCCGAGACACAGATGGAAGTCGCTAACTCTCTATAGGTGGGGCTGGAAAGAAAGTTGTTTCCTTTGTAATTAAGAGAGGAGATGCACAAATCCTAGAGGTGGAGACACTGACAAAGTTTAAAATCTACGTGAGATAAACACTAAAAAATGAGCCAGTGAGGGACTTTAAGCTCCCTGGGGCCTAAATCAGTTTCCATTGGAAGGAACTGGCAGAGAAACCCATCAATATAGAGTTTTTAAAATAAATTTATTTATTTATTATTTAATTAAATTAATTAATTAATTTGGGGGGCTGCTTTGGGTCTTTGTTGCTGTGCACAGGCTTTTCTCTAGTTGCGGCGAGCGGGGGCTACTCTTCATTGTGGTGCGCGGGCTTCTCATTGTGGTGGCTTCTCTGGTTGCGGAGCACGGGCTCTAGGCGCGTGGACTTCAGTAGTTGTGGCACGTGGGCTCAGTAGTTATGGCTCTCGGGCTCTAGAGCGCAGGCTCAGTAGTTGTGGCGCACGGGCTTAGTTGCTCTGCAGCATGTGGGATCCTCCTGGACCAGGGCTTGAACCCGTGTCGCCTGTATTGGCAGGCGGATCCTTAACCACAGCGCCACCACGGAAGCCCGAATACAGTTTTAAAGATGATTTATTGTGATTTCCCTTGTGTGTTAATTAGTTCCATCTGTCTATTTATTTTGATAAAATCACTTAGAAAAATTTAGAAGTGTTTGTGTGCTTAAATATTATAAAAGGCATTGTGCTCCTATGGGTAAGGGTTGTCGAGAGTAGATGATTGACAAACGGTTCAGGCTATTGATTCCTTAAGTCTGTCTTAGAAAAAAAGTACTAACTGAAGGAGGTGGCTGGGCTACTCTTCTGGAGACTCCAGAGCAAGCGTTGGCGTGGGACTGATTCCTGGGAGCACATCCTCATCTTCCAGGAGTCTGGAGTAAGTGCCTGTATAATCCTTTTCATCAACACACTTCAAGAACTCATGGGTTTTGAAGTTCATGTCAGCCACTGATAAAAGCAGCCATTTCCATAATGACTGGAAAAAATCTCTTAGGAAATGTTTCCATCAGGAAAGAATTGGGAGCCTACAGTCGGATGAAAATAGGTCCAATGGTAGAAGTCAACTTTTTGTAGGTGTGAGTCCAGGATTCAGTTGGAAACCAAACTCTTTTTCAAGTGTTTGCTTTTAAGTTGGCACTGCTTTCCCTCACAACACTGGTTTCCCCACGTGTCTCTTTTTGTTGATTTATGTCAGAAAGAGCCTGTACGTGCTGTGTTCCCAACCTGGGATGGGCCAGTTCCTCCTCACTCTAAGAGAACTTTGTGGCCAGGAGACTCTCAGAGCTGATCAAATTCAAGGCCAAGTAAGTGAAAGCTGAAGAATGTACAAACATAGGAAAACAAAAATCATGGAAACTTGAAGAGAACAAGAGACTATAAGAGGTGCCACCGAAGTGAGGAAATCTGGTCAGACCTTGAGATCTGACTTGCAGCCAGGCTTGATGGGAATGTCTGTGAAATATTGGAGAATGCACTTGTCAGTTTTGCTGAATACAGCAAAAAATGTCTAAAGTATACAGTGGAAGTGCCAAAATCAAGATCCATAACGTTTTACATGATATATTTATATTGTGGTATCTGGCGCAAAATGTAGTCCACTTTGTTTTCTTTTGCTTCCACATCATATGGTAAAAGAAAGAGGGATAGGTTATTAAGTGGCTGGCATTCTTTTTTACAAACTCTGGGGTCTGTGGGTCAGCCGCTGCAGGTAAGGTCCAGCCTGTCTGGTTAAATGAGTGGATTGATTGTCGTGATGGGCCACTTGTGCCAGGAGGTGTACGTGGCATTAAGCTTCTGTACATTCTCTTTTGAAAATTTTCTTTACATGGCAATTGACCTGAGTTTTTATTGTGAGATGGAAGTCAAAAGGCATTGGCCAAACTTGCAAGTGTACTTTGGAACTTTAGAAAACAGAGCATTAATCTCTTTCTAGATTAGCCCCTACAAGCATATTGCAGTATTTGAGTGATTTCATCCTTATAAACAAAGGATCAGTTCAGCATATTCTTCATTGCCACAGCACATGCCCATGTATTGGTCAGACTCAGCGGAATAAAAAGTCTATCAGAATTTCATAGGTTCTAAATGTGAAATGAAGCCAGCTCTATTATGTTTGTTGTTTCAAGGCCCTGTGATCTTTTTAATTTTTTAAAATTTTTTGGCTGTGTTGGGTCTTTGTTGCTGCGCGTGTGCTTTCTGTAGTTGCGGCGAGCAGGGGCTACTCTTCGTTGGGGTGCGCGGGCTTCTCATTGCGGTGGCTTCTCTTGTGGAGCATGGGCTCTTGGTGCGTGGGCTCAGTAGCTGTGGCTCATGGGCTCTAGAGCACAGGCTTGGTAGTTGTGGCTCACGGGCTTAGCTGCTCCGCGGTATGTGGGATCTTTCTGAACCAGGGCTCGAACCTGTGTCCCCTGCATTGGCAGGCAGATTCTTAACCACTGTGCCACCAGGGAAGCCCCCTGTGATCTTTCATCAATACTTTTTTGAATGAGGAAAGATAGAGGAAGCCATTGAGTATTGAGTTGTTAACATGACATGATTTCCCTCCTAATACCCAGATGTAGTTCTGTCAGATCTTCAGACCTGCACAATCATGACCACCTCTACCAAGGATAAAAGTAATAGTTATCCAATAATGAATAAACCCTGAAAAGACAGGATAGTTAGTGTAAAAATATTGGAGGTCTTGGGAAAATTATTGCCTAACATATATTTAATCTCTTTTTTCAATGTTGGTACCTAATACCAGCCACTGTAGCTGATAGCATGATTTGGTCAACATGTTTTTTTTTTTTTTTTTTTTCGCGGTACGCGGGCCTCTCACTGTTGTGGCCTCTCCCATTGTGGAGCACAGGCTCCGGACGCGCAGGCTCAGCAGCCATGGCTCACGGGCCTAGCTGCTCCACGGCATGTGGGATCTTCCCGGACCGGGGCACGAACCCGTGTCCCCTGCATCGGCAGACGGACTCTCAACCACTGTGCTACCAGGGAAGCCCGAGTTGGTCAACTTTTAAAGGTGATTTTAAAACTGTGACTGTATAGTCCTGAGCTTTCCCTATGACAGCATCCCCAAAGGACAAGTTAAATCTGGTTTAGGTGAAGAAAGGAAACGTTTTCAGATATAAATGAAGCTCATAAATTTTGGAATTATTCAAAGCAAAAAATAAGCATGATGATTCCTAATAGTGGACAGTGCCACACTGGCTGGTACTGCTGAAGAGGAATTACTCACATGGGAGAGAACCAGGAGGAACTTAGTTCTGAGCACAGACCTTGTCAAGTAGGACAGGATCACATGCTGGTGATCTGTTAATCTTTGAATGGCTTTTTGCACAAGCATGTTCCTTCCTAAGCTGAGATCCCCATTTCTCCCAAAAGGAGAGAGGACAGTAATAACACATTTTGGACCTGCCATGTTGAAACTGAAGAGTGAGAAGTTGTTTACTGGGTGGCTGGAACCGTAGGGAGGCCAAAGCTGGGAAACCAGAACTGGAAAGCGTCAGGGTGTTGGGAGAAGTTAAAGCTGCGTGAGGAGATGGATTATCCAGGCAAAGGACACAGACAGTTGCCAAAGGGGATACCCTGGGAGCAGAGGCAGAGAAGGCAGGAAAAGAGGCTGAGGAGAAATACCAAGCGAAGACTCAGTCATCAAACTGCTGTAAGTTTAGCGATGTTTGGGGGTGCAGGTGTAGTAACACATACTAATGTTTACTAAGCATGTGTTAGGAAATAGGTAATTTATCAAAACCATTTTATGAGTGAGGAAACAGAGTTCACATCAGCACAACCAGGACTCACACCGATTTTACTTTGATAATAACCATTTGCCCACCTTAAGCTTTTGAATGTTATTAGATAAATGATCAAACGAAGAGAGCTGGAAGTGACCACAGATTACCAGAAACACAATTCCATCAAGGATCCATGAGAATTTAGCTTACTTACCCAGAGACTTTAGACGTGATCAGCAGATGTGGAAAAAATCTAGTTTATGTGACTGTGGGGAAAATCTGTACTTGGAATGCTGTATCCTTTTCCGGACACCTTATTGGCAGAGAGAGCCATTAACTTGGAAGGGACTTGTAATTCGCTTGTGGATGAAAAAGCAAAAGAAATGCTTAAGGCAGTAAAAGCATACAGAAAGTGAAGAAGTGATACATGTGTATGTGCTGATGTAGCAGAAGGGCAAAAAGACCTGAGTAAGCATAAAACCCACTCCAGACTCAGGGAAGAGAAACAAAGCCTTGAAATTGATCCGTAATTCCCATTTTTTTTTTGGTTCCAGGTAGGGTGTTTTCCACTTTCTTCCTAAAACAGGAAAACGAGTTGGTTTTAAATTTTATGCCTTGAATTTTCTTTAATTCTTGTTTGATGGAGATAAAAATATAAAATCACTGAACTGAAATTCAGGGACCCTGAGGAAACGAAAATGGAATAAAACCGGGCAAGTTCATTAGCCTGTCTGGGAATCATCAACAGATTATGTGAGAACAGACATTTCAGTAAATCCTTGCTGATCTAGAATAATCAATGGGCTATCTGTGCTATCTAGGGGAAAATTTGAATCCAAAAGCTATTACTAGAAGAAAGCTTTCTTTCCTTCTGGATTGCATTATCAAATTATGACCTAATGTTCTTGAGGAGACCAGTCCAGTGATTCGCTGTTATGTTTTTATAGGTATTATATGGTTTAAAATGTGTAAATTCGGCTTCTAAAGGATCTGCTGGTGTGTGAATAGCATTTCACTTGCCCACACATTTTTTACATTCATTTACTTATTACACACCTTCTTCATTCCCAAAGTAAAGCCCAGCCTAGCTCAAAACTTTGATATTGTGAATGAGTGACAGCCGCACGAATGAGGTTGCACGTAGTAAACTCCCAGTGGGAATCCTGAAACATGTTCTTTGTCAAGGCCATGAGAATCCCCTTGCTCTCTAAGGTTGGAAAACTTACCTAAGCGGCAATTCTGGATAGGCCAGAGCACAAATGAAGCAATCTAACCTTTCTCCAACTAAAATCTTGGATTCTAAGATAACGAGTCAGAGGGGAAAAGACTTTTCTCCTGCTCTGAAAGGGTACTTCTAATGCTTCTGTACTTATTAATACTTATGTCAGAAAAGCTGGTGCCTGTACCATGTCTCCTCTTGAACTCTATCAAGAGAAAAAAGCTCCGTTAAAGTTTCATCAGTGGAAGCAGATGTTACAGAGAAGAGTAGGTCCGTTGAAAGCTGCCAGCCAATCCAACTCCCATGTCTTTTCCAGGAACACAATAAAGTTAGTCCACAGGGCACATGAAATCTTTCCAGTCCACAGTAACATTAGTGTGTGTGTGTTGCTGGATGCAGCCTGGAAGTACTCCCTTTTGGCTCAGTTATGAGTCAGCCTCACAGCCCCACTCCCCAAAGCTGCCTCCTGCTGGTTTGAAAATCTTGGTCATTTCTGGCTGGACAGTAGGACTGCTCTCCAGTTACATTGCTGTTTAGTGTCTGGTAGTTGCAGAGGTGGTCCGTGCTGCACTGTGTTCCAAGGAGACCAATCTGGGAACCAGATTAAGGCCAAATCTAGTCTTGGATGTCGGGCAGTGGGGTGGGAGTAGAGCGGGGTGGCAGGGGCACTGGCTGGCAGGACAGCTGGAACTTGCTGGAACTATACAGTAGAAGAATGACCCCATGTGTGTATTTTTAAACTTCATTGCTCCCCTTGAAATGGAGTAGGGAGAGTAATTGAGTGTTGGTGCAGGGAAATGTTGCAGGTCGGTAGCACATAATATGTTTGTTATGTAAATCATAATAAAATTTGGATCATCTCAGAGTTATCAACTGAAGGTGCTAATAAGATATCTTCTTCAACAATAAAATCTCATAATTTTCAAAGCAATCCCCCCTTTTCTGCTCATATTTCATTAGGGAAGGGTTTTATACCGTTAGGCATATAAGTACCATGCCACATATTTTCTTTGATTTTTAATTTCTTAATTTGTCTTTGTCTTTTAACAAGTATTCTCTGAAGTACTGTTGGCCCAACTGTATATATGTGAACAGTTCTGAACTTGAGAATTCAGTAATTGTTATTTGTCTTTGGAAAATATTTTTGTGAATATTGGTGGCTTTTTGTTTTGAGGTTTTACCTTCATCATATACTTTACTTCATTAACAATATGCCATGGTTTATATTTTAGTAGCTAGGAAGCTGAGAGGATATTTAAGATTCGTCACCTAAACTCCTAAAAGTGGGCAGTAAAATAGGAAATGTTAAATAAAGTGGAGTGGATTGGAGACTTGTACTGATTAGTATGAACATAGGAGAATTTTGGAAATAGGACTTGCAAAAACTTTCATGTTTCCGTGTCCTTCTTATATGTTCTTTCCAAACTGTCTAAACTAGTGCTTAAGTTTTTAATTACAGTTGCAAAATGAAAATTCCTAAAATTTCCTGAGGAATCATTTATAATATTTAGCAGATATGACCTAGTTTAACTTTCAGAAGTCTAGCTTCAAACTCCTTTGCTGTATTTTCTAATTTATAAGTATCATTGAGAGACTCTGCTGTGAAAAATATACCTTGTAGAGATGTGATGAGTTTCTGCTAAATTTGCTGTCATTGATTTCCAGGTTTTAGAATTTCTCTTGTGGCCATAACGATCTAAGCTGATAGTTTGCCTTTTTTTTTTTTGAGAGGAACAGTGAAGTGATGGCAAAGTGAATACATCTCATTTTAATTCTTGCCCTTCTCTTTTCAAGTGTTGTCCTCTCACAAGCTGCGGAGAGCATCTGTCCTCACTAGGGAGTTACCATGCTGCTATGCCGTACATTCCTAATACTCCTTAAAAGTGAGGGAAAACAAACAGATCAAGTGTCACATCGCATGTAAAAGTTTTTCTAAAAAGCCAGGAATAAGAGCTTATCACATTGTTGTTTATCTTCTCTCGTTCTCGGGGTGTTGCTAACAGTCCAATAGAAGTTTCCCGTTGAAAGACAAATACTAGCATAATAAAGCGAATCAGAGACATTTTAATATAGTTTATATTAAAACCATAGTGAAAAAGAAGAGAAGTTGTTTGCACTTGTTGGCCCAGTCCGGGCCAGGGAAATGCAGAGCTCACCCCAGTAGATGTGAGAAGGCTCTGGGGTTTCGGTTGCTTAAAGTCACTGCGCCAGCCGTGATGTGTCCTTGGTGCTGTTACAAAAACCAATGCTGTCAGCTTTAACGGAGGGATGGAAAGGTTCTACAGACCTGAATCCATTATGCCGTCCCACTTACTATCATTTCCTCCTCACAACTCTGTGTGTGGGACACCTCCTTTGTTCCAGAGATTGAGGATTCAGAAAATTAAAGTTGCTTCTCTTAACGTCAGTTCCTAGCCGAACAATCAGGGGCGACTGCCCCAAAATCTGTGCCAAAGTCTGGAGGGCTGTGCTGGGTGATCCAAGGGGAGTGGGCTGTGCGGTGTAGAGGAGGAGGGGTAAGTGCTTAAGAGAGATCGGGAAGCAGATACCGGTCACTCTAGTGAAATCCAGAATCATCTAACACCTGTATTCTAAGATGCAGTCAACAGTATGTTCTGCAGAGGATATAAAAAGGGGACACAGTGTGTCCCATCAGATCAAGGAGCCTGCAGACTTCACGAGAATGGTAGGTGTGTGGATGATAGCGGAGCCTGTGACAGGGCTCTTCGGGGATCAACGGTGATATGTATACTTCGTGCTGGAGGTACCTGATGAATAGTGAAATTTGGGTTGGCCGTAGGTGGTGCAGCTTGACCAGGTGGAGCTGAAAGGAGGAACAGTGCAGTGTCTGACGGCTTCAGGCACAGAGGCGTGGAGATGGGAGGTCGTGGGACATGCTGGTGTAATGGTGAGTGTTCAGGCTGGGCTGTAGTGCAGGTTATATACAGGGAAAGAAGGGAAGTGAAAGAGAAACGGCTGGTTGTGGTCCCAATCACGAGGGCTTTGGAGAGTACAGCCAACAGTCCATGCTTTTAATTCTGTAAGGTTGGAGAATCATTGGAGGTTTGTGATGAGAAAGGTGGTTTGAAGAGAATTATTTTAACAGCTAACTTCTGCTGTGTGAGAAAGTACACTTTCTGTCACTAAAAAGGTGGCAGTCTTGATGACAGTTTGGGAGGCGTGTTCTACAGAGAAAGCATCCTGGGAGTAGGAAGTTTTAGAATCTGTGGTCACCTACACGGCTCGGACTTTGGTGTCATCTCCACTGCAACTGGGCTCTGTAAGATGTGCCCGGCCCAGTGGGGACCCTCAGTGAACCTTGATGAAGGACAGGAAGGAAGGCTAGAAGTCTGTTCCATTCCAGGTCTGAAGTTCTTTGATAGAATTCTAGGAGTTCTTCTGAAATAAGATTTCATGTCATCTGTTGAATGAAGATCTATTTCTGTAGCAGAATGATAAAAGGATTTTTACTCTAATAAAATATATAGGAGTTTTAAAGAAAGAGAACTTGATTCAGTTGTGTCTTCTTTCACAGACCTTCCATTCTTTGTTACTGTTTTCTCCTGTGTCTCTTTTGATAACTGAAAGAAAGTAATGCCGGACACAAATTTGGTGTCATCTTATTGGTTAACATTCATGTGTTAAATATTCCTGAAACTGTATTCTAAAATTTTACCAAAGCATATGTACACATTCTTTGAATGCAATTCCAGGTAGGTTCACAGGCCCCACAAGGGTAATCCATCGACCTCCCCTCCCTAATAAGAAACTCCGACTTTAGAATGAGGCCGTGGTTTACAGAAATCCCACTTCCGTAGATTTGAAGTTGGCACAAAAACAGATGCATGTATGTATTTAAAACAGTGGTTTTGGTGGAGGAACATGTAAACAAATGCCTTTAGAGGTAAAAGTTGTATAGAAGCCAAGGAAATACTAAAGAAAGTTTTAAGTGCTGCTGAGTCCACACATATTTCTCAAAGGTCTGATAAACATTACAGCACATTTATCAAGGAACATCACAAGGTGCCAAGATACTTCCAGTAATGTACCGGAGTAAACATGACCATGTGGTGAAAATGCATTGGCAGAGCCGGTGGGCGGGGAGAGAGAGAGAGACAGAGACAGAGACAGAAATGGGGGTAGGGTGGGGAGAGAGAGGGAAGAGGAAAGAAAAAGAAAATAAAGAGAAAACTGTATTATGGTTCTACTGTAGTTGTAAAATTGACTTGGGTTGAACAATCAGAAGTCAGTCTTTTCAAAACAATGTCTGCGAAGATCTAAGGAATATGGCTTTTAACCTACGTAAGGCACGGAGCCCGCCCACTAAAAGTTAGTGCTTTTGTGGAGAAAGAGGCAGCCCAGGTACTGAATGCGGGGTTCTCCACCACCCCAGGACTTGGTGGGGCAGGTGTTCTATCAGTCTTGGTCTGAGGGGAAACAGAATGAACTCCAGATGCTTTAAATGAACTTGAATGAAGGAGCTACTTAGAGTAGACAGAGTCAAGGGTTAGGTGCCAAGGCACAGAAACTGGCAACAGCTGGAAGCCATGAGCGCCCAGGGGCTGAAGGGGCAAGGGGAGGACCGAGTAAGGCAGGAGCCCCGTGAGAAGGGGACCATGATGAGAGGCTGCTCAGCGCGGCCCTGGCCATGGAGCCAGGCAGCGACTGCCACAGGCGCTGGGTCAGCGTCCCAGGCGTGAAGCAGTGGGGAGGAGAGACAGAGCGCAGGCCCGGGCGGGGCAAGTGGAGCATATCCACGTCCCATTTCCAACTCTTTGACTTCTCTCCTGAGAAGACAAAGTGTTACTGCCATGCTGGTGAAACTCTTTGTCTGGAGGACACTGTCCTTTGAGGTTATTATTTACTTATATTAATGGGTGGTTTAATCACCCCTGAGAATGGTGTGTCCTTGCTTGATGGAGGACATGGGAGAATTCTTTCAGGAAAGAGCACTATACTCCCACTACCAGGATTGCTCGTTTCCATTTATTTTGGAAACAATTGCTGAAGAAAAAGAGAGATGTGGCCATAATTGTTTGAAGGAATTCCATGTGTCGTTAGTGGTGGCCATAAACATATGGGCTTCGCCCGACTATCTGGATGCTGTTCCAGCTGTGTCTTTCAACTGCAGTCGACCCTCTCATCATATTCTTGCTTCAGTTTCACGGGGGAAGTCTGTGTTCAGAGCCAAAGTACGCTGATAAAATATTAAGGGTAATGGCACAAAGTTCAGAAAATGCCTGGCAAGAAGCCTGTCGCAGAATTGTAAAGGAGAAAGAAGGAACTTTTCTAATTGAGAAAGCACTTTGTTGTTATCATTAACATTTTTAAAGCTCTCAATTTTTAAGAGAATTCTTTTGAAACGTTGTGCTTGGAAAACAGGGAGCTCTGACTTAAATACATTTTGTTTTAAAGTATAAGGATCTAATTGGAGCAAGTAGATTTCAGATTTTACTGATACAGATAACCTTTTAAGGTATGAGTATTTTTCCACATTATAAATGTATATTTCTTCATGGAAGAAAATACAGAAAAGTTTGAAGCATAAAATGAAATGAAAATTACCGGTGACCCTGTTACTTAGAAGTAATCACTATCGATTTGGTTGTTTTCCTTTTTATTCCACTGAATATATGTGTATCTTAAAACATGAAATTATGGTATTATGAGTCTTTGTTAATATTTCTGTTGCAGGAAGGGGGACCCCTTCCAGGGCCCAAGAGTGAGCTCTTGTTTCACACTCGGAAATGAATGGTCCGAGGAGACACACGTGTTGACAAAGCAAGAGACTTTATTGGGAAGGGGCGCCCGGGTGGAGAGCAGGAGGGTAAGGGAACCCAGGAGGACTGCTCTGTCATGTGGTTCGCAGTCTCGGGTTTTATGGTGATGGGATTAGTTTCCAGGTTGTCTCTGGCCAATCATTGTGATTCAGGGTCCTTCCTGGTGGTGCACGCATCACTCAGCCAAGATGGATTCCAGTGAGAAGGATTCTGGGAGCTTGGTAGGACATATGGACTGGAGTCTCCTATTTCCTTTTGACCTTTCCTGAATTCTTCCAGTTGGTGGTAGCTTGTTAGTTCCACATTCCTTACCAGGACATCCTGTTTTAAGATAACTCATGCAAGTGGTTACTGTGGTGCCTGGCCAGGGTAGGCGGTTTCAATCAGTGTTTCCCCTAGCATTTCCAAATTGCTCTCCAGGCATTTTGCATCAATTTTTATTTCCATCAAAATTATGTTAGTTTGTCTAACTAAATCCTTATTAGACTTAAAATTTCAAAAATCTTTCCCAATTTTATAAATAAAATATTATTTAGTAAGGTTGAATTTTATTCATGTTCATACATTTATTGGCTATTTTTCTATTAAATTATTTATCCACATCTTTTGCCCATTTTCCTGTGGGACAATTAGTGTTGTTTTTGTTTGTTTTTTCCCCCTTGCTCTAGAGGACCTCTTTGTATGGAAACAAATTAAGAAGATCAAATTTCTTGTTAGAAAAAATAGGACATATTGGTCACCCTTATCAGATGATGTTTATCTTTTGTGATTTTGGGGGAGAAGGCCCTACATTCTTGCTCTCAAAACGCAAGCCAGTTTTAAAATACTGAACTTTCAACTTTTTCATTAATTAAGATATTTAAGCAGGAGTATTACCTTTGGATAAATGTTTAGTGAATCCTGATTTAGAAATTGTTGGGCCTCAAGGTAAGTTTAGATATTTTTATTAAGAATAATAAAGGACCATTTTAAAGTTATTTGATAATTGAAATTATATTTCCCCCCGGAAGATAGAAATCTCTTAGGACTGAGAGATTAAGACCCTTGGTTCCTACTTACTTGAGAAACAGTTACCAAAAAAGTATGAGAAAAACAAGCACTATACAGAATGATCCTGAGTTGTAGACAGGGGTATGACTGTTGTTTCAATGTGTGTGCATAAAAAACTAACAATCAGCTGTTCAGCTTGTCTGTAGAAGGTGGGAAGAAGAAGAAGGGATTGGTAGATAGGCATTTTCCAGATAATTTTCTTTCAAGCTTATTTACCAAATATTAGGTACTTTCAGTTTGTGTGAGAATTACTTTCTCGAGATCATGAACAAGATTGAAACAGTCTTTAACACCCAGAGTTGTATGAACCCTTAATTAACTTCCCTTCAGTGCATTCTGTGAAACTTCCTCACTAGATCTTACAACACAGATGAGAAAGGTGGAGAATTTTAATGCCACCCTCAAGCTGGTAAGTTATTTTTAGAACTGAACTCGTAAGAGTTTTGCTGTTTTTTATGTAAACCCTTAATTGTGCCTCAGATATCTTCATAAGACCGTTTCTGTTTTTTAAATTCCTCCTCTCAGTAGGCCAGAAGTAAAACAAAGAGACCATGTATGTGGTGTGACAGGGTCACATCTTCATTTACGGGACTTCCCTCATGGACTGTGTGTGTCAAACTCCTCAGTGCATGGTTACTTTTCTGTGACTGCAACTAGCAGCTATGTGTTAAGACTGCACGAAGGGTCCCAGCTGTTGTAAGATGGAACAGTCTGCCCTGGCCACAGATTACAGAGTTTTGGGTTTTAGACCACAGGCAGTACCGCTGGGACCTGCCATGTACACTGTGATCATCAGTATTCCTTGGAGAGAGAATGAAGATTAGTCACTTCTGGCTCTGAGAAATTCTTGCATAACTTGCTTTTATCTCAGTGCAGTTTCCTGGGGATGCTTTATCCTGCCACAAGCCTCCGTCTCCACTTCAGTGCTCCCTCTTCTATCAAATGGACCACTGAGTATCGGACTGGAACTCGAGTTGCACTCCAGAGGGCCGGTATTCAGTCCGGCTCTCTTTTACATGCCCCTTCCTCCTCCCGGGTCCTTGCATTTGGTCATGCCCTGCGGCTTGGGCTTTGTTCCTGCTGTCACAAGAGTTGTCCATACAAATGTGAACGTTCTCTCTCGGAGTAACCAAGAACTGCTCATGCGTGCTGTAGACCTGTTATGTACCAACGCTTCACACGATTCCAGATCTCTTCCTGGCACTTCGTTTCCTTTCCTCTGTCTTCTCAGAGTCCTCTTACGTACTTCTGAAGTATAGAGCTCGGATGCCAAAGGCTTCAGGAAACTGAGTTAGGCTTTGTGTTTGTAACTTTCTTTTTTTCCCCTCCATATTCCAAAGTGAGATTTCTCTTGTGCTTTGGATTTCTTCTCCCTCGCCCTACCTGAACAGCAACTCTGCAGTTACGCGTGCAGCTCAGGTTACACTGCGTAAGATAAGGGGGTTGATAAAACAAGGTCAGTAACCCTTTCCCAGTGCTCAGACTCCTCAAATACATCTGTCCTTGATTTTCTCATCTCTTATGCTTCGAGCTTGCTTTATACTTTGTTTGCATGTCGTTAGTTTTCTCTGAGATTATTTCTGCGTTTTTACTGAGCTCCTAAAACTCTCTTTCTGATTAAATAAATAGCTTTGATAAAGCACATAACAGAAATCTTAACAGAAAAGAAAGAGGTGCCTGGTATACTTCCTTCCTCTCTTATGCCTTATTTACTCCTAAAGTTGAAACATCAGTAGAGAACAATTATAACAGCATTATTGTTGTATTTTGAATTCTTTTCTTGCTGATTTTGTTGGAAATGCTGGTATTTCATCCGCAAAAGCTCTTGTATATCTTCTAGCCAGCTTTGGATCTTCTCAGGCTGATAGCTCTTTCCTACCAACTTGATAAAGAGTCCATGTGGTCCATCTTGGTATGTGAACACACCCTTCCTTGTGTTCAGCAAGAACTTGCTTGAAGTGCTCATTACCCCAGTGGTGAGGGCACTTCATTCCAATCGTTGCCGAATAGCTGAACTGAAAATTGTCTTGAGGAACTTGCCATACGTCCTTGTCTTTTGATTTGCTTGTGTCATTCGTGCCACTGTAAAGTCCAGAATGCACTTTCTCTGTTGAGTATTGTTTCATTCTTCCAAATGGCATTTTGATAGGAAGTTGTCTAGGGGCATCATGGTATATAAACTGATGGTGGGTACCAGTGGAAATATTTTTTTCTTGTGAAAACTAGGTTTTTTAATTTAAAATACATTTGCTTTTTCATGTCTCACTGTCCATCCCTCTTCTCTTCTAGTTGAGTAGTAAAGAGATTAATTTTTTGTTTTAAAACAGAGTAAATAAGGATGAGCTTACGCCATATCCTAAAGCAGCATGGTGGGTTTAGGGAGTGCCTGCAACAGGTGGGTTTGTTCCTCTTATGCCCAGTTATAATACTTGACTGTTACGGCTGTCCACCAACATTTTGCCTTAAGTACTTAGAGCTTGGGCTTTTCCACCTCCTGTCCAAATATACTCCTTGCTCTTTTATTTTTATTCTAACTCAGTTTATTGGAATTCTTATTGTCAAAGGAGCATTCCTTGAAATAATCTGGAGTCTGTATTACTGGCTACAAAATAAGCTTAAAGTGCATTGATTTCCTGTTACTCTGTTAGGTTCTTTTAAAGTCATTTCCAGTCAGGTTTAATGAGTCAATTCAGGTTTTCCCTCTCTCTTGATAAAATATGTATCTTTACTTCAAAAAAAGTGATGTTGCTATGTTATTTGACCCGTATCACATTTTTGTCTAAAAAGGAAAGCCTGTTTCTCAAGAAGTTAGAGGGAAACTCTTTAATTTCACAGAAAAATAAGGGCTGTGGCCAGCTGACTGTAAGTTTAGTTCACTTTCGCTGATCAGCAAAGCGACTTTCCAGCCTAAAGGAAAAGTGATCAAAATAGCAGACGTATTGGATGGTGTCTAACTTTGAATGGTGACATGGCTCAGTAGGGTTTGAGGTAGAATCCCATCTCCCTCTGTGGTCGTCACTGCCTTTCTTATATGCCTACAAGCACCTTCTGCAGGAGGTGGCAGTGGGGTGAGCACTGAATTTCACCTGCTTTGATACACAATTCCACATTCCTAGGGTGCACCGAACAAAAGGAAAGCCTGAGCTGCCGTCTGTGAAGCTCATCTTCCTCCACTTAGAAGCAGGTTGCAATTTCAGACACATTTTTGTGGCTCCCTGCATCTTCAGGTTCTTGGAAACATTTAGACGGTGGTGTCTTTGGTGTGAGCCACTTCATGAGATACCAAAAAAAAGGGAAAATACACCTGTTTATGAGGTTAGTTTTAGTTAAGAACCCGATAGTACTGCTTTACACCAAAGAAATTCAGATTTATAAGACAGTGTAAAAATGATCCGATCAAACTCCCTCATTTTTTTTTTTTTGGAAGAAGGTATACTCCAGAGATTCAGTGATCTTTCCAAGGTAACAAAGCTTGTTTATGCTGAATCGGAATTCAGAACTTAGTATCATGGCAGTAGAATCCACGTATTCTCCCCATAACATGAAGGTAATCTGTAGCCTAGGTAGAAGATACTGAAACTTAATCCCTTCTCTGTGGTATTTGCTCTCTTTTCCTAGCATCTCCCTATGTGATCCAAGTCAGCCAGTGCCCTTGAGATGTGTGGGGATTTTTCTGAGACCATGTATATTGGCTGTTCGACAGAATTCCTACTCTAAAGCCAGAGTCTTCCTTACATAAAACATTTGGCCATACTACTTGCCAGCGGAGGATATAGTCCCAGTGGTTGGAGGGAATTTTGGAGGAAGTTGAAATTCTCTGCCTGTCAACACTGACCACTCCTAACAGTGTTGACAGACCTGGCCCCAGCCAGTGTCCTTGGTTAGACAGGTTTAAAGGCTAAGACTCTTTAGGAAGAACATGAAATAAAAGTGAAAAGAGTTCCAAGCCAGGAGAAAGTGAATTCTGTCCAGTGGTCTCTTCTTATGGATTTAAGGCCAGTTTAACACTTTTGTTTATATGCATAAATGTACCAAAAGCCATCCTGATTTTAGGCCATGATACGGAACTTTTCCCCATAAACAAAAAAACCAATTTTAATATGATGTCTTTTGTTTTGGGGTGTTGAGGGTGGGAGGAGTGAGTTTAGTCAAACAAGGGATTTTCTATTATTTTCTCTCTCCAAGAGAACATGCTGAGAATGAAAGCATTGCTTTGAATTTTTCTGAGGCAGGAAAGTAGTTACAAATAGATCATTGGTGAAACATTGATGGCTTAAATTCATCATGTGTCAGTAGTATCTTACTTTCTGTAGCATAATAAATACAAAGAAATGCCTAACATGAGTATTCTCTATAGATTTTTGCTGTGGGATAGGAATGAAACGGAAAGGATATTTAATCTTGAGGAGAGAAGGCAAAGACAATAAAATATTCACTAATGCTTCCAGGAATGGGAATGTTTCCAAGGATAGAAAACCAGAAGAGGAGAAACCAGAGTTTGAAGAGATAATCTTTTAAAACCATAATTTAAGCTCGTATAAACATCCCAACTCTTTGAAATATTTATCTTTCTGACAATACGGTTTTTAGCATGTTCTTATGAAAACATTTGTTGCCTTACCAAGTCCTTATGAATTTCCACATGGAGTCGTAAAAAAACCTCTTTTCGCCCAAAGGTTTAGCTCTTTTGCAGGGTACACATATAAAATACCCATATCATACCCATGTCCGTACGGCTTCATATTACTTATTGAAGGTTGGATCACTGTCTGGTCTTCATAGGATGACACCAGAGAGATGAGAGCAGGTTGATGGGACAGGAATCTAAAAACCCAAAATCTGGATGAATATCTGACAGTTCTCTGTATTTTTATAGAGGTACTGAAATCAGAATATTTGAAATTAAATCTATTGGGAATATTTTGGGAAGTGCAGGACGTACGGTCACCTTGGTTGTGAGGTTTAGCTCTTTCCACAGATTTGGGGCTCCTCCCTCTGTATTTTGCCATCTCCAAAAATAGGGGCGCCGTCAATCTAGTCCGCAACAGTTTACTGAGTATCTACTACTTATTTTGAACTGTGGAAGTTACAAAACCAGTAAAGACAATTCCTGTGTTCAGAGAGCTTGAGGGTTGATTCAACAGCAGTCAATATTATTTTTAGAGCAATGTCTTAAAACTTTCATGCCCAAATCAGAGTTGTCCTTCAAAGCAATTAGTTTTGGGGAGGAGGAGACTGCCTACTTATTTCCTGTTTCTCCACCATCTTCTAACAGTTCTTTTCCTTGTTTTTATGTTTATTAATATAGTTCATACTTTGATTTTTCATCTCTCCATCAAGTATTTCCAGAATGGGTCTGAATGAAACCTTAGTCCCTTGTGGTGCTACATGGACAAGCTTGAAGGGTAAACTGTAGCACTTATTGAAAGCAGAGAACAGTATTTCAGGATTTGAGATGAGCGCATTAAGTTCAACCTGGAAGAAGAGCCCACTCACATCCTGTAGATACCTTTTAAGCAAGAGCAAAGAGGGAATGAAAACTACAATACTACAGGCTACTTCAGCAGTCTAAACCGGAATTTTGTCATGTTTTGTTCTGTACTTACGAGACTTGATTATTTAAAGCACCATTTTCCAAATGAGTGCTGATTTGGGTCCTGGAGACAGTTTGATGCTGTTGGTGACTACTGTCTCTCTCTCTCGTGTCCATCGATAGTTTATATTTCTGGCCACTAGATGGTGCTGTTTCACCTTGAAATAAAATGTATACATCTATTTTAATTGAGTCTTTTGCTTTTTATTTTGTTTATTGTTCCTTTGATGCAGAGATGGTGGAAAATCAAATTCCTTCTTAAATTGGATCTGAGGTTTCCTGGCTCTCTACAGATGCATAGGAATTTTAATGTGATTATCCAGTCTGTAAAGTAATAGGTTTTCAGATTATCATACCACTCAATACATAGTGTTAATTTATTTTGTGAGAAAATACATTTTTTTCCTATAGAAGCATTTTATGTTATATATACTTGGCTGATACGTAAGAGATTACAGTTACACGTTTTATGTGGCTTGATCTGCTGTGTCCTATTCTTGATTTAGGAATCACTTGGGAAAACAACAAAATGCTGATTGCCAGGTCCTGGAGACCCAGGAACCTATATTTTAGTAAGTGCTACAAGTGAGTCTGATGAGCAGACATGTGAGTCTGGACTACAGCAGCACCAAGCTCTAATCTCCCACTGCAGCAGTGAGCATTTCTGGTAGACATTAATGTCAGAGCCTACAGTAATTCAAACCAAAGTTCAAGAGAGTTGAGACCAAAATTTTGAATGTAGACAGCTCTTTATGTAAATATTGCCTCTAGGAGCCATAATGGATATAATAAGAATTATTAAAGAGAATGTTTGGTTACTTAAGTATGCTAAGGTTGGCGAGAGTCTTGCACAGAAAAGGCGGTCCCTGTTAGGACGCCTGAAGGAGCGAGCGGACGCCACATCATGCAGCAATAGCGCGGAGGCTCTCCCAGCTTGTGGTGGTTGGACAGCCATTTTGCCCTACGTTTATTTAGCCCCTCGCCTCGTAATACCTGATGCTTAAACACTTCAGAAAGTTTTAACCAGCATTAAGGTCTTTGATCTTCACAACATCCCTTTGACAGGGCAACTGTCAGAAGAGGGATTAAAGAACAGACTAAGGAAAAGTGCCTGAGCCAGGAGCAGCCACCAGGAGACACAGTCTGGGGAGAGGCCGGGGGCCGGAGGTGAGGGCACCGTCTCCGATTAGGCCCTGCTGCTGGCAGGCCTCCCCAGGAGGCCAGACGTTCCCGAACTCTGAGGCTCCACGTGCACTCTTGTTGACGAGGATTGCCCCATCCTGTCCTAAGAACGGGGAGCTTTAGAAAATGGTTTCCTCCCTCTTCCCATCCTTCATCCCTTTCTCTGTCTCTCTCCCTCCCTCTATCTTCCAATCACACGTTATGGGTCATGGCCTTGATGACTGTGAGGTAGAGATGGGTAGGTTAAACCACAATATGAGGATGCACGTGTAGTTCGATAAAATCTACACCAGGTCAGTTTACTTTCTTATCCTAGTTTGTCCTGGTTTAGAAGGACTCAGGCAGAACTGCTTGCTAATTGTGAAAGCTGCTCAGCAAACACTGGCTGACTCTGTCGTTGACTTGAGTCTATGAAGTGTACTCAGCAGAGAAGGCAGTATGTCGTAAGCAGTCAGTAAGCTTGGCGTTATTAACGATGGTGGTGGAGATGATGATGCATTCTCTGTTACTCAGCTTTCTCCCTAAAGCTAATCGCATAGAACGTTCAGCTTACCCCCCAGGATGGTCTTGGTCTCTGTCAGGCTGACCTGTGGGGTAATAAAACACTCAGATAGTTGGGGAGACTTGAAAACCTGATTCAAGAGAGAACCCAAGAGGAACGTCCCCACGCAGGCGTTGGCTCTGATGTCTCCTACTCCTGGAAGATCAGAGCTTGGCCAGCTGCCTCCCGCCCTTTAAGCCTTCCTTTCTCAGTGTGGCCTGATGCCCCTGCCCCGTCCACAGCTGGTCTTCTCGATCCTTCATCTTGTTCTCCTTTTCCTTTTTGTCATAATATTTACCTTCTAATATACTAGGTCATTTATTTATTTGATTGATTTTTGCCTCCCTGCACAAGACTGTAAGCTTCATGCAGACAAGGGTCTTTTTTTGTCACTAACATATCCCCCAGCCCCTGGAATAGTGCCTGGTACATAGTAGAGGTTCAGAAAATATTTGCTGAATGAATGAATGCTTTCCTGTGCAACATTCCCTGGCACTAATAAGCAATAGACATAGCATACATTTAGTCAGGTAGTACTAATTCTGAATAAATATTCAATATTCCTGAATGAAGATTAAGGTTTTTTTTCTATTAACCTTGATTGGTAAGAATATCTTCTAAATTATCACATGGTTTAAAGTATGAATCCAGAGTTGGAAGACATTGGATTACAGTAAACAAGCCCTGAATGGTTTTCTGGGGCAAGTTACTAAACTGCTCTGTGCCTTAGTTTCCTCTGTGAACAACCTCACAAAACTGTGGTGTAGAGTAAATGAGTCCATGCATTTCAAGCCTTAGAACAGGGCCTGGAATGTAGCAAGAGATGAATTAATAAACTGAATTTATAGATTCTTTACTCGTTTAAAAATAATTATATGGGGCTTCCCTGGTGGCGCAGTGGTTGAGAGTCTGCCTGCCGATGCAGGGGACAAGGGTTCGTGCCCCGGTCCGGGAAGATCCCACATGCCGCGGAGCGGCTGGGCCTGTGAGCCATGGCCGCTGAGCCTGTGCGTCCGGAGCCTGTGCTCCGCAACGGGAGAGGCCACAACGGTGAGAGGCCCGCGTACTGCAAAAATAATAATAATAATAATAATTATATGATATTTTGCAATTAAATTTAAATAGGTCAGCCAGTGTTCAGAAGGAAAAAAAGCATCGATAAATGCACGGTTTGGGTATTTTCCATATTCCTGTTTTTATTACAGTGACGACACACCTAGAATGAATCAAATATTAAATTTATTATGTAATCTCTTCTCTTATAGTGTAACAGCAGTTTTAAAACAGAGCCTGGGAGTTTCATATGAGTCCTTTGTTTTTGATTTCTTATAGATCCTCATATTAAGGTTTCTGGAAAGAAAGAAGATGTTAAGGAAGCCAAGGAAATGATCATGTCTGTCTTAGACACAAAAGTAAGTGAATGTTAAGGACACTCAGATGTCAGAACCTTGTCTCTGCAAGGGCTACTTCATGCTGTTGTGAAAGAACCATTTGGAGAAGAAAAACCAGGAGAAAGTAATGGTGGGTTTTGAAATAAGCACGTGTGATTCTACAGTGGATTAAAGTTCTGTTTAAAATTTGAATAGGTTCTCTCATGCTGGGTAATTGAATAATATTCTCTCTCCACCCCCATATAGATATATATTAAAAAATATTGACCCAGATTAGTATAGGACAAGTAATAAAGATTGCAAGAATTAGCATATTTACCTTTATGATATCAGTAGAAAACCAGAGTAATCTTCTGTGTAGCTCTGTGTGTGTGATGGCATGAAGTTTCACAATTTGTCTTGTACATTCTGTCTCTCTACAAGTATATGTAGAGAGAGACAATAGAGAAATTAAAATATGTAAAAATTTATACTCGTTTGTGAGAATTTATTTTAATAAACACGTCAAAATCACTTACGATATGCCAGGCACTTAGCTACACCCTTTACAAATATTAATTGGTTTAATCCTTATAACTATCAGCACAGAGATGTTAGGGAATTTGCACAGGATCCAATAGCTGAAAAGTGGGGAGGTGGGATTCAAATCCAGGCTGTCTGGCTCTTAACCACTGTGTTTTGCCACCTGGTATTTCACTGAAGTGGTTTCTGATCTCTTCCTCTTTATTTCCTTTCCTGTTCCTTTTTGTTGTTGTTTGTTTAATTTTTAAGAAATATTCACCTTATAATTATTAAATATTTTAGGACATCCAAAAAAGGATATCTTTTTTTCTCTTTTTAGAGGATAAACTAAAAGAAGAACTAAGTTTAAAATCCAAAGTATTTAATGGATATAAGTCTAAAATTTAAGAATTCAGAAAATGTAAACCTACTGATATTTTTAACATCTTGTCGTATTTGACTTTTTAATTTTACTTTGTAAGGACTGAAGAATTTCAATATCAATTTTATAAATGAGAAAACATTTCATCTCAGTCTTTATAATTTTATAGCACTGCATTTTCCCAAATTAAATACATGGATTCCAGTCTGACTGTAATTATTCATTATGTTTTAGAATTTTACATTTTGCTTTAATGTAACTAACAAATCTTACACTCCGTATTGGTTTTCTTAAGCCTTTTTACTGCTAGAGATGCATACATTGTGGTATCTTCCTCACTCTTACTCCTACCGGCAAGAATAATTTATCTACTTTGTAAAATTTGACATACGGTGATAGAGAAGTTGTGAAATGTTTGTAAATACTTTTTTATTCCATTTTGAATTTTATTGTTATTTCTAGTTTTCTATCATTGTTCAACGTTTCTACTAACATACATGTATTCACTCTTGTAATTGTTTTCATCTGTTTTTAGTTATTTGAATTCTGTTTCATGAATAATATCTATTAAAGGAAAAATGAGTAATTTTTTTATAATTATACCTAATTTTACTTAAATACTACTGTCCCAAAAATTATCTTGGTAAAAAGTATATCTTTCTATTTTTTCTGACAAATCTGTCTTTAAATGGAAATTTCTTTTTTATTAGCCAAGAAAAAATAGATAGAAATTGAAAAATTTATAGATTAAGATGATCTTATTAAGAAATGTAAGATTTTCCACTGGGTCACTTTTAGTTAGTCCTATTCCTTTGGGGGAAAAGTGGTTTTTAGGAGTTGTTCCTTCCATTTTCATGCATCAAGAAATAATACATTATTTCCACGTAGAGCAATCGGGTCACCTTGAAGATGGATGTTTCACATACAGAACATTCTCATGTAATCGGCAAAGGTGGCAACAATATTAAGAAGGTGATGGAAGAAACAGGATGCCACATCCACTTTCCAGATTCCAACAGGAATAATCAAGCAGAAAAAAGCAACCAGGTGCTTTGTCTTTTCACATGAACTTTTATGGGACAAATTAAAGCTTGGATTTTCTGTATGCATAACTTTTTTGGGAGATGAGAGCAAAAGAGTAATCGTGAAGATGGCATTTAGTAGGGATCGTATGTCCCTCTCCAAGGAGACTGAAGGTGCTCTTCCTTTTTAAAGAGATGAGTTGTAGATGGGCCATAAATGTTTGATCTCTAAATGGTTTGTAGAAGACAGGGAAGGGTATCATGGCAACATAAAACAAAGTCCCTATGAAAGGCTCGGAAGGCATGTGAGTTAGGAAAGGACCTAGTCCAGGCACCTATTGATAGCTGGGATTCTGTCTGCAGCATCGCACAGGTGGTCCTCCAGGCTACACTGGAGCACCTTCTGAGAGGCAATGCATGAGTGTCTGACTTCCTCACATTGACTGAATTATGGCTCTGTTTTATACACATTTTTTTCTCGTTCTTGTGTTTGGAAACAAATGGAACTCACCTGTCTACATGAAAACGCTGTCAGTACTTGAAGAACAGATGGTGTTCTTTGTGTTATTTGGAAGTTTTCTCTCCTCTAATCACAATATAGAAACTGTGTTGGCCACAAAGATGAATACGATATAGTTTTTTCTCTGTGGGGACTAATGGTGACAGTGGGACACATACATAAAGAACTAGATAGGAAGCCATGGTAAAAAGCAAGAGCAGTAATCAAAATATTTGATGGCTGATACGGCATGGGCACGGCCCATGAGAGAGCCCTGTCCTGGAGCCCCACCCCCTTGCCCTAACGCCAAGAGTAATTCTTTAGTTGATGGATCATAGGAAAGCCTAGGAGATCCCAGGAGAGGGCTGTTGGAGCAGCAGTTTTTTTTGCCAACTAGCGTGAAGGAGTTCATTATTTTGAGAACTTAGTGTGGCACTATCATTGCACATCTCGTATTCAGAGAGTTTTTATAAAAAGGGAGAAAACGCAGTGAACACGAGAAATTGTGAAGAGGGCAGGATGGGCTCGTGGGGGCTGGGAGGTTTTAGCTAAGTCCAGGAGGTGACGTTGTTCAGTTGACACACATCACCAGAGCTTGTTAAAATCCAAATTCTGATTAAGTAGCTCTGGGTTGGTGCCTGAGATCCCTCATCTTTAACAAACTCCCAGATAGGCGATGCTGTTTTATCCTGGACGACACTTTGAGTAGTGAGGGTATAGATAACTGGGAAAGCAGATGTGGGTTCAAGTACAATAAATCTAACCCTGTGTTTTCTTTTTTTGCAGGTATCTATAGCAGGACAACCGGCAGGAGTAGAATCGGCCCGAGTTAGAATTCGGGTAACTGTTTATTACCTTTAGTACTGTAAATCAGTGTCAGCGATGTCTGCATTATAAGGCAACAAAAATACCATAATTTATCAATTTATAACCAAATCATATGTTCAACATGTAGGAAATAGTGACAGAAATTGTATTAATGTATCAGAGGTGTTTCTTAGAGACGTTCTGGATTTTATCTGGCTTGATTTCTCTGATGATTTTGAAATGATCAAAAAGACGCCTGAGGAAAAATGCCACAGGCAGCTTAAGTTACAAACTCTCAGGTTTCACAAAAGGCTCCTTTCATTTAAAAAACTTTATATAGTCTACCCAAGCTTGTGGCTGTAATAAAAGCATTATGTTTTAAAATTCCATCTTCAGAAAAGAATGAATGAACTACACACATCTCTAAATGTACAATGACTTAACTATCTGCCCTGCGTTCTGTAATTCCATTTTAGGAGCTGCTTCCTTTGGTGCTGATGTTTGAGCTGCCGATTGCTGGAATTCTTCAACCAGTGCCCGATCCTAATTCCCCCTCTATTCAGCACATATCACAGACGTACAACATTTCAGTGTCATTTAAACAGCGGTCCCGAATGTATGGTGCTACTGTGATAGTACGAGGGTCTCAGAATAACACAAGTGCTGTGAAGGTAAGTGGTTTAGGTAATTCCAAACATTGTAGGTGTACAAATCACGCAAGTTTTATTCTTAAAGGATTTTAAAAGTAATTTGTTTTCCAGAATTTTTTCTCGTAGTACATTCTGGTTCTTAGGCTGTGTTGAGTTTTTCCATAGCTGTCAGAAGTGCAGTAGAATCTTTCCCTGCAACGTGGACAGTTACTGTATAGGCCTACTTCTTTCCCACCCTTTTCTTCTAGGAAGGAACTGCCATGCTATTGGAACATCTCGCCGGGAGCTTGGCGTCAGCTATCCCCGTGAGCACGCAACTAGATATCGCAGCTCAGCATCATCTCTTTATGATGGGTCGGAATGGAAGCAACATCAAACATATCATGCAGAGAACGGGTGCTCAGATCCACTTTCCCGATCCCAGTAATCCACAAAAGAAATCCACCGTCTACCTCCAGGGCACCATTGAGTCTGTCTGTCTTGCAAGGCAATATCTCATGGTAGGTTTACTGAAGTTAATGGTACGATTTTTTTTTTTTTTTTTTTTTTTTTACCTCTTTGGGTACAGTGTTTGTTGCTGCCCGTACTGTACCAATGTGGTATTTATGGAAGCACTTTGAAATCCTGGTCAAATAAGCAACTTACTTGGTAAAAGGAAATAAAAGAATAAGGTACATAGTGCCTCATAGACTTAATTTCAATAGATAGGTGAGTAATTTCCTTTTAGTATTTTTTTAACTTACACTAAGCAACAGAAGAGGTTACATTGAAATAACTGGCTGTATTTTGTGGAAGGTGCTTATTTTTATTTGATGTGTAATATTAGTTTGAAGACGGTTATTTTTATTTAATGTGTAGTATTAGTTTGCATTTGCCAAAGAAGTCTTCTGTTTAAACAGAAAAGTTAAAAATTAACACACTGAAAATTTTACCCTCAAAGATGTAAATTTTGGTAGCATGAAACATTTGAGCATTTCATAAATCTCTGATAAAATTTTAAAAATGCTGTTTAAGCCATGAATTTGAGTGTCATGCATTGAAGAAAAATAACAGTTATATAACTTACTACTGCTTCCAGTTTATAATTTTCAATATTTCTATCCTTCCTATATTCATTTAAAAACCCAGTGTGTAGATTGGTGTATAGTAACAAAATGGACTGAAATACTGTGGACTCACAAGTATTCTTATTAAAAACACCATTATATTCTCCTGTTCAGGCTAGACCTTTAGTGACATTTGAATCCATAAGCTTCAGGTGTGACATTTGCTGTTATTAACTTGCAGAATCTGTTCTTGAGAAACTTTCAGAAGATCCAGATTTGTATTGTTGATTCCATTCCTCTGACAGATGAGAACTTGTTATAATCATTAAGGATTATAATATATAATTTTAAGAATTAATTTTTAATTTTCTTAAAAGCCAGGCTTACTTAGGCTACTTTTAATATATGGCTAGTTAGAGAGCATATTTGTATTCAAAGATTATTATGATTACTCTTCATATTTTCTTTTCTGTGCTTTTCAAGTTCTTTAGATATTATTTTGAGTTAGTAAACTTTTCAAGCCATCAGCACAGTTATGAATTCATATTCATACTTTGATTACACCTGCCAAAAATACAGGTGTGCAGTGAGACATATTATTAAACAATACTGAAAGACATGAGGGAGAGATAAATTAAATGGCTTTAACTTACATTTTAAATACCATCACCGGGCTTCCCTGATGGCGCAGTGGTTGAGAGTCCACCTGTCGATGCAGGGGACACGGGTTCGTGCCCCGGTCCGGGAAGATCCCACGGTGCCGCGGAGCGGCTGGGCCCGTGAGCCATGGCCGCTGAGCCAGCGCGTCCGGAGCCTGTGCTCCGCAACGGGAGAGGCCACAACAGTGAGAAGCCCGCGTACCGCAAAAAAATAAATAAATAAAATAAAATAAATAAATAAATACCATCACCATTTTTTTATAGCAGTGTGCTTATAAACATCACTTATCCAGACGAGAAATGGAACTTGGTGATTTCATTTTAATTCTAGTATGTTTGATGGTAATTTCTTCTGACAGTTATGTACAAATCCATCAATCTGTACATCGTAAAAATGTATGGGATCTGGTTCCTATACTAAGTAGATTAGGGGCCAGGAAGACAACATCAGAGAAAAAAAGTGCTAAACTCTGCCATGCTAAAGAGTGAGACAGTGAAAAGAAGGGGTGATAGTAGCATTTTACTCCAGGAAGGAGGTAAGGTTTGAGCTGTGTCAGAAGAGAAGTAGGAATTGGGTTGGCAAAGAAGCCTTTTGATGAGTTAAGATACCAATGTCAGAACCTGTTTAAAAGATAGTCAAGAGGCTGGTCTAGCCTGGAGGAAGGGGCAGACATGTACACATAAACCTGTGATTGCACCAGCAAAGCCGAGCTGAAATGTGGAGATTTTTAAAGGCTGATACATGTTTAGATTTCATTCAGGAGACAATAAAAAGCCTCCACTGTAAGTTTTTGAGCCAGGGCACAAGATTAGTATCCTTGATGTGGCTGAGAATCTAGTTTCTGGTGTCACTAACAAAACTGAAGTCAGAGAATGGAGGAATTTTCCAAGGTGGAGAGTAGATAAAGAATTCAGGGCCAAAAATAAACGTAAGACACATGTTTTTGTCATCCAAAAAAGAGCTTCTACCCCTCAACATTATTTGCACACCAGCCTTCTAAGCTATGTGAAGGTATATAATTTAGCTGAATACTTTGGTTTACTCTTTAAATCTATAAAAGATTGTATTATCTGTAGGCATGTGAAATTATTGGATGTTTAAATGGGTAACTTTTTTACCTCTCACCCTGTCCGCTGTGACATTTCCTAGGGTTGTCTTCCTCTTGTGCTAATGTTTGATATGAAGGAAGAAATTGAAGTTGACCCACAGTTCATTGCTCAGTTGATGGAGCAGCTCGACGTCTTCATCAGTATTAAACCAAAGCCAAAACAGCCGAGCAAGGTTGGTTCAGAGTCTGGGCCCAAAGAGAACCATGCACCTCACGTTCTGTATACTGTTATTTTCATATAAATGTGTATTTGCATATACATGGAACTAAATATTCTATATAATATACATTGTTATATATTATATTTAGTTATTTTATGTAAATTTGTAACAGCATTCATTATTGATCTTTTTTTTTAATATATATGTTGGTTTTTGGAGTCCATTTGTAACCATCATTTTAATGACATATATGGGAAGGAAAGAGAAAACATTTTCTTATTAATTTGCAATCTGGTAACTTTAAACGTTACTAACTTGCCGGAGAGTTGGTAAGGCTAAATAAATGTTGTGTTATGTGCATATGTGTATGTGTACACATCCAAGGCAATTAAAAAAATACTTAGTTTACTTACTAATTGTGAGCCACTGTGCTAGCCCTGGAGATTTAAAGAATAGGTGCCATTGTCTGTCATATATACTTTATTGTTTGTTTGGGAGTTTTTTTTTGCGTTACGCGGCCTCTCACTGTTGTGGCCTCTCCCGTTGCGGAGTACAGGCTCCGGACGCGCAGGCTCAGCGGCCACAGCTCACGGGCCCAGCCGCTCCGCGGCATGTGGGATCTTCCCGGACCGGGGCACGAACCCGTGTCCCCTGCATCGGCAGGCGGACTCTCAACCACTGCGCCACCAGGGAAGCCCTGTCATATATACTTTAAATAATGAAGTATCTCCAGTTCAACCTTCTTGGAACTTCTCCTCTAAGATGTTGCAAAGTTTAATGGGATAATTCTGGCGTTATTAAGTGCTAGTGAGAGTTTGAGGAAAGAGGAGTGTTCCTACATTAAAGCATGTAAGTTGATACAGCCACTTTGAAAAGCAACTTGTGATCATCTGCTCACACTGAAAACACGGATACCCTACCCTCAGTGATGCACTTCTACTTATACATGCCAAAGAAACCTTTGTATCAGAAGCCAAAGGACAAGAATGGTGTTGAATAAAAAAAGCAAGTTGTGGGCTTCCCTGGTGGCGCAGTGGTTAAGAGTCTGCCTGCCAGTGCAGGGGACACAGGTTTGAGCCCTGGTCTGGGAAGATCCCACATGCCGTGGAGCAGCTAAGCCTGTATGCCACAACTACTGAGCCTGCGCTCTAGAGCCCACGAGGCACAACTACTGAAGCCTGCACACCTAGAGCCCATGCTCCGCAACAAGAGAAGCCACCGCAGTGAGAAGCCCGCGCACTGCAACGAAGAGTAACCCCCCGCTCGCTGCAACTAGAGAAAGCCCGTGCACAGCAACAAAGACCCAACGCAGCCAAAAATTAAAAAAAAAAAAAAAAAAAGCAAGTTGCATAATAACATGTACTAAATGATAACATTTATGTATATTTTTAATTATAGCAGGTAAAACACCAAACAGTTGTGCCTTCCATTTTTAAAATTTCTAAACTGAATTTTATCATATATGCATGTATGCATATGGTACATGTATAACATGTATTACTATATACAATTATGTCTGTATGTAAATAATGTGGTATTTAGTGTCCAACGTAAGAAAAAGAATCATGCCTTCTTCAAAAGAAAACTTTAAAGGAGAAGATAGGATTGATTCTAAATGAACTTGATATATTGAGCTTAAAGTTAGAGAATAGAACATTAATTTTATGTATTGGGAAGCTTTGTACTTTACTAATTTGAGTTGACTAGAGTCACTGTACGTACCAGAAGGAAAAGATACAGTCAGAAGAGACTTTGCATGTAAAGATGGACAGGCACAGGAAGATTTCTGAAGTTCAGCAAGAAGTGAGCAGAGGTCAGGGGAAAAGAGATTTTAAGTGAGAACTCTGAAGCCTTGCAGCATCCAGGGCTGTTTAATTATGCCTCACAGGCCCCAAGGCTGACTACTGCTTTAACTGCTGTCTCAGCCACACATTTTCTTTATTGTCCACTGGAGGCTTTCCCCCTTGGGTTCACATTTCCAATTTTCCAGATGAGTCCATTGAAGAAAAAAAGAAGATTTATTGTTTGGAAATTTATTTTACTATAAGCTTTGCCACAAGTATGTCATCAATGAGGAAGAGTGGTACCTCAAGGTCCATTAGTTAACTAGTAGACTGTAAATGTCAGATGTAAGTGACTGTTATTATGCAGTCTGTATATGGTGACATGTTTAATTTGTTTTGTAAAGGTGAGATAAAGGGGGGAAAGCTTTAATGTAGAGACAAGAGGATATAAATGAGAATGGGCTGTAGAGACAGAAGGACCCAAGTTCCAGTCCTCTAGCTGCTCCTCCACAGCTGTGCTGTGACCTTGGGTAAGGCCCTTGTCCTCACTGAACATGAATAATAATTCCACCCCATGAGGTTCTGCAGGAATTAGAATATATGTGCGGCTTCCATCACAGTGCCCGGGACACAGGACACACCCAATAAATGGTAGCTAACATTTTATGGTTTTACCAAAAGGAGTAAACTTAGGAAATACGTGGTTAGAATTTGCAGTTGATGTTAAAGCATCATTCATCCACTCCCTGAGTGGAATTCTTATTACCATATTCATTTCTCAGCCCCCTCCCCAATTCATTGTAGACTACTTGCATGTCACTTTTTTCTTTCTCATTATGTGTTTTCATAGTCTGTGATTGTGAAAAGTGTTGAGCGAAATGCGTTAAATATGTATGAAGCAAGGAAATGTCTCCTTGGACTTGAAAGCAGTGGGGTTACCATAGCAACCAGTCCATCCCCAGCATCATGCCCTGCCGGCCTGGCATGTCCCAGCCTGGATATCTTAGCTTCCGCAGGCCTCGGACTCACTGGACTAGGTATAAAATTTATTATTATAGCCCTTCTCAGCCTCTGGGGGATTGCTTATCCAGTTTCCTTTCTTTCTACTGTTTGGGGCTACATTTTAAAGGCTGTTTTTTCCTCTTCAGGCCCTACGATCAGGTGAAAAGCAACAAAACTCGAATCAATCCATTTTGATTTTTTTGTTAGACTCTATAGATTTCTGTCTCCCAGATTCTTTTTATTTTGGCATAAGTAATCAAGGTCTGGCTGTTGTATTTTCGGTGGCTGTGTTTGTTCTTCTAAATTAAGAATGCCATTGAGAGTGAAGTGAGCCGGCTGACTATAATTTATGTGTTTGTTCTCTCTTGCATTTGCAATATTGCCAGTAGTCCCTAGAGATAAAGATTATCCAGTTTGCTTTTCAAAAAGTAATTGCAGACCTGCATGAGGGGTGGGGAGGGGGGAGGAGAAAGGAAGCAGAACCCTCAGTCCTAGTGGTTAGGCCTGCCTTGCCCAAACACAAAGGAGATCTAGCCTGCGGCCACCATGGGAAACAAACCAACCTGCATTTATATCTAAGGTGAAGAAGAGAAAGATGAAAGAACAACATCATCTTGGTGCTTTAGTTCTTTAAGAAAGCAGGGTGAGCCACTGAATAGGCATGGTGTGATATGTATTGCCTCATTTACGGATTCCCATCTTGTAGGAGGAAGTTCATTGCTGTGTTACAGTTATTCTAGGTTCACTACTTTTTGCACATTTTTCAGTAGCCATTATATAAAAAGTTAATGCAATAACCCTCGCAGATCATTCTACCAAGTTCAGTGTTGAGACAGAAAAAAATACTCTCAGCAGTCTTTCAAATTTTTAATAGCTATTCTTGCTTTTTAAAAATGTAATATGGTTATAATATGATTAAGATTCCAAGTATCCCTGCCCAGACACCATTACAAGTAAAGACAGATTTTCCCCCTTGGCCCCTAATCTCCCAAAGTTGTCCCTTCCACTGGAGATTTCTGAACAGAGCTGTAATAACACAGCAACGCATGTGAGTCAGGAAATGCCAATCAGGCAACTTAGCAGGAACTGAGTTCTTCCTGCACTAGAGAGAAAAAAAGTGAGCAAAGATCATAGTGATTTAATTTTAAGATGTTTTCATGGCTATCTCTAGCCTCTAATACTTAATGCTTTAAGTATTCCTGGGAACTTATTTATACAAACTCACATTTCACTTTAGAACATATTTGAAATGCCCGAAGGGAAATTTCATTACTAAATCAAAGATTAAATCCTTAAAACAAGCAAAAAGCGGAAAAACAATTCTTTTTTCTGAGAAAAGTCTTCATACGCATTGAGATGGACCCAAAGACGTCATGTATGGACAGTCATACACGGTATGAAAACTGTTCCGGGTGGGCCAGCCTCTGCAAATGGACCCGAAGGGAGATATTCTGTTGCAGGAAAATGTCCCCTAGTCACTGCTAATTGCAAGTGGTTTAAAAAGAGTTTGTTTGGAAGCAGGTGACAAGTGAATTAGGCAGAGAAATACAAAATGGGTCTCCATGTGAGCACAGTTTTGTTCATCCTGGCTAGTTGAAGTGATTATGAAGCAACTGATTGGTGCTCTAGGCCCCTGACTACTGTCCTGGTCTGGGCATATCTGTCTTCCATTTCTGTTTGTAGGCAAGTGGGGTCCTGTGTTGGAGTTGTATCATGCAATATTTCATGTGAATATGTGAAAGAAGGTAATCTGTCACTCATATCTTATATTTGGAAAATATCAGACTACATGGATGTGCATTCCAAATGGCAGTATTGATGCCATCTGTATTTTTAGATCTTGAGTTTATGTGTATTGACTTTACATTCATTCATTACAGGTCTTTTGGGACCCACTGCCTTATCTCTCAATACTTCGACAACCCCGAACTCACTTTTGAATGCTCTTAATAGCTCAGTCAGTCCTTTGCAAAGTCCGAGTTCTGGTACCCCTAGCCCCACATTGTGGGCACCTCCACTTGCTAGTACTTCAAGTGCCACAGGTCAGTATTATTTAAGTACAATCAAAGGTGTGTATTCTTAGGTATTAATCAATTTTTCAGTAAAATTTACTAGTGGTTCCGTTTCCGTAGGGCAGAACTATGGTTCAAAGAATACTGCAGCCAGACAAATTCTCCAAAGTGTAAATCAGCTAAAACGAAGCATAATAAAGCAGTGAGATTTTCATAAAAGTAATATGTAATCTTTAAACGTGACAAGCAGATCAGGAAAAAGGGCATGATGTGCAGGGAGCAGTGGCAAAAGTGCACGAGGGTCACTGACCTGGTAATTAGGAAATGCATGTTCTAGTTTGACAAGTTTGCTTGGTAGTCATATGCACATGCTAAATCTAGCTAGTTTCCTCATTTGTACGGTGAAGAGCTTGGACTAAATACTCTCTAAAATGTTGTTCCATTTTAATACTTCTTCTATGTTTTTATAGTAATGTGTTAAACCTGTTAACAGAGAGGTATCAAAATTGAATTCTCAGTTTGCAGCAACAAAAATGACTTTTTTTGTTGTTACTGAAAATAATAAAATAATGCTTGTTGATTCTGAGTTTATTCCTGTCTAATGTCTGTCTTCATGAAATGCTGTTTTAGGTTTTTCTGCTATACCACACCTTATGATTCCATCTACTGCCCAAGCCACATTAACCAATATTTTGTTGTCTGGAGTGCCCACCTACGGGCACACAGCTCCATCTCCCCCTCCTGGCTTGACTCCTGTTGATGTCCATATCAACAGTATGCAGACAGAAAGCAAAAAAATCTCTGCTTCATTAAATGGACACACACAGGTAATGCCCTTCGGCAAGAATCATGTGATCTATGCTGTTTGTAAGAGATAAGCCACTGGTAACGCGTTTAAGCTTTCACCTGAGATGAATTTTAGAATTGTGACCATATCTCTGTGTTGTTTTCTATTATTATTTCAGTCTCCGAATATAAAATATGGTGCAATATCCACTTCATCGCTTGGAGAAAAAGTGCTGAGTGCGAATCATGGTGATCCATCCAGACAAACAACTGCATCTGAGCAGGCATCTCCCAAATCAAACCCTGCAGAAGGTATCTGTCCTTCTGAACTTGAGCCTGCTCTGTTGATTGGATAAAGGGGATTGTAGAAAGTCTGTGCAGTGATTTGGAGTGGGTTTTGCTAACTAGTCATGATTCACCCTCCCTCAAGACTGCAAAGAGACAGTATCTTGAATGAAATTCCAAAGAACATGGTGAAAGAGCACTTTGCCATAGAAAGAACAACTTTCCCATTACATTGGCCCTTCCTAAATTAAAGTGAATGTAATTGTGCAGCAGGAAAGCATTAACTTACTAAGTGTGTGTGTGTGTGTGTGTGTGTGTGTAATTTTTTCCCAAGTAGAGTATTTCTTTTGATAATACCTTCATCCTTAACAATCTTTAAAGAAACATGAGGGTCTTCCAATTTCATCATGAGTTTTTGAGGTAGCCTGAATTTAAGGCATCTTCTCTGTAGCTGAAAGCTGTTATGCTTTTGTCTCCATAGAATTGGATTCTGATTTGTTTCCATTGCAGGTGACTGTTGATAGTAAGATGATGTCTGGATTTTTGGTTTTTTCTCTCTTCTTCTGCAGGTTGTAATGATGCTTTTGTTGAAGTAGGCATGCCCCGAAGTCCTTCCCATTCTGGAAATGCTGGTGACTTGAAACAGATGATGGGTCCCTCCAAAGTTTCCTGTGCCAAGAGGCAGACAGTAGAACTATTGCAGGGCACAAAAAACTCACACTTACAGTATGTATTTTAATTTTAAAATCCCTTGATCCTTTGAAAGAAAGTGTATAACGGGCTGGATTTGTGTTAAACTCAATAGTTAGCGCTCTTTGGTTCAAGTGCATTTGACATTATCCATGGGTTTTTCATTTCTCTTTATGATTACCTTCTCTTTTTACTTTTAAAAATTTTATTAAGAATAGTATCTGATAACTTCCACCCTTGTTATAAAACAAAATTCAACTGAGTAAATGTAAAGATCAAATTGACTTTATTCAACAATTCATGAATTGGCAGCATCCCATTTAGCAAATAGAAAGGAGCTCCAAAGAGCTGCAGAAAGAAGAGGTTTTTAAAGGCAGAAAGGGTGCGGGACAAGGAAGTCATAAAGAAAGGATTATTTCAGGCAAGGTCACCTTCCTTTGGGAGAAGGCAGGGGTCGATCAGGTGGGTTACCTCACTAGTGTTGGCTAGGAAATTCCAGACAGGACTGGTTAAGATTACATTCCTAGGAGAGGCTGAAACTGCAGTTAGGTTAGGTATCAGGTCTTGGTTTGCGGATACGGGGCTTAGTACAAGTGACTCCATTTTGGGCCTGTTGTCCCTTTTTTCACAATTCTCTCCTTTCGATCAGACTTTCAGCCCAAGTGAGAGATGTGATCAAAATTTAAGGCATTAGCACCACTCTCAGCTACCTCTCTATAGTTTAGTTCCTATAGCTTTTACTGATCCTCTGTGTGGTGTTCACAGGTCATGATTCTTTTTTTTGCTATTGAATCTCTGTGGTATTCACAGGTCATGACTTGAGGCTCACAGTTGTTTTAGTCAGTCATTTTCTTCCTTTCTTTTCTGGCATTCCAGTTTTAGGGAGGTCATTTGCTCAGTGGTTAGTGGCTGCAAACATACATTTAAAGCTTTTGAGAGAATACAGTGCACCAGGGAGACTACTATGACTGTTATAAGTAGAATCATTTCCAATGTTTGGAGGGCAGTTCGGAGCCATAGTCCCCCAGACCCAAACCAATCAAAATCAAATAAGTCAAAGAAAGACCCTGCGGAAGGAGTCCTTTTTTTAAGCCAAGTGGCTTGCTCAGTGATTTTAGTTAACTGAGTTTCCACTTGCCCAGAATGTTAATCCAGGTTCAGCATGTAGTGTTGGCCACAGCACAGACACTCCCTTGTTCAGCTAAAAGATAATCAAAGGCTATTCTATTATCAAGAACAAATTTGGGGGCTTCCCTGGCGGCGCAGTGGTTGAGAGTCTGCCTGCCGATGCAGGGGACACGGGTTCGTGCCCCAGTCCGGGAAGATCCCACATGCCGCGGAGCGGCTGGGCCCGTGAGCCATGGCCGCTGAGCCTGTGCGTCCGGAGCCTGTGCGGTGCGTCCGGAGCCTGTGCCCCGCAACGGGAGGGGCCACAACAGTGAGAGGCCCGTGCAAAAAAAAAAAAAAAAAAGGAACAACTTTGGCCAGAGAATCTAAGGAATTCTGTTGGGCAGCTACTGTCTTGTTAGATTTTGCAGTATTTTCAAGAGTTAAGGAGAGATTCCTGATTATAGTTTCATTTACATTTACTCTTAACCCTGGGAGTAGGGCCCTGCTGTGGAATGTGAATCCTGAACCATGAAAGCCTCCTGGACTTTTCTAACTCTGCAATATAAATTCAGGGGAGTCGTCCAATGAAGTGTCTCAGTTTGTTTGTAAATAGTTAGGGACACAGTTAGATAACTCAAGAGGCATTGCCCTGTTATGCGCCAGCCATCTAGGCACCCATATGCCCGAGGAGAACGATAACCACCACAGACAAAGATAAATACTGTTGGGGCACAAACCACTCCCACTAAAGTGGTGCTGTTCATGGATTCACTTGCAGGGATTGTTGCATTTGCCCATTCAAGCCATGAGTCATTTAAGTTTTCAGTGCATTTGGGAAGTAAATCTCCTAACCTGAAATAAAAAGTTCTAAATTACAGAGGTCACCTCCCTTAGCAATGGCCTGAGAGATTCAGATGACTGTATTATCTTTCTGGATCAATGCTAGACAGAGTAAAGGAAAGAAAAAGAGAAGAAAAAGGTTTCATATTTAATTAAAATGTGAAGTCTTGATCTGGGGTGTCAGGAGGAAGCAGTCTGCCTCAGTGTCAGCTACTTCTCCAACTAGTCAGTTTGATTTTGAGGTCTCCAGCTGGTTGTACAGGACCAGATGTCAGGTGGGGACTTCTTCAGCTGTGAGATGTGTACCTAGGTCTCTGAAGTTTGGCTGCCATCTTAAGTAGTGAAGAGGCTCTGGTATAGTCCCTTCCAAGGAGACTCAAGGACCGTCTTTGTTCTTAGTGATTCCAAATCAGAAGGGTGGGAGAAAATTGGAAACATAAGTTTGGAGAATTGTGGCTAGTTATTTGAAGGGAACTAGAAGAATTCAGGATCCAGTCCAGTTTACAGGAATATAACAAAACCTCAAAATTAATAGCACTAGAATCTAATATCGACAAAAGTACAAACGTTTTTCTCTCTACAGTTACTTCCATTTTTTTAAAACAAAAGATAATTGCAGTTAAACTAATTTGTTTGCTTTAAAATTGGCTTATTTACATAAGTGCAGCAAGAATAGTGATTGTATTGTATGAGTACTTTTTAAAACTGCTTTGCAGGAACTTTTTTCATAAGGAATCTCAGATTGAACTCTTAAAAGCCTCTGAGGCCAGAAAGCCAAGCCAAGGACTCGCCATCAGATTTTACCCACAATACCTATAGTTTGGGTGAATTCCTCTCTTCATAAGGTCCCCAAAATGACCTGAAGTTCCTGGGCCTGCCAGGAAATGACCTTCCTTTCTCACTGGGTAAGGCTGCCAGGAACCCTGTAATCAGAGTACCAGGCCAATCTTTTTCAAGGGGCTTTATTGGCTTTATTAAGTTAACCTTAGTTCCTTAAAGCTGTCAGATCATATCTGAGTCTGTGTACGTCTCTCTCAAATATGACATTTCAGTCAAAGCTTTGGTAATATAGCCAGTGTTTCCAATGTGTTCTGTTACAAGGAGAACAGGTTCTTATTGACCTTTGCAAATAACTAACTGTATTGCTGTGCAAAGAATACAGAAGAGTTTCCAAAGAGTTTCTGGAGGGATCAGGTAGGGAGAAAAGTAAATGTTTCGTCTTTGTTTACAAAGGTATACTTTACCAAATTGCTGTAAGTCATCGATAACTTAGGAAAAAAGGTTTCCTTAAATCTGGAAAAACAAAACATTAAGGATCTAGCAATTTTTCAAACAAAAAAAAATAATTAAAAAATTATAATCATTCTCCTCAGTTCATTTAGTCCCATGTACAATAATTGATATTTGTTCTGCTTGAATCCACTTCAGTTTTATGACCTTTATGTTATCAGAAACATGCACTTGTTAAAATCCTTCCCATGAATCTCCTTGAAGATGAAACACTTTTGTAAGAACACTTCTGCAGAAGCATCTAAGACAGTAAGTCTCTGTAAATGACAAAGACTTAAAAATGCCCATTGTTCAAGATCTGATGAGATTTCATTTGATAAAGAAATGTAGTTATTTCTGTGATATACACCAGTTTACGTTAATATTAATTATGACTGATAACATTATACCTGGACATATCACATCTCTAGGAATTTCACACAGCTCTGGAACACTTATATACCTATACAAATACAAAATAGAGAGGGCTTAGTATTACTTTTATTTGACAATACTTCCCATGTAATTTAACACATCAAAGAAGCCTAATTAGTTTAAAATCTCTCCTTTTATAAGAAGAGGGAACAAATCTTTTGAGATGTGTCCCAGGAGCCCTCTGGAAAATCCCAAAGTTAGTTTGAGGTCAGAAAGATTTCATTTGGGATTTGATTTGGGGGAAGTTTGTCAAAAATATCAAAAGGTTTAAAAACACTTGGTCAAATAGGATCATAGGTCACTGTGAAACAACATTTACTTATCCATTTAACCAAAGTGACAATTGAAGACCACACAGGCAAATATAGAAAGTTAAATAGTTGTTACAGGAAATTATTTTGGTAAAGCACAAAATACTTGCTTTCTAGGCAGATTACTTAAAGGTAAATAACAACCTTTTACAATCTCTTGCTAAGAGCAGACCAGTAATTCAAAATCACTTATTCTTTTAACAGAGAGAAAATCAATTCTGATTTTGCACTGATGTACTTTTGATATTAAAACTCATTTTTTTCCCACTTAAATTCATTCTAATTTTAGCCTGCTTGACCACACATAAAATTCCTTTCCCAAGATTCCTTTCCCACAAAACTTCTACAGTTTGGTCTTATGTTTTCTTCTTTCCCATTCTGCAGTAACCAGTCTCACTTCAGGACAAAATTAGTTTTATTTTCATCAACAAAAATTCCTCTCCATTCCTCATACCTTCTTTTACTGAAAACACACATCCTACTTTCCTTGAATATGGAAATGTTTCCTTATTATTTCTAGTAACTTTAATTATATATATATACATATATATATTATAAACATATTTATATAATATATATTTAATTTTTAACCCTAAACAACCTTTTTAGTGAAAAGAAGTAAACAATTGTGTGACCTGACAAATTAATATTTTTTACAATGTCTAGAAACATATGCTTTTCCATAGTAAATTTCTCAGTGTGGCACAAAACACGTTTATTAATGTATCCAAATATCTTTAGTTTCTCTGTAAAAAAATAAAAAGGCCCAAAGTGGTAAACCTGTGTTCAGTAATTAATGTTTTAGTATTTTATCTTACTTGGAAATGATCTGGATATTCAATGACAATCCATCATTTACTTTAATTTAGCAAAACCTTGGTTTAGGTTACCAAAAAGATTTTAGAGAAACTATTTTAAAAGTTTACTGAAAGGGCTTCCCTGGTGGCACAGTGGTTGGGCGTCCGCCTGACGATGCAGGGGACACGGGTTCGTGCCCCGGTCTGGGAAGATCCCACATGCCACAGAGCGCCTGGGCTTGTGAGCCATGGCCGCTGAGCCTGCGCGTCCGGAGCCTGTGCTCTGCAACAGGAGAGGCCACAACAGTGAGAGGCCCGCGTACCACGGGGAAAAAAAAAAAAAAAAAATTTACTGAAAAACTTTTATCCCACTTAACATCTGTAGTAATCCCCTTTTTTCTGTTGGGGATAAGTTCCAAGACTCTCAGTGATGCCTGAAACCATGGATAGTCCTGAATTCCTGTGTATACTATGGTTTTTCCTATACATATATACCTATGATAAAATTTAATTAGAGATTAACAACAATAACTAATGAACAATTATAACAATATATTATAATAATGTGGTATCTCTCTCTCACTTTCCCTCTCTCTCTAAATGTCTTATTGTACTGTACTCACCCTTCCTCTTCTTGTGATGATGTGAGATGATTAAAATGCCTATGTGATGAACTGAAGTGAGGTGAGTGATGTAGGCATCGTGATGTAGTGGTAGGCTGCTGTTGACCTTCTGATGATATATCAGATGGAGGATCTGATCCTGGATCATTGAGCTATGATGATGTTGATGGTTGGGGAATTCCACGATGGGGTGGAGTGGGGTGGCAAGAAATTTCATCACACTACTCAGAACAGCAAACAATTTAAAACGTATGACTTATTTATTTCTGGCATTTTTCATTTAATATTTTCAGACTGAGGTTGACTGTGGGTAACTGAAACCATGGAAAGTGAATCCACAGATAAAGGGGGACTACTGGATTCAATTTACTTAATTTATATAAGTACTTAATTTTTTAAAGCCACTTACATAGAGCTCTTTTACAAATTAATTTTGGCAATACCATCCGGAGGTGGAAAATTCAATATATCTGCAACACATACATAGACACACATAAACTGACAGTCATAAACAGAGACCTTTTGGGTTCCATTTTTTAATTACTGCTGTGAATCAGGTACAGTAATACAAAATTTCACTCGTTATAAAAAAAAAAAAGTTGGATTTAAGTTGTTTTCTGGTAGATGGAATAAGTTAAGTTTACCTGCTCAGACGGCTGAAGCTTTTTACTGTATTTGTGGGGAAGACACTTAAAAATTTTTTTGTCCACCTAAGTTTCAAATGACCTTTTCTCTTTTGTTCATCTTCTGATAAGAATTACCTCTCTAAAAAAAAAAAAAGAAAGAAAAAAAAGAATTACCTCCCTAAAGTTTGTAGAACATTTACATCTCAAAGGTACAGGGAAAGAATGCAACTTCCTCCAAGGACTTTGGTTTCTTCCTATAAGGCCAGAATTTCTACAATACTTATAAGCCTTCTGAATAGGGGAGGTTTTAGGATTGGTAAAAAGAATAGGTGGACTTTGAACTGCCTCTACAGCTAGTTTCTAGTTTTGCAAAGATTTGTAAGATAAGGACAGTTGCTCTCAATTCCTCAAAGAATTGGGTTGCAGCCTAAATGACATTATAGTTTGAGCCACCCATCCAACTACATTATCCTTAATCTGCTTTTTTTTTTTTGAAATATCAGGGAGAAGATTTCTAACTAAGGTGGGAACCACAAGATTTCTGTGTTCTGGATTTAGAGCTGTTTGCCTTTGGAATGTTTTAGTAAATCCTTTCACAGAGCCTTTAGAGGGTTTTTCTTCCCCTCTGAGTGCATAGTTTAATTTTAGTTTAAGGGAGGAGACGTAAAAAAAATTCCCATCAGCCTCTGAATATCAGCTTCCAATTTTTGACCAACTATTGACTGCAGAGCTACTTAAAAAAAAATATTTTAACTATCTTGTCAGTTTTCGGTGTGGACAAGCAGTAAATATTTCTGGCAGTATTGAACAACCCTTTAGACTTAAGAGGTATTCCAGAAGAGGGTGCCAAAAATATTTTATTTTCCTCTCTTTATTGGGTACTACAGACAGAGACCCAGGAGAGCTGACTCTGGTAAGAATTTTCTCCCTTCGTGGGCTTCTGCCAGTTTTCCCAGGATCCCACCTATAGGCTCCAAGTGAGGTTTAAAATAGAGGTGTAGCTCTAGTATCTACCAGAATTTGGCAAGGTTTTTCATGAATTTTAATTTAGTTTCCCTTAGCTGTTTAAGGGAATAATGTAGCAGTTTATAAGAAAATCCCTCAGAATCTCTTCAATTCTGGGAGGAGCTCATTCAGGGGCCCTCCTTTGAGGGTAGATATGAGGGTGTCTATTGATGCTGAAAAGTCAGCCTCTGTGCACCAGTGCTGAAGCGAATCTTGGAGACAGAGTGTGGGGTGAAGTAGAAGAGAACAGCTTTATTGCTTTGCTGGGCAAAGAGGGCCACAGCGGGCTTGTGCCCTGAAAAACTGTGTGTCCTAACCTGGGAGGATTTGGTGAGGACTGTTATAGCAGTGGTTCACGGGTGGGGTTGCTGATAGGAGCAGGGTGTGTGCGGGGCCTGCAATCCTTTAATCTGGCCTCAGGTGGTCTCCTGATGAGCTTTTCTGGTTCTCAAGGCTGTCAAACCGTGAGTTTCTGTCTGGAATGAGGATTGCTTCATCAGGCAGTTTGTCTTCCAGTTGTTGGAGTCTTTAGTTCTGTAGAAGAGCTCAGAGATGTTCTGTGTGTCCCTTGATGCAGAATCAGCACCCTGCCCCGAGGCTGCACTATTGTTTCTTGACTGCTCCTCCCTTGTCTCTGTATCCCCTCCCTTCCCTAATTAGCAACTGTTCCAATCTGCCCTTTGGAACCCAGGGAAGGTCATAGAGGCTGGAGTCTATTCCCTGCAAACAAGAAACAGGGGACACAGAAAGGCTTCCATGCCCAGGAGCCCCACAGGGTCCCAGTGGTTTCACTGCATGACCACTAACCTGTCAGACATTTGTTTGTGATCTTCTAGTCTCTTCAGAGTGGAAAGGAAATTTAGACAGGATTACTGGAGTGAGTACTCATATAAAAGAGGGTAGGGAGTTCCCTCATGGTTAGGACTCTGTGCCCTCACTGCTGAGGGCCTGGGGTTTGATCCCTGGTTGGGGAACTAAAATCCCACATGTGCAGCATGGCCAAAAAAAAAAAAAAAAAAAAAAGAAGAGGATAGAAGGGAGCAGTAATAGTTACGTCAGTCTTATTGTCTCTTGTTTTAGGTACCTCTTGTGTCTTTAATTTTTCATTAGCCTTTTTGCAATGAATCTTTCATTGAAGCTATTTTGGAATTTTGAAGCCTTTTGGAGTTCTCTGCCTTCCAATTAAAATAGCTATACCATTTTTTTTGAGGGGGGGAGTGGGGAGTCCTTGCTTTTAAGTGCACTTCTTAAATGATCTTATATAATTGGGACATTACTCATAATGGCCATTCTAATTGTAGGTCATCTTTAGTAACACTTTGCCATTTTTATAGATAATTATAGCTTCCAGGACCATAGTTCTTAGATGTAAAATAAGCAAGTGCACCAGAAGGTGGAGTGCTTAACTCTTTGAATTTTAAGGATCCCATTTCTTCCAGCTAAGGCGTTTTGGGTTTGGGGGAGCCAGATCAATATCTAAGAAGGATGTGCTGTGGGCCTGGGGATTGTGTGGTATTTTACAGTGAACCTTGTTTCACGGAAATCTTCTTGAGGTTGGTGGATGACCTGGTGTCAAGCTAACCTGTTCCATGACCAGCTTATTTGAACACGGGAGTCCTTTGAGTTAGGTGGAGAGTACTTTATCAGCTTTTAAGTGCTTCACCCATGCCCACGAATTTTTGTGGCTTTTTGGCTTCTGAGATTCCTATTAGTGGTAGCTTTTATCTACAGAAAACAAGATAAACACATGCACCTTAACAAATTGGCAGTAACCAAAGGATTTTGCTGTGTCCCAGCCAGGTAAAGGTCTCGTGTATACCACCAACAATTCCTGCCATGGGACCTTGGCCTGGGGAAAGAATTGAACCAACAGACCTCAACAAATGGAGACTGAGGACTAGGGGCTCCACATACATGGAGAACTGATAGTTCCCACATGGATCTTGGGACAGAATCAAGGCCTGGGGGTTTCCACCAATTAATTGACTATTGTGGTCTGAAATAAAGGCTAAAGATGATTCTGCTCCTGGCAGAATCATCTGCCAGATCCAGCTGACCTGCCCTGTATTGGAAAGCCAATTAGATTGGGAGCTCAGTGCAAAGAGAGAAGAGCTCAGAACTGAGAGGAAGTTACCTACAGTCCTCAGAAGCAGTGAGAGAGACAGAGAACTCAAGAGGGTTTGCAGGTGCTACACCTGTGTTTCTCATTCCCAGAGTTATTGGAAGTCTCCTTCAGTCCTATTACTGCCATCAGATCTGTTTAAAAAAAAAAATTCAACTGAGTAAGTTTAAAGATCAAATTTACTTTATTCAACAATTCATGAATCGGCAGAATCCCATTTAGCAAATAGAAAGGAGCTCCAAAATGCTGCAGAAAAGAAAACGTTTTAAAAGGAGAAAAAAGGAGGGACAAGGAAGTCATAAAGAAAAGAAAGGATTATTTCAGGCAAGGTTACCTTCCTTTGGGAGAAGACAGCGGTCTATCTGGTGGGTTACCTCACTAGTGTTGGCCAGGAAATTCCAGACAGGACTGGTTAAGATTACATTCCTAGGAGAAGCTGAAACTGCAGTTAGGTTAGGTATCAAGTCTTGGTTTGTTGATGTGGGGTTTAGTACAAGTGACTCCATTTTAGGCCTTCTATCTCCTTTTTAGTGCCCTTAAATCTTCTCTGTCATCTCCCCCCTTCCTTTAGCTGGTTGGGTTTATTTCTGGATTCCCTAAACCATCTCTTTTGCTCTGAAACTTTAGCATTCTCTCTGCTCTTCAGTAATCAGCAGGGCAATTTTAACTCTCCGATTTTTGCTGTAAGAAATTTTCTTAGTGTGAATTCTCCTTCATTTGGCTTTGAATTTCCAACTTAAACTATGGCTCCCTTGTTCCAAGGTAGTGAATTGTTCACTTTGGTAATAAATACTTGGCAGTATCATGATTTTACTTATTACAAATCACAGTGAGTATAAATGCATATGTTATATTAAATATAATTCTCCCTTACCATAGCACCATTAGGGATAACAAATGTGTTATCCTTACTTCTTCCATTTATTTTTTTCAAATAGGCAGTCTATTCACATTTTAAAAACGCAAAACAGTGGAATGCTTCTACATCGAAAGGTTTTGTTCCCATCCACTTCATCTACCCAATTTCCTCTCCTGTCTTTTATATCGTTACAGAATAGAGTGTGTTTAGGCAAATATAACATATATATTTATTTTTAACTAAAAAATTGATTTTATTGAAGTATAGTTGATTTCCAGTGTTGTGTTAATATATATTCTTATTTCCTCCTTTTCTTAGCAAAATCTGTTTTGCTTTTATAAACTCTTTGATTAACTACCATTGTTCCCATTTTGTCCAAATCTGCTTTACTTGTGTTTTTCTTAACATGATACTAATACACCAAATTAACATTATTTATTATAGGTTAGAGAAATGATTTTGTTTTCCCTCTGTGTTGATGCATTTGAAGTATATACCTGTTCCTTTCATCACTAAATGTGTTCATTGAGTGTGTAAGTGTGAACTGATTATCTCTCATCTGAATTAAGCTGTAACCTCCAGAATGGTCTCCCTGTCTCCAGTCTCTTATCAGCTCTATCAATCCTTTATTTTGTTCCAGTAATTTTTGTCACACTCTGGCTTTAAAACCACCAGTGACTGCACACTTCCTTTCCTTTGCTTATGCTGTTCCCTCTGAGTTGCTGTTACACAATGGCGAACCTGCAGATGCCCTTTAAATTCCAGGTCACACGCCTGTGTGAAGCCTCTCTGAACTTTTGTCAAACAAAGTTCTTTGCTGCTCCTTTTGTATTCTAATAGTCCTTTCTAAATTCCTCTGAATTCCCCTGGTACAACTGAAGAGTGAATGATAAAAGGAAGAATGTGTGAGCAAATCAGCTCTTTGACTAATACTGTTTGATATGTCTGTTTTACTTGAGCCTAACATGCCCTTGGATGTGAACTTGAGGTGCATGTATAGGGCATTATAAATTCCTATAATTCAGATAATTGCCCCCCATTTTAAGAAGCACTTTCGTGTTCTTTCCCTGCACCCTGAACAGATGTTAAAGAATATTTACCTGCTGCCTTTATCATAGCCGATTTGTTAGCAACATCATGTATATGGCACACAAAAGAACTGGATCATCTGCATGCCTTCCGACTGACTCAGTTTGTTTAGACTGTGTAAACATGGGTCAGGGATATCTCCTTGATGTATGTAAATTAGAAATCTTGTCTGTATGTCTATTTCATATGTACTGCATACAGTGTATCATACATGCTATATTTAATGTGTGTGAATATAGATCATGAAATAGTTTCGGCACCATCTCTAGAGTCAGAAAGTCTGGGTTCAAATCCCAGCTCTACCATTTACCAGAGGTATGACCTTGGACAGGGTACTCCCCTCATCTGAAAAATAGGGATAATAAGACTGCCTTCCTCATAGCAGTACCGTGAGGATTAAATGAGATAATACGTGTAAATGGTTGACAGTGGTAAACCTACATAGTCAATGTGGCACCTAGGAAATGTGTGCTACATTTGTATGTAATGGTGGAGTGTTCAATCCCAAACTCTCTTTCACAGCAGCACTGACAGGTTGCTCTCAGAGCCTGAGCTGAGTACTGCAGAAAGCCCTTTGGCTGACAAGAAGGCTCCAGGGAGTGAGCGTGCTGCAGAGAGGGCTGCCGCTGCCCAGCAGAACAATGAAAGGGCCCGCCTTGCCCCACGGCCATCATATGTCAACATGCAGGTAATGATAAAAAAATGGACAAGTCATCCAAATGTAGGCTGCCTAGGTTGGGGAATGGGGAATTCAGTGAGCTTTTAGCAGTAGACCAGAAATTAAATTTAAATATATATGCAGTAGTTAGGAATTGGTTTCGTTATAAACATTAAAAATGAAATGCAGGGCTTCCCTGGTGGCGCAGTGGTTGAGAGTCCGCCTGCCGATGCAGGAGACACGGGTTCGTGCCCTGGTGCGGGAAGATCCCACATGCCGCGGAGTGGCTGGGCCCGTGAGCCATGGCCGCTGAGCCTGCGCGTCCGGAGCCTGTGCTCTGCAATGGGAGAGGCCACAACAGTGAGAGGCCCGTGTACTGCAAAAAAAAAAAAAAAAAAAAAATGAAATGCAGGATTTAGTTTGAGAAGTCTTTAAAATATAATATTAAAAGTGACATGGTCTATGTCACTGTGTCTTATGCAAATGACATTTTTCATCTGTTTAAAAAAATGTAGATAAATATGAGAGCTGTTATTTCTAAGCATTTACTATCTCATGACATACTCTTGGATAAATAGATATAATATTCTTCTGTCTGTGAAATGGAGAAGATAAATTTGGTGTTCCTTAGTTATAAAAATAACTAATGTAAAGCTTTAGTGTTTTGAAAGGAGATGCTAAATATTATTGACGGTTATGTTGGTTCACAGATTTTTATGATTATTTTGAACAATTTCCTCAGCAGGGATTTTCTCTGTATCCATTTTCAAAGTATTAGGCTAATTACTCAAAATAGACTATTGATCATGAAATTCAGAAATCTGATTTTCATATAGATCACAATAGGAAAGATAAGGATTTTGTGCTTTTAGAGATGCCTCTAAACATTTGATTTCAGTGTCTGAATTACTGGGTAGACTTACCTACTTTGTAGTAAGAGATATATCATCTCCCTTCCCCCCACTTTCGAAAAAGGGAAAAACTTCACAAAATCCTAGAAATAAAGAAGTTGTCACAGATATGTCAAAGAAATTAATTCATGGGACTAAATCATACTTCTGTAATTCCAGCGAAAACTACAGTACAATCCTGCTCGTCTGTTTTTCTAATCCTTTGCATTTGAACATTTTCAAGAGTTTTTAGATGAATGTTTTATACAAAAGCCATAGCCTTTATAAAGTGCAAAGTTAGAAAAAAAGACATTTATTACATTTTCTCTGGCGGATTTATTTTCAGTTATTATAAATTAAAGTTCTCTCATCTAAGAAGTATCAAATTCCTTTACGATCCCTTTATGGTTTTCATCCATCTTGTGATTCTCGTCTTCTCCATCGGGTATATACCTATAGTGAACCACTTTCATGTTCCTTTCTTTTAGGATGGATGTAAATGTTCTTGGTGATAGAGTTTCAATTTAAATAGATGTATTTACGCCATTAGTGAAGAAGTGACTCTTAAAATCACCAGGAAATCAATGATAATAGTTTGAAGACTTCCCTGATTGCTTTATAGCTGAAGATGATCTCTGTCTCCTGATCATTCTTGGACTTCTATATCGCCAGCTCTCTCTTCACACTTATCTCACTTTCTAATTTATTTTGTGGTTATTTTTCTTACCCCTGCTAAGCCTCTATATGATTTGAGGCTATAGATTATTTTTGATTCATTGTAATATTCTTACACAAAGTGCAGCACAGTCCCTTTAGCCAGAAGGCACTCAATAAATATTTACTGAACAAGTAACTTTAGCATCTCCCCACATCTTGCCCTTAGTAGTCATTACAAGTTGATTTTAACTCCCAGAATCATTTTAGACCTAGGATTTCAAAAACATTATCAATCTGTGTTATCTAAAAATCTGACTCTCCCAATTTACTGCCATGTTCCTTCTGGTTGGTCTAGGTCAGCCTGTTTACTTTTATTATTTTGGCCTAATCATTTGTAGTATATTTCACTTTCAGAAGTATCCTGTTTCAGACCATAAATTATATGGACACCCTACATATGATGGTATAGTCCTCCTGGGAGGAAGGTCCAAAGAGCTCTCGCCAGTGGGTTCTTGACCCATCTGATAGGCCTTTGAGACATTCTTTTTTTTTTTTTTTTTAACTTATTGAAGTATAGTTGATTTACAATATTGTGTTAGTTTCAGTTGTACAGCAAAGTGATTTTGGTTATACATATATGTATATATCTATATACTTTTTAAAAAATTCTTCTCCGTTACAGTTTATTACAAGAGACATTCTTAAATCAAGTCTAAGCCAGTTCCTGAATTGGCGAGTTGAGAACCCTGGGTTAGCATTTGAGATGTGGCTATATCTGGACTTCTTTCTTCAAAATGACCTACCTTGGTCCCTATGTAGACCCGACTGTGTCATAGTCACTTATTCAATGTGAATGGGAAGAATAAATGGTGCCATCCTAGTCCTGTGCAATAAAAGATAACTTTTATTTTTTTAATTTAGGTTTATATTTTTATTTAGGTTTAATTTTACTGTACTGCTTAAGCATTCTGATAATGCATTATTTTGAAACTTAGCATAAGTTATTAGGTTATTCACTATACGTTAGCATATATTGGTCCTGGTGTGTTAAGTATTTCATAGTAAATAGGAATTTTTTTCTTTTTGAAGGAAAATTTCTAACTTTTGTCACTGTCATGACTTAAAGTTGGAAGTAGTACTTTATTATTATAATGAATTAGGTTTTTTGTTTTTTTTTTTTTTTGCGGTACACGGGCCTCTCACCGTTGTGGCCTCTCCCGTTGCAGAGCACAGGCTCCAGACTCGCAGGCTCAGCGGCCATGGCTCACGGGCCCAGCCGCTCTGCGGCATGTGGGATCTTCCAGGACCGGGGCACGAACCCGCGTCCCCTGTATCGGCAGGCGGCCTCGCAACCACTGCGCCACCAGGGAAGCCCAATGAATTAGTTTTGAAAACATGTTTCAGTTTATCAGACTTGCATGGATTACTGTCACATTCTGGTGCAGAGCTGAGCGTTTGCCCCAGGCAGATTCATGGGCTGTAGTCAAAATCTTTTCATGAAGTATTGGCATAACATTTGGATAGACTGACAATAAAGATATTTTCTCTCTGTTTTTTTTTCAGGCATTTGACTATGAACAGAAAAAGTTATTAGCAACCAAAGGTATGTGACACGTTAATGATCTATACTTTGATTTTTTTTTCAGTAAACACATAAAAGGTTTTTCAGTGTTGATGTTGAACTGAGAAATTGGACCTTCATAAAAGGAATCCCAGAATGTTTACGTTCAAGTTGCACAAACTTTGTTGAGGTTGAGTAGATTAGCATTAGATCAATTAAGAAATAATGTATCATTTTAAAGTTTACCACTACTTTGTATAAAATGTTTTATGAGGATATTTTAAGGCATTTTGTGTTAAGAAATAATATTCAGTGATAATTTCTTTACATATATCAAAGAAACAATACTCATCAATATCTTATTTAAGAAATTCATTAAAAATACCAAGCATTTGTTTTATGTTCTGTTTTCCAAAGCTATGTTAAAGAAACCGGTGGTGACGGAGGTCAGAACACCCACAAATACCTGGAGTGGCCTCGGGTTTTCTAAATCCATGCCCGCTGAAACTATCAAGGAGCTGAGAAGGGCCAACCATGTGTCCTATAAGCCCACAATGACAACCACTTTTGAGGTTTGTAGAGTCATGCCCTACCTATTCTTCCTGTCTGTTCTCTCAGCAGAAGAGAACAATCTTCTCTCCTCTCCCATTCTCTATTTATATAAGGACAATCTATTAATGGTGATTTGTTTTCATTTCTATTCCTGTAAATGTATTGCTATGAAATTGATACAATCCAATATATTATGATCTTTTATGCGTCTTCTCTCACAGTTGTTGATCAGCTGTGAAGGAGGTGTAAATTTGGATAAACTTGTTTTTGTTAGGGGGAGAGTGTCATAAGTGATAGAGCAGGGCTGAGATTAAGCAAAGGACAGATGTAACATTCCATAAAAAAATGTATAAAGAATCCCTTTATCCAAGGGTATCACTCGCAAGCCCACCATAGGAGGAAAAGGCAAGTATCCAACAACAAAAACAAGTTCTCAGATATGAGTTAAAAATTCAGTGTGTTCAGATGTGCCAGGAACACAGCAGGAAGTATCACAAACGAGAGCTCCAAAAGGTTATGCTTCCTCGATGTTGGCTATAGCTCAGAGTGAGACTGGGAAGCTGGTATCCTCACCACACAGAGAAGAGATCCAGGGTTCCTTGCTTCTCAGCTAGGCTGTACGACTCACTCGGCAAGGCCTTTTCAGTTGGAGAGTGTCAGATTTTGGCTGTAAGCCTTTTGCGAGTGGGGTGGAGTTAGAGCACGTGCACACACACTACTGGTGAGGCTGTGCAAACTCAAACGTTGATGAAAATGATTAATCCAAGAATCACAGTGTTCAACCAGAACACTGTAGGCTGAAAAACAAATAGTGGTTAAGGGTTAGTCTAATAACTAGCATTTGTAGATTGACCTTCTTTTCTCCACCCGTTTTCTTTGTAATAAATTAGAATGTTGATGAAAGGCAGAAGCAAACATGACATTTTTTCCTTTGTCTCTCTGAGTCAGTGAAAAAGAAAATACTATTGAAATACTAAAAAGAACAGTCTCCTGTGAATTTCACTGTCAGACTTAAAGTAGCAACCTAGCTGGCTGTATTTAAAGATTGAAGTTACTGTCAGAAGCTAGAATGTAGGAACCATTGTGAAAAATTTGAGGCTCTAGGAGGTACACCCCTCTTTCTGCCATTGTAGCTTTGAGAGAAAATAAACATCTCCTTTCACCGGCAGAGACCTTAAAACTGCTGTGCTAATTGTTAGGCTTCCACTGATGTTTTGAATACTGCAGCCTTCCATTCTGCTCACCCTCACCTTTGGTGGAGTGGAGTGTTAGGTGGTTGATTGTGTTTCTATAGTGTCAGAGATGAAATATTTCACTTTAGAAATGCTAATTCACTTCTCTTCTCAAAGACCAGTAGTGTGACAGGTTGAAATGATGATCATTCTAATAACGTAGTTGTCAGGTGCAGGGGCTGTGGGGCCTGACAGCTACCACCGACACATGTACAGCTTTGATGAGTGACTTCACACCTCTGAGCCCATTTCCTCATTGCAGTTGTTTCAGGATGATGTGGGAGAGGGCATCCAGTGCTCAGCATGGTGTGCAGGAAGTTCTCAGCAATATTTAGCAGCTACGGTTATTTCCACTGAAGAACTTTACCCTGAAGAAAACCAAGAGCCTGATGAAAGATGTGTTTATATACATATATGAATGCTTATTGCTGGAAGTATTTCTGCACATTCAAACTAGATATGCGTTTTATATCCAAAGGAATACCTTAGAGTGTTACATGAACACATAATGTGCTAGTAATAATTATCAGATCACACTCATTTACTTTTTTGTGGGTTTATATGGTACATTTTCATCCACAAGCTTATTTGATACCTAGAAACTCCCAGTGAGGGAAAGGGGCCCAGATCAGTTAAGTGTCTTACTTGAGGTCATGGTAGTAGTTGTCAGAGAGAGGACTTGAATTCATTTTACAAAGTTTCTTTATACTCCTCTTCCTAATGGTTTAACTCAAGAGGGTACGTAGCAAGGCGATATATAAATGCTCTAGAGCCATGTTATTGTACCTTAAAAGACACAAGAATCATTTGGGGCGCTTAAAAATGCAAATTCTTCCCCCAGGATCTCCACTCATCAGGGAGGGAGCCAGCAGGAACCAGTAATCCACATTTTCAGCCAAAAGTCTAGTCTGTTTCTGACGCAGCCTCCCTTCTGGAAACAGTGCTCCACAGGGACGTAACATAAGGGGGATGGCACAGAAATCACGTCAGAAGCTGAAAGACTCTTCTGCTCTGGCACTCGTCCAAGGACAAGTAGACCACTTTCTGTGGGCAGGAACGTGCAGGGTCCTGACTCAGTGGCTGAATCCCCTCCTGTGGCTTTTCTTTGCTTTGGCTTTCTTGGGCTAGCCTGTTCTACCTTCCTGGCTAATGTCTAACAGCTCATTCACATTGAAAGGTAGGGGAGAGGATGTAACCAGCGAGATCAGTGCAAGGGCATTCACCACGTTACCTGCTTTTATTCACGGTCCCTTTAAACACTGCTGATGATGAAATATAACCAAGCTTTCTTAGGGAATGGTTCTAGATTCTTCCAGGTGTGTAGGACTTGAACTTTTCTTCATGCATCCGAAAGCCATTGAAAGGAGGTGAAAGGGCCCTTACACAGCGTGATCTGATATTCTGAAGCAGCTGCTATCTGCAGGTGCCTGCCCTTCTCTTTATTCTGTTATAGCTCAGAGGGATTAAAAACTGGGCAATTAGTGAAGATTGTTTCTTTGGGTTAGAACACAGGGACAGGGTTGGGTTGAGAAGGACCTGGGGAAAAGTGAAGAGAACTTAAACAATTTTTATTAAAAGATTGACCACATCTCTGCTTGTAGCACTATTTTTAAATTGGAGGGTAGCTAGAAACACTCTTTTTCCTTAATCTTTTCCAAAGAAAAACAAAACCAAATAGACAAGTAGAATGCTGCTCTAGAGAAGCACACTTAGCCAGTAGGTCCTGATGGGTGAGGGCTGTTCGGTGTGTTGGGATCAAGGCACATGAGTTTCCTGCGCTGGGAAGCTTGCTTAAGGCAAGAAACTGAGGCCTTGAACATCCTGTTCAGATTTCTGAGAAGCCAGATTTGAGCAGTTGTTTCCAGTGTTAAGGCATTTTTGAGAAATTAGCCTTTTCCAAAGAGCTCCTTTAGAGAAGAAGTTAGGTAGCTTGAGGCTTATTTTTGTTTTCTTCAAGACTCAAAAGTATGACCCTATCCACTTGATGATATACTGGGACAGCAAAGGTCAAACAAAAGGCTACTTGACCTGCAATATTTTTGTCACATCAACAGAACTACAAAAGGTTTGGGATTTTCCTTTTCTTTTTGCTAGTCATCTCTTAAAGGCATTAGGAATGGTTACATATTCTCTGGAGCAAATAAAACCTGCATTGGGAATCAAAAAATGGTTTTTAATTTCCCCAGCACTAAGAGTAATGAGGTTGTCTGGTTATTGTAAGTCTTACAGACATAAGAGTGGAGGTGAGCTGCTCTTCATGATACTCTAGTTAGTAGATAACGAAGTAATAAATATCAAAAGATTATGTTTTACTTAATGTTTTTAGAAAACATCGTTTAGCCAGGTCTGATACAGCTGTGTGAATTAAATCAGCTTAGATCTCAGATGAGTGGTTTTTTTGTACTCAAAAAGAGTTTAGATACGGAAGTTTTAAAATATATAGAAATACTACATAATAATTCATTAATGCTTCTGGTAATTACCAATTTTGAGCATGTTCTTATTTCCCTTGCTTCATGGGATAGGTTGAAGTATAATGTTAAAGATGGTTTTAATTGAAAAAGACCATTTATTTGGTCTTAGGAGCCTTCCTTTCCCTATGCCCCTTCCCACAGTTCAGCAAAGGGGATCCCATAGATGTAAGAAAAGGTATCTGTGAGATCCAGTATTCTGCAAATATTTATTATTAAGGACCTTCTGTGTTTCAGACACAATTCTAGATACTAGAGATACAATGCTTGAATATAGGTTCTTCCTTTCATGGACAGAGCTTTCTTTTTGGTGGGTAGAAAGAAATATGTAACAAGTTAACAAGAAGGCATTAAGGAATAAAAGTCCCTGATAAATGTGAAACAGAGGCTGCTTTATACTGGGTAGTCTTAGCTGGCTTTAATGAGCAAATGATGTTTAAGGTAAGACCTAGATGGCAAGAAAGGGCCAGCCTTGTGAAGATCTAGGAAAAGAGTATTAGGCCGGGGAAAGAGCTGGCATTATCATCTTGAAGTCAGAACAGGCTGGTAAGTTCATGGAGCAGAAGGTGGATGGGGTGGTGGAACATTGAAGATAAGGTTGGAGAGGGAGGCAGAGACTCAGTTACGGAGCACCTCAGCCCATGGTAAAGTACTAGAAAAGCATGGAAAGACTTTATACTTATGAGAGGCATGATTTTGTTCTAGTTTGCATTTAAAAAAGACACCTAGTTGCTTCATGGAAAATGGATTATTGGGGTGGGAGGCAAGATAGAATCAAAATGTCCATTAAGGAGGCTATTGGTGACAGTCGTGGAGATGGAGAAAAGTAGGTAGATTTGGGGTATGTTTAGATATGACATTGATAAAACTAACTGATAGATTGGATGTAGTGAGGGGAGGAGGAACGAATATGAGTCTCTGAAGTTTGGCTTGAGCAACTGGATGAATGGTCGCCACTGAGATTTAGGAATTCTGGGAGAGGGGTGGGTTTGGGTGCAGCTGGGGAGATGGTCATCAACAATACGATTTCAAGCACTCTAAGTTTAAAATACCTGTGAGACCGTAAAATGGAGGTGTCAGATTGGCAGCTCTGTGATGCTGAATTTCAGTAGGGAATTCAAACCCAGAGGTGAAAATTTGAGTCATGGCTGTTGTTAAGCCTTGACAGAGGTTGCGATTACTGATTGATTACTCAAGGAGAAAGTGTAGAGCGAGATGATAGGAATGCGGGGACCAAGTCCCAGGGTAATCTGACATTTGGAGTAGAAAAGGGGAGGAGGATCCTACAATGGCTACAGTGAGGTAGGTAGAAAGCCTCCAGAGTGGTATTATGCTGCCCTGAAGAAAGCAGCATTACAGCCCCATATGGTCAGCTGTGGTTATGCTGCTGCGGGATTGAATTAAGTGAGTTTAGTGACCTGAAGAGTAAATGATTCTCTTGGAATTACCCAGTAAACATAAAACTTTTAGAACCAGAGAATCTTAACTTTAATACTGTAGATATAGTACAAAGTATGGTACCTGTAATACAGTGATTAAATAAATGAATAAAGAATGAGTAAATGCAAGTTCAGTGCAAACTGTGATATCTTTTAAATTACTATTTTTATTTTGATTTGGGGGAATTAAAAAAGTTAAAATTTCCAGGTACTTATAATTTGTTGGAGAGATCATGCACTTATTTGAATGAGAGTTAACACAGGACATAATGCCAGATTCCTCTCCACCCTTCCACTCTTGTGAGCCTGGGAGTTCGATTCCTGTCAAAGCATTGGGTGTAGCTGCCCCGCTTCCCTACTGGTCCTGTGTGATACAAGGCAGAGAATCTCTGCTATACCAGATGGAGGATTTGCCTTGTTCCCCAAAATAGGAATCCTCTAAATCTTACAGGAATGAATCTTTATACTGGGGGCTCTCAGAACTCCTCTGGGCGCCCTCATCATCAGCTCCCTCATAATGAAGGAAAAACACTTCACTGTGTGTATTTCCAAGTGTCCTTGGTAGCTGGAAGACAAAGACTATAGACAGGTCCCATAGCCTCTTCTTGAGAATCAGCATTCGTGGGTAACTGCATTGGCCAGCAATCGAAATAAATGATAAGTGGTCTAATGTGTATTCTTTTCTCCTCCCACCCCGGGAAACCTACCTTATTAAACATTTCCTTATCTGGCTTTGATTGTTTTCAGGGTTCATCAGTGTCCCTCTCGAGGTCCAACAGTCGTGAACACCTGGGAAGTGGAAGCGAATCTGATAACTGGAGAGACCGAAATGGAATAGGACCCGCAAGTCATAGTGAATTTGCAGCTTCTATTGGCAGCCCCAAGCGTAAACAGAACAAATCAAGTGAGCTTTGACTTTTCGTCATACTTTTAGATGTCATCAGCTTGGAATTTGTTTAGCTGGTTTAGGGTAATGTTCGAGTATCAACTCTGGACTCTAGGCCTTCAAGTGTTTTGGATTACTCACAGGCCACCTCTTCTGAGAAGCCTTCCCTGTTTTTTTCCAGTGAAGCAGGGCACATCGTTCTCTGCTTTCACTGCATTTTGTATATGCTTTCATTTTAGCATTTGTCGTACTGAAGTACAATTACTTACTTACATAACTGTCTTTTCCTGTAGAATTTGAGCTCCACACGTCAGGGACTACATTCATGCAATAAACACTTATTTAAGTGCCCATGTGCCGAGCGTTCTTTTAGGCTGTGCCTTCTTTCTTTTTTCTTAATTGAAATACAGTTGGTGTACAATATCATTTAGTTTCAGGTGTACTACCTAGTGATTTTACATTTGCAGGCATTATGAAATGATCGCCACGATAAGTCTAGTAACTGTTTGTTTCTGTACAGGTATTACAGTATTACTGACCATATTCCTTACGCTGTGTGTGTCACTCCTGTAGCTTATTTATTTTATAACTAAGGAGGTTTGCACCTCTTAATCCCCTTCATCTCACTCCCACCCCCACTTCCCCTCTGGCAACCACCCTTTGTTCTCTGTATCTGTGAGTCTGTTTTCACTTTGTTTTGTTTTTGTCTTTGGATTCCACATATGAGTGAGATCATACAGCATTTGCCTTTCTCTTTCTGACTTACTTCACTTACCAAAATACCCTCTAGATCCCTCCAAGTTGTCGCACATGGCAAGATTTCATTTTCTTTTATGACTAATATTCCATTGTGTGTGTGTGTGTGTGTGTGTGTGTATATATATATATATATACACACACACACACACACACACACCACCTTTTCTTTATCCGTTCATCTGTTGATGGACACTTAGGTTGCATTCATATCTTGACTGTCGCAAATAATGCTGCAGTGGACATAGGGTGCATATATCCTTTTGAATTAGTGTTTTGTTTTCTTTGGGTAAATAGAAGTGAAATTGCTGGATATGGCAATTCTATTTTTAATTTTTTGAGGAATCTCCATACTGTTTCCCATAGCGTCTTCATCAATTTACAATCCCACTAACAGGAGGCTGTGCCTTCTTTCTTAACTTATTATTTCTTCTCAGATGTCTAACAGTGTCTGACACCTAGCAGGTGCTTGGTAAGTGTTTGTGGAATGAATATACGAATGAGTCATGCACACACAAACATCAGAATGATGCGGAAAAGGCAGGGATGTAAAGGAGTTGAGCAGAATGTGATCAAATTAGTATCTTAGACAATAGAGGTCTGCCCAGTCACCTTTGGCTACCAAAGGTGAACAGCAAGATTTTTCAAGATGACAAGATGTAGCTAACTGAAAGTATCAGGAAAAAAAACGTTTAAAGCATAGGCTTTGAACAAATATGATTAAGATGCAGCACGAGTCCAGTGGCTGTGTCTGTAACAGCACCCACATGTCTGTATAAATAGGTAAACAGACAAGAACTGACACAGTAATCACAAGATATTCCCCTAATGCCTTATTTCAGGGTTTTTGATGAATCTGGACTCCTGAAACACATACCCTGGAGTATTTGAAGAATACTTGGAGAAAGGCAATCTAAATGAGCCTAGTAAACAGTAACAGCCAGTTGTTACCATCAATCAAGTGGGCCATGTTGTCAAGAGTCTCAGATTTGAAAAGACCAGTCATGGGGTCGGCCAAGTCTAAATAAGAAAGCATGGTCAACTCTTTCATTCCCAGGCGTACTGTCAGTAGTATCCTGGAGTCTTCCTGTTAGTCCTGGGCTAGGTCCTCTACTGCTGACAGGACAATGGAGCTGAGAGGCAGGCTGGTGCCAGGTGCACATTTCGGGGTGGAAATGATCTCCGTTTTATATTCCAGCATCAATTAGCTTTGCGCCTCTCTTCTTCTATCTTTATCCCCTTTCCCTGCACTGAATCCTGGATGATTAAAATTGACTGTGTGACTTAGCTGCATTGAAATTCAGGATTAGGGTTAAGATAGGGGATTCATTAATTAAAAAAGATTGATTAAAAAAGCACTGTTCCTTGGCCTTTGTCCGATGTTTTAAGAGCCTAGGGAGTTAAAAGAGAATATGGATACTATAAGTAGTTAAGATGAGAAGAAATGTAAAAAAAAAGTTGTGTACCATAATAAATATTTATCACTAAGAATATTTTAAAATATTTTTTCACTTTTTGCTGATCTCTTTGCTTAACTCAACGTATATAAATTATCATCATTTAAACAAGTAATCAATGTAAAGATATTTTACCCTGTCTTTGTTTTTGTACTGTCTTTAAATACGGTGTGTGGCATTTCACACTTAGAGTGCATTTTTAATCCACACTAGCACGTTTTAGGTGCTCAATAACCACATGTTGCCAATGGCTAGTGTACTGAACAACAAAGCTTTAGAAAAGTTTTCTTGACACCCATGTCAAGGTCACCCATGTCAAGGTCACCAATGTCTAGGTTTTCTCTGGGTATCCCTGTTTCACCAGTTGTTCCACTGTAATTCCTCAGTAACTCCCTCTTTTTTTTTTTTTTTGCCTCGAAGAAAGTAAATTTAGCATTCGGACAGTAAATTATGGGGTCAGCCTGACAGTAACCTCCGTGTTGTCAAGTCCAGTGGTCACTCCAGTGTGCTCATCATACTCTGCTCTGTGTCACCCTCAAACCGGTACCTCACTGGTCATTCCTCCTCAATCTTTTTTGGTGACTCTGGGGCCTTACCTTCAATTGGTGGAGTGTTCCAGGGCTCAGCGCATCAGGGCTTGGTCCTGGGTCCTTTTCCCTACACATTCTTCCTACAAGAGATAAAATACCTGTTTTTAAAAGAAAGAGAAACCTTATCAAGAAATTCCTTCCGGGCTTCCCTGGTGGTGCAGTGGTTGAGAGTCCGCCTGCCGATGCTGGGGACGTGGGTTCGTGCCCCGGTCCGGGAGGATCCCACATGCCACAGAGCAACTAAGCCCGTGAGCCATGGCCACTGAGCCTGCGTGTCGCAACGGGAGAGGTCGCGACAGTGAGAGGCCCGCGTACCGCAAAAAAAAAGAAAAAAAAAGATATTCCTTCCAGTTGAAACATATGTAGGATTTCTCAATTGGGAGATGAAAACAACCGGAGAAAGTGATTAGTGGCACCCAGTGCAATGCAGAACAAAATTCTTAGATTTGCTGAATGCACTGATCCCAGAGGAGACTAGATGGATCTGATACCTAGGTGAGTGTCCTCTGCCCGCATCAATCTGGGAATCCCCCTGAAGCTGCACCTTTAGTATAAGAGAACAGAATTTCCACATGGATGAGAGTCAGTTGTTGGTCAGGGTGGTAGGAATGGCTGCATAACTCTGCTAGATTCTCCAAAGCAGCTCCTGAAGAGTGTTTGAAAATTTGGTCAAGTACTTGGTGTGGCTCACTAGTCTGTCACCCAGCTTTGCATGTCCTTGGGTCTGAGAACCAAAGACAACATGGAGAAATCTTTGCCCACCAGATCAGTAGCAGAGCCAAGGCAAAGCTCGGCATGGCTGTCTTAGAATTTCCCCCAGGAGATGGATTTGTTTTTGTTGTGAGTTAAATCCAGGAACTCCAGCATCATTCTTTTCATTCATATGTTACTCTTAATTTTGGAAACTCTCTATTTCATGAACTCACTGCCCAATTATGTTTGAGGGAAATGAGATTTATATGTGATAATATCATAGTATTTATTTGACCACAGAAAAGCACAAGTGTGGATACAGAGGGCCAGCCTGCATCTAACAGGAGCCTGTAACTTTCCTTACCTTTATTGTGTCCTAGGGGTCCTGCTTCCACTTCCTCGTTTAATTAACATCAAATCAGTTGTGAAGAGCCAATGTTCCTGAATGCTCAGGGAGAAAGAATATGCTTAATGATTATTAACTACGGAGGCCCTGTTGCCGAATTGCTCCCTCCCAAGTGTAACCTTTTAAATGGGGAGAGCCTCCCTGAAAGCCATAACCAGCATTTCCTTAATGAAAAGCCAGTGTTTCAGTAAAGGACTGCTGCGTTTCTGCAGTTACTGGTCTGTTCAGCCCAAAACACTGAATCTGAACTATTTGAGTGATTAAAACTTTTAATTAAACCATGCTCTCCCTGGGCATTTACACTTCAGGCCTGTCTTTCCTCTGCCTTTCAGCGGAGCACTATCTCAGCAGTAGCAATTACATGGACTGCATTTCCTCGCTGACAGGAAGCAATGGCTGTAACCTGAACAGCTCTTTCAAAGGCTCTGACCTCCCTGAGCTCTTCAGCAAACTGGGCCTGGGCAAATACACAGACGTCTTCCAGCAACAAGAGGTCGGTGGTTATTTATTTATCTTCCCAGGCATCTTTGTTTTGGTTGTGTGTGTGATGACTTCTAGAATGAAATCACTCATTTATCTATGACTGTGTTTTCGCTGAGCATTTATTGAAGTCTCATAGCTTATTTTTGCTTCCAAGGAAATTGTCGCCATGTTATTTCTTATTTAGTGCAACTGGTAAACACAGGATCGCAGAAATGTAGGAAGCTGTGTTTGCAAAAACACCTTCATCAGTTTTAGCTAAAAGACCTAATGAGTGTCTTGATTTATAGGAACTTTTGATTCACAAATTCCCTAAGGTCAGCAATAACTCTATATTTAATCAGATTTTACTCTTTCATCTGTTCTTATTTTTATTTGTGGCACTCAAAAGTAAATAACAGCGTCTGAGATAAATAACTATGGTTGTTTGTGACACCATCCTAATCATGTTACTGAAGTTCTCACAGAAGATAATGCACTTTTCATACATGTTAACTTATTCATTAATTTACTGTTTGGGTTTTGCCTGAACTGAGGCAGAACTAAGATGTCTTCTGAAACATCCCTACCGTGGATTTTGGCCAGACTGATCAGCCGTGGCCGTGACGCACTGGCATAAAGAAGAGAGCCCCTAAGTGTGGTTCTTTCTAATTGTGTTGTCATATTACCAGGGCACAGCTAACTCAAGGCAACAGAAAGTTAGAATAGTTCTCTAAATGTATCTGCTTTTCAAGTCCTGACATGGTCCAAGTTTCATGCTAGTTGGGCTTCATTTCATGTTAGATTACATGCCAGTAATTCCCTGGCATGCATCAATCAGTAAATAATCTAAGATTTTTATTATAAGGCACTTTATATCATAAATCTAATGTATTGCCCATAACTTAAGTTTAATTGCTGAACTTATTTGTTCTTTAACACCAAGAAAAATGTTGTCATGTGTATTTTGGACTTTAGGACAATGATTTTGTTTTCTTTTCCCTAAACCTAAATTAGTGTTCATGTAACCAAGGATTTTCTAAGTTGAATAACACGTTCATCATCAGTGCATTAAAGAACTGCATTTACTTATTTAGTCTTCCTGGTTAGATGCAGGTGGCTGATTGAGAAGCTCAGGGCTGAGGTATTTTAACTTGCTCTTGCACAGAAGGTTTTAGAAGTAAGTGACTAGATGTTATTCAGTGATATTCTGGGTTTGCTTTAAATCTCTATTTCCTATTTGAAGAAGCATAGAAATTTATTATGGGTACTTCTTATCTAGTTACTTCAAAAAGGAAGACGACGTGATAATATAAAGTCAGACTGGCTTCATCTAATATTAACTGGAGCAGGGGTCAGTGAACTGCAGCCTGCAGACCTGCTGCCTAATTTTGTAAATAAAGTTTCCTTGGAACACAGCCACACTAACTCAATTGCCTCATATTGCCTGTGGCTGCTTTCAAGCTAAACCAGCAGAGTTGAGTAGTTGCAACAGAGACAGGATGCCCACTAACCCTAAAATAGTTATTCTCTGGCCCTTTAAAAAGAGTTTGAGGATCCCTGAAATAGTCTCCACTGGACAGAATTTCTAAAAAACATAGCTCTAGATTTGTGATAAATGGTAAATGAAAAGGTTTTTCAAGATCTGGATGTAACCTTCAAAATCAAAACAGAAAATTTCAAATTAATTTCTATATAATTTGAATAAAAAGTATATTTTACTGTTTTCAGGTTTGTTGAAATTTGGTACTATTCCCTTTATGTAGGATATTTTCTCATATACAGATATGACTTAACAAGAGTCCCCCATTAAGTAACCTTGTGAGACTTAATATATTGTAACCAGGATGAAATTTATTTAGCAACTTTCACAGATGATATGTCTGTATTCATTATTACTAACTGTAGCTGCCAACTATCTTACCCCTTTGGTGGGCACATTGCATTATATCTAAGATCATATTTGAGGCCCAAAACAACCCTGTGAGGTATATAGGATTGTCAGCTCTCAGTGCCCACAACTAGTAATGGCAGAGTCAGAACCTGAACCCAAGTCTCTCTGGCTTCAGAGCCCATTGCCTTTCTGTTCCTCACACAGTCTTCACAAGGAACGGTGGGATTCTTGGGCTACTTCCCCTCACACATTGTTGCCAGGAAGTACATTTATACTGTTGCTAGAAATACTTCATGTATGCCACTTTCAGAGATAGTCTGCTGGGTTAAGCAAAGTGAGTCATGGGTCTGAGGTAGACTGTGAATTCTGCTATCATTTTTATGTAGAACACAATGGAAGATACCCTTTATGGTATTATTCAGTCTCTTTTTATGGAGATATACTTAACCAAGTCAGAATCTAAAACTAAGAATTATTTTCTCTCTTCTGGACAAGTATGTATTCTTCCTTTCATCAGATCACAAAACTGTGCAATTTCTGTTTCCCTTTTTGCCCTGGCTGCCAGGATGCTAAGACCTTAGGATGCCTAAGTTTATATCTCCATTGCAGTAAATCACTGGCTTAGATTAAGTCTTCTGCTAGAATCATCACTTTCATTTTACCACCTTTATTACTTAACTCTTGTCCCTTAGGTTTGTATTGTCCCCACCATTCTTTTTTGAAAGTAGGCAGAGCATAATTAATAAATAAAATAAGCGTAGCAATGAGTAGAATTTATGCTGAAGAAGAAAGATACTTAATATATTGATTATAGATGACTTGTTCACCCACAGATCGATCTTCAGACGTTCCTCACTCTCACAGATCAGGATCTGAAGGAGCTGGGAATTACAACTTTCGGTGCCAGGAGGAAAATGCTGCTTGCAATCTCAGGTGAATAGAAATGTTCTTGTTCATATTTTAAAGTCTGAAGAACCTCTGTCGTTGGTCTCCAGCCAGTGGGGCTGGTTCTGCCCATCAACCCCTTGCTTACTACCTGGCAGCTTTGGGGTTGTGGTTTCAGAGTGTTTCCCACTAACAGTGTGACAAATGCCAAGAATACGCCCACTGCTTTGTCAAGGCATTGCCTGAAAACCTGCCTTGAAAGCGTCTTTCCTTAAAACAGATCTCTTCGGAAAGATCTAACCAAAACTGCCCTTTGCAGAACGTGGGGATGAGGGAGCAGTTTAATTCTCCATTGTGCGGTTGTATTAAGCAATGATCATTGCGTTCATTAATAATTATTCTGGACTGGCTGTCACGCTTTAAATGCATGTGTTCCTGCATAGCAGCTGAGATCATTGCACCAGAGAAAAAGAGAATTGGTATTTCTTGTCTTAATGCTTTTTAACTTTACCCCAAGTTTTTTTTTTTTTTTTTTGGCGGTACGCGGGCCTCTCACCGTTGTGGCCTCTCCCGTTGCGGAGCACAGGCTCCGGACGCGCAGGCTCAGCGGCCATGGCTCATGGGCCCAGCCGCTCCGCGGCATGTGGAATCTTCCCGGACTGGGGCACGAACCTGTGTCCCCTGCATCGGCAGGCGGCCTCTCAACCACTGCGCCACCAGGGAAGCCCTACCCCAAGTTTTAATAGAATTTGTGAGTCACAGAAGAGGGTAGTATCGTAAAAGTAGTCACAGAATGAAGGAAAGTCTGAAGGTCTGTCTCCCAGACCACCGCCTTTGTGCATCTTTTGCATGTTCTAAGAAAATGCTCTATACGTATTTACTAGGTACCTCCCACGTGGAAGGAATGGGCAGGTGATGAGTTGGCAAATACATAACAATGTACCCCAAAAAGGTGTTTAGAGAAATATGAGGAAGGAATCCGGGGGGCAGAAAAATGAGGTTACTTTTTGAAGTCTTTCTGATCAAGTTCATGAATGCCAGTTTTATATGTGTGCCAGTCTCTCAGAAAGACAGAGCCAAACGTCAGGTGTGATGAGAAAATGACGTTGCTTTTCAAAACACTGAATTTGTAGGCTATGCTTTTATGTGGCCAGCAGTGGCATCCAACCGGTGAAAGCCCTTTCTAAACAGCATTCGCTAATTGAACCATCAAACTAAAAGCCTCGGTGGTTTTCCGTTTTCTTTCAGCAGCAGATTGCGCTTGCATTATTTTATAGCAGCTGATCAGCGCCGCCCACCTCCCCACAGGAAATCGTATATATCTGAAGCAGATATAAGCCTTGAAATAGTAGCCTTGAAACAGGTGCAGAAATTCAGCCATTGAGCAGCCCGTTAGGCTTCTGTATGGATAGAGTCCTGCACACATAAGTTTGAGAAGTCTTCCTCCACCCTATATACCCAAGCGGCTGCATTGATGGTGCTCCACAGGGCAGCCACTGCTTCCTGTTCACTCATCAGATCAGCTTGGTTATAGTGGAAAGAACACTATATTCACATAAGGAGATCTGAGATTTGCCTCTCCAAGTCATGTACCCTTGGGTGAGTTTGCAAACCTCTTTTGGTTGTGGTTTCTTAACTGTGAAGGTGGATTGGAGTAGATGATTGTGTAAGGTCACCTTCCATTTCTAAAATCTGTCCTTCCATGTGGTACATCATCAGGCACAGTGAAAATAACCTACAGTTTTAATGATATGTATTATTATTGTTCTTGCTTTTTTTTTTTTTTTTTACTATCTGTGGCAATAGGATAGTTTTCAACTTCTTTACCCTAAAGCTCAGTCTCAGAGGGTTACTTCTGGATCCAAATTAACTTTATATATTTTTACATTATCTTATTAATTTGAAAATGGAATTTTATTAACTCAATCACCATGTCTATACTGTTAAAATATGTCTATGGGGCCGCACACTTATACCACAGAAGTGTATGTTTCAGAACTCCATAATCTTTCACTAGAGATTTGTGGAATATCCGTGACAGTACAATGAAAATTAAGTCTTTTCTTTGTGTACCAACCCAATTCCAAACTCTCTAAAGCTTCCAGCAACAAGCAGATATCTCTAAATATTTTCATAGATTCCAAGTGGATCTTCAGTACTTTTACTCTGGGATACATTGGTGATATATTCTAGGTGGGTTTTGGAGAGTAGAGTGCAAAAACGGGAGGGGTTTTGAGTCCTCATTTAAAAGAATGTTTTCTCTAATCATCATCTTCAATGTGTTCTTTTGAGGTTATATCCTATTTCTATAGACTGCCTCTCTCAGTGAGGTTCACAGGTCCTCTTGCTTTTAAAGGGAATTAGAGACTTTGAATAAGATGCCTTATGAATGCTCTGTACAGTGGGAAGTATTTGATTATTTAAGGATGATTTTGCCTTACTTTGTTGAAGTGCATTTGTTTGAACTTGGTAAATCATTTTCTCTGCAAGGAATAAGTTTTTATTGAGAAACCCTTCATCAAAAAGCTTCTTTTTCCAGTTCAATTCCTCTGATAACAAAGACATTCAAAGTCTCAGAATACTTCATTTCCAGGTAGAGGCAGGATATCAGGTCAGCCTTGACTTAGGTTTGTCTTGTGGTTACATAGTTTGGTTAGATACAGAGTTTGCTCAAACTACTTTTTAAAATTTTGTAGATTTTTAACTTAAAATCGGAGTTGTTCTTTCAGTATAAGGTTTTGGTTTGTTTTTAATCTTGGGCCAGAAGACATTTATTTTAATGTTATAGGAGGAAATGAGATTTATCTCTGATAGGAATGAATCAGAGAAAAAATTTCATCTTTTTTTCAAATCCACGATTTTTTGAAAATTCATGGATTTCTGAGTATTTTAGTGATTGGTTAACTAAACCTACAGGGACTCAGTGAAAGGAAGTTTAGCATCCTGTTGACAGGCTTTCCGCCACAGCCTCAGGTAGATCTAACATTTCCTGACCTATTCTTTTAGTTTGTGACTCTGTTCAGATCCGCAACAAGATCCTGAGAGCTGCCAGGATTGTGTGAACCTTGGAATTTCAAAGAAAAAGGTTGGTATTTTCTCAAACTATCCCTTAGGCTTACTGAAAAAAATCAGAAGAGGGAGTTTGCTTTCTAATTTAAAAAACAACAAGAACTAAAGTCTCTTCAGTAGGACTTGATCCTTGATAATCTTAAAGACTTATCTCTGTGCTTCACACTTGGAATATCTCTATATATGTACTCTTAGAAATTACATCTTTAGGGAGTGGCTGAATTTCTTCATGATCATTTGTCCTCTCAAAAATCTAGCTCATGTGACTTTTCAGAATGAAGTTTTCAATGTATGTCAAAAATTTTTGTCTTCAGTGGCCCCACTGTTTTCATGTGCTCATGGAGAACGGTGTTTGACTTACTCCTTTCTTCTCCTTCTCTGTAGTGTGGGAATGTCCTCCTGATTCATGGGTTATTTCCCCATGAGAAAATGGAGGCCAAAGAAATTCTCCTCATTTGAAGGCTGTGTTTAAGGGGATTCATTTATTCTCAACTCTCCTATAAATTTGCCTTTAAATATATTCAATTCTGTCTTGATCTCTGAATTTTATGTGTTTGTTTTTTAAACAAGATACATGTGATAGGAATGTCATTGCTACTGCGTTTCTTCAGGAACTTGAAACAATAGCCATCTATACGCATGCCTGCATGTGTCTTTTGCTTGTAATATCTTCCTTGCTTCTTCAGAGTTTCTAAGCTTTATCTATTTAAAAAGTAAGTTTGATATCCATATAAAATATTAAGGAAAGCTCTGTTATCTACATACCTGAAACTACCAATTTCTCAAATTTGTATTCCTGATACCTCGGTTGATCTCCGCCCAATGGATGGACCACTGAAGCCCATAGCATAGACCTTTGCATCAGGCAGGCAGGGTTTCAACTCTGTCACTTAACAGGCATGTGGGCAAGTTACTTCGTCTATTTTTAAAACTCAGGTTCCTTATCTACTTAACAGGCATGTGGGCAAGTTACTTTGTCTATTTTTAAAACTCAGGTTCCTTATCTACTTAACAGGCATGTGGGCAAGTTACTTTGTCTATTTTTAAAACTCAGGTTCCTTATCTACTTAACAGGCATGTGGGCAAGTTACTTCCTCTATTTTTAAAACTCAGGTTCCTTATCTATAAAATGGAGGATGGTAATATTATCTACCCCTTAAGGAGGACTTAAATAGGACACAACGAATGTAAAGTGCTTGTCGTATAATAGGCTCTAATAAATTACTGTTGGTTCTCTTCTCCCCTAAGACTTAAATGTGAACAGAAAAGAGGTGTCTTCACTCATGCGTCACCCTATAGGGCAGACAGTTACATTTTGGAAAAGCAGTGGGGTAAAATGTTAAGGGTATTGATCCTGCTTCTAGCACTTGGGAGACAGGAGTACATCTGGCCATATGGCTGTCCCTGGCCACCTACGACCCACTGCAACCTGCCTGAGCCTCTGTTCTCGTCCTCAGCATTACTGTAGCAGGCCATAGCTTGCTGTGTAATCTCAGAGCTCAGAATGGGGCTGTGTGTGTATGGTTGAAAAAGTCCTGAGTTCCATGCAGATAATTAAAGGTGCTGAATCACTTGCTTCACTACCCTCCCAGAGAAAAAGACAACAGCTTTAAACACATCAACTATACATTCTGTCTACTTGAGATTGAATAAGTTTGAAGATATAGTTGACCCTTGAACCACACAGGAGTTAACCCCCATGTAACTTATAGTCACCCTTTGTATCCACAGTTCCTCTGCATCTGCAGATTCCACCAACTGTGTAATACTGTAGTATTTACTATTGAAAAATATCCACGTATAAGTAGACCCACTCAGTTCAAATCCACGCTATTCGAAGGTCAACTATATTTGCATTTGGTGGCTATCAGAAACGCTGCTTTCTAGAGTCTGACAATTCTGTTTACTTGTATGAGTTCGTTAGTAATAATCACATCAGTTGACTTGAGAATCTGAGAATGTGTGTATGGAGGGGAGGATGGGGTATTGCATAGTCATAAACAAGGTAGGCTGCTTCCATTTTTCACCTTTCTGGTTAATAATTTTTACTTGGGAAAAGACATAAACTAAACAACCAGTACTCTGGTTTGTTTAAAATGAAAATCGAGGATCTTTGTTTTTCCCTGAAAATTTGGATTCACATATTGGTTGTTTTCAATTGTATTAATTTCCTTAACTGTTGCTATGTTTACTAAGTTGATTTTTTATTCAAAGAAACCTCCTGCTGATGCGATATGCTTCTGCATATAACCCTTTCTGACTCAAGGAGCGTAGTCATCATGAGTCAGTGGAGCCACGGGGCTATGGATTTTTTTTTTTATCATCTTTCTTGGAGTATAATTGCTTTACAATGTTGTGTTAGTTTCTGCTTTATAACAAAGTGAATCACCTATACATATACGTATATCCCCGTATCTCTTCCCTCTTGCGTCTCCCTCGTACCCGGGGCTGTGGATTAACAGATCAGTGTGCTTTTCCAGTATTCTGGTGTTTAGAAGTGGGATCCTCTTTTCATGTCGACTTAAATAATTTAATGATCACTGTGTTTGACATGGATGAGTTTAATGAGCTATAATAATTTTCTGTATCACTGGTAATACATCCTCTCATATGCCTTTCACCAGCTTTGATGGTGCCTCTCCCTTTGCCTCTGAAATGACATTTGGCATCGGTGAAACTATTTTGTATATTTGGACTTGAGAGTGTTCTGAGGATATAGTCCCCAGATACTTTACGAACTGCAGTAAAAATGATTCGCTGTCCTTGGTTCTCTCAGCTACAAATGGCTACCTTTCATATCAGACTTTCTAGCATTTCAAAAATGTCTTGACGGTCAACTTAAAGGTTTTCCTTTTGCTACCTACTTGACTTTCCCCCCAGAACCTACCACATCACCATTTTCTGAGCTGAGCTCTACTGCCACGTGCTGATTCTCTCTCTCTCTCTCTCTCTCTCTCTCTCTCTCTCTCTGTAGAACTAAATAAAAACCGAAGAAAGCTCTTTGAACCGCCAAATACACGCACCTCTTTCCTGGAAGGCGGAGCAAGTGGGAGGCTACCCCGTCAGTATCACTCAGACATTGCTAGTGTCAGTGGCCGCTGGTAGCAGTACCGTCCAGGCACACGCCCGCCAACTCTGTCAAGTCGGACGCAGGAGATCTGTGAACAGCCTTCACTGCACACCGTCCTCAGCACTCGGGTGTCTGGTATCAGGACCAAAGCATCTTACTCGCACCTGAACTTTCTGCCGGAGAGAGAGATGATGATGTTCTTATGTCATCATACAGAATGCCACATGAGGATTACTTTTTTTTTTCCTAACGGCAATTGGACAGAATTTGCAATATGAGGGTAGGGCTTTATTTCCTGTTTTTATTTACCTATATAATAACATATGCACTGATTTTTTTTACTTAACATGAAGGCTGAGTTGACATCTGGGATGCCAGAAAACACAGAAGTTATTTTGTTTGTTTGCTTATTTTGTTTGGGTATTTGGGGATTTTTTTAAAAAAATAATCAAAGTGGGATTTTCTGGTACTGCTTTAAAATAATTAATTATTGAGGTCTTTCAGCACTTTACACTTTCTTACTTCTTGTCCTGTGGAAATTATCTCTCTTTCTCTCGTTTTTGTCACCTGATGTATTGGTACAAATCAGACTGCGTTAAATTTTTATTTGACATGGTGGTACTGGATTATTAGTTTCTGTGCAGAATAGTCTGTGACTTTGGGAAATGTAAGTGACTCCACTTGGTTATGGACCAGTTCTGTTCATGTATGTCAGCATCCTAGAAACACTTAGCAATGAACCTAGTTCACTGTAACAGGTGCGAGCAAAGAAACACCAAATGGACTTTGCAATATTAACCCTTTGCAGTCATCATATTTAGCTGCTGCCTTTATTGCTAAAATGTTTTTAATGGTTGTCTGAAGGCAAAGGGCTATTTTTAGTATACTGCCACTAAAGGACACTTATTTATATCAAACTTTTATTTTTAGATATTATAAGCATACCGTACATAACTGATTAAGTTGCTATCTACTAGAGATTTATGGTAGAGAATGGACGGCATTCAATAACTGGAGCCCTAGATTGTCACTTTATTTAAAAAAGATAAATAATCATCTGACAAGACAGCACTGTTGCCATGAGGAGGAGAAATACATCACTGTCCTTATGTACACATTAGCTGTGCTCCATGTGGTCACAGGACTTGCCTAAAACCATATCTGTCTGCTTGAAGTAGACTTGGGTTTGTTGAGAATGGAAAGGCTTTATTTAAGTCTCCAGGGTGACAGTTTACAAAGACAGCAGAGTTCTGAAGGAGGAAAAATAAAGGACTATTTTGTAAGTGGCTAAACTCGTCGTTACAATCTTGATACTGTGAAAGTCCATGAAATCAGGCAACATTGTTTCCTAGGTCTTTTCAGACATCTTATTATGGATTTATGAAGGGTTTTCAATCCATGAAGACAATCACTAAGTGCCTCTCTTTCTTCAAAGCAATATTATTTCCAAGTGTATTAATTTGTTGGAAAACTTTCCCATAGGACACGTGGTGACTTACCTGTACTGTAATGACTTATTTATGTTCAGTATTCGAGACTTTCTAAATGGACATAAACCACTGTCACGTGCTCTCCACAGAAGGCATTAGATTCATACACAACAATTGGGGACTTTCATACAAATGTGGGATCAGAAATACTTGTCTGATTTTTTCCATGGTTAAGTCTTATCATTAAAGTAAGAACAAGAATCGGAGAGAAATTTTGCACACCGAAAAATTTTCACTTAAAAAAAAAAAAAGAGTATTGGTTACCGTGAAGGCATAGATAATGGGCCTGTCATAAAATTATCAATTATAACAGCACTAAGGAGATGCCTGTTCCCAAACAGAACTGTATGTGCTTATGGATGTAGAACTAAATCGCTCCCTTCACAAGTAGAGTGGAATGACCCTGCGTGTATGTCACATGTATGCAGGTCATCACGTGGAGCTTCCTGCCTTATATGGCTATATGAACACAGCATGCTACACACTCAGCAATAGAGTAAGGATACCAGATCTGTTTCCTGTGCAACAACTCAGTGCTCTGAATTTTACCATTTCTTTAATAAGACCTCCTCCCCAAATAAAAAATAATCATTTGGAGTCTTTCCCCCCAGCTCTTTACCATGCATTTGCAACAGGAGGAAGATGGAATGATTTGCAGTATTGAGTTGATATAGGTTTTATGAACAGTGCTTTGATATTATGCCAAAGGGAAAACTGTCCCAATTAAACCAGATTAGGGTGGCTAAAAAAGTAAATAAAAAACACTGGAAATTACTTTTCTCACTTTCTCTTGATGCAATGAAGGGATTATGACACTACAGTATACGGTGTTGTCAGTGTTATATGATGCACAAAATATTTGGATTATTTGAATAAATGTTTTTAATCAATCTGTGCCTTAATAGTGACCGGTTATCTGTAAATATAGAACAGATACAGATTGTATTTTTGTGTGGGTTTTGTCCTTTTAGTGATTTTTTTTAAAAAATGAGAGATGGAACTAAACATTGAAAATGGGAATTTTTTTCTAAACTAATCAAGTGTTATATGAAAAATAAATTTATATAACCCCTTTGTATTGCCCTTGCTAGATGAAATGTGTCTTTGTTTCTAGCTTTTTAAAAAATATTTTCAGCAGAATTGAAAGACATTTCTGCAGTAGAATTGTATACGCACTCCCTGCCCTGTTGTTTTGCATCGACAGTCCTCATTTTCAACCTGAAGCTAAGGCACTTCATTTTAGCCAGAGAATCCACGACCAGTAATCAATCATTGTTTCTGTGGCCACCCACACGTATATAGAGAAAGAGTAAGATTATGGAACAGGTTTTATTCTTGTTCATTCTTTTTTTTAATAAAGACTCAAGTCTATGACTGCTTTGACGACCTCATCCATAAGCAAAGGAGCTCCTTGCTAAAGTGATGCAGGGTTTCTTGACCCAGGTTCCCATTTCAGAGGCTGACTGTGCTATCACACCGCATGGTTACTGTGCCTTGCTCTGAGATTGTATCTGAACTTATTCTTACATGGAGTTGGCACTATACTATTAATCCTGAGATTTGTCTAAATCTCAAAGAAACCCTAGCCCTGTACCCATTATGCTCCCAGAGTTATCTCCACTTGAATTACCTATGCTGGTGGTTCTTAAAAATTGTTTCTAGCAAATAGTTCTTTTGATAACTGAAATACTACTTGTGAACCCAATATTATTCATCAATTCACTCATTCATTCACTATATAAATACTTAAATGAGGGCTAAGTACTAGGCCCTGTTCTAGGAACTCTAGTAAATGAAACATAAACCCTTGTTCTCCCTAAGCTTACATTCAAACTGGAGAAAGATGGAACTGATGAAGAGGGAATGAAGGATGGAATACCCTACCCTTCAACACAGGCCTCCTTGCATTTACAGCATGCCAAGGGAGCTAGCTCTTGAGTGCTGTCTAGAAAGCCCGGTTTTTGACAAAATGGTTTAAAGTACCCATCTCATAGAAACAGGCCTATGCTTTCAATGCAAAATATTATTCACAGCCTCCCTTTCTCCTTCTTCTAGGTTTCATAGATTCAATCACATTCTTGAAAGGAGTGTGTAAGCCAAAAGGGTTATACAGCTTTGTATGATGACCCATCACTTCCTAGATTTGACTCCCAGTGACTCTGCAGTATTCAGAAATGAGATTTACCTTGAAAGAACATGAGGTTGCTACCCCTGAGGATACTCCAAGAATGCAATCATAGAGAATGATGTCACCAAGATGGTGACAGGTCATTCCTGACTTCACTTCCCCTAACTAAAAGAAAAACCAGCAACTGTTCATGGATAAGACACCACTAAGGAGGGGCTTGCAACAACCAGCCCTCGGATCTTGGCAGTGTGAGTTCCTACCTGCAGTGCCCAAGTAGTAGTCCCAAGCAGCGGCTTTGCTTATCTGCAGAACCAAGACGGTAGCACAGTCTGACCAGGGAACTTAGAGGAGTGCAGGTCTGCCTGATTCAAGTGCTCAAATGAGGAGTTTTTCAGGCCCTGGAGCCTGGTCTGCCCACACCCAGGCAAGGGAGCGGAGCCATAGCCTCCCCCTCTGTGGATTGTGAGTCCCCACCCCATCTGACAGGAAGGGCTGGCAGAACGCCTGGAAGCTGCTGCATAGCCCAGTAACGCGCAAGCTGAGAGGCAGGCAGGCAGAGCTGACCTCCAGGGCAAAGCAAGTGGCCCTCTTTGGCCAGGGAACTTGGGGCGTGGATTGGCTTGAGTCACCACCACAAACAGAGAGACTCATCGTGGTCTTGGAGTTGCTTCTCCCACTGCACTGGGGAAGGGAAATGAATTCATAATTGCATTCATAGCTCCTTCAGGCTTCCTGATCGGGGAGCCTAACCAGAGCACCCTGCGTAGCCGCTCCAATAGCTCTGCTTACAGTGTCACTTAAGACCCATGAGCACAATCCATGGCTTTTCCCATCTGCAGAGCAAAACTGGTGGCCTTGCCTGACCAAGATACTCATTTTACACTCTTGCCTGATTTCAGGTCCCCAAACAACAAGCTGTGCAGCCCCTGGGTCCTGTCCTGCAGTCCTGCAAGGCAAGCTAATACATAGCCCTACCTACTGCTGAGTAAAGAAGCCAGTCATGACCACTTAACAAGCATCACCAAGCAAATGTGGAGCACATCCTATAGCCTCCCTTGGGCAGGGAACCAGCAGCAGTCTATCCAGCTATTCTCAGCTAGGGGCACATACCTCACCCTGACCTTAGAGCTCAAACAGTTGTCTTGCCCTAAAATAGACCCTTAGCAGCTCCCCACCTGCCCAAGGATGGTACCAGCAGACACGCCTGGAAACCCAACTGAGCTGACTGGTGAAAAATTTTCTCTGCCAAGGTGAACCAGCAAAGTCTGGAGGAGGAGACCACTTATTCAAATATACCAGTGTAAGAAGTCAAGGACCATAAAACATCATGTAAATATGACACTATGCAAGGAAATTAATAAGGCACTAATAAAGGATCCTAAAAAAATGGAGCACTGTTAAATGTCAGGCAAAGAATTCAGCATAATCCTCTTAAAGAAGTTACTGAACTACAAGAAAACACAGGCAACTCAGTGGAATTAAGAAAGTAACACATGAACCAAATAAATTTAACAAAGAAATAGAAACGAATAACAAAAGCAAAACAACAATAAACAAAACCAAAACCAAACAAAACTCAAAAGGGAAATCCTAGGGCTGAAAAACAGAATAAATGAATTGATAATTCAATAGAGAGCTTCAAAAGCCCACTTGACCATGCAGACAAAGAATCAGCAACCTGGAAGATAGGACCTTATCTAGTCACAGGAACAAAAAGAATGAGAGAGAGGCAGGATGGCAGAGTAGGAAGATTCTGAGCTCAACTCCTCCCATGGACACACCCAAACTACAACCACATATACAACAACTTTCTCTGAGAGCAACCTGAAGGCTTGCAGAACATCTCTTGTACAATTAAGGATATAAAGGAAAAACCCATCGAGACAGGTAGGAGGGGCACAGATGCCATCTAGTCAGGACCAACACCCCAATGGGTGACCCACAAGCAGAAGGGGATATCACAAACTTGGAAGTCCTCCCTAAGAAATGAGGGGTTCAAACCCCAAATAGAGCACCTTAGCCCTAGGGACCAGAACTGGGAATATGAGCCCCCTTAACTAATTTTGAAAACCAGTGGGGCTTGCGACCAGGAGAGCCAGAGGACAACAAGAAACCAAAACTTGCTCTTAAAGGTGTTACTTGCTCTGAGTCCCAGCATAGAGGCAACAGATTGAAAAGCACCTGCCACTCTAGCCAGCCTGCTAAGATAGCATGCCCCCCAGGCTGTTCTGAGCTCCAGCTCCAGTCCCTCCTACGCACCAAGGCAGTAGCCCCCGGTGCACCACAGAAGTCCTGGTCCGTGCTGGGCTCCAGTGTTCCCCACACCCATCTAGGTGGTGGCTCCCAGTGTAACCTGGGAGAAGCCCTGGCTTGCACCAGGCTCTGGCCCCAGCCGCCCCCCCCCCTGACCCACCCACCAAGGTGGCTGCCCTGGCATGCCCTGGGAGAAGCCCTGGCGCATGACCACTTCAGCTCCAGTCCTCCTGCCAAAGCCACAAGACATGCAGTCTGCATAAGGGTGCTCCTACACAAGGACATGCTTTCAAGACTGGTAGAGTAACTGTTTCATCTAATTCATAAATACAGAAAGTCAAACAAAATGAGAAGACAGAGGATGTGTTACAAATGAAAGAACATGATAGAACTCCACAACCCCCCCTAATGAATCAGAGATAAGTGATTTACCTGATAAGGAGTTCGAATCAGTGGTCATAAAAATGCTTACTGATCTTGGGAGAAAAATGGAGAATATGGCAATAACTTCAAAAAATTAGAAAATATAGAAAAGAGCCAGTCAGAGCTGAAGAATATAATCAGTGAAATAAAAATACACTACAGGGAATCAACAGCAGATCAGATAAGACAGAAGAATGCACAGGTGATTTGGAAGAAAGAATAGTGGAAATCAGCCAATCACAATGGCAAAAAGAAAAAAGAATTTTTAAAAACGAGAATAGGAGTCCTTGGAGCCAGCCTGAAGGGCATGGGACGCTGCGCGCCAGCTTGGCCGTGCCGTCCGGGTAGGGGCGTGCATGGCCCTGGTTCCCCGGCCGGCCTGCCTGGGACTGGGGCGCGGCCCGGTGGCTCCCCACCCGCTCCTCGCTCCTCACGCAGCCCCTCATACGACCCCGGGTGTGAGGCGGCCGAGCTGAGGCTCCGGGAAATTGCAAAGTTCATCTACAGCCAGATCGACAGCATATTCTTTTTTAGGAATCAAGAATCAACACTGGGCTATCTCCTAAGATTAAACCATGAAAGCCCACTTGGAGGCTGCATGGCCATCAGCACAGTTGAACCTCAAAAATGGACTTTTTCAATCGGGGAGATCTCCTTATTCAGCTAAATCGTCAGAAGTGGTGAGAAGAAAAGATCCCTACCCGACTGACCTCCTCCAGACAAATTAAATCAGTCTAGCAAGGAATGGAGCTGTACAAGGGTGGCCAGAACACCATCTTCTGCTTGCACCATCACTGAGCCGTCCCTCTAGGACTGCCACCTACATGCTGGTTGCACCCAGTGCAAGTCATCCAGCTGCGTCAGGGAATGGGAGCTGAAGTCCTGCTCCACTCACCAAGCTGAGTTTATTGGTGCATGGCCGTGTTGCCCAGATGATGTGGCTCCTTTTTCTAATTTGCACCAATGCACCCTGTATGGGCTAGTGGCATGTCTGACCACCCCATTCCCATATCCCAGTCCTACCCGAGATTCTATTCCTTACCTTGGATGGATTCAAGATTTTCATGAACAAATTAGGTTTCTTGCAAAAGATGAAATATTTGACCCCAATTGAAATTAATTTCATAGGTAAAGTTCAAAATATTATCATAGATGTGAATTATGTATTTATATATGCATATGTAAACAGTCACATAGATATACATGTCTGTGTATCAGAAGTTAGCAAAACTTAAATTTGGTAAATGTTTAAAATAAAACTATTTTGGGTATTCAAAAATAAAAATAAAAATGAGAATAGTTTAAGGGACCTATGGGACAGCAGCAAACATACTAACAGTAGCATTACAGAGGTTCCAGAAGGAGAGAAAGAAAGGGGCAGAAGATGTATTTGATGAAATAGTGGCTGAAAACTTCCCTAACCTGGGGAAGGGAATAGATATCTAGATCCAGGAAACACAGAAATTCCCAAACAACATGAACCCAAAGAGAGCCACACCAAGGCATATCATAATTAAAATGGCAAAAGTTAAAGAGAATTTTAAAGGCAGTAAGAGAAAAATAAGGACTTACATACTTACAGCCCCATAAAGCTATCAGCTGATTTTTTAGCAGATACTTTGTGGGCCAGAAGGGAGTGGCATAATGTATTTAAAGTGCTCAAAGGAGAAAACCTACAACCAAGGATACTCTACTCAGCAAAGTTATCATTCAGAATTAATGGAGAAATAGTTTCCCAGAAAGTAAAAACTGAGAGTTCATTGCCATTAAACCAGGCTTACAAAAATGTTAAAGGATCTTCTTTACGTGAAAAGAAAAGGTCATAACTAGAAATAAGAAAATATATGAAAGAAAAAAAATCTCACTGGTAAAGGCAAACATATAGTAAAGGCAGTGGATCAACCACTTACAAATCTAGTTGGAAGGTAAAAGAAAAAAGTTGTAAAATCAACCGTAACTACAATAAACAGTTAAGGAATACACAAAATAAAATGTAAAATATGATGTCAAAAGCATATTTGCAGGGGTGTAAAAAAAATGTAGAGCTTATAGAGTGTGTTCAAACTTATACAACAGCTTAAAATAAACATATATATATGGACCGCGTGGTAATCACAAACCAAAAACCTATAACAGATACACAAAAAACAAAGAGAATGGGACCCAAACATAGCACTAAAGAAAACCATCAAACCACAAGGGAAGAGACTAAAAGAAGAAAAGGACAGAGAAGAACAACTAGAAAATAAGTAACAAAATGGCAATACATATATACCTATCAATAATCACTTTAAATATAAATGAACTAAATGCCCCAATCAAAAGATACAGAGTGGGTAAATGGATGAAAAAAAACAAGACCCATCTATATGCTGCCTATAAGAGACTCACTTCAGAGCTAAAGACACACAGAAAAGAAATAGAAAAAGATATTCTATGCAAATGGAAATGAAATCTGTGGTAGCAATACTCATATCAGACAAAATAGACTTTAAAACAAAGACTATGACAAGAGACAAGTAATAAAGGGGTCGACCCAATAAGAAAATATAACACTGGTTAACATATGTGCACATAATATAGGAGCATTTAAATATATAAAGCCAGTATTAGCAGACATAAAGGGACAAATTGATAGTAGTACAATAGTAGCAGGGGACTTCAACACTTCACTTACATCAATGGATAGATCATCTGGAAAGAAAATCAATAAGGAAACAGTGGCTTTTAATGACACATTAGATCAGATGGACTCTCTATATATTTATTTATTTATATATTTAGAGAGAGAGAGAACATTACATCCAAAAACAGCAGAATGCACCTTCTTTGCAAATGCACATGGAGCATTCTCCAGAACAGACCACAGGCTAGGCCACAAAACAAGTCTCAAAAATTTAAGACTGAAATCATATCAAGCATCTTTTCTGCCCACAGCAGTGTGAAACTTAAAATTAATTATAGGAAGAAACCTGGAAAAAACACAAACATAGTGAGACGAAATAACATGCAACTAATGAACAAATGGGTCAACAAAAAAAATCAAAGAGGAAATAAAAACATACCTTGACATGAATGAAAATAGAAACATAAATTTCCAAAATCTAAGCAGCTCTAAGGGGGAAGTTCATAGTGATACAGGCCAATCTCAGAAAAACAAGAAAAATATCAAATAAACTACCTAATTTTACATCTAAAGGAATTAGGAAAAAAAGAACAAACAAAGCCCAAAGTTAGTAGAAGGAAGGAAATAATAAATACCAGGGCAGAAATAAATAAAAGAGACTAAAATACAATAGAAAAGATCAATGAAACTAAGAACTGGTTTTTAAAAGATAAACAAAATACACAAACCTTTACCCAGACTCATCAAGAAGAGAGAAGGCCCAAATAAAATTAGAAATGAAAGAGGAGAAGTTACAACTTATATCACAGAAATACAAACAATCATAAGAGAATACTACAAACAATTATATGCCAACAGAGTGGACAACCTAGAACAAATGGATAAATTCCTAGAAACATAAAATATTCCAAGACTGAATCAGGAAGAAATAGAAAATCTGAACAGACCAATCACTAGTAATGAAATTGAACTGGTAGTCATTCCCCCACCCCCCACCCCAAATAAAAGTCTAGGACCAGATGGCTTCACAGGGGAATTTTACCAAACACTTAAAGAAGAACTAATATTTATCCTTTTCAAACTATTCCACAATGTTGAAGAGGAGGGAACATGGCCAAACTCATTTCACAAGGCCAGCATTACCTGATATCCAAACAGAAAAAGACACTATCAGAAGAGAAAACTACTGACTAATATCTCTGATCAATATAGATGCAAAACTGCTCAGTAACATACAAGCAAACCAAATTTAGCAGCACATTAAAACTATCACTCACCATGGTCAAGTGGAATTTATCCCTGGATGCAAGGATGATTCAAAATACGTAAACTGATCAATGTGATATATCACATGAATAAAATGAAAGGGAAAAAACTATATGATCGTCTCAATAGATGCAGAAAAAGCATTTGACAAACTCAACATCTTTTCATGATAAAAAGTCTTAACAAATTAGGTATGAAAGAAACATACCTGAACATAATAAAGCCCACATGTGATAAGTCCACAGCTAATATCATACTCAGTGGAGAAAGATTAAAAGTTTTTTCTCTAAGACCAGAAAGAAGACAAGGGTGCCCACCCTCACCACTCCTGTTCAACATAGTATGGGAAATCCTAGCCAGAACATCAGGCAAGAAAAAGAAATAAAAGTCATCAAAATTGTTAGATGGAGTAAAATTGTCTGTCTCTGCAGATGACATGATTTTATATGTAGAAAATCCTAAAGACCCTACCAAAAAACTGTTATGCCTAATCAATGAATTCAGTAAAGCTGCAAGATGCTATTTTTATAGGTTAATTTTGTATTTCTATATATTAATAACAAATTGTCTGAAAAAGAAATAAAGAAGTTGATCTCATTTACAATAGCAATCAAAAACAGTAAAATACTTAGGAATAAACTTAAAGTAGGAGGTCAAAGATCTCTACTCTGAAAATTAGAAGATATTGATGAAAGAAATTGAAGAAGACACAAACATATGGATAGGTACACTACGTTCATGGATTAGAAGAACTCATACTATTCAAATGTTCATAACTACTGCCAACCATCTATAGATTCAGTGTAACCCCTATCAAGATTCCAATGGCATTCCAATTCCATTTTATAGAAGTAGGAAAAACAATCCTAAATTTTACATAGGACTACAAAGACTCCAAATAGCCAAAGCAATCCTGAGAAAGAAGAACAAAACAGGAGGCATCACTGTTCTTGATTTCAAGCTATACTCTAAAGCTATAGTAATCAAAACAATATGGTTTGGGATAAAAACAGAGGAATCAATGGAACAGAACTGATAGCTCATAAATAAACCAAAATATATATGGCCAACCAACATTTGAAAATGGAGCCAACGATACTCAATGGAGAAAAGGTTGTCTCTTTAATAGATGATCCTCAGAAAATTGGACATTCACATGTAAAAGAATTTAACTAGACCCCTGTCTTACACCACTCACAAAAATTAACTCAGAATGGATTAGGACTTAAATGTAAGAACTGAAACTAAAACCATAAAACTCCCAGAAGAAAATCCAGGAAAAAAGCTCCTTGACACGTGTCTTGTCAATGATTTTTTGCTATGATTCCTAGAGTCCAAGCAATAAAGGCAAAAATTAAAAAGTGGGACTACATGAAACTAAAATGTTTCTGCAGAGCAAAAGAAACAATCAACAAAGTGAAAAGATCACCTAGGAATGAGAAAAAGTATTTGTAATCCATATATCTGATAAGAAGTTAATATCTAAAATATATAAAGAACTCATACAACTCAACAGTGAAAAAAAAAAAACACACACCAAATAATTCAATTAAAATAGGGTAAAAGACCTGAACAGACATTTTTCCAAAGGAGATACAGGAATGGCCAACACATACAGGAAAGGACACTTAACATCACTAGTCATTAGGGAAATGACAATCAAAACCACAATGAGGGGGGCTTCCCTGGTGGCGCAGTGGTTGAGAGTCTGCCTGCTGATGCAGGGGACACGGGTTCGTGCCTCGGTCCAGGAAGATCCCACATGCCATGGAGTGGCTGGGTCCGTGAACCATGGCTGCTGAGCCTGCGCATCTGGAGCCTGTGCTCCAGCAACGGGAGAGGCCACAACACTGAGAGGCCCACGTACCACAAAAAAACAAACAAAAAAAAAACCACAATGAGATATCACCTCATGACTGTTAGAATGGCCATAATGAAAAAGACAAGAGAAAACAAATGTGGCAAGAATGTGGAGAAAAGGGAATCCTTGAACATTCTGGGTAGGACTGTAAACTAGTATAGCCACTGTGGAAAACAGTATAGAGGATTCTCAAAGTATTACAAATAAAACTACCATATGATCCAACAATTCCACTTCTGGAAATATATCTGAAAGAAACAAAGATGCTAACTTGAAAAGGTACCTACACCCCCATGTTCATAGCAGCAATATTATTTACAATAGCCAGGGCATGAAAGCAACCTAGGGGTCCATCAATGGATGAATGGATTAAGAAGTTGTAGTAAATACATACAATGGAATATTATTCAGCCATAAAAATGAGAAAATCCTGTCATTTGCAAGAACATGGATTGATCTTGCTAAGTGAAATAAGTCAAATGAAGAACAACAAATGCAGTATGATCTCACATGTAGAATCCAATTTAAAAAAAAACTCATAGAAAAAGAGATTGATTGTCAGAGGCAGTGGGTAGGGGAGAGGAATTTGGAGGAAGGTGGTTAAAAGATACAAACTTTCAGTTATAAGATAAATAAGTACTAGCAATATAATGCACAACATGATGACTTTAGTTAACACTGCTGTATGATATATAGGAAAGCTGTTAGAGTAAATCCCAAGTTCTCTTCACAAGGAAATAAATTTTTTTTCTTTTTCTTTCTATTGTATCTATATAAAGATGATGGCTGCTACACAAACTTACTGCAGTAATCGTTTCACAATATATGAAAGTTAAACCATTATGCTGTACATCTTAAACTTATTCAGTGATATGTCAATTACATGTCAATAAAACCAGAAAAATACAGTAACATTTAGCAGTTAATTCCAAAAGTAAACCTCCCAATTGTTTTGTGTGTATCTTAACTGCTTATTGTGTATATAGATGATTTTAGTACTTTGGTTTTTTAACCTTCCTACTAGCTTTTTTTTTTTTTTTTAAAAAGGTTTTTTTTTTTTTTTTTAACATCTTTATTGGAGTATAATTGCTTTACAATGGTATGTTAGTTTCAGCTTCACAACAAAATGAATCAGTTATATATATACATATATTCCCATATCTCTTCCCGCTTGCGTCTCCCTCCCTCCCACCCTCCCTATCCCACCCCTCCAGGCGGTCACAAAGCACCGAGCTGATCTCCCTGTGCTATGCAGCTGCTTCCCACTAGCTATCTACCTTACGTTTGGTAGTGTATATATGTCCATGCCTCTTTATCGCTTTGTCACCGTTTACACTTCCCCCTCCCCATAGCCTCAAGTCCATTCTCTAGTAAGTCTGTGTCTTTATTCCTGTTTCACCCCTAGGTTTTTCATGACATTTTTTTTTTTTTAAATTCCATATGACCCAGCAATCCCACTACTGGGCATATACCCTGAGAAAACCATAATTCAAAAAGAGTCATGTACCAAAATGTTCATTGCAGCTCTATTTACAATAGCCCAGAGATGGAAACAACCTAAGTGTCCATCATCGGATGAATGGATAAAGAAGATGTGGCACATATATACAATGGAATATTACTCAGCCATAAAAAGAGACGAAATTGAGCTATTTGTAATGAGGTGGATAGACCTAGAGTCTGTCATACAGAGTGAAGTAAGTCAGAAAGAGAGAGACAAATACCGTATCCTACTAGCTTTTTGCATGGATAATTTCCTCCTTTACTGTATGTTTGCCTTTACCAATGAGCTTTTCATTTGTAATTTTCTTGTTTCTAGTTGTGGCAGTAATGAGGGGAGGAGAGTAAAATGCAGGGATTTTTAAATGCATTTGAAAATAAGAGATCAGCAACTTAAAACAATAATGTATATATGTAGATTTCTATATAAAAACCTCATGGTAACCAAAAATCTATCATAGATATACACAGACAAAAAGAAAATGGAATCCAAACGTAACACTAAAAATAGTCATTAAATCACAAGAGAACAAAAGAAGAAGAAAGGGAAAAAAGATCTATAAAACAGTTTCCAAACGAGTAACAAAATAAGAACATACATAGCAATAATTACCTTAACAGTAAATGGACTAAATGCTCTAATCAAAAGACACAGAATGGCTGAATGGATTAAAAAATAAGACCTGTATATATGCTGCCTACAAGAGACTCACTTCAGATCTAGAGAAACACACAAACTGAAAGTGAGGGGATGGCAAAAGGTATTCCATGCAAATGGAAATCAAAAGAAAGTTGGAAGGCTTCCCTGGTGGCGCAGTGGTTGAGAGTCTGCCTGCCAATGCAGGGGACACAGGTTCGTGCCCTGGTCCGGGAAGATCCCACGTGCCACGGAGCGGCTGGGCCCGTGAGCCATGGCCGCTGGGCCTGTGCGTCTGGAGCCTGTGCTCCGCAACGGGAGAGGCCACAACGGTGAGAGACCCGCGTACCGCCAAAAAAAAAAAAAAAGTTGGAGTAAAAATACTTATATTAGACAAAATAGACTTCAAAATAAAGACTATTACAAGAAACAAAGAAGGACACTACATAATGATTAAGTGATCAGTCCAAGAAGAAAATATAACAACTGTAAATATATTTACACCCAACATAGGAGCATCTAAATATATAAGGGAATATTAACAGACATAAAAGGAGAAGTTGACAGTAACACAATAATAGTAGGAGACTTTAACACCCCACTTACATCAATGAAGAGATCACCCAGACAGAAAATTAATAAGGAAACACTGGCCTTAAATAACACATTAGACCAGATGGACGTAATTGATATTTATAGAGCTTTCCATCCAAAGGCAGCAGAATGAACTTTCTTTTCAAGTGCACATGGAACATTATCCAAGACAGATCACATGCTAGGCAAGCCTCAGTAAATTTAAGAAAATTGAAATCATATCAAGCATCTTTTTCAACCACAACCCTATGAGACTAGAATCAACTACAAAAAAAACCCCAAAAAACAAACTGCATAAAAAAACAAGAGAAGGCTAAACAATATGTTACTGAACAACCAATGGATCACTGAAGAAATCAAAGAGGAAACTAAAAAAATACCTAGAGAAAAATTAAAATGAAAATGCAAAAATCCAAAACCTATGGGACACAGCAAAAGTAGTTCTAAGAGGGAAGTATCAATATATAACGATAAAAGCGTACCTCAGGAAATAAGAAAAATCTCAAATGAACAACCAAAACTTATACCTAAAGCAACCAGAGAAAGAAGAACAAACAAAACCCAAAGTTAGTAGAAAGAAAGAAATCATAAAGATCAGAACATAAAAAAATAAATTAGAGACTAAGAAAAAAATAGAAAATATCAATGAAATTAAAAGCTGGTTCTCTGAAAAGATAAAATTGATAAAGCTTTAACCAGATTCATCAAGAAAAAGAGGGAGGGCTTCCCTGGTGGCGCAGTGATTGAGAGTCCGCCTGCCAATGCAGGGGACATGGGTTCATGCCCTGGTCCGGGAAGATCCCACATGCCGCGAAGCGGCTGGGCTCGTGAGCCATGGCCGCTGAGCCTGCGCGTCTGGAGCCTGTGCTCCGCAACGGGAGAGGCCACAACAGTGAGAGGCCCACGTACCACAGAAAGAAAAACAAAAACAAAAACAAAAAAAGAAAAAGAGGGAGAGGGCCCAAATCAATAAAATCAGAAGTGAAAAAGAAGTTACAACTTACACCATGAAATACAAAAGATCATAGGAGACTACTATGAACAACTATATGCCAATAAAATGAACAACCTATATGGAGGAGAAATGGACAAATTGTTAGAAATGTACAATCTCCCAAGACTGAGCCAGAAGACACAGAAAATATGAACAGACCGATTACCAGTAATGAAATTGCATCAGTAATTTAAAAATACCCAACGAACAAAATTCTAGGACTGGATGCCTCACAGATGAATTCTACCAAACATTTAGAGAATAGTTAACACCTATCCTTCTCAAACTATTCCAAAAATTGCCAAGGAAGGAACACTTCTGGATTCATTCTATGAGGCCAGCATCACCCTGATACCAAAACTCGACAAAGATATCACAAAAAAGAAAATTACAGGCCAATATCACTGATGAACATAGATGCAAAAATCCTCAACACAATATTAGCAAACCAAATCCAACAATACATTAAAAGGATCATACACCATGTTTAACTAGGATTTATATCTCAGGGATGCAAGGATTTTTCAATATCTGCAAATCAATCAATGTGATATACCACACCAATATATTGAAGAATAAAAATCAAATGACCACCTAAGAGATTTAGAAAAAGCTTTTGACAAAATTCAACATACATTTATGATAAAAACTCTCCAGAAATTGTGCAACATAATAAAGGCCATATATGACAAACTCACAGCTAACATTATACTCAATGATGAAAAGCTGAAAAAATTTCCTCTAAGATTAGGAACAAGACAAGGATGTCCACTCTCCTCACTTTTATTCAACACAGTATTGGGAGTCCTAGACACAGCAATCAGACAAGAAAAAAATAAAATGAATCTAAATTGGGAAGGAAGAAGTAACTGTTACTGTTTGCAGATGATGACACTATACATAGAAAATCCTAAAGACCCCATCAGAAAACTACTAGAGCTCATCAATAAATTCAGTAAAGTTGCAAGATACAAATTTAATATACAGAAATCTGTTGCATTTTTATATGCTAACAATGATCTATCAGAAAGAGAAATTAAGAAAACTATCCTATTTGCCATTGCATCATAAAGAATAAAACACCTAGGAATAAACCTACCAAAGGAGGTATATGACCTGTACTCAAAAAACTGTAAAACACTGAAGAAAGAAATTTGAAGACAACCCAGATGGAAAGATATACTGTGTTCTCGAATTGAAAGAATTAATATTTTTTTAAAGATTTTTTTTTGATGTGGACCATTTTTAAAGTCTTTATTGAATTTTTTATAATACTGCTTCGGTTTTAAGTTTTGGTTTTTTGGCCATGTGGCATGTGGGATCTTAGCTCCCCAACCAGGGATTGAACCTGCACCCCCGGCACTGGAAGGCAAAGTCTCAACCACTGGACCACCAGGGTAGTCCCAAAGAATTAATATTGTTAAAATGACCATACTACCCAAGGCAATCTATAGATTCTATGCAATCCCTATCAAATTACCAATCTTACAGAACTAGAACAAATAATTTAAAAATCTGTATGGCAACACAAAAGATCCTGAACAGCCAAAACAATCTTGAGAAAGAAAAATAAAGCTGGAGGAATCAGGCTGACTTTGAACTATATTACAAAGCTACAGTAACCAAAACAGTATGGTACTGGGACAAAAACAGAAACATAGATCAATGAAAGAGGATAGAAAGCCCAGAAATAAACCCATGCACTTATGGTCAATTAATCTACAACAAAGGAGGCAAGAATACACAATGGAGAAAAGACAGTCTCTTCAATAAGTGGTGCTGGGAAAACTGGACAGCTACATGTAAAAAAATGAAGTTAGAAATTCTCTAACACCATATAGAAAAATAAACTCAAAATTGATTAAAGACCTAAATGTAAGACTGGAAACCATAAAACTCCTAGAGGAAAACATAGGCAGAACACTGTTTGACATTAATCACAGCAATGTTTTTTTTGGACCTGTCTCCTAAAACAAAAGAAATAAAAGCAAAAATGAACATACAGGACCTAAGCACAGCAAAGAAAACCGTCAATAAAATGAAAAGACAGCCGACTGAATGGGAGAAAAAACATTTGCAAATGATATGACCAGTAAGGGGTTAAAAATCCAGAATATATAAACAGATCATACAACTCAACATTAAAAAAACAAACAACCTGACTAAAAAATGGGCAGAGGACCTGAACAGACATTTTTCCAAAGAGGATATGCAGATGGCCGACAGGCACATGAAAGGATGCTCAATATCGCTAATCATCAGGGAAATGGAAATCAAAACCGCAATGAGATATCACCTCGCACCTGTCAGAATGGCTAACATCAAATAACAAATGTTGGCAAAGATGTGGAGAAAAGGGAGCCCTGGTGCACTGTTGGTGGGAATGCACATTGGTGCACCCACTGTGGAAAACAGTATGGAGGTTTCTTCAAAAACTAAAAATAGGGGCTTCCCTGGTGGCGCAGTGGTTGAGAGTCCGCCTGCCGATGCAGGGGACACGGGTTCGTGCCCTGGTCCGGGAAGATCCCACATGCCACGGAGCGGCTGGGCCCGTGAGCCATGGCTGCTGGGCCTGAACATCCGGAGCCTGTGCTCAGCAACGGGAGAGGCCACAACAGTGAGAGGCCCGCATACAGCAAAAACAACAAAAACAAAAACAAAAAAACCCTAAAAATAGAACTACCAAATGATCCAGAAATTCCATTCCTGGGTATATATCCCCAAACTCCAAAAACACTAATTCAAAAAGATACATGAACCCCAATGTTCATAGCAGCATTATTTACAATTGTCAAGATATGGAAGCAACCTAAGTGTCCATCAACAGATGAATGGATAAAGAAGATGTGGTACATATACACAATAGAATACCCCTCAGCCATAAAAAAGAATGATATTTTGCCATTTGCAACAACATGGATGGACTTGGAAGGTATTATGCTAAGTGAAATAAGTCAGAGAAAGACAAATACTGTATGACATCACTTATATGTGGAATCTAAAAACACAGCAAACTAGTGAATATAACAAAAAAAAAGCAGACCCACAGATATTGAAAGCAAACTAGTGGTTACCAGTGGCGAGACGGAAGGGGAAGAGGGGCAATATAGGGGTAGGGGATTAAGAAGTACAAACTATTATGTATAAAATAAGCTACAAGGATATACTGTACAACACAGGGAATGTAGTCAATATCTTATAATAAGAAAAAAATAGACCTCCCAAAAGACACTGGACAATGGAATAAACGGAGTCTCCTTGGATGACTGTTTCCAAGGAACTTTCACTCTCTTGGCTATGTAAAACTTGTTATACATTATTAAATTGGCTTAGGATTTGTCCTGTCTTGAGTACTTATTAATTAAATATATTCGATTATGTTAACGTGCATTTAAGCTAATTTTGATAATACACTGAAGTTTTTTCAATGTTATAGAATTCCAGTCATTGTCAGAGGCCATGAGCCTGTTTTTTCTCTTATAATTCTGCTCCAGGTAAGTCACTTCCTTTCCTCACCTCAAACAGCCATTCAGATAAATTTCAGGTAATTTGGCTGAGTGGTGAAGAGGTTGGACTTTGTAGTTTGACAAACATGCATTTAGCTCCTGTCTTTAGATCTCAGGAGAATCCCTCTTTGCCTCAGAGTCCTCACCTGTAAAATGGAAATAATACCTACCTTCTAGAATGGTCGAAAGGGTAAAGAGAGGCCCTGTGTCAATCATCCCACATAATATGTGACACACAGTGAGCAGTGAATCAATAGCAGCTACTATTATTACTAACTGGGTGTTCCTTTCACTGCATGGGTGTTTCTTTGCCCATCAGGGATCTTCACTGTGTTCAACTGCCTTCTGCATCAGGAGGAGACTCCCATTTCCTGTGCCAGAACATTAGTCATGAGAACTATAAACTCCAGTCTCAGGGACCTGCCTCCAAGACTGATTAAGATCGGAGTCAGAACACTTTCCTGAAGGTGAAGGTCGAGGGCCTTACACTTTGTACAGAAATCTGTACTGTATTTGATTGCTCTTTATTTTGATTCTTTTAAATCTGACTCACCAGAACATTGATAACGGAATTCTTCAAATGTGTGGAGAGGATTAGTAGCTAATTCTAATAGTCATATACTTTGGGCCCAATTGTCATGTTCCCAGAGAGTTCTCATTACTTCCTGATGGCATTTCTCCCCCCTAAAGTCAATGCTACTCTCTGGTTTTGCCCAATTTTTCCCACTCTCATTCCTTTGGGCCCACACCACCCCAGGGTTTAATACCAGTTTCCTTTGTGTGTGTATAATGAGCTTTTCTTCTCTTTTGGAAGGAGTCATTTGCCTGGATTTGTGCTAAGTTTAGTTGTTTTCCACTTTAAAAAGTGAACTGAGTTAGATAATATTTGACCATTTCTACAGACGTGGCCAGGACACTTCAAAAACACTTCATCAAGGGATTTCACATTTTTGTTGCTTTTTAAAATACTTTGACTCATTCTGCAAGGAGACAAGTGGAGCTTGAAGTTTCCTTTCTCAAGGGTTAGGCCGTGAATGTGTTTTGGAACAGATTTTGGGAACTGGATTCTGAATCTGACTGTGGAGGCAGAATTTCAGTGTGGGAACCAGAATCTTTAGGAAAAAATTACAGTAACTGAAATGTTTCAACTTCACAATAGACTGTTTGGATGGGCTACAAGAGGAAAAAAAAGAGTAGCTCAATAATTTGGTGTGTGTGGCCCCTTCTTTTTTCAAGGCCAGAGGAAACAAATGACTCTGAACTCACTGTGTTCACTGGTTCTTAATCCCTCACAGAGAGGTTGTGGGAATTGGACATTAAAAGACTTTAGCAAAACATCTAGAAAACAATTTATGTTCAAACAAAATTTTCACTGAAGCACTACTGACTCTTTGTCCAAATGGCTGATGCAATTTGATATAAAGTCACTGTGAATAAAGTTCTCCAGCTTTTTAAGTTTGGTGATGTGGGTGGGTGACACTTCCTTTATTTTTCCCCCTCTTTGCCAGAATCTTTAACTGACACTAATAACAACCAAATGAAGTTGCTCTACTTAAATTCTTCCTATGGGCTGAAAGAGCCTCCACAGTGAAAAGTCAGGCTACCTTCTGTTTCACAAATCTGAATTAAATTCCTAAATGAGGGAGGTAAGTCCATCCTGTTACATTTTTTCTATATTTAAAATCTTTTAAGAACACGTAAAACTATGTTAAAATTTTCCATAAAACATGTTGGGACAGGGTAGCTTTAAGGAAAGTTACAGCTTTTACTTGTCATAAAATAAATTTTAAAACAGGCACTCCACTATAATGATATCTTTAAAGAAATGACTTGTTAAAAATATCAGAAAACACAGAACTGAGTTAGAAACTGAGTATTGCAGGAATGATAAAGGTAATACATATTTCCCTTGTATTTTTTAAAGCCTAGTATATACAGACTTTTTGGAATATCCATGTATTAGGAAGTGGAAATATGAAAAATGGATCCCTTACTTTCGGTCACACTATTTTCAAGGCAATGATAAGCTAACAAGACAGAGAAGCTAGTTAGAAAGTTAAAGAAATAATATAAAAGCAAATCTTAGGTGCATAACTTTATGTCCTCTTCGTATAGTATTTCTCTATGAAGTATTCTGTATTTCTCCCAGTTTGTTAGAAAAAATTAAATCTAGGTAATCCAAACATGGCTGTTATTCCAGTGCTTCCCAAACCATATGTGATTAAAACGCCAGTTTTTAAAAATTCATTTGAAAAAATGAATTCATTTAACTAATACAGTTGTAAAATATAGTGAAAACAATATGGCAGTATAAAGTTAGAATAATCATTTCTAATTGCTTACTCTCACTTCCTGTACTTACTGTAGACCAGGAATAAACAGTTCTCAAATGCACACCTCTCCACAGACCACTGTTAGAGGAGGACTCAATTATAAGTTTTTTGTAATAGAAAGCTTTAAAATGTATTAAAAAAGATACACATGGAATTACTGAGTGTCGTCCACATGTTTTAGCGGCTGCAACAGCCTAGAAAGAACCTGGATGTGCTTTCAAGCATCTTTAAGATGCAGTAAGTTGAATAAATCTCCTGGAGGAACAGCGAATGTGCCTCCCATGTACTCAGTGTCAACGTGATTTGCTTTTGATTTCTGTCCTTTTGCCAGCCCTGTGGCTACTACTGCTGCTTCCCATGTGTTTAGTGTATCAAATTCTCCCTCTGCTGGTTTCTCCATCTCACGCTGTCCCATTTATTTATGCTTTCCCACAATTGAGGGGAAATAGCATTTTCAGTCACTTGGAGGAGAGTTTATTTTGTGTGGCAGTACCTCTAGGATCTGGCACGCTCTAGAAGCGAAAAATATTTCCTTTGATGTTTTCAAGATGGTGGCTTGTAGGGTTCCAAGGCAGAGGCTGGCAGGGCACGCATGTAATATTACAGCATGTTGGAAGGAGGCCCATTTTCATTTTCACCCTTGCAAGGCTAATCCAGGCCACTTTGTTCGGAGCCATTCTTTAGCAGCAGACGTTAGAACTTTACCTCTTTAGGATGCTCTTGGGAATTGATTTCAACGTTCTGCTAAAGCAGAGGAATCATCCCAATACCCACAGCAGGCAGTGACACAGATACACTTTCAGCAGCAAAAAGGGAAACCAAATCCCAAACAGTGGCCACTCCAGCCTACGGCCTAGAGAAACGAGTTGACAGCTATGTGAAGAGGATGTCCAAACCAATGTGCCTGCTGGAACCGAACGGAGCGACCATGTGGAATGACGGTAACAAACCAACTACAAGCCCCCTGGGGATTATGAGGACCAACTGCTCACACAGAAGGGAAAGGAACCAAACAAAACACTAAAAAGGGAAAGAGGGAAATTGGGGGAACATGCTACAGTAAGGCCTACATGCCACAGCACAAGAGAATGAAATCCCTGGGTTTGTCTGTGGACCCTGGATGTGTTCTGCTTCCAGACTCTCCAGCCATGCAGCAGAAACTGCTTCAGTCAAAAAAGGAACTCCTGAAATGACAAGGCTCTGGGAAGAGGCTTCCTTTCCAAGGGCTGCTCAGGGCTTCCAGGATGTCCCCCAGTTAGCTGGGAGAGAGAGAGGGGACAGACAAGAGCACCACTGTCTTCATGATGGGAGGAATGGGGAAGACGCCACGGCAAGTTTGAAGTTATGTGATGATCGGAGCTTGGACACAAAGCCTTCCTTTGTAAATAGATATATCTGCATCCTGCAGCCACACGCAGACAGTCTTGCTGGGTTGTGTGGGCTTGTGTGTATACAGTGCCCGTCCCTGTAGGGGAGGGTCCTGTAGGGTGATACTTTCACTCCTGGCTCTCAGACCCAGGTCCGTCTATGAGTTACAAAGATTAATTCCTACTTTGTGCTTGGTTTTGTGACTTGTGATGCTTATGCCTATGTACTTCTTTTTAATGTTTACTAAATTGAAACCAATAGTTTTATAGAAATACAGATTTCTCAGCTCCACTCTAATGACTGAAAAATTTCTGGGGAAAATTTCAGGGAATCTGTATTTTTCTACATTTCCCAGATGGTTCTGTCACATCAGGGCTGGAAGCCCAGTCTTTGTAACCGATGGACCAGATCATTGTTAAATAATCATTTCCAATTTAACACTTTTCTATTCTAAATTGACGTCTAACGCCATCTTTTGAATAATATTGAAAGATTTTGAGTAGGGGATGAATTGCAATTTGCTTTTGTTTGGCAAATCCATTCTTCAAAGTGTAAATAACAAGGGGCAACTAAGAGCTCTAAATGGGGCAATCCTGAGGAAAATGCACTTTTAACTCCCTCAAACTTTAAAAAAATTTACTATGTACACATCAGTTGCAAGATAATCCAGTAATCCGTCACAGATTTCCTAAAGATTTGGATAAGGCAGTGGTTTGAAGAACAGATTAGTGGGTTGGACACTGTCCTTGGAAGAAGGAATAAAATTACATTATTAGAATTTTGCCCTTCCCCCAGTTCGTGAAGTCCCCATGCTACCACTTTAAAACTGAAGGTCACGTTATTAAAGTTCTTTTTGTAAGCTAAATCTAACCTCTCATGTCCTAAAGTTCATCATTAGAAGCAATGATGTGCCACATTCTGTCATGGCCATATTCTTTCTTTTCTTTTGTACACCAACAATTTTCTTCCTGTGAAGGCGAGATGTTAGTTGTGACCTATAGCAGAAAATGGCATCTGGGTGCTGGAAACGCTGAGAAGGCAGCTCCCGTTGTGGATCTGGGAGCCCACACTCCCGTGGGGCTTAAAACATTTCTCTTCCTGGACTGTCATGGTACCTGAAGTCCACCATTAAATCTGCCTCTTTGGGCTAAGACAGGTATGTTCCCTAACAAACAAAAGTAAGATGCGGAGACTGGAAATATGTGTCATCGTGCCTCCTTTTATCCTTCCTGCCTTGCTGGATCCCTTGATCCTGGGCACAGTCAGCTTCATGGACATGCTTAGATGGGCCTTGCACTTGGAATAATGCTCTGCTGTTGCCATTTTGAAATTCTTAATACATTTTGAAGAAGAGACTCCTCATTTTCATTTTGCACTGGGCCCACAAATTATGCAGCTGTCCCTGCCTCTAAGGTTGATCCAGCTCCCTATGAATGCTCAGAAACATTTGGCCAGTCCAACTTCCTTTCCATTTTTGTGGCTGTCACATTAAACTGTGCAGCAAGATGAATGAGGAGAGGTGACCTGATTTGGGGGATTAGACATAGGTCTTCTCACTGGAACCGTGATGGGGAGAATGCTTCCTTTGGCCCACTTCCCCTTCTTGGCAAGACACAGAGAGCTCCCTCTGAGCCACGCTTGGCCCACAGACTGGGCTCCATTCAATAAACAGCCAATTTGGCATATAATTTTATCATTATTGTTTCTGTGGAGAGTTTTAGGGAAGCCAAAATCATAGAAGAATCCTTTCTCCCTTGCCTCCTGCTTAGGCTGGGCCATGTGTGTGTGTGAAGTTAATGACTGACTTCAGGGCCGTGTGGTCTGGCCGGTGACTGCCACTATATTCTTGTTCGCTCTGCCTAGTGCCTTTGCAAAGGAGCCTGCGGTCTACTCTTCTTCCTCCTTGGATCATCTGCTTTTTTGTGATCTTTAAGCTAAAACTCACTTCTTTTTCTCCTAACCAGCTTCATACTCTCAGCAAATATCAAATGGGTCCTCAAGCATAAAATTCAAGGTGGGAGTATGGGGTGCAGCGGGGGGTGGGGGGAAAGAGATGTTAGGCTAGGACAGAGCACGTGAGAGGAGAAGGAAAAGTGTTTTCTCTTGCCTAGGGCATTGGCAGGAAGGAGGTAGTGTTTAATCAAATGAAGGTTCAAACCCTCACCCGGAATTGCTTCCTGAACCCTCTAAGTAGCCCACTTTATCTTTATGTTCTAAGATACCCTGGATTTGGCATGACATGTGTCAGGGAGTAGAAAGGTCAGATGAAATAGTCAACATGACAAGAAGTCATGGCACTGAGAGGAATAGTACCTGGCTAAATTCTGAAAGTTGCTGCGATCAGAAGTGATTCGAAGGAGAAAAGGGTGATGTAAGTGTTTTGGTATTTACCAAGTGCTGAGGATTTCCTGCAGAGGGGAGTCAGTCTCTTCCAGACAGCTTTGCACTCACCAGGATCCGAAATGGGTTGGCTGGCTTTCAACTATTTATTGAGCTCTTGCCATGTACCATGCATGCACTGTGGTAAGTACTTAACATAGATTACCTCATTTACACCTCACGATAACCTTAAGAAGGTATTAGTCAGCACTCCTTAGGTTGCAAGTGACAGAAACTCATCTCAAATGTATTTAAAGCAAAAAAGGGAATGCATTGATACATACAACTGGAAAGACCAGGGGATGCTTCGGGCACGGCTAGATCCCTGTACTCAACTTTCTTAGGAACCTGGTTTTCTCCAACTCTCAGGTTTGCCTTTCTTTCTGTGGGCTTTATTCATTAGTTCTCCTCAAGATGGCTACTAGCACCTCCAAGTTTATAGCCTATGGAAAGATGTCTTTCACATTATTCTAGCAAAAGCCCTGAAGCAGACTCTTACTGGCTTACATTGGATCACATGATGATTTCTGACCCAGTCTTTGACTTTAATTAGCCAGGCTTAGATTACATGCCCACCCATGAAGCCTACCGGTGGGTGCATCCCAAAGAGCCACACGGATTGAATTGGGGAGGATTAGCTCCCCAAAAAAGAGGGGCTATTGTTGGAAGAAGGTGGAAGAAGTAGCAGGGGAAACAGAAAACTTCCATTATAGGGAGGCACTATTGTTATTCCCTCTTGCAGATGGTAATAACTGATGCAGAGTCCTGTTACCTAATTTGCTAGGGGTCAGGGATTAAACATAGGCTCTTCTCCAGTCGGCTGAGCTGCAAAAGATCCGGGGCAACATGGGCTGATTTGGCTGATCATAAGTTGCCTATTTGTTTTTAGAGGGGAACTGTGGTCAGAAGACTGACTTGAAAAGAACATCTTTCTGTCTTTGGGAGCAGACAGGATGGTGGGATTCTGTGCAGCCTGCCCTCTCCAGGCAATGCTGAGAAGTGCTGCGAGAGCATTTTCTACAAGAGAGGATCACAGCTGAGCATGCACAGCTTAGATGTGGCAGCGCCTCCTCGAGACTGTGTGTTGAAAACACTTGACCTGGGGGAGTCACATGGGGAATAAATGTGGAAATGCGCTTTCCTGACACTTCAGCCCTCTTGAGAGATTTGCAGGCTCTGATTTCTCTAGTCGTCATGGAACCTAAAGAAGCCTTGACATGGAAAATAGTGTAAAGGCTGTGGCTCCCACATGCCTCATTCTCAACCAATCAAGAAGAAATTGCAATTATAACAGGAATGGGGAAGAGGACATGGAATGAGCCAGGTCTCCCCATCCCACTTACACTCCCACCCTCCATTCCCAACCCTCCTTCAGGGTGGGGGAACATGTCTGATGTATCTTTGAATTCCTCCAGTGGTGCTTTTGGGAAAGTGTTTGATCACAAATATTCTGCTGTGCTCTTCCTAGAGATCTGATGGAATTGAGCTTTGCTACTGACTAAATATTGACCACTGGATTTAGCTTACTTATCAGCTTGTCATTACTTTGGGGCAAATTATTTGGCTTCTCTGACATTCAAGCTCCTTGTCTGTAAAATGTAGTTAACAAATATCTACTGCCCAGGGTTATCCTGAAGATTAAAAGAATTGGGGTTAACCTAGTACCTTTCAATTAGCATTGCTCAGTAAGTGTTCATTTCTTCCTCCCTCCTGTCCCAGTAATCCTTCTAGGGCAACACTTCAAAAACTGTTGGAAAAACAATAACTAAAGCTATCTGCATAGAATGACATGCTTCATAATCTGACATGCAGGGTTCCTTGCCTCTCCTGAAGTGAATTTTTCACATAAGGTAGTTGTTGGTGCTCTCCAGCCAGACTCACCAGGAGTACACCTGGAGCTGACAACTGGGTTTATTCTCCCTTGCAGAGAGGGAGAAAGTACCTATGGGGAACTGTGAGGGCACCTCAGTAAAAGGCCTTCTCGGGCTTCCCTGGTGGCGCAGTGATTGAGAGTCCGCCTGCTGATGCAGGGGACGTGGGTTCGTGCCCTGGTCCGGGAAGATCCCACATGCCGCGGAGCGGCTGGGCCCGTGAGTCATGGCCGCTGAGCCTGCACGTCTGGAGCCTGTGCTCCGCAACGGGAAAGGCCACAACAGTGAGAGGCCCGTGTACCGCAAAAAAAAAGAAAAGAAAAAAAAAAAAAGGCCTTCTTAGGATTTGGGCTGGTGTTAGGTGATTTGGGGGAAGAGTTTAAAGGAAGAGAGGTTTTGCTCTGGGTTGGATGCTGTCAGGAAGCAGGGGTAATTCTGATTGGGTTTCTTAATGCATTTGATCTAGAAGGATGCAGGATAGGATGAAGCTGTGATATGTAAAAATGCAACAAGCAGTGACTCACATTAGCTAGGAGAGTGGGATGTTTGGAATTTTGAGGCTTGGACAATGTTCCTGTTTTGTCTGTGTTCAGACATGGTGATGGAATGGTCTTGTTTTTGTCTTGATCCATCATAGTCATTGAGTGACCTTGTCTAACGTTGATGTTGTGCAAAACTGTTTATGTTGCACAGGAGAACACCGAGTTCTGGCTGTGAGTTCCAGGCAGCCGTCCCACATATTAGGGGGCTGCCTTTCTCTTTCTCATGACTTTTCAATTTTTTTTTCTAGTTAAACAATTTATTTAACTAATTTACTTACAGCATTGACTATTTAGTACTTGCCAGGGATTGTTCTGAGAGCTTCCCAGATATCGACACATTTAATCCCACAATACTCTGAAGAGATTAGTCCTTTTTTTAGCCCCATTTTACAGATGAGGAAACTGAGGATCAGAGAGTTGAAATAACTTGCCCAACAAATTTCCCACAGCTCATGGATGACAGAGCTGGGATTCAATCCCAGGCAATCTGGCTCATGGGTCAGGGCTCCTAAGAGTGACCAGTGAAGGCAAGTTGTGTTTATCCTGGAAGGCAGTCATCAGGGTCCTTTCAGCAACCCCTCGCCCTGCACTACCCCATGAACTTTACCTGCTTGCCCTTCGGGATGGCTCCTGCAGTACACAGAGGAGGGAAGAGACTTTGAGGGGGCACTTCTCTAGTGCCCTGATATCTGGGAATTACTCTTGAGAACCAGTCCTGGAACAGCTTGGGAGAGAGAGGCCAGAGAGGGACAGAAAGAATATTAACCACAAAAAGTTCTTATGGTCCAACTATGGCTTTTTGTAAAAGTTATTTTTTGAATTTCACTCTTCTTTAGCCCTTCTCATCCCATCATTGACCCAGGATTCTGTACGTTTATTTATTCAAAATTCCTTACTTAGTACCTATGTGCACACAGTGTGTGTGTGAGTGTGAGTAACCCAGACACTGCCAGGCCTCCTGTGGGCAGTCAACAGTCTCCCTTCTCTGCTGCACCTGCGTGGAAGAATCTGCACCCTGACACCTGTTTATACCAAAGCAAGATACAGGTCACTCTCTCAGGTTAGTTGTTGGCGAGAGAGAGAGTGAATCCTGAGGGCAGGTCAAGTATTACAGCCTCCCACCAGCCAGCACTCTGCCTGTGTTGCCAACACCTGAACAAATGGGATGAGACGTCCCCTTCCCAGAGAGCGCTGCAACAATTCCAGGTGTTGCTCAACCAGAGTGACAGAGCAGAAGATGAACTAATTAGGCTGGGGATGGCTGAATACTGTTTTGACCCTGAGGTCAGAGAGAGTGGAAAGAGGCAGACCCGTCTTTACATGGTCAATTTATGGACAGCATGGCATTTGCTTGAGATTTCTCTTGGCAGTACATGCTCCAAAGGAATTATAATCAAGATGCCTCCTAAAGCTATAATCTAAGACTATTAACAAGCTCTGCTGTTTGTAGTATTTCTCTAGAAGGAAAAATGCAAAGACCCAAAAGGAAGTGGGAAACACATGTGGAAATGGAAAAGATGGCTCAAAGCTGGTAGAGACTTGGGATTCCGCTTCCCAGTGGTCAAACATCAGTGAACAAAAACTACTAGGAGGGAGTTCTTCTTTATATCCCAGTTAAATCTCTCCTGTTATAACTAATTCACCTACTCTTTGCATGCTTAGTCCTTTTGCATAGGAGAGAAGCAAAGTTATCTGTGAGAAAAGCTGTAGAATAAATACTTCATCCCTGACAGGCTCTGCACTCAGGTTTCCCTTGGTCTTCTAGAGCCTCCAGCTTCCCCTCCTACATCTACTTTTATAGATTCCCCAACATGTGTCTGTCCCCTTCCTCAACAAATTAGTTTTGCTTTCAAATCAAATAAGGTCACCTGGGGGAGAGAGGGGGAAAAAATGCTGCTTAGGTGTGAATGGCAAGAATTTCTTTTAATTCTCAAAGTGGCTGCTGGTAACTTGTCCAGAAATCATGACTTAATCTAAAGGAATGAAGAACCAATGGTGGCATATTAGGCATCGGCCATTGTGCTTTCTAGAAAAGATTTTCAGTATGGTTTTCATAAAACTTTGAATGGTACCAGGGAACCAGGTACTTGCTTCATCCCCATAAGAGGCCTTCTCTGTGGAGGATTGATGATCACCATGAAGTTAAATAATGCATGTGTGACGCACTTATCACAGTTTCTGCCACATGGTTAGTGGTTAACGAAAGGCAGCCGTCAGCGTTATGACCTATTAAATTGCTCTTTACATACTTTGGTTACTGCTGATATAGGTAGGGGGGTCTCAAGCAACTGAGCCTGCAACTTGAGTCATGTCCTTATAGAGCAAGAGATTCAGGATAGGTGTCACGTGTGGGAGGGCCATGTGCCCCTCATCCACTCCAGGGTACCCTGTCCTCACAGGACAACTGGGTGTATGTTTGGGCCTTGCTGGGCTTTTTGTAACCACCATGTGATCCAAATCACTTTTTATTAGTATGACCCTGGTAACTTAGGCTTTGACAGTCTGAGCTAAGATACTGTGTGAATGCCATCCAGGACAGAAATTAACAGAGCCTCAGAAACTCATCATCTATGATGTGGACACACATCATAGATGCCTCGAACCAGACACTTTTATAGAGATCTATGTGGATTTGAGGAGAGTCATGGCCCAATTCTGACATAATTATCAGGGAGATGAGGCTTTTACTGGATCGCTTTGGGGGAAGTGAAGCCCTCCTTGCAGTGCCCTGAGGTCACTCCAGAGCACCATTTGGAAGACGGGGTTGGGACAGTTAATATTTTAAAGAATTTAGAGGGAGGGATTATAATAACAGGATCTTAATAATTATCCTATTAGTATTATATTCTTTTTTGCAATGTAATATAATAGAAAAAGACAAGAAGAATAAATACGAAAATATCATGAATGGCACCTTTTTGGAGGAAGCTAAGGTATTTAGGAAGATAGGTGCGTACTACTGAGAAGGTAGCGTTGATCAGACTGATAATCCTGAGTTGGAAGGAGAAATGTACCAGGGTTAGTAAGAAGAAAAGAATGAGTGAAGCCTGTGGATTCAGAGTAATGTGTACAGATTACAAAAGACCTTGTGGAGAAACAAAGTAAGGAGAGGGATCTGCAGAACGTTTGAGCTGTGCAACCACAAACTAAGGTAAGCCGAGGACACTGTGAAGGTTAATGGAATAGATGTGCTTCTGCCAAAAGGGTAGGACACGGGTGACAAGTGGGGCCCCTCCGCGTTAGCAACGTGACCGTGAGAAAATCGCCTACACGGAAATGAAGTAAACATCTAATGCCAGAGATGGGAATTCTAGGATTTAAGAGCCATTTATCGGCAGATAGAAAAAAATGACGTTGAGGGAAATAATATGAGTTCTGTAAACAGAGTTAAATGGATGTGTGATCATAGGGTTCCTGGGTACATCTCACAGCCTTTTTTTTTTTTTTTTTTACCACTTTCATAGAAGTCAGGGAAGGTATTAAGAATACTATGCAGTTGCGTATCCATTTTGCTTCCCAGTTATACTTAACAGCATTGCTGCCTGAAGGAACCCTGGGATGAGGAAGTGATAGACACGTACTCTCTGGGTTGCAGTGAAAGACGAATGGGAAGTACGGACGCTGATGCTTAGATGTCCCTGCTTTTATTATCAGGAGGATGGTTTGGCTCCCTCAGAAAGGAAAGTGAGAACAGAAGAGGAAGGCCTCAGGGAATAGTATCTAAATGGGAAATGAAGTGCTTCTTTTTATTAACAGCTGAGTACATGCCTAATATTAACTCCAATTCCCCTTCCCAAAGAGGATTCTCTGATAAAACTGAGTTTGGGAACACGGTTGAACCAAGAGGTAAAGTGGGGTATGTATTCCTTCCCCCCTTGACATTGGATGGCTGGGTTGATGGAGCACAGTCTGAGTTCATTCCTAGGGGCCGAGCCCTGGGTACACATCACAGAAAGTGGGAAGAGGAAGTGAAAAGAGGGCCCACTGGGCAGGGACCAGAAATGACAAGAGGCAAGCCGAAGTCTGGCACTAGCCCACTAGAAATAACAGATCCAGTGAGTGATAAAAGGCTCTGCAATTAGACTTCTAACTTTTCCTTTTGTTGGGAGGAGCTACAGGGAGGAGTATATGGGAAAGAACATCCAATAACACTTTTTCCCCAGATGTCAGCTGACCTAGAAATAGACAGTGATGGACAGGAAAGTTATCCCCACCTCAACACTCCCCAGTTCCTCAGATCACAGTTCAAGTCCTTTATCACAGTTTTTAAGACTCCACACTTTGTTTCTAGTCTTATCTCCCAAGACTCATGACACACACTTCTGTTCAGCCTAATTAAACAGCTGGACATTCCTTGAGCACATTCTCCATGTCTATGAGTCCATGACCATGTTCCCTCAGCCTGAAATGCCCTCCCTGACACTCACTGGTTGGAGAAATCTTATCTGTCTCTGAGGGCCCAATTCAAAAGGCAGCTCCACCATGCAGATTTCTTGATTACCTGGGTAGAAGCATCTCACTCCTCCTTTGAATTCCTGTCACTCTGTGTACCTCTCTCACATGGTTGATCAAATGCTGCCTTGTATTACAATTTGAGGATAGATGCTAGCTTTCATTCTTCTTTCTATTTCCTCATTGGTGCCTAGGATGGTGCCTAAGACAATGAGTGGAAGAGTAAATATCCAGCAAATATTTGCCAACATGAACTGAGTTCAAGGGTACTTGATGGAAAATAAGGAGAGGCTACAGAGAAGCGGAAATGACAAGCATTTCTCTTGTGCTGCTGTGCAGTAAATATCATTTCATACCCAGTTATAGTGGAGGAGATCCTGGAGGTGACTGAACTAAGGCAGGAAGTAGAAGGATGCAAGACATATGAGATACAATTTTTTTTTTCCAAATGCAGAATCTGTTGTTCTTGAAATGGACAAAAAGCATGCTCTGCTGCAGCTCTGTGTCATTTCACAGCATGGCCCATCTGTATAATTGCTCTGTGAATATCTGATATTTGGTCTGATGTGTGTCAAAGACCAAATGATCAAACTGATAAGAATTAGTGAGAATAGCTTCAAACTGGAAAGGGGATATAGAACAAAAATGAAACATCAATAGAGCAACTGGGGTAGTAGCTGGCAGGTGAAGATCATTCTGGAGTGTACTGGGAGTCAGATCTGCTAAATAACAGACTTGGCAGTGAGGACTTTCACTGGCCCGAGAAGGGGTTCGTACTAGAAACCAGGAAGTCTAAGCTCTTTTCACAGCTCTAATCTCCTCTAGCAATTAACTTTGATTGGCCTCAAGTTTTCCATCTATGAAACAGATAGATGGAAATGATATGCCACAAAGCATCTATCTCCCAGACAATATGGAACACACCCTCACTTTTAATTCTATTAGAACAACAGCTCAACCAGGACAAGTACAATTTGTATCAATCCATTACAAAATTATTTCATAAGTAGCTCTTGTGTGCCACGCTGTGCAACATATTCTGGGAATGGAAAAATGAACAAGACAGATGACTTTTGAGACCAAATAGCATTTGATAGGATTCTAGTCAAGTCCACTTTAGGTGTGTGACATTGGGTACTCTGCTCACCATCACTAAACCTGTTTCTTCATATGTAGAAATGAACTGATGATAAAATTCAACTTAAAGGACTGTTGTAAGGATGTGCAAAGCTCTCAGCAGAATGTCTGGCACATAGGAGGTCACTAACAAATGGGAGCAGCGATGATGATAATTGTGTGACTACGTCTGAGTGACAGAGAAACAGGTATTTGGAGGGAGGCATATAGGTCAATCTGAATCAGTCACATGATAGCTTTAAAAACTCAGATAAACCATGGTACATTCAGACAATGTAATATTCATCAGGGCTGAAAAGTGACTTCACCAAGATGGTAACATAGGTCACCCCTGATTTCATTCCCTCGCACAGAAGAAAAACTGAAAACTATTCACTGACAACACACCACTGAGAGAATCCTAGAACATGGGGATGAGGTTGAAGCACACCCTGCACCACAGAGACCAAGACAGACTGCACAGAAAGGGAAGAAGTGGCTACATGCTGACCACACTGCCCCCACCCGCCCCCAGGCCAGGGCAGCACCATGTGGAGAGGTCTCCCCTGAGTTTACCATTCCTCCAGTGGGAAGAGAGAATCTGGGAGGGACATTCACCCAGCCTCCCCAGTGTTGTGGGTTGCTTGGTGGGAGCCACTACTCTCTGGTCTTGCCCCATGGGGACTGCAGGGCTCAACCACTGGGAATCTGACTGTGAGGGAGAAGAGGGGAGGGGCTTGCAATAACCAGCACTCAAGTCTTGGCCGACCAAGTTCCTTCCTGTAAAGTCCCAAAACAGCAGCTTTGCTCATCTGAAGAATCAAGTCAGGGGTACACTTTGACCAGGGAACTCAGTGGGGTGCAGGTTTGCCTGATTTAGGTCCTCAAACAAGGAATTTTGCTGGCCCTAGAGACTGGTTTTCCCACATCCAGGCAAGAGAGCTGAGTCACAGCCCCACCTGATGCTGCGGGCATGACTCCTGGCCCCAAAAGACCAGAAGGGCTGGAGAGACCTGTGTAACTTAGCAACACTTCAGCTGAAAGGTGACTGGGCAGAGCTGATGTCCCCAGAGCAAAGCCAGTATCAGGTGTAGAGGGTTCCCCTTCCACACCCGGGCAGGGGAATTAATCCATAGCCTCACCTGAGGTAGAGGGTAGCTCCTGGTGCCTCCTGACTGGAAAGCCAGTTCAGAAAAATTGTGAGTTTCCTGGAGTGGACCCTCCTTGTCCCATCCAGGCAGGGAAATGAGTCATGGTCTCATCTGCTGTGGGGCCTGGCTTCTGGCCCCATCTGACCAGAAGTGCCACAGAGAACACCTGGAAGTTGGTAACCCAGCAATGCTCAAGCCAAGAGATGGGCAGGCAGAGCTGATAGTCTGCAAAGCCAAGCCAGTGGCCCTATTCAGCCAGGGAACTTGGGGCATGGGTCAGCTTGAGTTAAGACCACAAACAAAAAGCCCTTAGAGCTGCTTCTACTGCTATGCCTAGGCAGGGAAACTAATTCACAGCCCCACTTATTGCTGAAAACAGCTTTCCGACTGCCCAATCAGGGAACTTAACCAGAGCACATAGGAGGTTGCATGGCCCATCCAACAGTCTCGCTTACAGTGGCACTTGTACAGAGAGCACTGTATCTAGTTTCCCCATCTGCAGAGCAAAAACCAGTGGCCTCACCTGTCAGGAAATTCAGTGCACACACTTGCCTGATTCCAGTCTCCAAACAACAAGCTGTACAGGCCCTGTGTCTTGTCCTCTTGCCCTGCCAGGGAAGGGAATTAATTCATAGCCCCACCTACCAGTGAGTATAGTACCTAGTCATGACCATCTAAGTAAGCATTACCAGAGAAATCAGGCAACTGCAGAGCCCATCCTACAGCCTCACTTGGGCAGGGAACCAAGGTAGAGTTTTATCCAGCTGTCCTCAGCCAGTGGCACACCCCTCATACCAAACTCAGAGCTCAAATAGTTGCCTTAACCAAAATTACATCCTAATAGCAGGCCCCATCTGCCCAAGGAAACTGCTAGCAGACACACCCAGAACCCAATCCGAGCTGACTGGTCAAAAACTGTCTCTGTCACAGTGAACCTGTAAAGTCTGGAAGAGGAGCATACATAGATACCAATGTAAGGAATCAAGGATCATAAAAAACTAGATAAATATGATGCTACCAAAGGAAACGAATAAGGCTCCAGTAAATGACCCTCAAAAAATGGAGATCTATGAACTATCAGACAAGAAATTCAGAATAATCCTCTTAAAGAAGTTTAGTTAACTACAAGAACACATGGACAAGTAAAAATTAAAAAAACAATGAATAAACAAAACGAGAAGTTCAACAAAGAAAGAGAAACCATAATAAAACAAAAACAAATATCCAAGAGTTGAAAAATAGAATAACTGAACTTAAGAATTCAATGGAGGAGGAGGAGCTTCAAGATGGCGGAAGAGTAAGACGCGGAGATCACCTTCCTCCCCACAGATACATCAGAAATACATCTACACGTGGAACAACTCCTACAGAACACATACTGAATGCTAGCAGAAGACCTCAGACCTCCCAAAAGGCAAGAAAGTCCCCACGTACACGCAAAAGAAAAAAGAAAAAACAGAGACAAAAGAATAGGGACGGGACCTGCACCAGTGGGAGGGAGCCGTGAAGGAGGAAAGGTTTCCACACACTAGGAAACCCCTTCATGGGCGGAGACTGCGGGTGGTGGAAGGGGGACGTTTTGGAGCCACGGAGGAGAGCACAGGAACAGGGGTGCGGGGGGCAAAGCGGAGAGATTCCCGCACAGAGGATTGGTGCCGACCAGCACTCACCAGACCGAGAGGCTTGTCTGCTCCCCTGCCGGGGCGGGAGGGGCTGGGAGCTGAGGCTCGGGCTTCGGTCTGAGCGCAGGGAGAGGACTGGGGTTGGCGGCGTGAACACAGCCTGAAGGGGGTTAGTGCACCACGGCTGGCCGGGAGGGAGTCCGGGGAAAGTCTGGACCTACTGAAGAGACAAGAGACTTTTTCTTCCCCCTTTTTTTCCTGGTGCACAAGGAGAGGGGATTAAGAGCTCTGCTTAAAGGAGCTCCAGAGACGGGTGCGAGCCGCGGCTAACAGCGCGGACCCCAGAGACGGGCATGAGACGCTAAGGCTGCTGCTGCCACCACCAAGAAGCCTGTGTGCGAGCACAGGTCACTATCTACACCTCCCTTCTGGGGAGCCTGTGCAGCCCGCCACTGCCAGGGTCCCAGGATCCAGGGACAGCTTCCCTGGGAGAATGCATGGCGCGTCTCAGGCTGGTGCAATGTCATGCCGGCCTCTGCCGCCACAGGCTCACCCCACATCCGTACCCCTCCCTCCCCCCAGCCTGAGTGAGCCAGAGCCCCTGAATCAGCGGCTCCTTTAACCCCGTCCTGTCTGAGCAAAGAACAGACGCCCTCCAGCGACCTGCATGCAGAGGTGGGGCCAAATCCAAAGCTGAACCCCGGGAGCTGTGCGAACAAAGAAGAGAAAGGGAAATTTCTCCCAGCAGCCTCAGGAGCAGCGGATTAAATCCCCACAATAAACCTGATGTACCCTGCATCTGTGGAATACCTGAACAGACAACGAATCATCCCAAATTGAGGAGGTGGATTTTGGGAGCAAAGATATATTATTTTTTCCCCCTTTTCTCTTTTTGTGAGTGTGTACGTGTATGCTTCTGTGTGTGATTTTGTCTGTATAGCTTTGCTTTTACCATTTGTCCTAAGGTTCTGTCTGTCCAGTTATGTTTATTTTTATTTTTTAGTATCGTTTTTAGTGCTTGTTATCATTGGTGGATTAGTTTTTTGGTATGGTTGCTCTCTTCTTTCTTTTTTTTAATTACTTAAAATTTTTTTTAATAATTATTTTAATAAATTTATTTTATTTTATCTTTTTCTTTCTTTCTTTCTTTTTTTCTCCCTTTTATTCTGAGCCATGTGGATGACAGGCTCTTGGTGCTCCAGCTGGGTGTCAGGGCTGTGCCTCTGTGGTGGGAGAGCCAACTTCAGAACACTGGTCCACAAGAGACCTCCCAGATCCACAAAATATCAAATGGCGAAAATCTACCAGAGATCTCCATCTCAATGCCAAAACCCAGCTCCACTCAACGAGCAGCAACCTACAGTGCTGGACACCCTATGCCACACAACTAGCAAGACAGGAACACAACCTCACCCATTAGCAGAGAGGCTGCCTAAAATCATAATAAGGTCACAGACACCCCAAAATACACAACCAGACGTGTACCTGCCCACCAGAAAGACAAGATCCAGCCTCATCCACCAGAACACAGGCACTAGTCCCCTCCACCAGGAAGCCTACACAACCCATGGAACCAACCTTAGCCACTGGGGGCAGACACCAAAAACAACGGGAACTATGAACCTGCAGCCTGCGAAAAGGAGAACTCAAACACAGTAGGTTAAGCAAAATGAGAAGACAGAGAAACTCACAGCACATGAAGGAGAAAGGCAAAAACCCACCAGACCTAACAAATGAAGAGGAAATAGGCAGTCTACATGAAAAAGAATTCAGAATAATGATAGAAAAGATGATCCAAAATCTTGGAAATGGAAAGGAGAAAATACAAGAAACATTTAACAAGGACCTAGAAGAACTAAAGAGCAAGAAAACACTGATGAACAACAAAATAAATGAAATTAAAAATTCTCTAGAAGGGATCAATAGCAGAATAACTGAGGCAGAAGAACGGATAAGTGACCGGGAAGATAAAATAGTGGAAATAACTACTGCAGAGCAAAATAAAGAAAAAAGAATGAAAAGAATTGAGGACAGTCTCAGAGACCTCTGGGACAATATTAAATGCACCAACATTCAAATTATAGGGGTCCCAGAAGAAGAAGAGAGAAATAAAGGGACTGAGAATATATTTGAAGAGATTATAGTTGAAAACTTCCCTAATATGGGAAAGGAAAGAGTTAATCAAGTCCAGGAAGCACAGAGAGTCCCATACAGGATAAATCCAAGGAGAAACAGGCCAAGACACATATTAATCAAACTATCAAAAATTAAATATAGAGAAAAAATATTAAAAGCAGCTAGGGAAAAACAACAAATAACACATAAGGGAATCCCCATAAGGTTAACAGCTGATCTTTCAGCAGAAACTCTGCAAGCCAGAAGGGAGTGGCAGGACATATATAAAGTGATGAAGGAGAAAAAACTACAACCAAGATTACTCTACCCAGCAAGGATCTTATTCAGATTTGATGGAGAAATTAAAACCTTTACAGACAAGCAAAAGCTAAGAGAATTCAGCACCACCAAGCCAGCTTTACAACAATGCAAAAGGAACTTCTCAAGGCAGGAAACACAAGAGAAGGAAAAGACCTACAATAATAAACCCAAAACAATTAAGAAAACGGTAAAAGGAACATGCATATCGATAATTACCTTAAATGTAAATGGAGTAAATGCTCCAACCAAAAGACATAGACTGGCTGAATGGATACAAAAACAAGACCCGTATGTATGCTGTCTACAAGAGACCCACTTCAGACCTAGGGACACATACAGACTGAAAGTGAGGGGATGGAAAAAGATATTCCCTGCAAATGGAAATCAAAAGAAAGCTGGAGTAGCAATTCTCATATCAGACAAAATAGACTTTAAAATAAAGACTATTACAAGAGACAAAGAAGGACACTACATAATGATCAAGGGATCAATCCAAGAAGAAGTATAACAATTGTAAATATTTATGCACCCAACATAGGAGCACCTCAACACATAAGGCAAATGCTAACAGCCATAAAAGGGGAAATTGACAGTAACACAATCATAGTAGGGGACTTTAACACTCTACTTTCACCCATGGACAGATCATCCAAAATGAAAATAAATAAGGAAACACAAGCTTTAAATGATACATTAAACAAGATGGACTTAACTGATATTTATAGGACATTCCATCCAAAAACAACAGAATACACATTTTTCTCAAGTGCTCATGGAACATTCTCCAGGATAGATCATATCTTGGGTCACAAATCAAGCCTTGGTAAATTTAAGAAAATTGAAATTGTATCAAGTATCTTTTCTGACCACAATGCTATGAGACTAGATATCAATTACAGGAAAAGATCTGTAAAAAATACAAACACATGGAGGCTAAACAATATACTACTTAATAGCGAAGTGATCACTGAAGAAATCAAAGAGAAAATCAAAAAATACCTAGAAACAAATGACAATGGAGACACGACAGCCCAAAACCTATGGGATGCAGCAAAAGCAGTTCTAAGAGGGAAATCTATAGCAATACAATCCTACCTTAAGAAACAGGAAACATCTCGAATAAACAACCTAACTTTGCACCTAAAGCAATTAGAGAGACAAGAACAAAAAAACCCCAAAGTTAGCAGAAGGAAAGAAATTATAAAGATCAGATCAGAAATAAATGAAAAAGAAATGAAGGAAACGATAGCAAAGATCAATAAAACTAAAAGCTGGTTCTTTGAGAAGATAAACAAAATTGATAAACCATTAGCCAGACTCATCCAGAAAAAAAGGGAGAAGACTCAAATGAATAGAATTAGAAATGAAAAAGGAGAAGTAACAACTGACACTGCAGAAATACAAAAGATCTTGAGAGATTACTACAAGCAACTCTATGACAATAAAATGGAAAACCTGGAAGAAATGGACAAATTCTTAGTAATGCACAACCTTCCGAGACTGAACCAGGAAGAAATAGAAAATATAAACAGACCAGTCACAAGCACTGAAATTGAAACTGTGATTGAAAATCTTCCAACAAACAAAAGCCCAGGACCAGATGGCTTCACAGGCGAATTCTATCAAACATTTAGAGAAGAGATAACACCTATCCTTCTCAAACTCTTCCAAAATATAGCAGAGGGAGGAACACTCCCAAATTCATTCTACGAGGCCACCACCACTCTGATACCAAAACCAGACAAGGATGTCACAAAGAAAGAAAACTACAGGCCAATATCACTGATGAACATAGATGCAAAATTCCTCAGCAAAATACTAGCAAACAGAATCCAACAGCACATTAAGAGGATCATACACCATGATCAAGTGGGGTTTTATTCCAGGAATGCAATGATTCTGCAATATTTCCAAATCAATCAATGTGATACACCATATTAACAAACTGTACAATAAAAACCATATGGTCATCTCCATAGATGCAGAGAAACTTTTGACAAAATTCAACATCCATTTATGATAAAAACCCTCCAGAAAGTAGGCATAGAGGGAAACTTCCTCAACATAATAAAGGCCATATATGACAAACCCACAGCCAACGTCATCCTCAATGGTGAAAAACTGAAAGCATTTCCACTATGATCAGAAACAAGACAAGGTTGCCCACTCTCACCACTCTTATTCAACATAGTTTTGGAAGTTTTAGCCACAGCAATCAGAGAAGAAAAGGAAATAAAAGGAATCCAAATCGGAAAAGAAGAAGTAAAGCTGTCACTGTTTGCAGATGACATGATACTATACATAGACAATCCTAAAGATGCTACCAGAAAGCTACTAGAGCTAATCAATGAATTTGGTGAAGTAGCAGGATACAAAATTAATGCACAGAAATCTCTGGCATTCCTATACACTAATGTTGAAAAATCTAAAAGTGAAATCAAGAAAACACTCCCATTTATCATTGCAACAAAAAGAATAAAATATCTAGGAATAAACCTACCTAAGGAGACAAAAGACTTGTATGCAGAAAGTTATAAGACACTGATGAAAGAAATTAAAGATGATACAAATAGATGGAGAGATACACCATGTTCTTGGATTGCAAGAATCAACGTTGTGAAAATGACTCTACTACCGAAAGCAATCTACAGATTCAATGCAATCCCTATCAAACTACCACTGGCATTTTTCACAGAACTAGAACAAAAAATTTCACAATTTGTATGGAAACACAAAAGACCCCGAATAGCCAAAGCAATCTTGAGAACGAAAAACGGAGCTGGAGGAATCAGGCTCCTGGACTTCAGACTATACTACAAAGCTACAGTAATGAAGACAGTATGGTACTGGCACAAAAACAGGAATATAGATCAATGGAACAGGATAGAAAGCCCAGACATAAACCCACGCACATATGGTCACCTTATCTTCGATAAAGGAGGCAGGAATGTACAGTGGAGAAAGGACAGCCTCTTCAATAATTGGTGCTGGGAAAACTGGACAGGTACATGTAAAAGTATGAGATTAGAACACTCCCTAACACCATACACAAAAATAAGCTCAAAATAGATTAAAGACTTAAATGTAAGGCCAGAAACTATCAAACTCTTAGAGGAAAACATAGGCAGAACACTCTATGACATAACTCACAGCAAGATCCTTTTTGACCCACCTCCTACAGAAATGGAAGTAAAAAAAAATAAACAAGTGGGGCCTAATGAAACGTAAAAGCTTTTGCACAGCAAAGGAAACCATAAACAAGACCAAAAGACAACCCTCAGAATGGGAGAAAATATTTGCAAATGAAGCAACTGACAAATGATTAATCTCCAAAATTTACAAGCAGCTCATGCAGCTCAATAACAAAGAAACAAACAACCCAATCCAAAAATGGGCAGAAGACCTAAATAGACATTTCTCCAAAGAAGATATACCGAGTGCCAACAAACACATGCAAGAATGCTCAACATTATTAATCATTAGAGAAATGCAAATCAAAACTACAATGAGATATCATCTCACACCAGTCTGAATGGCCATCATCAAAAAATCTAGAAACAATAAATGCTGGAGAGGGTGTGGAGAATAGGGAACACTCTTGCACTGCTGGTGGGAATGTGAATTGGTACAGCCACTATGGAGAACAGTATGGAGGTTCCTTAAAAAACTACAAATAGAACTACCATACGACCCAGCAATCCCACTACTGGGCATATACCCTGAGAAAACCATAATTGAAAAAGAGTCATGTACCAAAATGTTCATTGCAGCTCTATTTACAATAGCCAGGAGATGGAAACAACCTAAGTGTCCATCATTGGATGAATGGATAAAGAAGATGTGGCACATATATACAATGGAATATTACTCAGCCATAAAAAGAAACAAAATTGAGTTATTTGTAGTGAGGTTGATGGACCTAGAGTCTGTCATACAGAGTGAAGTAAGTCAGAAAGGGAAAGACAAATACTGTATGCTAACATATATATATGGAATCCAAGAAAAAAAAAATGTCATGAAGAACCTAGGGGTAAGACATGAATAAAGACACAGACCTACTAGAGAATGGACCTGAGGATATGGGGAGGGGGAAGGGTATGCTGTGACAAAGTGAGAGAGTGGCATGGACATATATACACTACCAAACGTAAAATAGATAGCTAGTGGGAAGCAGCCGCATAGCACAGGGAGATCAACTAGGTGCTTTGTGACCACCTAGAGGGGTGGGATAGGGAGGGTGGGAGGGAGGGAGACGCAAGAGGGAAGAGATATGGGGACATATGTATATGTATAACTGATTCGCTTTTTTATAAAGCAGAAACTAACACACCATTGTAAAGCAATTATACTCCAATAAACATGTAAAATTAAAAAAAAAGAAATCAAAGCAAACACAAAAATGCAAAGGTATACTGGATTCATGAATTGGAAGAATTAATACTGTTAAAATGTCCATATTACCCAAAGCCACCTATGGATTCGATGTAATACCTATTGAGATTCCAATGGCATACTCTACATAAGTAGAAGAAACAATCCTAAATTATATAGAGAACTATAGAGACCCAGAACAGCCAAAGCAATCCTGAAAAAGAACAAAGCAGGAGGCATCACTCTTCTTGATTTCAAGCTATGCTCTTTAGGTATAGAAATCAAAAGAGTATGGTCCTGGATAAAAACAGGACCTTATTTATAAAAAATAAATCAATGGAACAGGATTGAGAACCCACAAGTTAACCCAAACATACATCAACTAATATTTGACAAGGAATCCAAGGATTCTCAATGGAAAAAAGACTTTAATAAATAAATGGTTCTCAAAATTGGATATTCATATGTCAAAAAATGAAACACAAAAATTAGCTCAAAATGGATTAAAGACTTAAATATAAGACCTGAAACTGAAGCCATGAAACTCCCAGAAGAAAATATAGGAAAAAAGCTCCTTGACATGGATCTTGTCAATGATTTTATTGGATATGATTTCTAAAGTACAAGCAACAAAAGCATAAAAAATCACATATCTTATAAGAGATTAATAACTAAAATATATCAAGAACTCAAGTAACATCAGCAGAAAACCAAATAATTCAATTAAAATAGGGTAAAAATACCTAAACAAAATAGGGTAAAAATACCTTCTTTTTCCAAAGAAGATAGGTGAATAGTTCACAGATACATGAAGAGATGCTCACCATCACTAGTAATTAGGGAAATGCCAGTCAAAACCACAATGAGATATCACCTCATGCCTATTAGAATGCCCATCATCAAAAAGACAAGAGAAAAAAATTGCTTGCGAGGATGTGGAGAAAAAGGAACCCTTGTGCACTGTTGTAAACTAGTGCAGCTGCTATGAAAAACAGTATGGAGGATCCTCAAAAGTTAAAAATAAAACTACCATATAATCCAGAAATCCCACTTCTGGGCATATGTCCAAAGGAAAAGAAAGCTAACTCAAAAAGATATTTACATCCCCATCTTCATAGCAGCATTATTTACAACAGCCATTACATGGAAGCAACCTAAGTGTCCACTGATGGATAAATGGATTAAGAAATTGTTTTATACATACAATGAAATATTATTCAGCTACAAAATGAGGAAATCCCATCATTTGCAACAACATGGAAGAAGCTTTAGTGCATTATGCTAAGTGAAATAAATCAGACAGAGAAAGACAAATGTCGTATGGTCTCACTTACATGTAGCATCTAATTAAATTTTAAGAACTCGTAGCAAAAGAAATGAGATTTATGGCTACCAGAGGCAGGGGTTGGAGGAGTGGAAATTGAAGAAAGGTGGTCAAAACGTACAAACTTCCAGTTATAAGGTCCCCCCAGTACTAATAAATAAGTACTAGGGATGTAATGTACAATGTGGTAACTATAGTCATCACCACTGTATGATCTATAGATGAAAGTTATTAAGAGAGTAAATCCTAACAATTCTCATAAAAAAGAGCTATAGCCATGAAAAGACATGTAGGAAACTTAAATGCATATTACTAAGTGAAATAAGCCAATTTGAAAAGGCTACATACTATATGATTCCAACTATATACTTTCTGGAAAAGTCAAAACTATGGAGACCATAAAAAGATCAGTGGCTGCCAGAGGTGGGGGAGAGACAAGAGCGATACACAGGTGGAGCACAGAGAATCTTTAGGGCAGTAAAAATACTTTATATGATATTATAATGATGACTACATGTCATTATATATTTTTCCAAACCCATAGATTGTACAACAGCAAAGTATACTCTAAGGTAATCGGTAGACTTTGGGTGATAACGATGTGTCAATGTAGGCTTATCATTAATAACAAATGCGCTATTCTGGGGAGTGATCTTGATGATCAGGGAGGCTCTTCATGTGTGAGGGCAGGAGGGATATGGGAAATCTCTCACCTTCCTATCAATTTTGTTGTGAACCTAAAACTACTCTAAAAAAGATGAAGTCTTTAAAAAAAATACCGATGCCCTGAATAGGATCCTTTTCTTGAGTTTGGTGACTTTGACATTCTAAATATTTCTACTCTTGGCTGGCCCTTGCTGCTATGTTCAATGTACCTAAGGGCCAGGATTCAGTGTTTCAATGTTGAGTGTCCAGCTTTTGCTGGAACTCTGAATAGACATGACCGTGGTTCATGGTAATATCCCATTATGGAGGAGGCTGAGGAAGGGTGAAGGGTTGAGTGGGGGGCAGCCCATGAGAGACACTTTTGTTTTCAGCTTCCAGCTTTCCCAAGGTGCCATTTTCTGTATTTAAGAATAACAGACTGCCAGAAGTGACAAAAATTAAGACTCAGAGAGAGTAAATGACTTGTCCAAGGTCATTCATCAGTGTCAGGAGTGGAACTCAAATCTAAGTTTGTTAACTGTCACTATTCTCAATATTAACTCAATGTTAACTCTCAATATTGTCTCTATTGTGGCAACTTTCACTGAGCTTCTTGCATGGTCAATGATGGGAAAGAAAGGAGAACTTGTTGGTCTTAAATATGTATCTCTCTTGATATGTTTTGTCATCAACAGGTTCAAATAATTCTGCTGCTACTATGTGTAGCATCCAAGATAGTATGGTCCTACTCTGCATTCTAAAGGGCCTGGCCAGTCTCCTTCTGTGTACTCCCAAAGCACCTGTGCTTTTCTTTTCATTGAGCAGCAATGCACTAAGGTAAGATGGGTCCCTCCTCCAGGCCCAAGGAATGACCCATGGTATGTCTGAAGCAATCACCATCATCTCAATGACTGGCTTAGTTTTGGCCAATGAAATATAAAGATAAATCTGTTGGGGACTTGTGGGAAAGAATTTCCTCCCTGACAAGAAAGAAAAAGGCTTCTAATCAAATTCCTTCTTATACCCCAGGCAAGGGAGAGGCAGGGAACCTCTTGTTTACTTCCTGTCTTTTGATATTTTCATGATGATAAGATGCTGTGATAGCCATATTGTGATCATGAGACAAAATCAAGAGAATTGGAGAGAAGCCACTGAATTGTTGAATTTCTCAACTCGGGAACTCTCTAGTTTCATGCTTCTTTTTATGTGAAATAATAAGACCACTAATTGTTTTAAACATTCTACTACCTACAGCGAAAACCATTCAAGCTGATTTTGAAAACTTCCTGGAAGAGATGAGAACCAGGTCTTAAAAGATAGCAAGATTTACATAGGCAGAAAGGAGGTAGGGAGATCTTCTGTTGGAGGATAAGCTAAGGCAAAGGAACGGGAATTAGCTTGGCCCATGTGGCTGGTGGCGAGGGGACTCTCCGGGCTGCCATAGAGAATGTCAACTGGAATAACTGTCTCTTTCTCTGAACTCACAGTATTTACTCTTCGTGTGTGTATATCGATTTGCAAATGTTTATTTGCTTGCAGAATTTTGTCCATAGGAGGAGAAAAGTGGTTGGCTTAGGTACCTGAGATATGAGAGGATAATGTAGTCTTCTTCCAGGTCTTCATCTGCTGGCCAGGCCCCACAGGCTTGTATTGGGGAGCTGCTGCAGGCAGAAGCCAAAGGAACTCTTCTCATAGGGTGTTGTGCGAGACCGGCCAATGGCAGTGCTTTGGTTTCCAGGTAACTAGACTCTACAGAGCTAAGGCCATGTTGACACTGAGGACAGCATCAGCCAGCTATGGGGGCACCAGATGGTGGTGCACTAGGCCTCATCATCATCCCCTGGGGGGGGCATGAGCAGCTGTGCGAGGTGAGTGGCTGCTCCCAAGAGATTTCTCTCTGAGCTGCCACAACACGGGCAGAAGCTGAGGGAGAAAGCCTACATGAACCATGCATGAATTCACTTGAGACAGTCCCTGAGACACAGAAATAACAGCATGAGACTCTGAGGGGAATAAAGCCCTTCACTATGTAGCGGGGGCCTGATTCTATGAAATAGTCATCATAGTCAATGTGGCTCTGCTAGACTCCTCTGGCAAGTGAGGCTAGATCAGGGTTTCTCATGGTCGGCACTACTGATCCTTTGGGCCAGACGATTCTTTGTTGTGAGAGCCATCCTGTGCATTGTGGGATATTTAGCAGCATCCCTGGCTTTTATTCACTAGATGCTATTAGCACTCCTTCTCCTGAGCTGTGACAAGTAAAGACACTTAAAAATCTCAAAATGTGGGCTTCCCTGGTGGCGCAGTGGTTGAGAGTCCTCCTGCCAATGCAGGGGACACAGGTTCGTGCCCTGGTCCAGGAAGATCCCACATGCCGCGTAGCGGCTGGGCCCGTGAGCCATGGCCGCTGAGCCTGCGCGTCCGGAGCCTGTGCTCCACAATGGGAGAGGCCACAACAGCGAGAGGCCCACGTACCGCAAAAAAAAAAAAATCTCAAAATGTGACGAGACATTTTGAGAACCATTGGTCCAGAGAAACATGGGAGGAAGTGTGCCTGTGCATGTGTATGTGTGTGCGTGTGTGTGTGTGTGTGTGTGTGTGTGTGTGTGTGTGTGTGTATGACAGAGAGAGAGAGAGAGAGGGAGAGAGGGAGGGAGGGAGGGAGGGAGGGAGACGATGTGCATGAGAGAGAATATAATGTATTTGTTATTTACATTTATGTTTGTTGATCAGATTTTCACCTTTTCACTTTAAAAAAGCTTCAGTAAACATTTCCTTAGTTTAATCTTTGTCAGCATTTTAAATTATTTTCTTGTGATAAATTCCTAGACAGAATTGCTTGGTGAAAAAGTGGCAAGCTTTAAGGCTTTTTATATATATTGACTAAATGGCCTCTAGAAAGATTTTTCCAATTTAAATTTGACATTTCTTTTTAATCTTTACAGAATTTAGGACCTAGTTTTACACATGGTAGCTGTGTAATAAGTACTCGGTAGTTAGTTGATTGAATGTTGGTTGTGAGTTTCCATCCCTCTTTTTCCAACAACTATCTGGGTGTGTTGGTATATGACACTTCACAACAATTTCTGTGTGGGCTGGGTCTGCAGAAGGAACTTATTGTTATATGGATTATTTCCTGTAGACCCATGCCTTTTAAAGTGTGGTTCCGGCTCCACCTGTGAACTTGTTAAAAATGCAAATTCTCTGGTCCCACACCTGGACCTACTTTGTGTTTTAAAATCCTTCCAAGTGATCTTCTGAAAGCTAAAATTTAAGAATGACTGTCTACAAACAATAAATGCTGGAGAGGCTGTGGAGAAAAGGGAACCTTCCTATACTGTTGGTGGTAATGTAAATTGGTATAGCCATTATGGAGAATAGTATGGAGGTTCCTTAAAAAACTAAAAATAGAGCTACCATATGATCCAGCTCACTGACTCCTGGGCATATATCCAGATAAATCCATAATCTGAAAGGATACATGCACCCCAATGTTCACTGAAGCACTATTTACAATAGCCAAGACATGGAAGCAACCTAAATGCCCATCGACAGAGGAATGGATAAAGAAGATGAGGTACATATATACAATGGAATATTACTCAGCCATAAAAAAGAATGAAATAATGCCATTTGCAGCAACATGGATAGACCTAGAGATTATCACAGGAATCAGAGACCATGGGCCTCCAGCAGGCACCTTTGCCAGACAGAAGAGCAGCAATGTCCCTGGGGCTGAACTGCATGGGTGGATGTGAGCAGAGTAGAGGAGAAGGTGGGGGGTTGCACACACTTTCCAAGGCTGAGTCACTCAGTCCTCCACATGGGACAACCCCAGGGCATCCAGATGCCTTCCCAAAGTGTAGAAGGCACAAAGTCAGGAGGTCAATTTGGAAGGGAACTGCTGCAGTTGGCAGAGACTTTGGTGCTTGAACTCACACCTGGTTCCCCTCCTCCTCTGTCAGAAATGAGTTTCTGTACTAACAGCTCCTGACATATGTAATCCCTGGGGCTTGCAGGAGTGTGTGTGTGTGTGTGTGTGTGTGTGTGTGTGTGTGTGTGCAGTTCCTTAATTAGACTGCACCATCTCTTATAAGCAGGGGCTGTGCCTGTCACTACATGCTTAGCTTTACTTATAATGGGGAATTTTAAATGGGACTGACTGCACTCTAAATGCTCATGCACTAAGGTACCCCGTCTTCAGGTTTCCAAGGGAACATTGGGTGGTCCTGCCCACAAGACACGTGCTTCTGAGAAGCTGATTATGTAAGGGATTGAAAAACTTAATGAAAAACAATTAGTCAAAACTCTTCATCGGGGCCAGTTCCAGCTACTGCTTTGTAACTGAGAAGTTTTAAAATGGTGAAATGCATCATTATTCATGTCTGGCATCTTTATCCCAGGTTGATAGCAGACTATCTGGTGACCAGTTCAGAAAGTCAGCAGCTCAAAGAGATGGGGTTAAATTCTAAACAAGCCAGGAAGCTTTACATCCCCTCTGGCTGGGAGGCACCAACTAGTGAAAATAATCCCATCTTATTTAAGCAGCCCAGCTCAGTGAATAAAGGAGCCATTCTAAGGAAATGGGTGCTGGGGTTATAGCAGGAATAGCTGAAGGGGGAGTCAACATAAAATGCTCACCATCAGAAAACACATTTGGATGCCTCTGTATCTGTGAGTAGCACAGCTTGGCATGAATGGAATGTGCTGGAATGAAGAAGAATCCTAGGGGTCCTTGCTGACCCTAACAAGAGTGAAGGGTGATCAACTGTCCTGGTTTTAGCAATCGAAGTCCGTGTCCCTAGAAGTCCCCCAGTCCCTGGCAAACCGAGATGATGGATCACCCTACCTGGCTTCTGGAGGTCTTGACTCACTCTCTTCCCAAAGAAGTCCTTCAGAGATGGCTGAATTCCTCATGAGATACATTTCAGGCAGCTCTGGAAAATAAGAAAGCCAAGTCAGCTATTTTGATCTGAACTTTGCTTCTCCCTATGAAGTGTGTGCTCAGCGTATGAAGATTTTATGTTTTTCCTACTTCTCAGATCTAAGGCCACGAAGCAGCAGGTATGGTGGTCCTAAAGTGGGGCAGCTACCCATGTTGGAAGTAGAGTCTGCCTCAACACTGGAAGCCAGACTTCCCTAGGTCCCTTGAGGCTTTTCCAGGTGCCTGCCCTTAACTTCTGGGGTTTCAGCAAGAGGTATTGGGTGAGGTGAGGTGTCACAGTGGGGGATGTGTATTATAATGTTTCAAGAAGTTTCGGTGTCTTTCCCACTCAGTTACTTAGGGATGATGAGTCACCTCCCTCATCCCTAGGATTCTGGTCAGGTATGTTTTCCTTTAAGGGCTTATCAATGCCATTTTGGAGTTTTGACATTGTCTGGCTAGAAAGTCTAAAGTTCTGAAAAGCACTTAGTTCCAGAATATTTGAAAACAGAACAGTAGAATGTGTTGAGAGTATGGTTTCTGGAGTCAGACTTCCTGGGTTTGAATCCCATTTCTTTCCCTTTTTAGTATGTATGACCTTGGGAAAGTTTTTTCAAATTCTCTGACCTTAGTTTCCTTACTTATAAAACATGGATAGTAATGGTGTCTTTCTCATAAAGTTGCTGTGAGAATAAAATGAGCTAATTTATAAAACAGTGATTTTTTAATTAAAAAGATCTCTTCCAGCTTTACTGAGATATGATTGACATTAATGTTGTATAAGTTTAAGGTGTTCAGTGTGTTGATTTGATATACTTATATATTGCAAAATGATTACCACCATAGTGTTAGTTAACACTTCCATCACATCATTACCATTTCTTTTTTGTGATGAGAACATTTAAGACTTACTCTCTTAGCAACTTTCAGGTATATAATACAGTGTTATTAACGATAATCAGCATGCTGTACATTAGATTCCCTCGAACTTATTTATCTAATTTTTTTTTTTAGTTCTAAGAAATTTATTATTTAACTCTTTCCATATGCATATTAAGGTAGCGTTAGTTTATTACTTATATGAATTTTTTTTTTTTTTTTTTTTTTTTTTTTTTTTTTTTGCGGTACGCGGGCCTCTCACTGTTGTGGCCTCTCCCGTTGCGGAGCACAGGCTCCGGAGGCACAGGCTCAGCGGCCATGGCTCACGGGCCCAGCCGCTCCGCGGCATATGGGATCCTCCCAGACTGGGGCACAAACCCGTGTCCCCTGCATCGGCAGGCGGACTCCCAACCACTGGGCCACCAGGGAAGCCCCTACTTACATGAATTTATACTTTATAGATTTATAATATCCACAACTGAATTTGCAAAGCGGTAATTCATAACTCAAATTTAATTTCTACATGATTTACAATAGCCATCAGGGGGAAGGGTAAGCTGTGACAAAGCGAGAGAGAGGCATGGACATATATACACTATCAAACGTAAGGTAGATAGCTAGTGGGAAGCACCCACATAGCACAGGGAGATCAGCTCGGTGCTTTGTGATCGCCTGGAGGGGTGGGTTAGGGAGGGTGGGAGGGAGGGAGACGCAAGAGGGAAGAGATATGGGAACATATGAATATGTATAACTGATTCACTTTGTTATAAAGCAGAAACTAACATAACATTGTAAAGCAATTATACTCCAATAAAGTTGTAAAAAAAAAGATATTAGAGTTACCATAAATATCTGATATAAACTAACAAATTACTAACATAATATAATGCCATAAAATCATTTATTTTAACAATTTTTAATTTATAGTCAAGGTATACTAGAAAATACTGGGATTTTGAGTCTGACAAATGTGGATGAAAAATATGGAATACTTCATGAATGTGTGTGTCATCCTCGTGCAGGGGCCATGCTAATCTTCTCTGTATCATTCCAATTTTAGTATATGTGCTGCTGAAGAGAGCACCTTATTTATCTTATGAGGGACAGTTTGCACCTGTAGCATAAACCCTGACAGTTGGTTTTTCTTTTTGTGATGCAAGTGTCTGACTTAAGCTTTGATTGCCAAGGGAGCCACTTCAAAGAGGCATCCACTTCAAAGACAGCTATCTCTTATAAACACCTTGCCAGCCACATGACTAGATAAAGAGCCAGGCTAGGCTGCCCCCAACTGCCCCAGCCTCCTTTGTTTCAGAGCTTTAAAAAAATAACAGCTTTATCGAGACATAATTCACATACTATAAAGTTCACACTTTAAAGTATACAATTCAGTGGTTTTTAGTATATTTACAGAGTTGAGCAACCATCACCATTACCTATTCCAGAACATTTCTGTCATTCCAAAAAAAATAACCCCATACCTATTAGCAGTCAGTCAGTCCCAATTCCCTTTCACCCATCCCCTGGCAATCACTAATTGACTTTAAGTCTCTAGTTATTTGCCTATTCTGGATATTTCATATAAGTGAAATCATACAATATGTGACCTTTCGTGTCTAGCTTCTTTCACTTAGCATGTTTTCAAGGTTTGCCCATATTGTAGCATGGGTCAGTATTTACTTCCTTTTTACTTCTGAATACTATTTCATTGTATTGCTAGACCACATTTGTTTATCTACTCATCAACTAAGGAACACCTGAATTGTTGAAAATACTCTTTTAAAATTACACAGCATGAAACAATCCCACATAATGTATATGTGTACTAATAATGATTGCTAATATTTATTGAGCACTTACTGTATACCAGGGGTTGTTCTAAATGCTTATATGTTTTACCCCATTTAATGTTCACTTCAAACCTATGAGGGTGCTGTCACTATTATTCCCATTAATTTTATGAGGAAATTAGGAAATAGGGAGATTAAGTAACATATCTCAAGATAAAGAGCTAGTACGTGATTCAAACCTAGGAAGTCTGTCTGTAAAGCCTGCACTTTATTTTTCATTAAAAATTATTACATAATAAAACTGACTTTTTTGGGGGAATATACATTTCTATGAATTGTAACATACACTGCCACAATCGGATAAAGAACTATTCCATAATAACAAAATATTATTATTCCATAATACCATGTTTTAAATTCCCATTCTGTGTTTTAAATTCACCAATAAAAAGAAGACCCTTGAAACCCTAGGTCCCCATACTTGATCCCAATAAAAGCAGAACCCTAGGCCTGCTGCCTCTCTTTCTCTACCCCTGACTTCACCGTGTGGCCCGAGGTGTAATGTGTAATTTCCAGAACCTTTGAATAATAACCTTTTTTCCAAAGTTTCCTGTTGGTTATTGCTGAGGGCATCTTACAATCATGATAAGAACCACAAGGGTCCAGCAACAACACTAGTTACTGATAGGTTGAGACAGGCATAAAACAGTACTCTTGACTAACATCTCCCCGTTTCTCCTACCTCTCAGCCCTTGGTAACCACCACTCTACTCTCTGTTTCTATGAGTTTGGCTTTGTTAGATTCCACATAAGTGTTATCATGCAGCATTTGTCCTTCTCTGACTTATTTCACTTAGCATAATGTTCTCAAGGTCCATTCATATTATCTCAAATAGTAGCATTTCCTTCTTTCTCGTAAGTGAATATTTTTCCATTGTATATATGTATACTACAACTTCTTTATCAACTCATCCCTTGAGGGACACTTGGATTGTTTCCATATCTTGGCTACTGTTAATAATGCTCCAATGAACATGCGAGTGAAGATATCCCTTCAAGATCCTGTTTTCACTTCCTTTGGATACATACCCAGAAGTGGAATCACTGGATCATATGGTGATAGTTCTATTTTTAATTTCTTGAGAAACCTCCATACTGTGTTCCATAGTGGCTGCAATAATTTACTTTCCCACCAACAGTGCACAAGGGTTTCCTTTTCTCCACATCCTCACCAACACTTATCTTCTGTCTTTTCAGTGACAGCCATTCTAACAGGAATGTGGTGATAGCTCATCGTGGTTCTGATTTGCATTTCTCTGTTGATTAATGATGTTGAGCTTCTTTTCATGTATCTGTTGGCCATTTGTAGGTCTTGTCTTCTTTGGAAAAATGTCTATTCAGTTCCTCTGCCCATTTTTAATCAGATTTTTTTCTGCTATTGAGGTGTATGAGAACTTTATTTAGATATTAACCCCTTATTAGATATACTTTGCAAATATTTTCTCCCATTCCACAGGTTTCCTTTTCATTTTGTTAGTGTTCATTTTGTTGAAAAGAAGCATTTATTTTGCTGTGCAGAAATTTGATGTAGTTCCACTTATTAATTTTTGCTTTTGTTGCTTGTGCTTTTGGTGTTACATACAAAAAATTTCTACCAAAACCAATTTCAAGAAGGTTTTTCTTATGTTTTCTTGTAGGAGTTTTATTGTTTCATGTCGTATGCTTAAGTATTTAATCCATTTCGAGTTAATTTTTGTGAGTGGTGTAAGGGGTTCAATTTCTTTTTTCTACATGTGGTTATCCAATTTTCCCAGCACTATTTATTGAAGAGACTATCCTTCACCCATTGAGTATTCATGGCTTCCTTGGGAAATATTAGTGGACTGTATATGCTAGGATTTATTTCTGGTTCTCTCTTCTGGTCCATTGGTCTATATGTCTGTTTTTATGCCAGTACCATACTGTTTGGATTACTATAGGTTTGAAATTAGGAAGTGTAATGTTTCCAGTATGTTCTTCTTTCTTATGATTGCTTTGACTATTCAGGGTTTTCTGTGGTTTCATACTAATTTTAGGATCTTTTTTTCTATTTCTGTGAAAAATGCCATTAGAATTTTGATAGGGATTGCATTAACTCTATAGACGGCTTTGGGTAGTATGGCCATTTTAAACAATATTAATTCTGCCAATCCTTGAGTACAGAATATCTTTCCATTTTTTGTGTCTTATTTAATTTCTTTCATCAAAGTCTCATGGTTTTCAGTGTACAGATCTTTCATCTCCTTTGCTAAATTTATTCCTAAGTATTCCATTATTTTTTATATTATTGTGAATGGGGATTGTTTTTATTTCTCTTTCAGATGCTTTATTGTTAGTGTGTAGAAATGCAAGTGATTTCTGTATGCTGATTTTGTATCCTGCAACTTTACTGAATTCATTGATTAGTTCTAACATTTTTTGGTGACGCTTTTAAGATTTTCTACATATAAGATCATATAATTTGCAAATAAAGAAAATTTTACTTCTTCCTCTTTGATTTGGATGCTTTTTATTTCTTTTTCTTGCCTGATTGCTCTAGCTAGGACTTCCAGTACTATGCTGAACAGGAGTGGTGAGAATGGATATTCTTTTCTTGTTCCTGATCTTGGAGGAAAAGCTTTAAACATTTTACCACTGAGTATGATGTTAGCTGTGGGTTTGCCCAAAGCGTTTATTATGTTGAAATATGTTCCTTCTATACCTAGTGTAGAGAGTTTTTATTGAGGGGATGTTCAATTAAAAACAAATTATTTTATTTATTTTTGGCTGTGTCAGGTCTTAGTTGTGGCATGCAGGATCTTCGTTGAGGCATGTGGGGTCCTTCATTGCAGCACATGGGCTCTCTGTTGTGGTGTGCGGGCTTCTCTCTAGTTGTGGTGTGCAGGTTTTCTCTTCTCTAGTTGTGGCACACAGGCTCTGGGGTGCATGGGCTCTGAAGCTGTAGTGCATGGGTTCCAGAGAGTGTGGGCTCTGTAGTTTGCAGCATGTGGGCTCTAGTTGAGGCATGTGAGCTCAGTAGTTGTGGCATGCGGGCTTAGTTGCCCCGCGGCATGTCGGATCTTAGTTCCCTGACCAGGGATCGAACCCGCATCCCCTGCATTGTAAGGTGGATTCTTTACCACTGGACCACCAGGGAAGTCCCAAGAGGATGTTCAATTTTGTCAAATGTTTTCTCTGCATCTACTGAGATGATCATATGGCTTTTATTTTTCTTTTTACTAATGGGGTGGAATATTGATTGATTTGTAGATGTTGAACCATCTTTGCATTCCTGGGATAAATCCCCCTTAATCATGGTGTACGATCTTTTCAATGTGCTGTTGAATTCAGTTTGTTAATATTTTTTGAGAATGTTTGCATCTTTATTCATCAGGAATATTGGTATAGTTTTCTTTTCTTGCAGTGTCCTTATCTGGCTTTGGTATCAATGTAAAGCTGGCCTCCTAGAATGAGATTGGGAGTGTTCCCTCCTTCTCCTCAATTCTGGGGAAGAGTTTTAGAAGGATTGATGTTAATTTTTTAAATGTTTGGTTGAGTTCACTATCGAAACCATCTGATCCTTTTCTTTGTTGGGAGGTTTTTGATTACTGATTCAATCTCCTCACTCATTATTGGTCTGTTCCAATTCTCTGTTTTTGCATTATTTAGTCTTGGCAGGTTGTATGTTTCTAGTAATTTTTCTATTTCTTCTAGGTTGTCCATTTTCTTGGCATAAAATTGTTCATAATAGTTTTTTTAAAAAAATTTATTTCATTGAAGTATAGTTGATTTACTATGTTAATTTCTGCTGAACAGCAAAGTGATTCAATTACACACACACACACACACACACACACTTTTGTGTGTGTGTGTGTGTGTGTGTGTATTCTTCTCCACTATGGTTTATCACAGGATATTGAATAAAGTTCCCTGTACTTTATTCCGGAAACAGTAGGATCTTGTTGTTTATCCATTATAATATATATACATATACATATATATGTATGTGCGTGTATATATACACACACACACACACACACATATATATATGTATATATAATAGTTTGCTTCTGCTAATCCCAAACTCCCAATCAATCCCTCTCCCACCCCTCTCTCCCTGGAATAGTAGTTTCTTATGATCCTTTGTATTTCTGTGGTATGAGTTGTAATGTCTATTCTTTCATTTCTGATTTTATTTGTCTTTTTTTCCCCTTAGTCTAGCTAAAGTTTGTCAATTTTGCTTCTCTTTTCAAAAATCAACTCTAAGTTTCATTAATCTTTTCTGTTGTTTTTCTGATCTCTATTTTATTACTGCTTGCTCTCATCTTTGTTATTTCCTTCCTTCTGATAAATTAGGGTTTAGTCTTATGGGGGTTCTCTTTATCAGAGAATTTTTTTCTCTTGCTGCTTTTAAAATTCTTCACCTTTGATTTTTGACAGTTTTATTACAATGTGTCTTGGAAAGGATTGTTTTGGATTGAAATTTTGTGGTGACCAATTAGCTTCATGAACTTGGAAATATATATCTCTCCCCAGATTTGGGAAGTTATTAGCCATTATTTATTTAAATGAGCTGTCTACTAATTTCTCTCTCTTCCTTCTGGGACCCCAATGATGCAAAACTTTTTTTCTTTTAATGGTGTCACATATGTACAGTAGGTTTTCTTTATTCCTTTTCCTTTTTTCCTTTTGCTCCTCTGATTGGATAATTTCAATTGGTCTGTTTTCTTGTTCACTGATTCTTTCTTCTGATTCATCAAGCCTACTGTTGAAGCTCTCTATTGAATTCTTAGATTCAGTCATTATATTCACCAGCTCCAAGTTTTCTGTTTGGTCTTTTTTTATCTCCTTTTTGAACTTCTCATTTTGTTCTTGTACTGTTTTCCTGATATTGTTAAATTGTTTATCTGTGTTCTCTTATAGCTCTCTGAACAACTTTGGAAAAATCATTTAGAATTCTTTGTTGGGAAATTCCTGAATCTCTACTTCTTTGGGGCCAGTAACTGGAGACTTACTATATTCCTTTGGTAGAGTCATGTTTTCCTGATTCTTCATGATCCCTATAGCTTTGCTTAGATGTCTGTACATCTGAAGAAGTAGTCATCTCTTCCAGGCTTTATGGACTTAATTTGATAAAGGAACACTTTCACCTACAGGAGGGGGCATCCTGGAGCATGACACCAGGTCCAGTGGTACAAAGGGCTACATGTGATGACACTGGGTCCAAGGTGGCATGATGTCCATTAGGCTCAGTCTGCTGAGGTCCACAGCATGGACGAATGTATGGTTCTTGGTGACTGCAGGGAGTCTTCAGTGTCTGCAAGAGCTTTGGGGATCCTCAGTGGCACCTTCAGGTCCAGCTAGTATGGACTAGGAGGGCAGGCAATGGTGGTGCCTGGAGCTGGTGGTGTGCGCACACTTGGCTGTGGGGCCAGCTACGGGTGCCTATGTAGTGGCAGGGTCTGGTTACAGACAAATGTAGTGGTGCAGCCCAGGGCAAACTATGGGCTTACTGGAAGCTGTAGGGGCTTTGCTCACTTGTGACTACATAGTTGTCCCTCCACAACCAGGCCCTGCACTAGGAGCCTGTGATGAGGGTTGGGCCAGGGCCATTCAGGTACACAGCTAGAGGGGCTTGCTGCAGATGAACATGGTAGTGCAGGCCAGGACAGAAAACGGCCTAATCTGGGCCCGCTGCAATTGCAGGGACCCCGGCTGTCAGCATGCCATCCTGTAGCTGCACAGTCTCCCCCAAGGTGTGCTCACAGTAGTGGAGGCTGGTGACAGGTGTCAGGCAAGCAGCATACCAGCACATATCTGGAGGGTGATTCCCAAGCATATGCACAGCGATGGGGTTCCTCTGTGGGAGTCTAGGCTGGAGTTTTGCATTTGCATAGCCACAGAGGTCTGGGCTGGCTGCAGGTGCAGTCCCTGGGCTCTAGTAAGGATAGGAGGGAGGGAGCAGGGAGGTACTCTGGCAGCTGGCATCAATGAACATGAATACCTGTGGGGCAAATTCTGGTGAAATCTGTAAGGGGGGGTCCATATCAGTTGTGCTGACCACTGGCTTCTTCAGTGGCAAAATCTGCTCAGTTTGTCCGCAAAGCAGGTCACTGTGAACCGAAATGACTCCTCCTATGTGGCTGCTGTTGGTAGCTCCTGCTTTTCTTCCTTGGCTCTTCTTTTCTTAGCTGGCTCTATACATCTCATCTTTGGCAGTCTGGGTCGGGTAAAACTGAATTGAGACCTTCACATGGTACCTGGAAAGGCTGGGGAAGCTGGTTGCTCATCCCGCTCTACTTCTCCTGGCAAGGGGGACTCTTTCTACCTGGGAAGTTCCCTCTTGGCATGGAGCAATGCTCGCTTGGGGGATGGGACGGTTCAGGCAAAATGAAGCTGTCTTTCTTCTCTTCTTGTGTGGTTATTCTCAGGGTTTCCTCCCACTGTGTTGCTCAAGTTCCTTAAGCAGACTCCAGAGCTTTCCCAGAGCTGCTTTTGTTCATGGATAGCTGTCTAATTGTTGATCTTTGTGAGGAGATGGAGGCTGGAGTGATGTCACCTCCAAGAAAGTATATAAAATGCTTAGAGCACAGAATGAGTGCTATATAAACATTTGCTTTAACTATTACAATGATTACTGTTAATGTTGCAACTGGAAAGAGTTTAGCAGACATTGGTCCAAAATATACCTTTACCCTTTGGTAGCTGTATGGTTTAGGCAATTTATTTCACCTTTCAGGGTCTCGGTTTTCTCATCTGTAAAGTCATACCTCATAGGTTTGTTATGAGAACTCAGGGAGATAACTAGTTAAAGTATCCAGCAAAATGTCTGGCACCCTGCTTGCTCAATACATGGTGATACTTTTCCATCCATAGTAAGTTAACATAGATTGGGTGCCAGAATCATTTAGTCACATTATTCAGGTAATTACATACAAGGCACTAATAGGGATGATCAAAGCTGGTCCTCGGATTGTCACTGCTTCTGGTTGAGTGCAGTATGTGCTAACCGTTAAGCTTGATTAAAATTAACATCCAAGGTCTCTTTGGAACTTCAATGGCAAGGGCTACTGAAAATATTTCTGTGAACTCTGTAGCTCCTGAGAATATACAGTCTCACTTCAGAACAAAGTGTATTTTCATAAGAGGCATGGAAATTGTTTACCAGCTCCTGGAGGATTTGGTTACAGCCCCAAGATTGCTTAACAGCCACAAATGAATGCTTTTGTCTCACTGGAGTCAGCTCACTACCATGCAGTATCTGGAGGAATGCAACTAGGGCACTGAGATCTTTCCCCAGAGGGTGCCATCACTGCTTGCCTGGTTCCAGAACATTGCCTTGTGTCTTTTGTCCCTTTTATCCCCTGCTTACATGGCATGGACTTACACTCCCCCTGCTTTTTTCCTCTGATACCTTTTCTGGCTCACAAAAGTGCATCCCCAGCCCTCCCTACCACGCCCCCCACACAAAGCAGCTTCCTCATAGCATCACATTGTCTATTTGCTCCTCTTGCTCTTATTTCTTGGAAGAATCTAGCTTTCAGGCTTGATCTCTTACTTCTTGAGGGGCCAAGAAATGAGACCCTTCCTGATCCATGAGTAGGGTTCATGCCTCTACTGTGGTTCAAAGTTAAGTCTAAAGTTGTCCTGCGGCACACATGAGGCATGAATGGGCCCAGTGCCAGTCACCACACAAGAAAGGCTAATGGTATAACTATCTTTACTGTGTATGTATACTCTCATTATTTTCACTAGCTTCCTTTTTTTTTTTTTTTTTTTTGCAGTGCGCGGGCCTCTCACTGTTGGGGCCTCTCCCATTGCGGAGGACAGGCTCCAGACGTGCAGGCTCAGTGGCCATGGCTCACGGGCCCAGCTGCTCCACGGCATGTGGGATCTTCCCGGACCGGGGCACGAACCCACATCCCCTGCATCGGCAGGCGGACTCTCAATCACTGCGCCACCAGGGAAGCCCTAGATTCCATTTTTATCAGAAGGTCACATAAGTGGATCATGGATTCTAGCCAACTGTTCTAAGTCACATTCTTGAGTCTTAAATATAGCAGATCATGTCCAGGTGATATCATTTGCATCCTTTCGTTACGTTAAACAGTTCACACTTCTGGTTATCTGATATGAATGTAAAGCTGAATAAACAACATGGTTGTTTCATGGGTATGAGATCATGCCTTTTTACCCTAATGTCTGAACTTTTAGTAGTCACCTACAGCATGCCATGTTTGTGCCAAGTCCTGTGAGAAAAATTCACAAAAGATATGACATATGTGCATGACACTTGCGTTATGGTGAGAGAGAGAGAGAAAGTTATCAGTGATGACAGGACATAGTAAAAATGTATGACAAAGACATACTGAGGGGAGCACGTTGAGTCCTAGTTGGAGGCGGGGGTGGCGGGTAGGACAAGGAGGACATTTTGGAACACTCACACTAAGCTGACTGGAGCAGTGGATAAAAGCCAGAGGGATGAAGACAGGTGGGAGAGAGATCTACAACTCCCTTAGTCCTTTGTCCCTTCTGATTTTGTCACCATAGACTATACTTTATCCCCATTCTCTCTATGCATCAGGGACTCTGGAATTGTCACATAAAGGAATGCAAATTCCTGCTTCTCATAGTGTAATTTAAAAAGTAAAATCTCTATCCTTTAGGAAACAGTGACTGTTTAGGGTAGTTTTGCTTCACCCTATATTCAGGCATGGCCTGTAATTTTAGTTTTTGGTTTGTTCTGAACCAACACATCATGATACTAGGGTTGCAGCTGGAGTAGATTACCCTGGATCTCTGAACTTTAGAAGACATACCATTTCTACAATGCCCTGCACCCTCATCTTTGGCCCTGCTCAGGGAGTCTGTAATCGTGGAAATGGGACAAGAAAACTTCATGAGGGAAGAGTTTTCTGCTTGGAGAGTTCAGGCCTGTGTAAGTGGCAGGAGAAATGTCTGGGTTGTCAGAGAACAGTATAAGGGTTTGGGATTCCAGGAGAATATAGGAAGAGACAAAGAGGGAACTTACAAGGGAAATGAGGTAGCTTCAAATATAAACTTGGTCTTCCCTGGGGCATTTTTGTGGGGTTCTGATTAGGTCCTTAACTAAGTTGCTCTGGCCAACAGGAAATGAGATATTACATTTCTCAAGAGATAATCAGGCCTTAGCAACACCAGCACTTGTAGTGGAATTGCAAGGGCTCCTATTCAAAAATACCAGACCTTATTTTCTGGAAATATCTATTGTTCCTGGAAAACTAAAAGCCCTCTGTAGTCTTCTAGGCCTGACTGGGTCTGAAGTTTCTGTGCTGCTGAGCTATAGGTCAGGATGGGATGAACTAGCAGCTGGGGTGTGGGGTACCCCTGTCCACTAGGGTTTGATTTCACTCTAAGTTCTGTAACACCAGCTTCTTGCCAAGGCTTCGCCAGCTGTTTATTATCATAACCAACCATTATCTGAACCGCAGAGCCTCACATAACCTTACCCAAAATTCAGAGCTGGGATGGAATTTTGAGTACAGTGCTAGAATTTCAGACAAGGGCCAATTAGAGAAAATGTTGCATCACGCCTCACAGTTCATGCTGCTGTAAGTCCAAAACAAAAACCACAGACTGTTTGTGATTACTTAATATTGTTCTGGTATGTAGTCTACTCAAATGAAAAACAAAATGCAATTTAGTCCATTATACTGAGAAATAAAATAAAACTTATTGTAATCATTAGCAGAATATGTTTGAAGAGAAGATAATTTACTTTTAAAATTTTAGTCAAAGTAACTTTTTCCACTGTATGTACTTCAAAACTACATAACTGATAACTATTCTAATTCTTTTAAGCAACACAGGGAGGAAACAGCGGGTGAAAAAATAATTTCCCTTTTGAAGAATAATCCAATCAAAAAAATGTTGCACAATAATGTTGATAATAACTCTGAAATTACTTGGGATAATAAATTTAAAGTACTGTAATATAAATTATGATTATGCAAGAAAAAGCAGAAATAAGATAGTTTAAAAGTAAGTAGCATATTTCTGTAAGAAATTTTCAAAGAGTGTTTCAAAAACAGAATCAGAGTTATCAATCTAAGGGAATAGCTATAGCTGACATTTCAGCACCTCCAGAACCTGTTCTGTTCCATTTTTGCTTCTGTCAGAGTCTGTCCTAGAGACTGAATAAAGATTTCATCCCCTCTTCTAATTATCCATTTATTTAAAGAGGAATTAGGAAGCTAGCTGAACATAAGAACTGAGTGTGACCTCCAAAAGAAGATGAGTTAGAAAATAAAATGGGGAGTACCTTGAATAATGGCAGATATATATTGACTGGGGAAATTTAAGCAGCTCCTGCTCAGACACTGAAAACAGCAAGCCCTTATTTCTTACCATTGGTGAAATGGTTTCCCAAACATAGGCTGAGGGACCTGAGCTCTCACTGGATGTTATCTCTTTCCTTCTCATGTATCCAGAACTCTTTCATGGGCATAACTACTTTTCCTCCTGGCTGGGCACCTCCAGTAATTACAAGGACTTAAAAATGAAGACAGCTGTCAGCCCTCTGATTGCTAGGGTTGATGTGACTGATCTGGCTGGCATACCCTCTTCCTTACTCCTCACACCATGAGGAATCCTCTTGAAGTTCTGAAAGGATGACTTTTGCAAGTAGAGAGGATTATTTTTCAATAAAAGGAAAGCAATCACAGCACTCCCCTGTAATGAACTTTGTATCAGTTGGCTAATTTAAGCAGAAATGGTGCTTATTATGAGGATATTGGGAATATTTTTATTTTTTATATTATTTTATTAGTTTTTTGGGGGAATATTTTTAGATGAGAATATAAAAGAATATATTCATGATTTTGGAAATAGTGAGGAAAGATTTCTAATTCAAGACAAAGCACAAAGTACACAAAACAATAAGTTTGACTACATAAAAATGTAATTAAAATCTGTATCAAAAGACACTGGAGTCACTTGATATCCAGTGCAGACTCTGGTCACCACAACACCAGTCACACCACCTATCAAGGGGATAACGTCCAGCATGCACTGAGGAAAGAGGTAGCAGGCATCCATACTAAAAACAGCCCTCACACCAAAAAACATTAAACCCATAGAGAGTACACAGGGATGTTCTCAGATAAAAAAAACCCTCCAAGACCACAGTAAATAATTGTTTCTTCTCAACTCATTGAGCAAGAGAAAAGTATGTAAAATGAAGAAGCAGAGGAACCACTTTTAATTAAAAGATTGAGAGAATTCCCCTGAAAAAACAAACAATGAAACAGACCTCTTCAGTCTAATAGACACCAAACTCAAAAAGGAGATACTAGAGCATGGACTTGAGGATATGGGCAGGGGGAAGGGTAAGCTGTGACACAGTGAGAGAGTGGCATGGACATATATACACTACCAAACGTAAAATAGATAGCTAGTGGGAAGCAGCTGCATAGCACAGGGAGATCAGCTCGGTGCTTTGTGACCACCTAGAGGGGTGGGATAGGGAGGGTGGGAAGGAGGGAGACACAAGAGGGAAGAGATATGGGAACATATGTATATGTATAACTGATTCACTTTGTTATAAAGCAGAAACTAACACACCATTGTAAAGCAATTATACTCCAATAAAGATTTAAAAAGGAGATAATAAAAATACTGAAGGAATTAAGAAAGGCTATTGACAGAAATGCAGATTATTGTAAAAGGGAACTAGAAACTATAAGGAGGAGCCAAGAAAAATTAGAGAATTCATTTGAAGAGACCAAAGCTGAACTAAAGGTTATGAATAGCAGAATGAATAATGCAGAAGAATGAATAAGTGATCTGGAAGATAGAATAATGGAAATCACCCCATTAGAATGGCAGACAGAAACCCAAATAAAAAAAAAAGAATAAAAGCAAAATAAGAGACCTATGAGATAATATAAAGTGTGCCAATCTATGCATAATAGGGATCCCAGAAGGAGAAGAAAGAGAAAAGGGGACTGAAAATGTATTTGAAGAAATTATGGCTGTAAACTTCCCAAACCTAAAGAAGGAAACAGATATCCAGATACAAGAAGCACAGAGGGTCCTGAACAAGATAAACCCCAAAAGACCTATACCAAGACATATTATAATAAAAACAGCAAAAGTTAAAGAGAGGATTCTAAAGGCAGCAAGAGAAAAACAATGAGTAAATTACAAGGGAACATACATTCATGATAAAACCCTTATGAAAAAAGCTGATAAGGCTATCAGCTGATTTCTTTACAGAAACATTGCAGGCCAGATAGGAGTGGCAAGATATATTCAAAGTCCTGAAAGGGAAAACTCTGCAACCTAGGACACTCTATCCATCAAGATTATCACTTAGAATAGAAGGAGAGATAATTTCTCAGACAAGCAAAAACTAAAAGAATACAACAATACTAAATCTATCCTAAAGGAAATATTGAAAGGTCTTCTCTAAACAGAAAAGAAGTAAGAATCTATAGGAAAGAGAAAATCACATTTGGAAAGTAAATCACTTAAATAAGCCAGCACACACATTAAAAAAAAATCAAAAAATTTCTGTGAAAGCAATGATAATCACAAAGAACAGCAGAAGGATGAACATGAAGATGCAAAAGAGGACATCAAAATTATAAAATGCAGGGAGGAGAGTAAGACAATGTAGATTATTTTTCTAGAATGTGTTTAAGCCTATATGACCACAAGTCTAAAGTAAGTATATATAGAAACAGGTTAACATACTTGAAAAACAGGGCAACCACAAATCAAAAACATACAATAGATTCACAAAACCAAAAAGAAGAGAACATAATACAAAAGAAAATCATCAAACCACAAAAGCAAAAAGAAAGGGACAAAGAAGAAATATAAAATCAATGGGAAAACAAGATTTAAAATGGCAATAAATACATGTCTATCAATAATTACCTTAAATGTCAGTGGACTAAATGCTCCAATCAAAAGACACAGAGTGGCAGATTGGATTTAAAAAAACCCACAAAAGCCTATAATATGCTGCCTAGGATAAACCCACTTTAGGGCAAAGGACACACATAGATTGAAAGTGAAGGGATGGAAAAGGTATCTCATGCAAATAGAAATGACAAGAAAGCAGGGGTCACAATACTCTTATCAGACAAAATAGACTTCAAAACAAAGGCTATGAAGAAAGGTAGAGAAGAACACTATATAATGATAAAAGGATCAATACAAGGAGAGGATATTACACTTGTCAACATATACGCACACAATATAGGAGCACCCAAATACATAAAACAAAAACTAACAGACATTTAAGAGTACAGAAATTATTTCAAGTGTCTTTTCTGACCACAATGGCATGAAATTAGAAATCAACCACAGAAAAAGAAACAAGAAAAAAACAACAACAATTACATGGAGACTAAATAACATGCTACTGAAAAACCAATAGGTCAATGATGAAATCAAAGAAGAAATTAAAAAATACCTAGAGGCCAATGACAATGAAAACACACAATCTATGGGATGCAGCAAAAGCAGTTCTTAGAGGGAAGTTCATAGTGATACAGGCCTTCTTTAAGGAATAAGAAAAATCTCAGATAAACAGTCTAACCCATCACCTAAAAGAATTAGAAAAAGAAGAACAAACAAAACCTAAGGTCAGCAGAAGGAAGGAGATAATAAAATCAGAGAGGAAACAAATAAAATGGAGATTAAAAAACAGTAGAAAAAATCAATAAAACCAAGAGCTGGTTCTTGGTTAACAAAATTGACAGGCCTATGGCCAGGCTCACCAAGAAAAGAGAGAAGACCCACATAAACAAAATAAAAAATGAAAGGGGAGGTATCACAACTGATACCACAGAAATACAAAAATCCATAAGAGAACACTATGAACAATTACATGTCAACAAATTTGACAACCTAGAAGAAATGGACAACTTTCTACAAACATACAGCCCACCAAAACTGAATCAAGAAGAAATAGATAACATGAACAGACCAATCACTAGAAATGAAATAGACTATGTAACAAATAAATAAATAAAATTCCTACAAAGAAAAGTCCAGGACCAGATATCTTCACTGGGGAATTCTATGAAACACACAAAGAAGAACTTATACCACTCCTTCTCTAACTGTTCCAGAAGACTGAAGAGGAAGGAACACTCCCAAAGGCATTTTATGAAGCAACCATCACCATGATACCAAAACCAAAGAAAGACACTACTAAAAATGAAAATTAAAGGCCAATATCTGATGAATATAGACACGCAAAAATTCTCAACAAAAATATTAGCAAACCAAATCCAACAACACGTAAAAAAGGTCATACACCACAACCAAGTTGAATTCATCCCAGGGTCACAAGAGTGGTTCAACCTATGCAAATCAATGTGATACACCGCATCAACAAAGGAAAGGACAAAAACCATATGATCATCTCAGTAGATGCAGAAAAAGCATTTGATAAAATTCAACATACATTCATGATAAAACCCTTATGAAAATGGGTATAGAAGGAACATATCTTAACATGATAAAAGCTATTTATGACAAGCCCACAGCCAATATAATACTCAACAGTGAAAAGCTGAAAGCCTTCCTGCTAAAATCTGAAATAAGACAAGGAAGCCCACTCTCACCACTTCTCTTCAACATAGTATTGGAAGTCCTAGCCACAACAATCAGAAAAGAAAAAGAAATAAAAAGGTATTCAAACTGGTAGGGAAGAGGTAAAATTTTCATTATATGCAGACGACATGATACAATATATAGAAAACCCTAAAGACTCAACACAAAAACTACTAGAACTGATAAACGAATTCAAGAAGGTAGAAGGATACAATATTAACATACAGAAATTGGTTGTATTTCTTTACACTGAAAATGAAATATTAGAAAGGGAATGTAAACAGTCTCTTTTAAAATTGCATACAAAAAATAAAATGAAATACTTAGGAATAAGCCTCACCAAGGAAGTGAAAACTTATTTTGCTGAGAACTATAAAACATTAATAAAGGAAATTAAACATGATTTAGAAAAATGGAGAGATAATCCCATGCTCTTGGATTAGAAGAATTAATCTTGTTAAAATGGCAATACTACCCAAAGCCATCTACAGATTTAGTGTGATCCCTATCAAACTACCTATGGCATTTTTCACAGAACTAGAATAATCCTAAAATTTATATGGAATCATAAAAGACCCAGAATTGCCAAAGCAATCCCCTGGAAAAAGAACAAAGCAGGAGGCATAACCCTCCCAGACCTCAGACAATACTACAAAGCTACAGTAAACAAAATGGTGTGGTATTGGCACAAAAACAGATATGCCAATCAATAGAACAGAGTAGAGAGCCCAGAAAAAACCTCACACATCTAAGGTCAATTAATCTTTGACAAAAGAGTAAGAATATAAAATGGGAAAAGGTCTCTTCAGAAATGGTGCTGGGAAAGTTGGACAGCTGCATTTAAATCAATGAAGTTAGAACACACCCTCACACCCTGCACAAAAAAAACTCAAACTGGCTTAAAGACTTAAATATAAGATATGACATCATAAAACTCCTAGAAGAGATCATAGGCAAAACATTCTCTGACATAAATCATACAAATGTTTTCCTAAGTCTGTCTCCCAAGGCAATAGAAATAAAAGGAAAAATAAACAAATGGGACCTAGTGAAACTTACAAGCTTTTGCACATCAAAGAAAACCACAAACAAAATGAAAAGACAACCTCCGGTGATCAACCAAATGATGTGACCGACAAGGGCTTAATTTCCAAAATACACAAACAGCACATACAACTCAACAACAAAAAAACAAAGAACCCAATCAAAAAATGGACAGAAGATCTAAATAGACATTTCTCCAAAGAAGACATACAGATGGGCAAGAGGCACATGAACAGATGCTCAACATCCCTAATTATTAGAGAAACACAAATCAAAACTACAATGAGGTACCACCTCACACCAGTCAGAATGGCCATCATTAAAAATTCTACAAACAATAAATGCTGGAGAGGGTGTGGAGAAAAGGGAACTCTCCTACACTGTTTGTGGGAATGTAAATTTGTACAACTACTATGGAGAACAATATGGATATTCCTTAAAAAACTAAAAATAGAGCTACAATATGATCCAGCAATCCCACTCCTAGGCATATATCTGGAGAAAAACATAATTCAAAAAGACACATACACCCCAGTGTTCACTGCAGTACTATTTACAATAGCCAGGACATGGAAGCAATCTAAATGTCCATCAACAGAGGAATGGATAAAGAAGATGTGGTACATATACATAATGGAATATTACTCAGCCATAAAAAAGAACAAAATAATGCCATTTGCAGCAATGTGGATGGACCGAGATTGTCATACTGAGTGAAGTAAGTCAGAGAAAGACAAATATCATATGATATTGCTTATATGTGGAATCTTAAAAAATGGTGTAAATAAACTTATATACAAAACAGAAGTAGAGTTACAGATGTAGAAAACAAACTTATGGTTAGCAGGGGGTGGGGGGGAATAAATTGGGAGATTGGGACTGACATATACACACTACTCTATATAAAATAGATAACTAATAAGGACATACCGTATAGCACAGGGAACTCTACTCAATACTCTGAATAACCTTTATGGGGAAAGAAGCTAAAAAAAGAGTTGATATATGTATATGAATAACTGATTCACTTTGCTGTACAGCATAAACATAACATTGTAAATCAACTATACTCCAATTAAAATTTTAAAATTTGATACTAATCAATATATCTACAAAATGAAAACAGACTCACAGATATAGAAAACAGACCTGTGGTTGCCAAAGGGGTGTTAAGGGAGGGAAGGAATGGGAGTTTGGGATTAGCAGAAGCAAACTATTATATATGGGATGGATAAACAACAAGGTCCTACTGTAAAGCACAGGGAACTATATTCAATATACTGTGACAAACCATAATGCAAAAGAATATGGAAAAGAATATGTATGTATATAACTAAGTCATTCTGCTGTACAGAAGAAATTAACACAACATTGTAAGTCAACTATACTTTAAAGAAATCTAAAAAAAATACACTGGAGGCAAAATAAAACCAACCATAATCCTTGGAAAAATGTTAGCAAAACATACACTTGACAGAGGATTAGCATCTAGAGTGTGGACAGAACACCTGTATGTCACGTAGAAACAGTATATTTCCCCTTTTCTCCTCTTGATCTTTGAGTTATTATTATACATTTTACTTCTTCATTGTTCTAAACCCCACATTTTATTGCTGTTTAAGAAGTCAATGATCTTTAATAGATGTAAATAAGAAGAAAAAACTATTATTTATTTACATACATATTACCATTTTGGGTGCTCTTTATTCTTTTGCTCAGAAATATGATATCATCTGCTATCATTTTCTTCCAGTCCAAAGGACTTCTTTTAACATTTCTTACAGGTGGGTCTGCTAATAAAATATTCTTTCAGCTTTTGTATGACCCAACAAATCTTTGTTTCACCTTTGTCTTTGAAATATATATTCATTGGATTTAGAAGTCTCCTTTTTTTTCCTTTTAGTACTTTAAAAATATTGCTCCAGTTTCTTGTCACTTGCATTATTTCCAGATGAAATCTGCTGTCATCCTTTGTTCCTCTGTAGATAAAATGTTTTTGCTCTGGATGCATAAGATATTCTCTTTATTGCTGATTCTAAGATATTTACTATTTACTTTGTTATAGGTTCCTTTGTGTTTCTTGGGTTTTGTTTCAAAGTTGCTTGAAATTATTGCATAGCTCACTAATGGTTTATTTATTTAATATTTTGCTTTTTTAAAATGAGCCATTTTCTTTGTTTCATTTTGGATAGTTCCTATTGTTATGTCTTCAAGTTTAGTTATCTTTTTGTCCACAATATTTAGTCTGCTATTAATTCCATCCAGTGCATTTTTCGTCTCCTGCATTATAATTTTCACCTCTAGAATTTCAGTCAGGATATTTTTTATGTCTTCCATACTTATAATGTTTCATTTTCCTCTAGTTTTCTGAAAATATGGAATACAGTTATAAAAGCTTTTTTTTTCAATTGCTTGTATGCTAATTGAAGCATTTATGTGTGGGTCAGTTTCAATATTTAATTTTTCTTCTTATTGAGGGTTTTTCTGTTGTTTTCATTTATTGACTGGAAATTATTTAATTAGATGACAGACTTTGTGAATTTTACCTTGATAAGTGTGAGATACTTTTGTATTCCTGTTGGAAAGTTTGATCATTTTAGGCCTCACTTTAAAATTTTTAGGTGTGACCATAACCACATTCATTTTGGGATTATTAATCCCTACTGCTGAGGTAAGAGCCTTCTGACTATCCAATTTCTTCTGAATTATAAGATTCTCCAGTCTGGCTGGTGGGAACAGGAGTCAGGAAAACAATGCTAAATGATACAGGCTTTTTTTTTTTTTTTGTGGTACGCGGGCCTCTCACTATTGTGACCTCTCCCACTGCGGAGCACAGGCTCCGGACGCGCAGGCTCAGCGGCCATGGCTCACGGGCCCAGCAGCTCCATGGCACATGGGATCTTCCCGGACCAGGGCACGAACCCGTGTCCCCTGCATCGGCAGGCGGACTCTCAACCACTGCACCACCAGGGAAGCCCGATAAGGGCTTTCTTAACAAAGATTGCTGGTACCTAAATGGATGTTTGAATGATAAACAAGCCTAGGGAGTTAAAGACTCTTGGTGTTATTTATCTAATTGACTTAGGGACCTTCACACTTTACCCCCCAAAGAGCATTTGTTTATGTTAAAAGGCAAAAGTCTCTCTCCCTCTCTCTGGAGGAGTGGTGGGAGCAGATGTGTCGGCTCTCTTGTATAGGTCCTATGTACACACAGGAGATTTCTGCCCTCACTGCATTACCCTATGGGGAACTGGAGCATGAGAGACTGACAACATATGTTCTCTGAGTAATTAAACATTTTTCTCTGATCCAGAAACCTCATGTTTCCTGTCAAAAAAATTCATAAATATAGATATAAAAACTTAATAATAGGCAGTATTCCCAGTACTGTGTGAGCTCTGAGTACATTTCTTTTAATCCTTTTGCATATTTGTTCCCCAGCCTTGGGTATTTTCATCACAAGCATGCACTGATTAGTATTCTCCTGTATCCCTTTGCAAATCTCCACAGTTCTCGCTCTGTTTATATTTCTCTCCTCTGGTATTCTGTGCTATGAATCCTAGCTACTTAGGATCTCCCTGGACCCTCAGCTCTGATTCCTCAGCTTAGGAAGCACAACAAGCTTTGCCTGAGTTAGCCCTTACTGTGCCACAACATGAAAGTTCTCTAAAAGCAATAAACTATGGCATCAGAGGGCTCATCTCATTTTTTTCTTGTATCTCAGGGTTCACTGTTCTTGTGTCCAATGTCATATATCTTGTCTAGTGTTTTAATTGTTAAGGGCAGGGGAGCGGGTAAATCCAGTACTCTATCTTTGATGGAAGTAGAAGTGATACTGCAGCATTTTCAACAGAGAAAATTGTAAAGAGAACAAACTGCCCATGTCAGTAGAATAAATAAAGACATTTTCAGATAATCATACAGTGATATACACTATAGCCTGAATTTTAATAAAAAAAATCACATACAATTTTGAGAACCAGAGAAATACATACAGCTGCCTCCTTTATCGCCACTTAGTAAAAGTAAAAAAGTTGTAGAATAACATACATTATCATACAAGATAAATGTTTCAGAAAGAGGCAAATCAATACTATATCCTAATTTTGAATACCTACACATGGAGAATGAGTATAAAAACTTCTATTAGAATGATAAGCATCCAACTGAAACATGTTAATCAGATACCTTTTCAGAAAAGCATATATTTACAGTTTTATTTCCTAAGATATTTGTTCAGTACATAGATATCTGATTGTGGCCAAAGGAGCAGCTGTTTTCAAAATGTAGCTCTGTGGTGTTTTGTTTGAAATTATTCCAGGAAGTTAAGATTTTGTAATGATTTTGTAATCCATATAATATCCTACATAAATCCCTTTCTGCTTATAGTAGCTAAAGTATATTCAGGTCCCTGCAATTAAAGCTTGACTCATAAAATATCATTCAAAAAATGAAGAAATGGAGCATGAAGGATGTGTAAATTTAAATAGGTAGAGATGGGGTAAGATATTTTAGGAAAAGAGAACAGTAGAAACAGAGGAACTGGAACCTTTCCATTTACATTTAAACATTCTCAATTCACTCACATCTTAGAAGAAAGACCCACTTTCCCCTCTATACACTTACACCTGGCTTCTGCCAACTAACTTCCATTCCATTAAAATTATCAGAGAATTTCAATCTTCCACTTACTTGACCTGTAAGTGTGTTCATTATTCCCACTTATAACATTCTCTCTTTCTTGAGCTTATAATACTATATCTGCTGGGTTTCCCCTTTCTTTCCGGCCTTCTCTTCTCAGCCTTCAATGCAGGCTCATATATCCGGCCACTTAATAGTGGATTTCTTAAAAGTTTGGTGGTTGGTCCTTCTCTCGCTTTACTCTATATTCCTAAGGAATATCATTTATGCCTGTGGTCTCAAATACATTAATGTAAAAATAAATTTCAAATTTCTATCTCTTGCTGTGAAATTTCATATGAACCCCATCTTATATATACAAAAAACTACCTACTAAGTATCTCCAATTAGTAAAGGCTCCTCAAACTCAACATGTCAAAAATCAAAAACATAATTATTTGCTTTCAGCCATCTGCACAAGTTAAGCCCTAATTTTAAAGATGAGGATGATGATACTTTGCTAAAATCAAGTAATTTGACAAAGTCACGAGATCCAAGAATTTAATGAAAAAAATAGGTCTTGACATTTGTCATCATTGGTTAAATATATCATGAATGTATGGCTTATAACCCCATTCGGAAATGGTCGTCACTCTCTAACAGTAAAATTACTGGTGCAGTGATGAGAAAGGTTGTTGAAATTCTGATTTCCATGAGTGAATCTGGTGGGAATTATAATATTTAAATGAGTGAAGGCAATTAAAAGACATACATGTATACATTTTTAAAATGGACATCCTTACGATGTCCACTCTCACCTCAACATAGTCTTAGAAGTCTTAGACAAAGCAATTAGGCAAGAAAAAAGTCCTCCAAATTGGAATGGAAAACGTAAAACCATTGCTATTTGCAAATGACATGATATTATATATAGAAAATCCTACAGACTTCACCAAAAAACTGTTGGAACTAATAAACAAATTCAATAAAGTTGCAATATACAAAATCAATAAACAAAAATCTGTTATGCTTCTGTATGCTAATAGCAAACTATCAGAAAGCCCATTTACAACTGCATCAAAAAGGATAAAATACCTAGGAATAAATTTAATCAAGGAGATGAAAGACCTGTTCAGTGAAAACTACAAGACACTGATGAAAGAAATTGAAGTAGATACAAATACATGGAAAGATATTCCATGCTCATGGACTGGAAGGATTAATATTATTAAAATGTCCA